>NC_083365.1:39312503-40038753 GCF_030254825.1 Meriones unguiculatus | reverse complement strand
CCAAAGAAACACATTATAGTAAATACACACATACACACACACACACACACACTATCTCCTAACTTGGTTTCAGCTCTTAGCCTTAAAAAAAAAAAAAAAAAAAGTAGCATACACTTGATGGTGGTGTGGAAGCTTGATGTGGACACAGGTGTCAGGTTGGAAACACCAGAGAATGAGTCACTTTTAGCCACAAAACAAACACTATTGGTTACTTCTGTAAGGCCCTTCCCTGAAAGCCTAGCAGATTTTCATAAAAGCCATGAGAACAATATAGTTAAAATCATTAAAAGGAAAGCCCATAGCTTGTTCTTTAAATCATTCACTGTGGGCAATTGCCTTACTGGTACAGCTGCTACAACCAGCTGGCAAAATGAAGCACTTTTCCTTGTCTTTTAGCTGGACAAAGTCAATCCCAGTGCCTCTAACAACTAACTGTAGGCTCCCAAAGCACTGCTAGCTCTTAATATTAAAAACCTTAATGGGCATTTTCATAATACAATATACTGAACACCCATCCCTTCAAACAATTTTTTATAATTTTTTATTAATTACACTTTATTCATTTTGTATCCCCCCATAGGCCCCTTCCTCCTCCCCTCCCGATCCCACCCTCCCTCCTCTTTCTGCATGCATGCCACTCCCCAAGTCCACTGATAGGGGAGGTTCTCCTCTCCTTTCTAATCTTAGTCTATCAGTTCACATCAAAAGGGGCTGCATTGTCCTCTACTGTGATCAAAGAGCAGGCCAGTCAGATTATGTCAGAGTCAGTCCCTCTTCCCATTACTATGTAACCCACTTGGACACTGAACTGCCATGGGCTACATCTGTGCAGGGGTTCTAGGTTATCTCCATGAATAGTCCTTGGTTGGAGTATGAGTCTCTGGGAAGTTCCTTGTGTTCAAATTTTCTTGTTCTGTTTGTTCTGAGACCCTGTCCTCTCTAGCTCTTACTATTTCCCACTTCTTACATAAAATTCCATTCACTCTGCCCAACAGTTGCCCATCAGGCTCAGCATCTGCTTTGATACTCTGTAGGGCAGAGGCTTTCAGAGGCCCTCTGTGGTAGGTTCCTAGTTTGTTTCCTGTTTTCTTCTTCTGGCTTTCAGTAGTCCTCTGTGGCAGGTTCCTAGGTTGTTTCCTGCTTTCTTCTTCTTCTGATGTCCATCCTCTTTGCCTTTCAGGATGGGGATTGACCATTTTAGTTAGGATCCTCTCTCTTGCTTAGTTTCTTTAGATGCTCAGACAACTAGGAAAAGCGCTTCCCCAAGATCCAGCCATACCACTCCTGGGCATATATCCAAAAGAGGCTCAAGTACACAACCATCTTTGCTCAACCATCTTTGTAGAAGCTTTATTTGTAATAGCCAGAAGCTGGAAACAGCCCAGATGCCCCTCAACTGAAGAATGGATGCAGAAACTGTGGTACATCTATACAACAGCAATGAAAAATAAGGAAATCATGAAATTTGCAGGTAAATGGTGGGACCTGGAAAGGATCATCCTGAGTGAGTTGTCCCAGAAGCAAAAAGACACACACGGTATATACTCACTCATATAGACATACAACATAGGACAAACCCACTAAAATCTGTGCATCTTCAAACAATTTTTAAATAGTCACCATCTTAATGAGTCACATCAGGCCATGAGACAATAGCACTGCCATCTTGTGAATCACTCTGGTGCACATTTCTATCTTAGAAACACTAAGCATGCAGTGACACTACAAAATCTGACACAAACTCCAAGACTGACTTGAAGGGTACAGATGGAGCTTTAGTGCCTATGGGCCAGTTAATTGGGATATATAATTCCACAGTAAAAAAAAAAAAAAATGCCAAGCAACAATGGTTCCCAGGAAAGTGAAAACCCAACCACAATGAAACTAAAGCTTAGTTCTCCTCTATCTGTGAAAGAAACATCCTCTGATGGAGAATGTGGTATGTGTCAGACACACATGGGGAGGAAAATAAAGTGTGTCTTCAATGACTAAGGTCATGTATATTAGTCCTAGAGACTTCAATAGTGACTTCTGTGAAAACCTCATCGCCCTGTACACCAAGTCTATTGAATCAGGCATATTCTCAATAAATGTTTGATGAACATTCAAAGTGGTACAGTGACGGGAAGAGAGGTTTATAAGTACTGATGCTTGGGGCCAAAGGTTGCCAGAGCATGCCTATTGGAATAGAATACAATCTGAAGGTTTCTAAGCAGGAAATCTGCCGAAGTATATTACTAGGGTGCACATATAGGAGGAAGAAAAGCCAAATGCTAAACAGCCACAAAAGTAGATTGTTCTGCAGAGGTCAAAGAGTGAATCATTAGAGTTGTGTGAACCATTAGAGCAGTTTCAAGGAGACAAGAAAACCAGCTTTTCATACAGCATGAATAGCCGCTGAAAGATGAGATGTCTCTCTCCGGCCAAGGTCAGTTTCCAAAGAGGAAGGCGTTGGAAGTGGTCAACCACCAATACTTTCAGAAGCTAGAAGATTAGATGTCTCATCTTGAAAGGCAAACAGGAGAGCCAAGCAGCACACCACAGTATCAAAAACATCAAATGGGAGTGCAGAGCAGTTTTCATTTCAAGATTACATGAAGGGTTTGTGGTTATTTTTCTGTCACACTATCCAACCTTAGAACATTCAGGCAGCTTTCAGATCCTAAAATGAACCAATTGGAAATGCTTCCAATTGAAAAATGTAAGTTTTGCTTAGTCAATACCACTAATTGCTTTTCTTTGAAGAAAATTTCTCAAAATACGTCTCTCAGTGGGGGGATACAAAGTGAATAAAGTGTAATTAATAAAAATTAAAATAAAAAATATTAAATTTAAAAAAAAGAAGATGGAACATCCTGAATATATATGGCCCAAATACAAGGGTACCAACTTTTTTTTAAAAGAAACAGTAATAAAATTTAAAGCACACATAGATCCACACACATTAATAGTGGAAGACTTCAACACCCCACTCTCAACAAAGGACAGGTCAACAAAACAGAAATTAAACAAAGAAACAATGACTCTGAAAAATGGTATGAATCAAAGGGACATCTAATGGACATCTACAGAATGTTTCATCCAAACACAAAACAATTTACCTTCTTCTTAGCACCTCATGGAACCTTATAAGTTCTTTAGTCAAGAAAAGCCTCTCAGATATCACATCAGTTACTTCAGTATCTGGGTTGTATCCTGGCATTCCTCATGTAGTAGCTTAATACTCTGTCACAAAGCCTATGTAAGTCATTTCATCTTAGCCCATTATGTAGGCGCCAGTTCATCTCTCATTAACTCAAGAAAAATGACAATAGGGAACTTTAAAAAAAATCCCCCAAACTGTTATTATGCTATACTGCAATAACTGGTATATTTAAATATTTTCTCAATTTCTTACTACCCTTAATTTATAAACTTCATCATAATTTGGATATTTAGAGGAAGACTTGTAATTTATTCAGTTTACATTCTGACTGTAACTCCTTCCCTCCCTCCATCTTCCCTTCCTTCCCCTACCTTAGTCTTCAGAAAGGACGAGCCCTCCTCCTCTACCATCTGACCCCAACCTATCATGTCTCATTAGGACTGCCTGCATCCTCAAGAGAGACATTTATGGACAGTTACTGAACAGTATCAAACCAGAGAATCTTAACTAAGTCTCCGGTAGGTAAGCCAGACTATTTAACTGCTTGGCATCTTCCTTTTCCAATATACACCATTCTAAGTTTATTTTCTCAAGCTCAACACTACTGACATTTGGAACAGGACAACACTTTGTTGCATGCAGGAGCCATGATGTAGAAAGATAGGATGTTTGCAACATCTTTAGTCTGGCCATTTGGTGCCATTAGCAATCTCTTCATTCACAAGTAAAAACAGCCAAAGGAGACAAAAATCATGGTCTCGATTTCATGGAGAAAGTGTGGCAAATACAACAGCATCACCTAAAAAAGGAAAGCAAATGAGACAACTGGGAAAGAGGAGGAAGGAGGGAGATAAGGAAGGAAGTACTTAAAAACAGCCTACTGATATTCAAATCCTTCAATGTAGGCATTTATTGTAACTTTTGATACGCCTAAGAAGATATTTAATATAAATATAATCTATTCTTTATTTGCTCATACAATTTCCTTTTTTGGGCATACCCTTTACCCAAGTAGCTGACTACCATTTCCTAACCCACTGCTTGTGAATCAAGGAGGGTTAGCAAGACAGGATCATTCCTAAGCCTTCTTCCAGCTCTCCTAAACTGTAGCTCTTTTTTTTAATATAATTTTTTATTTATTACAATTTATTCACTTGGCATCCCAGATGTAGCCCTGCCCTCAATCCCTCCCAACCCCATTCTCCCTCCTACCTTCCCTCATCTCCTCCCATGCCCCTTTCCCAGTCTACTGATAGTGGAGGACCTCCTCCCCTTTCATCTGACCCTAGCCTATCAGGTCTCATCAGGACTGTCTTTCATAGTCTTTGTCTGTGGCCTGGTCAGACTGCTCCCCCCTCAGTGGGAGGTGATCAAAGAGCCAGCAACTGAGTTCATGTAAGAGACAGCCCCTGCTTCCCTTACTAGGGAGTCCATTTTGAGACTGAGCTGCCACCGGCTACCTCTGTGCAGGGGATCCAGGTTATCTCCATGAATGGTCTTTGGTTGGAGTATCAGTCTCAGAAAAGACCCCTAGGCCCAGATTATTTGGTTCTGTTGGTCTTCTTGAGCTCCAGACCCTTCCAGGTCTTTCTATCTCCCCCTTCTTTCATAAGATTCTCTGCACTCTGCCCAAAGTTTGGCTGTGAGTCTCAGCATCCACTTTAATACCCCACTGGTTAAAGTCTTTCAGAGGCCCTCTGTGGTAGGCTCCTTGTTCCTTGTTCCTTGTTTTCCTTACTCATGAGGTAATGCAAATCAAAACTACCCTGAGATTTCACCTCACACCCATCAGAATGGCTAAGATCAATAATTCCAGTGACAACACATGCTGAAGAGGATGTAGAGAAAGGGGAACCCTCCTCCATTGCTGGTGGGAATGTAAACTTGTACAACCACTTTGGAAATCTATCTGGCGCTTTCTCAGACAATTAGTAATAGTGCTTCCTCAAGATCCAGCTATACCACTCCTAGGCATATATCCAAAATATGCTTAAGTATACAACAAGGACATTTGCTCAACCATGTTTGTAGCAGCTTTATTTGTAATAGCCAGAATCTGTAAACATGTCCCTCAGTGGAAGAATGGATACAGAAATTGTGGTACATTTACACAATGAAATACTACTCAGTAATTAAAAACAAGGGAATCATGAAATTTGCAGGCAAATGGTGGAATCTAGAACAGATCATCCTGAGTGAGGTATCCCAGGAGCAGAAAGACACACACTGTATATACTCACTTATAAGTGGATACTAGACCTATAATATAGGATAAACATACTAAAATCTGTTCAACTAAAGAAGATAAGCATGAAGGGTAAGATGCTCAACCTTAACCTGTAGCTCCTAATGAGCACTGTGCTTGGAAAGTGATTGCTCAGAGAAACATTGCATCTGAGAGGTTTAAACACCAAACATGAAAGAGTATGGTGATTTTGTTTACACAACTATTGTCATTTACTTTTATTTCTACGCTGGTGCTATCATTCTTCCTTTTGTTTGTGAGGTTTCAGTTTGTTTGTTAGTTGTTTGTTTGTTTGTTTGTGGGAGTTTTGCTGGTGAGATAACTGGAGCAGTGACTGGAGTAGCTTTTTCTCAAAGTTCCCAGCACTTTCATCTAGAACAAATATAACTTCATCATCAAAAACTTATAAAAAAGGAAATGAAAGTTCACTTCAAAGATAAAGAAATCTGAATGGCATATGGCGGTGATTACGACATGGACCATGCTCAAGAGCCCATGATAATAATCCTTCATTAGCACCCTTGCCGCTCCATGTCTGCTTCTCTCACTTGGGGTAGGCAGCCCATTGTGAACTCACTGAACTGGAGGGAGAGAAGCTTACCCGGGTATGTAGGTGCAATGTGGAGCCTTGGCCAGCACTGAGAGCATAGGCAAAGAGTACACACACACACACACACACACACACACACACACACACAGGAGAACAGCTTTGGAGAAGTAGTTCAGTTTATTGGGGGGAGGGGTGTCTTTATGCTTCTGGGGAGGTGGGGCAAAATTTTTGTGGCCACGTACAATTGGCCAGACAGGGGTGTTGAAAGATAATTAATCTGCATACTCAGGGGCTGGGGGGGGACCTTATAAAGTCTAACAAGGAGTGAGGCCTGACAACTGTCAAGATAGTAAATTTTTACTGGGGTTGATAGTGCAGTGTGTGTGGCAGCCAACTTTCCGGGGCTAGGTTGGGAGAGGGGAGGGAGCAGATGCCTGCCGTCCTTATATGAGATATCCTGGGTTGAAATTCTTCTCCACACCTCCCCCATTAATCCTAGGCCTTTCCAGTCCCACAGCTCCTCCCTTCTTATTTCATAAAGGAACAGCATCGTCATAGTAAACACCTATGTTAGAAAGGGTTTTGTATTCAACCAGAGCCTGGTTGGTAGTGACTTTGCTAATGTTGCCTATTTGTTGCTTTAGAAATTGGATGAAACAGAGTTCCAGAAGGAGGAAGGCCCCGATGGTCAGTACAGGGCCAAGGAAGGAAAGAAGCCAAGCCACTGCAGGGTTTGAGTACCAAGGTGTGCAGGTACCTGGGGCATAGCGAGCTACATGAATCATAAGGTAGAATGCAGCCCAAACATACTTTCTAGGGCACAAATGAAATGTTGGCTTGAAACGCTACTTCTCTCTGGATAAGACCCAGAAGACTGAATCCTGAATCTCATTCTTTAAAGGTCTGAGGCTAATCAGCTCTCACTGGAAGGGTGAAAGAGGTGTGTTTCCTCTGAGCATCACCGCAGACACCTACCACTCTGAAAACTAGTCAGTAAAACTAGTTCATGATCATATTTTTTAGGCGGGGCTCTCAGGCATGTCACTTGTAACAGAACACTTGATTCTATCTTATCCTTGTATCAGAAATGTCATCTGGGTTTCCAGTTCCATGGATATTTTAAAAGGGAATATTTGGAGCACTAACATACATGGCGAACATGTGGTTTTCCTAGACAGTCATTCTCTGAGACACAGAGAGAGGCACTTGCTGGAGAGGAATACCCCTGGCATTGGGCAACAGTGCTTATCATTATTCTTTTCATATTTAGAACTGCGTTGTCCATACGATGCAACAGTACAAGCAAATAATTCAGATATTCTAGGACAGCCACAGAATCACAGGTCATTCTGCTAAGATGACAAGAATGTATAAATTGAAAATGCAGAGTTTAAAATGCAGCAAATCCCTATATCCAGTCAAATACCAGAAGACAGAGAGAGAGAGAGAGAGAGAGAGAGAGAGAGAGAGAGAGAGATCAAATTTGACAACTAAATTTGAGTGTCAAAGGTCACCTGGTAGTTCCATAAACAAAATTTGGTAAACAGATGCAAGCAGGTTAGAAAAATATTTTGAAAAAAATGTCAAAGAAAATAATATTAGTGAAGGTGTGCATTTCTCCCATCCCTTGCTGTTACCTGATAATTATACTGATCCGCCTCACTCATTTTTAATTTTTTTAGAGAACCTAAGGCATATGTGTTTGTAACTTTATGTTGTTTAGGAGTCATAGTTGAAAACAGTTTGGTTTGTTGAACAGAAAATAACTGTGTTAAAAGATGCAAAACAGCTCAGCCAATCACAGAAAGTCTGGAGAAATATAGGAAGAACTCTTATACAAAATCAGGTTAGTCCCTGAAATGGTGTCTCTCCAATAAAACTGCCACCAGGTTCCCACACAGAAGCCTGAAGGCTCAGAACTGGGTGCGTCAGGCTCTGTCACTCTTCTTCAGACATGACTACTGTAAGAACTTTCAATCCACTTTGAATCAGTGGCACCATGGAAAGCTAAATAAAAATTTTTTGCTTAAATTAATAAAAACCTTTCTCCAAGGATTGGAGTAATCATGGCATGGTGTCATGTTTTAATTTAAAGCAGGAAGACACCGAAAATTATATAAAACCATAAAAAATAGCAGACAAATTAAACAAATATGGAGTAATAAATATAGAAAATAGGTTGGAAAATGAGTTGGTAGTTAAGAATAGGTGTCTCTGACCCTTTTACCTAGTTTTAGGATTCTTCCTACTGGCGTGCCTCATCCAGCCTTGATGTGAGGGTATGTGCCTAATCTACCTGTTTCTTATTGCGCCATGTTTGGGTGATGCTTCTGGGATGCCCTCTCTTTTCTGAAGGGAAATGAAGGAGTAGATCTAAGGAAGAGAGAAGGTAGGCATAGGGACTGGAAGAAGTAAAAGAAGGGGAAATTTTGGTTGGGTTATAGTGTATAAAAAAATAAACAAGAAAGAAAAAGAAGAGAAAGACACACACAGAGAGAGAAATATAGTGCTCTTGCAGAGGACCCAATTTTGGTTTCCAGCACCTGCTACTAGGTGCTCACAACCACATATAACTCCAGCTCCAGGCTATATAACACCCTCTTCTGGACTCTTCAGGCACATGCATTCACACACACACACACACACACACACACACACACACACACTTTTTTTTTTTCAATGCAGTTTATTCAGGAACATTGAACAATCCTCGGATCCCGGGGAAAGCCAGCCCACAGCTTAAATAGCCTCTGGGTAGCCAACCCAGGCGTGCCACGGGGGCAATGCAGATAGGTCCACATACATGGAAGCAAGCCAGATCCTCAGCCTTAGCCAAATGTGGAGTTGTTCGTGACAGAGTCTACGGCCATACCACCCTGAACGCGCCCGATCTCGTCTGATCTCGGAAGCTAAGCAGGGTCGGGCCTGGTTAGTACTTGGATGGGAGACACACACACACTTTTAAAATTCCTTTTTAAAGAGAAAAAAAAAAAGAGCAGAAATTTAATCTAAGAGTAGGTCTTACCACTGATTTAAAAAAAAAAAAAAGCTGTGTTTATCAGCAACCAGAGTAAAATGGAGAAGTCAATATGCTACATGACCTCCCTTGCTTAGTAAAGGCGTTTACTCAGATTGCCGGAAAACTAGACCTACTTCCTAGCTCTGAAGACAGAAACACTCATAACAAAAGTCCATTGAACAATAACATACTAGCAGTGTAATTTATAATTATTTCACAAAAGTTTGAAAAACAGACATTCTATTTATGACCGTATCGCCTATCAAAGTTTAAGGAATAATTTTAAACTTTAGTCTTATGAAGGCGTTTTCAACTTCTGGATAATACATTTCAGCTCATGGTGTGCCTTGAAACCATGATGCAGCCTAAAAGATCTGATAAAGGATAAATAGTTCAATGGTCTCTAATAAAAAAATGCCAATTCTCTCTGCAGGACTTTTGATGAGCAGCTCATAACAGTAAGGAACAAGTGGCACCCTTCAGTGCAAGGGGCCTGTGCTACTGCTGGCCAGGAGATGCTTAGATTCTTAAACGAAGGCAGCAGCTCAGGACCGCACTAAGGAAATGAACTTCCTGATACCGTTGTCTGACTTGAACACAGGCCGCACAAATGCAGAAGATGAAAGGGGGAGGGGAGTTTGTATTCTTTTTTTTCCAAACGCTCGTTTTTAATTATGTTAAATACTTGAATGAGAGTGCAATGGACCTGGGTGGAGTCCTGAATACAAGCAAAACTGGACAGAAACATACAGTTCTAGTCTTCATCCTCTTAGCTAAATTCTGTGACACTGCTGACCTGACCAGTTCACCCAGACCGAAAAACTGGGGCGGAGGGGGGCAGGGAACAATGCAGTAGCTCACATTTTCATGTTCTCTTCCCCCCACACACACACACACTGTCTGTTACATTTTGCTACACCAACAATTTTCCTCAGATCCTAGTGAGTTCAAGCAATAGCAGTTACCTCAGAGTTTTTTGGTTCAGAAATGTGGGCACACTTCTAGTTTGTGGTCTCTGACAAGGCTGAAGTAGCCTTAAGTAAAAATGGGTCCAGTTCCAAGACCACTCATGTTTCTGGCAAGGTTCGGATCTTTGTGGGCTGTTGGATGGCAAGCTGGGTTCTTTGCGGGTGGCTGTCTAACACCTTCCTGTGGCGCTCTGTTCTAAGGATTTCTCCACTGGCAGCCTACAACAAAGGAGCTGGATTCATCTGAGCAACAAGGGGGAAGTGGGATGCTACCAACCCTGACTTAGCATCTTTTGTAGGTTAATGTCAGGCATGACATCTTCTCACCTTTGACTTAGTATTCTCCCAGTTAAAAGAAAGCAGCTAGGGTCAGCCCACATGAAAAGAAAGAGTGTACAGACTGTCAACATCAGCACATCTGTATCACTAGCCATTTCGGAAACTGCCAACCACAGGCACCGTTCCTGCAGCCTGGAGGCTAAAGTCAATCGAATCAGTAAGGTCAGAGCTACAGCCATGGTCCTCAATAACATGTAATGAAAGAAGTCTTTTCAAACAAAATATTAACATTGAAAGCATGGTTACCCTCATTTTAACTAAGACACAAGAAGTGTCTAACAGCCTCAATAATAAAAGTCTTTCTTATGCTTTAACCGACTGCAGCATAGGCCTAAGAGAGGGCTCTTTGCTTTTGATGCTCAGGAGCTGGAGCAAAGGCTTGCAGTACTGTTCATTAGCTTCCTGATGGGGGATCCTGCAAGTGAAAGGATAGGAATTATTCAGAAACTCACCACCCATTGCCATTCCATTCCCAACCCTATGTCAGCCAAAAACAGTATGACTTGACAGTGTATTTTTTTAATTCTTACATAAAAATCAAGTATTTATTGAACATCTGAAAACTACAGTCCTATCAAAGGTAGTTTGAAAAGAAGCCCTTAAAGCAAGAAGCCATGAGACAATCAAGCTGTGTTCTGCTGCTAAGCAAAGATCCAAGAAGTCAGACATGGGCTGGGCTGGATAGCACATAACTTTAATCCCTGTATGTAGGAGGAAGAAGCAGGTAAATCTCTGTGAGTCTGAGGCTAGCCTGGTCTATTCAGTAAGTTCCAGATCAGCCATGGATACACTGTGTGACCCTGTCTCAAATCAAGAACAACAAAAAATTAGACATCTTTCCAATGAAAAAGGCAAGGCAAATTAACAGCAGAGTATATGTGTTTGGGTTAAATAATGACATTGGGGCAGATCTAAGAATGAAAAGGGTAGAAAAGGGTAGAAAAGACTAGAAGCTTATCTAACAATCTCAGGATGACTTCAATGTCTTAATTGTTTGTAAAAACGTTCTTGAAGCAATGAACTACAAATGGGCACAGTTGGCCTTGTTTGGAAAACCATACACCCTTCTGTAGAGAAATGTCCAATAAAGAAGTGACTCTACAGATAGCTGAGAGCCAGAAGATAAAAATCATTTCACATGAATACATATATCAAACATCATGATGTATAATTTAAATATATATATGTGGATTTGGTAAATTTATGCATCAATAAAACTATTGGTAAAAGAAATATAGGTGTGACCAAATTCTTATTTACATACACAATAGGGTTAAGAAAATACACATGACCTCTGTGGACTCTGAGGATCCCTTATCTATAAAATGAGAATGGTGATTTAAAAAAAAAAAAAACATGCATTCTAGGTCTGCCAAGGCTCTAAGGCATGTATGTAATACAAAGACATCAACAATTGAAAGAATCAATAACAGTGCCTACCCAGAGGGTTATTATGAGAATCAAATGAACTTAGGGAAGGGTTTTCCAGACATCCACAAACACGCAGTTTTTACTGGGGCTAGTTCAGGAGACAAAATAATTGGCAACAAAGAGCATATTCCTCTGCTTGGTGAAGCTTATCGTGTAGTCTGAAGATAAATGAATCTAAAGGAATTGTATTCGTTTAGACAGTGCTAACTACGAAGAAGAGGCTATAACTAAACTCTGTAAGGCTTTCTGTGTATCTGGAAAAACAGAGCTAAAAAAAAATGATCCATGAATGGCCTCTCTGAGGAAATGACAGTTGAAAAGAGCCCTGAATGATCTAAATGCATCTTTGATCATCTTCTTGAGGTCTGTGAATGGCAGTATGGTTATCCTGTAATATATGGCTAATATCCACTTTTAAGTGAATACATACCATGTGTGTCTTCTGAGTGTGGGGAGATATTTTCTAGCTCCATCCATTTGCCTGAAATTTTCATAATTTCCTTGTTTTAAATAGCTGAATAGCAGAAAGATCTAGAAGCATCACATCCAAGAAAAATAAGTAGCAGATGCCATTTCAACCAGGTAAAAATCAGACTTGGAAACAGAAATAAAGCCACTGAGCTCAATCACAATGAATAGGGAAAAGGGATGGAGAAAGGGAAACAGAAAGGAACATGAAAGTGATCACATGTGTCCTTGTGCACTGGGAAAAGAGAACATATCACACAGCATTTATTCCTGTGACAAAATATCTGAGGGGAAAAAAAAACAAAACAGGGAAGATTTGTTTTGCCTCCTGCCTTTAGTTCATGATCTGCCAGCACCATAGTTTCTGGGGAGGAGTAAATGATAGCAAGGCAAGAGCATGTGGAGAACCAAAGTTGGCCATCTTGTAGAAAGTAGAAAAGAAGAGGAAGGGTCTGTAGACAAGACAAACTCATCACAGTCACATCCCCTGGGACTTACTTCTTTCAGGACCCAACTTCTAGTTTTCATCATCCTCAATGACAGCAGATTATGAATCAATCAGTGAGTGATAAAGTCAGAGCCATGATGAGCCAATCATCTCTCAATGCTTGACTCCATCAGCTGATAATCAAAACTTCTACACGTTTAAAAAAAAAGAAAAAAAAAGAAAAAGGACTTCTACACATGAGTCATTAGACTTGGTAGGGGTAATACTTCTCACTCAAACCATTAACAGTGCTTAACAGTTGTACCCAACTCTAGTGGCTGCTGGTGGAGGGCTTTGGGTGAGCATCCATCATAAAACTTATATACATTCTTAACATCTATCCTAGCTTCTAGGGGAATGGGAGAGGATGAACAGCCAAAAGTGCTAATGAAGCTATGGTCTAGCAGAAAAAGAAGGGCATCTCGACATGGGTGGAAACAATGGAACATGAAGGGGAATGGACAGAGCCCATTCACACTTCATATGAGATATGGGATGAGGGGGCAAGGAAAAAATAACACTGTGGTAATTTGGTAGCTTGTGATGTCATCTACTCAATATTGACACAGCTCTACTTGGAACACATTATGTTCAAGATACCCTTAAATAATTTAACAATATTTAAGTGGAATACAGATTTCTGGGACTCATGAAAAAGGTGTCAGCTACTTAGACAAACTGAGCTGTTCTGTATGAATAGAAGGTAGTAGAATTACTCTCTTGTTTCACATTATTTCTTTTTCCTGAGGGCTCATTTCAATAGTAGAGGCACAAATGATTTTTAAAACTGGGCCCAGGCAGAGTTTATATTTTAACATAGCTCTTAGAAAACAAATTGACTCAGCCGGGTGTGTGGTACACGCCTTTAATCCCATCCAGCAGTCCTGGAGGCAGAGGCAAGGGGATCGCTATAAGTTTAAGGCCACCCTGATGTATAAAGAGAGTCCAGAAACAGCAAAGACTTGACAGAGAAACCCTGTCTTAAAAAAAAAAAGAGAGAGAGAGAGAGAAGAAAAGAAAATTGACTCACTTATATAGTAGTAATATTATATTTGCTCAATCACATTTGTATGGTTTCATGGTTTAAATTTTACTTAGTTCCAAAAACAAAATCTGAGGCTACTTTAACAAAAATATACCATGTGATAAAAAAATTTTCTATGTGTGGAATAACATTTAGTCTCTTTAATTTTATCTATATAGCAAAGTAATAAATAGCTAGCCACTGAGTACTAGTTACTCCTTTGTGGTTTAATCTCAAGTATGGCTAAATAATGACTGAAAGATTCATCGATTTTATTGAACTAATTGATTCTTTAAAAATTTAGCCTTTATGTGATTATAACAACCCTGCCTAAGAAAAAAGAAAATCCTTCCACTTTTCCATAACATTTAGCTCTCTGATTTTGTAACTAAGATAGAAGAACCCTGCTATTGAAAGTGATATGTTCCAAGGATAGCAGAAGTCCAGAGAAAAGCCTTCTAAATATCTTTGGGTTTTTTTTTTTTCTTGATAATTTGGCATGGGGGGGGCTATTAAAAGAACTACAATTATTTACTAAGTGGAGGTTATCTTTGGATATACTGAAATAAAATAGCATGTTACCAAGAAATCAGAGAACAAATAATGGTCCTTTGGAGTTCTCTACTGGACAGATCCCCGGCAACTGTGCAAATACCAAAGGCCTGCAGTGACCAGTCTCCTGCACCCTTTAAAGGACAGTTTTCTGGATGAAACTAGAAAATGTGTGCAAATTGCCACCTACAATACATAAAAGAAAAGAGTTCATTTCATAATCAAAACCTGAGAAAGGGTTTAGAACTGTGGTTCATTTCACAAGTACTTCCTTATTATCATAAAAAAAGAAAGGCAGCCCTCGCGCCTCGCTCAGGTGCTTCCTGGAAGCTCACTCTTGCACTTTAAAATATGCAAGCTTGTTCTTTGTTATTATTCAGTAGCAGCCATTCTACCTAAAAGTCGACAAAGGTGAGGCATTCAGGGAGCAGAGAAATACAGACACATGCTTCAAAGGCGCCAAACTGTTCTCTGACAGCTCTCAGTGGAGCCATGCGCATCTTCTCTTAGCCTGACCTGCTTTGGGACTCACCCTCCCTTTACCCACTACAGGAAGGAAACAAACAGCAGAGATGAAAGCGAAGCTGGTGGAAGAAGAAAGGATGAGTTTGGCTTTTTTCCACTTATTTGCAGGATGAGCACTCCTAATATAATGCCTTTTTTCGGGGCTTCAGCGGGACTGAAGGGAATGGAAATGTGCCCAGATTTTCTTTTGAAATGAACCCTATAAAAACTATGTCATATAGCCTTACCCCAAGAACTCAAACACAACCAGAAATGTCTTGACCAGCAATCATGGAGTTAAATGGCCACAGGGGACAGGACTTATTATCAACTAAGACCCCTCCCTCCAAGAAAAAAATGAGTTTTAAGTAATAGTTTCCTATTCCCAAGACATGCACTTTTTTTAAATTTTATTTTATTAATTCCACTTTATTCACTTTGTATCCCCCCATAAGCCCTACCGATCCCACCTTCTCACCCTTTCTTCACGCATGCCCTTCCCCGAGTCTACTGAGAGGAGAGGCCCTCCTCTCCTTCCTTCTGATCTTAGTCTATCTGATCACATCAGGAGTGGCTGCATTGTCATCTTCTCTGGCCTGGTAAGGCTGCTCCCCCGTCAGGGGGAGGTGATCAAAGAGCAGGCCAATCAGATTATGGCAGAGGCAGTCCCTCTTTCCATTACTATGTAACCCACTTGGACACTGAACTGCCATGGGCTACATCTGTGCAGGGGTTCTAGGTTATCTCCATGAATAGTCCTTGGTTGGAGTATGAGTCTTTGGGAAGTTCCCTGTGTTCAAATTTTCTTGTTCTGTTGCTCTCCTTGTGGAGTTCCTGTCCTCTCCAGCTCTTGCTATTTCCCACTTCTTACATAAAATTCCATTCACTCTGCCCGACAGTTGGCCATCAGGCTCAGCATCTACTTTGATAGTCTGCAGGGCAGAGGCTTTCAGACAGAAATTGTTCTTTTTTAAGTGATATTTTCTTTCATTCCTTTGTGTCTGAGGTATATCAACATATTATAATATTACTTTTGGAAAGTACCTGATTTTCTATTTTATTTATTCATTTATTTATTACTTAGTAATAAATACACTAACATATGCTATATAATAAGAGTGTTTTATTACATTCATAAGAAAGCTTAATTATTTCATTTGTACAGATTGTGAATAATTTGCTACATGATATACTACCTTGGGGAATTTGCAGTTAACTCACAATAGGGTTACCAATTTTCCTTTAAGTTGTTGTATATTGCTAGAATGCATTCATTCTTTTTGAATAAACACATTTATTTGTAAATTTAGTCAACATACATAATTGACCTAGGATTCTTTTTTTAAAAAACACTTGAAGACCATCTCTATAAAAAGGATTTTGCCAGGGGAGTTAACCAGGTGTAATCTGACAGGTCTTACCAGCCAGAGGGTTATGCTAGGTTTAACACGCACAGCATTTTTTTTTCTACTTTGTTACAAACAAATGCAGCCTAGTCAGGAAATGCCAACTGAACTAAAGTACACACACCTAAATGACCAGATTCCCCACCGCTTGTGAGTGTAAAACATTCAATTAAAAAATGTTGAACACTGAGAAAGGCGGAGAACGCTGAGTGTTGGCAACTTGGAGCTGCGCGGGATCGGTCCGAGATGGCAGAAGTGAAGGAAACACTCAAGAGACTTCAGAGCCAAAAAGGAGTGCAAGGAATCATTGCAGTGAACACAGAAGGCATTCCCATCAAGGGCACCATGGACAATTTCACTACTGCACAATATGCCAGCCTCACGCACAACTTCATCTTGAAGGCACGGAGCACTGTGCGTGAAACTGACCCCCAGAATGACCTGAACTTCCTTCGAATTCGCTCCAAGAAAAACGAAATCATGGTGGCACCAGATAAAGACTATTTCCTGATTGTGATTCAGAATCCAACTGGATAAGGCACTGTTTTGGCTTCTTGTGTCATTCCTTAATGTAATGCCCCCCCAAGAATAAGTGTTAATCATGTCAGTGGGCACATGCTGGTTGCCTAAGAGCCCGTGTCGGCCATGCCATTGATGAAGGGTAACTCTGCCCACCCCACCAAGTAGGGCCTCTGATGATCCAGTCAGTTCCCAGGGAAGCCCAGTTCTCGTTTCCAGGCTTTGGAATAAGAGCTTATAATAAGCCCACACCCAGCTTCCTTCTGACCGTCAGTTCACTTTGTCACCCTTGGAAAGCCTGTGTTTTTCTTTAACTAAAAATAACTTCAACCACCCCCCAAACAAATGTTGAACACTACAATACATAAAATAGAAAATAGCTACTATAAATGCACCTAGTGTATTCTAGAGCTGCCAGGTTTACTTTTTTTCTTTAAAGCAAAGTGTTACACTGGTTAAAACGTCTATCATCAGCCTTTGAAAAAGCCCGTATTCTATCACAGTGATGTATAGTTCAACACTTGGATCCAGTCATAACCAGTTTTATTGCAGAAGGACCCTGTAAGCATTTATCAATTCTAGTACCTTAATGGCTACCCAACACATCATTAACATACAGAAACATGCATGAGACCCATGAGGTACCACCCATCCCTTCGGCACTTTAGCAGCTTGTCACTCCTGAGCCACAGTGTTCACATCACCGAGGTCTGTGAACAGTCACTCTTAGTCACTCTTAGCGTTCATCCTGAGTGAAAGATAGAATGACTCAAGTTCAAATGCAACATATTATAAACAATTTCTTCCAAAAATAAAACCACAAATTAAACCAAAGTATTTTACAGAATTTACTACAAAATGCCATAAAAACCACCTTGACTTAAGCTCCCCCCTCAACCCCGGATCCAGGGAGCCAAGTGGATGTCTTTGGGCATAATGATGACTCTCTTGGCATGGATGGCACATGGATTGGTATCTTCAAACAACCCTACGAGGTATGCTTCACTAGCCTTCTGAAGCGCACCAATGGCTGCACTTTGAAACCTCAAGTCAGTTTTCAAATCCTGGGCGATCTCCCTCACCAACCTATGGAAAGGCAGCTTCCTTAGGAACAGCTCAGTTGATTTCTGGTAAGGACCAATCTCTTTTAGAGCCATGTGCATGGCCTGTAGCGATGGTTTCTTCACCCCTCCAGTAGAGGGCTCGCTTTTCCTGTACACTCATTTTTAAAACCATGTAAGATCTTAAGGTAATAAACTGCAACTTGCTCTTCCGTCTTTTTTCTCAGCTTCATTAAGTTTATTCCAATTGTTGTGATAATTAACAGACCTGTTGCTAAGTTTCTTTTGAGTCATGTCTTCTGCAGGTGTTTGTGTAAAAGCTCTTTAGAATGAAATGGTGCTGTTATATGACATTGGGTTATACTGTGCTGACTAGGTTAGATTTACCCCATCAGTTTTATACCATTCCCAACAAAAACACTGAAAAACTAACTAGGGAACATAGGTTCGTGCTACAGAACTATCATATGGGTTTCACTCTGAGCCAAAGACAAGATGAAACATCTCTGCTTTGTGACTCAAGATAGAGTCTTAATATAGAAGAGTCATTTCCTGTCTTAGTCACTGTTCTATTGTTGTGAAGAAACACCGTAAATAAGGCAGCTCCCATAAAGGAAAGCATTTGATTTGGGGACTGTTCACAGTGTCATAGAGTTAGTCCATTACCATCATGGTCGGGCGCAGACAAGCATGACGGTGGAGCTTGTAGCTGGCAGTTTCACACCCTCAGGCAGCAGGCAGAAGGAGAAAGGTGGAGAGACTGTAGGCTTCTTAAACCACAAAGACCATCCCCTGTGGCACATCTCCTCCAACAGGCCGTAGCTCCTAATCCTGTCCAAACAGTTCCACTCATGGAAGCTAAGAGTTCAAACATGTACATCTCAATGGGAGGCCTCATTCAAACCGCCACACACCCCCATACATGCTATAATGCATATCACCACGGGTATCCCACAAGGTAACATGTGAATTCAAGTTGGAATATTGAATGAATACAAATCGACAACCAGAGACCTATTGCATTGATTCCTACTTAATTCTGGAACAACTTGGATGGTCTTTGTAAACAACCTTACATAAACAATGTGCATGCAATTATCTTGTGACTATATTATATATATATATCTTGTGACCACACATACACTCATTTCAGTTATTCTGATGTCAACATTTAACTGCATATACTTCTCTTTGTTTTGTTTTGTTTTTTTGTTTTTTAATTTGTTTAAGCTCAAGACTGAGCTGGGGAAATCAGCCCTTAGGTACCAGATCAGAAGCAACAGCAACAGCTAACATTCCATGTGTGCTTACTACCTTCTGACTACCGCCATAAGTAGCCCGCGGATATTTACTAATTCTATAACTAAAGCAAACCATGAAGCATCATCTCAAAATTTCCATTTGTTGATGCAGACACTAAGAAAGTTAAACTCATGCCTTTGGCTGTACATCTAGCAAATTACAGAGGTGGAACCCAAATCCAGGAAATTTGACTCCAAAATACATGCTCATACCACTGCTGCATTTTGACACAGTAACGGTCATTTATTCCTTTACACTCTAACCCCCATGTGGACCAGACAATCCTTGTAGCCTTGGATGAATCTTTTGCCTCATTAGGGCTCACTTGGTTTTCTCATCTAAAAAAAAAAAAATTATAGAGATGAATTGAATGATCTCTACCAAACCTCAAAGCTATGTTATTCCATGCCCTTCAGAATCTGAATAATTTATGTGATTACCATTTTTTTTCATTTAGTCCTAACCAAATTAATACATGAATATTTGGAGTTGAATAATTAAATATTCATGAGAATATTGCAGTGTTATCACCACTCTTGATATCTAGCAGTCTTGCCTGGAAGTCATAAGTCTCAAAGGCCAGGGTCTAGTAGAGAGCCAGGACACAGGAGACTGCAACAGGAACTGGGAGGAGCACGAAGCCGAAAGGGACTGGAGCTTAAGTACTGAAAAAAAAAAGATTAAGAGAAGGGGCTCCTGCTTGGAATTTGTGCTCAAAAAAAAAAATTTTTGTTAACTTACCCATAGACCATGGAAGCCACATGGCTCCTACTGCAGCCTGCTCAGCATTTAGACCTCAATTCTATAAGCATATTTACAGTGAGTGGCTATTGGAAGCCCCCAGCTGTGGAATCCTGAAGCCTCAAGCTATATTTTATGTGGAGGGCTGCTAATCCCTGATCCCAGCTCTGCTCAAGTCTGTAGAAACATTTCGTCTCTGTAGACAAGTCCTTGTAAATCTCTCCTTGTCGAAGGATTTAGTTCACTGATTGTCAGCCATGAGCTACTTCATAAAACAACTCACAGAGGAATAGAGGCTTCTGCTCTGCCTTTGGCAGGGAGCTTGTTACACTAGATAACCTTTTAATGACGGCATTCCATTTTAACTTGGCTCCAGAGAGAGAAACTAGAAAGAAAGGAAGATCCTTCCTTAATGCTACACTTTTTTCATATTGTATCTACTGAGGCAAATTAGAAAAGACGGATGGAGGTCGCCTTGTACCCTGGAATCCCAGGGCCATATAACACAAAAACGAGCTGGTTACTCACAGATAAGATGACACTTCAGGGCTAAAGAACCACTGGAATATGAAAAGACAAGGTTTCTAAGCTGTAAGTAGCACCAAATCTACCTCAACCTTGTTTTTATCACACATTAGCAGCTAAAATGGAAACTTTAAAGTTTGTTGTTGCACTTTTCAGTAGAAATTACTATGCAGTAAAAGCATGTTGGATTAAGAGGGCAGGAAAAGTATATGACTGAGCATGTTTTAAAAACATTAGTGGGGATTTTATGCTGCTCTTTCTGGAATCAAGAAAATAGAGAGGAAGATTATCTCTATGGAAGGCAGGGAGGACAGCAGCATTTATTGACTGATTCCAAACAGACCAGGGCTACAAAAACATATTTCGTTTTGATATTCAGTTAGAAGACAGGACTGAGTATGGAAATGAAAGCAGAGTTCTAGGAACTCTGGCAAGAAGTAATGTTTTGCTTTGTTTTGCATTGTCAGTTTTGCAGTTTTATTAAAACCTGGATGAAGTGTGCGGTGTCAGAGCTTCCTGTCTGTTCCCTTCCTGTGCAGCCCAGCACTGAGATTGGCTATGCTTCTACTCAGCTCAGCTGCTCATTCCAGGGTGACTTCATGGTCCTTGGATTTGTAGAAAGCATAGAGGTTTCCTCAGAACAGTAAGATCTGGGGCTCAGTGACTAGCAGCACACTCTCACTCCTTGACCTTGGGGACCAGGATCTGCATGTCAGCTACCTTTCATCTTGCTCCCATACCGACGTTGGTCATCAAGATCTGGCCCTTGAATCATTTCCACAAATTCTGGTTTTGGTACCTTTAGGTTTTCTCTAGTCACACTACACTTTGACATATCAATATACCTGGTGCCAGTTTCCGTTTGGATGTTCTTACACATCCCAAGGAACCTGAGGACATGATGCTGAGGAGGAGACTGAGGCACTTAAAGTGCTATAACATGAAATCCAAATTAATAATGCACAAACTCAAAATTCTAAACATCACCTTGTATGAAAGATATAACACAACACCTTGAAAAAGGAATCTAATTAAAATATGACATTGTATAATTTTAAATATTATAATGAACCTATAGTTGGGTAGCTAAGACCATTAACTAAACCTCTCCATTCCCTTATATGACAGAAAGAGATAGACAGACTCACTGATCTAATTAGGACAGTGCACACATCTTCCTCTGCCACCAGAGATGTCTGTTTTCCAGGAGCTCACTGTGTTCATCTCCAATCTGGACCATGTCAGTTTGTGCCCATCAGAATCCATGTATAATTTAATTAATAACAATGTACCTTGTTAGGGATGTGAAAGGCAATGGAGATTCCTGGACTTGTGTGATAAGATGGAATCACTAAATTACCCATAAGCCCTATATTAGAAAGGTGGCCACAAGCCCTCCCTCAGGTCTCACTCCAAGAAAATATGGAGAAGGGAGCAAAGTTTCTGCACACAGTTTCCTTCTCGAGTATCTTAAGCAGGGATGAGCAAGTGTTTTCTCTAAATGGTTAAGGAGCAAATGCCATCGTTTTCACAGGCCTTTGGTCTTCAAGCCACAAGATGAAGGCCGCTCCACTCTGGTACTGTGAACAGACTGAGATGACTCATGAATAAAGGTGTGTGGCTGTATGTCACCGACGTTTATTTGTGGATGTTGGAGTCTGAGTTTCATATAAGTTTTACTTGTCTCAAAAAAATTATTCTTTAAAATTTTCAGTAGTTTAAAAAATGTTTTTTAAAACTATTTTTTTTTAGCTCAGGGCTGCTTGAAAACAGATGGTGAGCCATATTTGGCTTGGGCTATAGTATGTGAAACCCTTATCTTGAGTCCTTGCTCTATTAGGAAAAAAAATGCAGTCTTAGAAGATGCATTTGGGGTATGGTTTGTAGAGAAAGATGAAGAATTGAGTCCATTTGATGAAAATCAACTCAATGGAAATATACTACTTACATTAACTATTAATGTGCAACTGTATGTTTTAAGATAAAATTGAAAATCAATGTGCCATTACTTATATTTTGAATTTTATACCCGTTTACAGTGAATAAGCTATAAAATGCTTTGTTTGATGAGAAGATAAGGCACTCAGGTACCATGTCTGCTTTGTTCACTTCTGTGCCCTTGCACTGCTACACTTGGAGCTACTGGCTATAGTTAAGAAATAAGTATTGTTAGAAGGTTATTGTGCAACAACATGTAAAGCTTTCTCCTTGCTATATGGATACAAGACAGACACAGTCTCTGCTTTCATGACCTCATCTTTAACCGGCAAGACACAAACAACAACTCAGCAGATGGTTCTTCAAAACCTAAATGTTCCATTACTGTGCAAGCCAATATTTTAAAACATTAACAGCTTACTGTGAGATACTCCCTCCCCAAAATATCAGCCAACAACAAACAGAATTCTCTTTCCCTTGCCTATTATAGTATTTCAACACAGCACAAACATCGAAGTACCCAGTCGTCCCTTTGCCCCTCTCCCATGTGATTAGTCAATACTCCAAAAGAAAGAGAAATGACTACTATCCCACTTCCGCTTTTGAGAAAGACTGGTGTGCTGAATGAAAGACCCATGGCTCAGACTCTAGGATCAGCTGGCGCTCACCACCCCTATCTCCCATCATGCTCATACACTAACCTCTGGAACCTATGAAACTGGACAAGAGTAATGTAGAACACTGGAGAAACTCCACCTGCCATTGTTGGTCATTGCTAGCTTTGAAGACGGAGAGGATCAAGGTCCAGGGCATGAAAGTATTGTCACAGCAAGTTTTAAAGGACCTCAGTCCAGCAATAGGAAAGAATTCTGCCAGTAACTGAAGTGAGCAAGAAAATGCACTACCTCCTCAGATGTGTAGAAAAAAAGGCAGTCCTACTTGTACCTTGATTATGATCACTGGGGGTATGTTAACAGAAACAAAATCAGACAGACTGTCCTACAGAAAATGTGACAAATGTGTGTTATGTTAAGCTGGTGAGTTTATTCTCATTCCCTACATCACTGACTTCAAACTAAAACAGGCTGAGGATGTCTTTGAAAACCACTGCCCCATCTGTAGAGGGAGAGATTTATGCCAAGAAAATTGAGTCCTCTGTGCCAGGTAATTCATTTAGCAATCTCTCTAATGATAGTATTTTTAAAGGAAACTTGTAATGCTAATTACCACCTAATTATTTCAAACAGGGTGTAATCATGGGCAATATTTCCAGAACATGCAATACAATTAAAGTTACAAAGTCACTTGGATTATGTGAGCAAAGCAATCAGATGATAAATATCATCTTTCCGAATCAAAATTCTCACTTAGACTAATAATGAATTAATCTGTATGTAAATCACATCACCAAATTACAACTTCTACTTGACATTCTATCTGCTTTCAGGGGAGGGGAGAAGAAAAGCACACATTTTCCTAACAGTAAAAATTATATTGTACAATTGAAGAAGCATTTACCGTAATTCCCCATGCTTCTTAAGGTGCGCATGGCTCTCCATCCATTGTTGTGCCTGCTTGTTTGATTTAATGTCATCTCAAGAAGTCCAAAAAGCAACATTTTTCTCAGCAGAAGAAATAAGAGGTGTCGGTTTACTTTCACCTTGGAATCCCTTTTTAGGAGGTTGCTGCTTTCCCACATTTACTGAACTACTTGTTTCGTGTTCTTACTTTCTACTATCACAAAGGAGGCCCAGGAACAATTAACACAGTCATTACTCAAACTGTCAAGAGCTTGTTGAAGAGCTAAGCAACAGAGGTGAACAGCAAGCCTGTTTGGGTAAAGTAGAAGATAAGATACACAGAATGCCATGGGTGACAGAACCTACAAGAAAATGGGCAAAGCAAAAAAGGACAGCATGAAGTCTGAAGCTGTTTCTAAAACTCCAGAGAAGATGCTGAAACTAGACTAGTCCGCATTCTTGTCTACTTGTTGTTGGGTTTGGGGTTTTAAAAGAGATCAAGTTAAGTAGGCTTTGAACTTCCCAATAAAATTTTGAAAGTACTGGGGCCTTTGGAAAATATCTCTCTCTCTCTCTCTCTCTCTCTCTCTCTCTCTCTCTCTTCTCTCTCTCTCTCTCTCTCTCTCTCTCTCTCTCTCTCCTTCTTTCTCACTATTTAGTGTGCAGTATGCTGACACCAGCTCTCACAGCTCACAGTATTATGTTGGCATCATCTTTTCCCAAATGCCCATTCACAGCTGTCACATTGGCAGTTTGAAAGTATTTATAGTTTTGGAAATATGTAGCCCCCTACCAATCAGCATACTTATTCTTGGAAGTCTTATAATTATAGATTTTTTTTTCTAAGAGACCAATATTATCCCTGGAATCTTTACTTGGCCCATCCTTGTTTTATCTAGTTGCCATAGCACCAAATCGTCGCTAACCATCCTACCTAAAGAAAAATATCTACAGTACTTCTGTACGCACCCTTGGTTTCAAAGGCCTCCTCAGGAAGCCCTGGGATTTACTAATGACCTTGGCTTGGTAAACCACAGCAAAAGCTGGGGACCTCTGAATGCAAGAAGGATTGTTTAGTCCCCAGGTGATGTTAACATGAAACTGAAATTTAGCATTGGTTTCCATCCTCTTCCCCACCTTGTTCACCATAGTGATTACCATTATCCCACATGAAGAATGTACGTGTTACTTTTCTGCTACGGTGTAGGTTACCTGAAAGCATGGACACTGTGTGATTATTCAAGATGGATCATTTGAACCTAGTATTAAGCCAGACACATAGTATCAGTAGAAAAGTATATTTGGAAGAAGGAAAATCCAAAGGAAAAAGAGGGAAGGAAGAGAGAAATAAGAAAAAGAAGAAGGGAGAGGAAAGTTGAAAAAAAGCAAAGAAGGTGGTGCCAATTTTGAATAGCTTGCACCTCTGGGGTGCTATTAAGTTATTAACTGATGTACTATCTCTTCAACACACTGGAGAAAAGAGAAGAATTTAATCTAGTTGAGATACTGGCCACAGGGCCCAACTGGGGACCTTAGAGAAGGTGATCATTTGAGATACACATCAAAGTTAAAAACTTAGATCCAATGTACAAAATTATACCTGTCAACTAATTTCTAACTTTTCTTGTTCAGTTATTACACAAACCATCCTTGTGGTTGGATTCTTTGATGATCAGTGAGAAGGGCTCTTATTATCTAGGATGAAGCCGAGGAGCAAGAAGAAGGAATGCCACTCTCTTCGGCTTCACAGTATGCCATTCACATCATAGGCGACATGAGACATGCCCTGGCATTGAATGGCGCACAGACAACATTGTCATCCTCCTAATCTCTGAGTAGGAGAGCAACCTGGAATAAGAGCAATCAGAAAAGAGCTCAAGGAAATTGACCAAAGATGGGAACAGTAAGTAGCAGGAAAGATGTGACTCTCAGGAATCCTCATGAACAGTTGCAAAGGACTTAGACTTCATTTGACCTGAGTGCAAGGGGCTTTCCTAAGATGATAAGAGAAAAGGCCTGTCCATAAAGATAAAACCTCATGTTACTCAAGCTTGTTGAAAGCAACACCAGGAACACACCCAAGATGACCAAGACTGGCAGTGGTGATGCACAACTTTAATTTCAGCACTTAGGGGACAAAATCCAGTAGATCTCTGTAAGTTCGAGGCCAGTATGATTTAAAGAGCTAGGAGAGCCAAGGATACACAAAGAACCCTGTCTTGGAGGTGAGGGGGAAATGACCAAGACAGTATATAGACGGATGTATAAGCAGCACAGTTCATTTCCTAATGAAAAGAAACTAAGCAATTAGAAGAGCTAGTTTACAATGAGGAGGTAGT
Source organism: Meriones unguiculatus (assembly GCF_030254825.1). Classification (NCBI taxonomy): domain Eukaryota; kingdom Metazoa; phylum Chordata; class Mammalia; order Rodentia; family Muridae; genus Meriones; species Meriones unguiculatus. The sequence goes on along the minus strand of NC_083365.1, from coordinate 40,012,670 downwards.
TAAACACTAGAAGGAGGCTTTTTGGGAAAAAATAAACTCTCTAAAGGGAAAAACAAAGTAATTTTAAGAGAGCCACTGTAAAAACAAAGTTCTTGTGGCTATGTCATGAATGAATGCTACCTTGTGCATACTCTTACAACCACTGTGACCAGGGACATCGGAGTCAGTGGGGAACTTTATTAAAATGACTTGTCTACTCCAGAAATCAGATAATAGATTCAGCATATGTTTTTGTATTTGTATACTTCATTAAACGCATAAAGATTTTATTGTTAAAGTGTCAAATGCCAAATATTATGTAGTTGTGCTGATCCCTGAATTCTCAAAATATTTGTTCATGTTATGCCCAGATCTTAGGGTCCCCAAAGACCACCAGTTGTTGGACTACAGACACAAGAGCAAAGAGCTTTATTGTCTCTCAACCATCAACAAAGCAGTGATCAGGGAGGAAAGCCCCAAGCAGCTGTAAGGCAGGGTTTCCATTGGAGTTTGAATAAGAACCAGGAATTTCCAGCTTAGTAGTTGGAGGATTGGATGACATTTAGCAAAGCCAAGCTTGTTACAAAGTGATTAGCTAACTAACATAACTAACACTGGACAAGCTATCTATAGACCTCAGGAATGTTAGGTATTTTCTTGTGCCCCAAACATTCTACTACAAGGTCAGTAGACTTCTAAGCACAGATGCCCCGCTCTGGGATAATTTCCATTCTTGTGGTTCTCTCCAGTCTGTTTCTTGGGTATGGGATTCTATGGTCTTGTTCTGGCCTAGTTTTTCTTCCTAGTTTTTCAAGTCAGGCCTTGTCCGAAAATATAGACAAAATGTAGTTTATGTTCTCCTCTCAATTAATGTGTCCTGAGAGCCAGAGACTCATAGCAGAGTCAGTGGAGACCTGACTACTAACAGATGGTGGCTTAGGTTAAGAACAGAACCAAATATGGATACTTGTTCTTGGGTACAAACATTGTTGTGCACTATTTCACAGAGAAATTGTGACAAACTCAAAGGAATGTTACTTAAGAGGAAGGCCTGTTCATCCGCTAGAAGGAAGCAAAGGAAAGCTGTCAGACTGCAATAATCCAGGTGTTTGTAATAGGATGACAATGGTGAAAAAAGAAGCAAGAACATTTTCATGAATAACAGAATCACATTAGGGTTCAGATCTCTTGAGCCTCGGTTTTGTTTGCTTGCACCTGTTTTCTTACTAGCACCTGATGTTTCTTTCTTTGTCTTGAATAATCCTTAAAGGAACAGAGATTTCATTTAGTATTTGAATTAACCAATGAATGAATAGCTGGTTTCTTCACCTTGGAGATCAGGAAACCCAGTGGAAGAGGGGGAGGAAGAACTGTAGGAGACAGAGGAATCATGGACAGGAAGAGAACATGGCTCTTAGAACCAACTAAGTAGGGCTCATAGAGACTCACAGAGACTGAAGCAGAAAGCAAGGAGCCCACATGAGTCTGTGCTAGATCTTCTGCATACATGTTATGATTTTTTTAGCCTGTGTTTTTGTGGGACTCCTCACAGTGGGAATGGGGCTGCCCATGACTCTTTCACCTGCTCTTGGGACACTTTTCCTTCTACTGGGTTGCTTCGCCTTGTAAACTAGCCATGAAGCTTGGGGAAAGGAGGAACAGAATGGCAGAAAGCAGAGACGCAGAACTGCATCAACAGCCCCCATCCCCACCAACTGACCACCAGCCTGAAAGCATGTCTCCACTACTGCAGGCAAGAAGAAAATGTAACAATAAATTTTCATTATTTAATATTTTGGATTTGACTTTCTGACTTCGGTTTTCAAGTCTTATGTGACCTGACAACTTTCATTCACCTAAGACAGGAGTTAGAAATGCCAGAACAGTACAGAAGCCGGAAATCTTTCCCTACCAAGGACATTGGTGATGAATAGCTGATTTGACTTAAGGCCCACTCCACCCACATGGAATCCATACCTCACACTGCTTGGGTAACCAATAACCAGACACTAGATATTCCAGAGGCCTATGGTAAAGCCAAACACTACTGATCTAATAAATAAATAAATAAATAAATAAATAAATAATACATGACTCCTAGTTAGGTTCTGCTATACTCATAGATCAGTTCTTTATTCATTCATCATCAGAGATGCTTCCTTCTGCAACAGATGACAACAGAGGCAGAGACCCACAGCCAGACATTATGCAGAGAGTACTTGGAACACACAGTTCTAAATGGGTGTCTACATCAAATTCCTCCCTTCAGAGCTCAGGAAACCCTGCAGGAGAAGAGGCAGAAATAGTGTAAGAGGCAGAGGGGATGGAGGACACCTGGAGAATAAAGCAAAGCTCATATGAACTCACAGAGACTGCCACAGCAAGCACAGGGCTACACAGGTCTGCACCAGGTCCTCTGTGTGTAGATTATGGCTTCTCATTTAGCATTTTTATGGGACCCCTGAGTGAGTGAACACAAGTGGGTCTCTAATTCTTGTGCCTGAGCTTGGGGCTCCTTTTCTTTAGTCGAGTTTCCTTGTCCAACCTCAATATGATGGAATTTATTTTTTAAAAAAAATCTTAGTTTTATCTTAGCATATTTTAGCATGTTTTGGTTTTTAGCTCTTAAAAAATAAGGAAATTAAAAAATTTACAGGCAAATGAATGGAACTAGAAAATATCATCCTGAGTGAGGTAACCCAGAAACAGAAAGACACAAATGGCATACACTTACTGATAAGTGGATATAAGCCATATGCTATAAGATAGCCATACTAAAATCTAGAAACCTAAAGAAGCTAAACAACAAGGAAGACTCTAGAAAGGATGCTTAAATCTCATTCAGAATGGCAAACAGGATAGACACCAGAAGTGCTGGAAGAGATGAAACAGAATAGAAGCCTACCACACAGTGTCCTTTGAAAGGCTCCACCCAACAGGGGATCGAAGCAGATGCTGAGACTCACAGCCAAAATTTGAACAGAGCACAGGGAGTCTTATGGAAGGAGGAGAAATAGAAGGACAGAGTGTACAGGAGCCCCACAGGATAGCAACAAAGCTAAAAAGACCTGAGCCCAGGGTGTCCTGCAAAGACTGATGCACCAACCAAGGACTGTGGATGGAGAAGACCTAGACCCCTGTTTAGATGTAGCTGATTGGTGCTCAGTCTCCACATGAGTTCCTGAGCAAAGGGATCAGGGGCTGCTTCTGTCATGAACTAAATTGCCTGCTCTTTGATCACTTGCTCTGGTGATGCAGCCTTACCAGGCCACAGAGGAAGACGATCCAGGCAGTCCCGATGAGACTTGATAAGCTATGGGCAGATGGCAGAACAGGAGAACTCCCCTTTTCAGTGAACTAGGGAAAAAGGATGAGGGAAGAGGCAGTGAGGGTGAGACTGGGTAGAGTTGAGGGAGGAGGATTCAGTCGGGATATATAATGAATAAATTGTACAAATAAAATAAAATAATCCTAGTTTTATCTTAGCATATTTTAACATGTTTTTGGTTGTTATCCCTTAAAAGCCTTTTTCTTTTCTCATGAGAGAAGGAAAGGGAGTGGATCTGGGAAAGAAGAGAACTGGGGAATAACTGGGAAGAGTAGAGAAAAGGGAAATTGTAATCAGGATATATTGTATGAGAAAAGAATCTATTTTCAACACGAGAAAAAAGGAAAAGACGTCATTTTAAAAATATTATTGTGAAAAAAATATTATTGTGCTACATTATCATTAACTTTGTTTGAAGACAATTTATGCTAAATTTGAGGACACCTGATCTCTCTTCACGGTTGTTTTTTCTGCAAGATAGGACAGAGGTTGAATCTATGGAAACAGTAATTTTCCTGCTGACAGCAAGAAGTGTATTATTGAAAAGAGTTTATTCCTGTACACAATGACAAGGCCAGAATCACCCTGCAGTGGTCCTGGAAAGCCAACTCTATAGAATTTATTGGCAGATGATAGACTCAGAGAGGAATTCACCAGAAGAAGCAGGTGGCCTTTTGGAACGACTAAGATTTATGTGTGTGGAAGGGTAGTAAAATGCAAAGTTAAATAAAAGAGCCATTTGCCTGTCATGTTGCACTAAGGAAATTAGCAAGAATTAATTGCTAAAGATCTGGAGGATATAACATAAATATATACACAATGAGAATAAGCCCCAGCTATATTAAGATGAGGTTTTCAAAGATGATTAAAGCTTGTGATCAAAACTAGAACAAGAAGGCCTCCCCCTCTTTCACTGAGTAGGGATCAGTGGGACATTTTTCAAAATAACATAGAGGAAGCACTCAAGGGAAGAGTAAAACCAGAAGCTTGAAAGCAAAAATCTATATTCCCCTGCCAAAATATGCTTAGTGAAGAGAAGAACCAGAGACAAAAATGATACAACTGGAGCTGGAATCAAGAAAAATCAAAGAGCAAGTGGGAGGTTTGTATGAACAGTTTGAGACCAGAAGAGGGGAAGTCTAAAAACTCAAAGCCTTTGCCTACAGTGTCTTAAACCAGCATGATCAAGGACACAGAGAGGACAGAGGGCCCTGCTGAAAAGGACAGGAGGACACAGCATGCAAGGGGAAGGAACTCCAGTTACTTTTTGAAAATGAGAAACGGTGCACTTCCCACCAGTTGAAGTGGCACAAAAGTTAGTCCATGAGCTGATCCAGAATCAAGTTGTTTTTAATCTGGGGTAGATACTCATGCTCAATTACTTTCAGTGAAAAACGGAGTCTGATACTTACAGATATGCAAAGTCTTGGGAAGAAATGAAACCTTGAGTTGTGAATGAGTTGAGGTTGAGGAGAATTTAAGCAGGCAGAAGTGTGAGGCTGAAGAGTCAGCTCAGTAATTAAGAGCATTTGCTGCTCTTACAGAGGACCTGGGTTCAGTTCCTGCCACCCATATGGTAGATCAATCACAGCAGTCCATAACTTCAGTTCCAGGAAAGCCAATGGTGTCTGCTGACATCTACAGGCACCAGGCACATAGAGTGTACATACATATTTGGAGGCAAAACAGTCATACAGATAAAGTACAAATATATAAGATTTTTTTAAAAAAGAGAAAATTCAACTTTTAAAAGGAGTACAATGGTTTATCTTGTCTGCCAACTTAATAGAATTTAGAATCACCATGGAAACAAGTCTCTAGTAGCGCCTGTGAGGGAGTTTCTGAGTTATGTTAATTTAGGTGGGAAGACACACCTAAAATGTACATGGCACCAATCAATGGGCATGGTATCCATGACTGAAAAATAAGAAAGCTAGCTGAGCCCCGGTATTCAGCATTCTCTACTTGCTGACGATGGACACAATGTGAGCAGACACCCAAAAACTGCTGCCATGCCTGCGCTGCTGTGATGGGCTATACCTTTCAAACCATGAGCCAAAATAAACCTTTCTTTCTGTAAGTCATTTCTTACCAGGCATTTTATTTCAACAAGACAAATAACTAATACAAATAGAGTGAGTGCACAGCATTCTGGAGGTCAAGAGCATCAAGAAAGGAACCAAAATCTTCAAGATGGATAAGCAGAATTGTGAGAGCTAGAATACAGCTAGGGCTGGTTCCAAACACATGAGCTTCAATAAGATAACAACTAGCAATCGATGATAAATTAAGTCAGTTAATAGAAATGACAAATAGGTATGAAGTTTCTCACTTAAAAAGAAAAATCACTGAATTCTAACAGCTCAATGAAATTATCTATTGCTAATGTTAAAATATCAACCCTATGGAGCTGAAGAGATGGATAAGCAGTTAAGAACATTGGCCTTTCTTTCAGAGGTCCTGAGTTCAATTTCCAGCAACCACATGACATCTCATAACCATCTATAATGGGATCTGATGCCCTCGTCTAGTGTGCAGGTATATGCAGGTATACATGCGGACAGGGAAAGTAAACCACAAAAAAATGCATAAATATATAAATCTTAAAAAAATATAAATCCTAAATCTCATCAGGGACAAGTCCAATTTAATAATTTGGGTTAAGTCTTAGTGAAAATGGTCAATGAGCCTGAATTGGGGAGAATTATGAAAACAGTTTTTGAGGGAAGAGTTGTTTTTGTTTTTCTGTTTTTTGTTTGGTTGGTTGGTTTTGCTTTTATTTATTTATTTATTTATTTAGCCAATACTAAACAAATAAAAGGTAAAAAGAAAGGCACAGTGAAAGGGAAAGTATATTGTTTGTAGTGGATTAATTACTTTTTCAGTTGTCTAATCCTCTTTCGTCAAGGCCTGGCAGGAAACAAGAACATTAGAGAAAATTTTCCTGCTCCATCGCTGTTCAGTTTGGCCAGCGGAGTGTTGGTTGAATGAGAGCATCTACTCGGACAAAGCTTTGACAAGCAACAGCTAGATTTGTTCTCTCTTTCGAACCTAAAGTATATCATGAAAATATGGCAGGTGCTTCATTCAGGAACAATATGGAAGTCCATGGGCAGACACAAACCCCACCTGGAGCCAAGCCTATTAGCCGACTTGCAGTAGAAATGCCCTAGCCAAACTACAGGCCATGAGCAACTTTCATAGAAATTATTAAATGTAAATATAATTTCTTATTGTCTGAATTCACAGTTTTAGGGTAGTATGTTGCACAACATTATTACAGGAAAATTTAGCTATTATATTATTTACATTTAATCCAAGGCTTAGATGCATATTTATCACCCTGCACAAAACTAAAGTCTAAGTGGATCAAAGACCTCAACATAAAACCAGATACACTAAACCAGTTAGAAGAAAAAGTGGGGAAGAGACCTGAACTCATCAGCACAGGAGACAACTTCCTTAACAAAACACCAACAGCACAGGCTCTAAGAGCAACAATCAATAAATGGGACCTCATGCATCTATAAAGTTTCTGCAAAGCAAAGGACACTATCATCAAAACAAAACAACAGCCTACAGACTAGGAAAGGATCTTCACCAACACAGTATCTGACAAAGGGCTAATATCTAGAACATATAAAGAACTCAAGAAGTTAAACAGCGAAAAATTCAAGTAATTCAATGGAGAAGAAGGAGGGAGGCGAACACAGCCAGGATACAAATTGAACACATTGTAATAAATGGTAATAATAATAAGTTTTACCTGTATAAAAAAAAGCAAAAGATAAAAAAATGGGTAGAGAGCTAAACAGAGAATTCTCTCTCTCTCTCTCTCTCTCTCTCTCTCTCTCTCTCTCTCTCTCTCTAGGAAGAAAGAAAGAAACGCTCAACATCCTTAGTCATAAGGGAAAGGCAAATCACAACGACCCTGAGATTTCACCTCACATCTATCAGAATGGCTAAGATCAAAAAGTCAAGTAACAACATGTGCTGGAGAGGGTGTGGAGAAAGGGGAACCCTCCTCCATTGCTGGTGAGAATGTAAACTTGTACAACCACTTTGGAAATCAATCTGGCGCTTTCTCAGACAATTAAGAATAGTGCTTCCTTAACATCCAGCTGTACCACTCCTGGGTATATATCTAAAATATGCTCAAGTATACAACAAGGACATTGCTTAACCATGTTCATAGCAGCTTTAGTCATAATAGCCAAAATCTGGAAACAACCCAGATATCCCTCAACTGAAGAATGGATGCAGAAATTGTGGTACATTTACACAATGGAATACTACTCACCAATTAAAAATAAGGAAATCATGAAATTTACAGGCAAATGGATGGAACCAGAAAAGATCATTCTGAGTGATGTATCCCAGAAGCAGAAAGACACACATGGTACATACTCATTTATTAGTGGATGTTAGACATATAATATAGAATAATCATACTAAAATCTGTATACCTAAAGAAGCTAAACAAGAAGAAGGACCCTGGGTAAGATGCTCAATCCTCATTCTGAAAGGCAAATGGGCTAGACATCTGAAAATGGAGAAAACAGGGAACAGGACAGGAGCCTACCACAGAGGGCCTCTGAAAGATTCTATCCTGCAGGGGATCAAACCAGATGCTGAGACTCATAGCCAAACTTTGGGCAGAGTGCAGGGAATCTTATGAAAGAAAGGGGTGATAGACCTGGAGGGAAGAGGAACTCCACAAGGAGAGCAGCAGAACCAAAATTCTGAGCCCAGGAGTCTTTTGTGAGACTGATACTCCAACCAAGGACCATGCATGGAGATAACCCAAAACTCCTTAGAACCCCTGCACAGATGTAGCCCATGGCAGTGCAGTGTCCAAGTGGTTTTCCTAGTAATGGGAACAGGGACTGTTTCTGACATGAACTCAGTGGCTGGCTCTTTGATCACCTCCCCCGTGAGGAGCAGCAGCCTGACCAGGTCACAAAGGAAGACAATGCAACCAGTCCTGCTGAGACCTGATAGGCTAGGGTCAGATGTAAGGAGAGGAGGATGTCCCCTATCAATGGACTGGGGGAGGCACGGAAGGAAAAGAGGGAGGGAGAGTAGGATTTGGAGGGGACAAGGGAGGAGACTACAGCTGGGAGACAAAATGAATAATTTGTAATAAGTTTAAAATAAAGCAAATAAGTATTTAAAAATTTAATCCAAGGCTAAGATTATGTAATCTAGGGTCCTAAAGCAAAATGTTCTTTTTATTCTAATACCCATCTCAAATTATGAATACATACATTAGTCACTATTAGCATCTAACAGAAATTGTAAGAAGTATCACTGCAAAGAATAAATACGACATCTGCCTGCTTTTTGTTTTTTGTTTTGTTTTGCTAGACAGGGTTTCTCTGTGTAGCCTTGTCTATCTTAAAGCTCACTGTGTAGGCCACACTGACCTTGAACTCAAAAGATCCCCCTGCCTCTGCCTCCCTGAGTGCTGGGATTAAAGGCATGTGACACCACTGCCCAGCGCTGCCCATTTTTAGATCTACAGAAAATGTTTGTTTATTTTAATGTATAACATTAACGCCTATAACAACTCCAAAGGCCAAGGACTTCATAGCCCAACTTCTGTTCTTTCCAAAAAATCTCATTTGGAAGTGTCTCTGTATAACTTGCATTCCTCTAGTAAATTCAGACTGAGCCATTTTCCACTGGAAAGAAAACTTTATAAGAAGTTTTGAGGTTGAATTTACTAAATCTTAAGTTTTCATAAACTCACATTATACGTCTACATAATAAAAGCAAATACATCCTAGCTCGTGGCATAGTTACTAAACGACAGTCCCTAACTCTGTACTGGAAAACTCTATCTACAAGAGAGCATCAGAGGTCTCCAAGGAAGGAGGAATGATAGACGTTCCTTTCAGAGCTTGTTGTTTTAGATTTCATGACATTTGAGTCAACACTCAAGCAAAGAGCACAGCATCCTCCCATTCATATGTTATCCATGAAATGTCCATTGTCCCACCTGTCCATTACCACAGGTGGGAAACAAGTAACAAGTGAATTCTCCAATCAGAATTTCCAATTATGCTAGTCGTGCTCACCACATTACTTTATTAGATGTGGTTGTCTATCTTTTTTAGTAGAGTTAAATCCTCTTTGATTTTTCAATTAAGCCCTGTGTCTAGGCTTAATCGAATGCTACCAAGTGAGTTAGCAAACATTTGCAGCCTTGGAGCTAGGACTTCAGACCTCTTTAAGCCTATGACATCTCTTCTTTATCATCACGTGATTATTTTTTTCTGGAGTAACATGTCCAACAGATTCATGACCTGTAGTTTTTTGTGTGGTTTTGGAAGATTATGGCTCTATGGGTGCAGCCTTTAAAGGCTCAAGAACTGAGTAACCATTCTAATAGCACCAGAAATACCTTCATATGTCATATCCTTCCTTCGCGCAGCAGCTCTGCTTTCAGAGTAGTGCTGTGTCTTTTTTTTTTTTTTTTGACCATATCTTTAAGAAAATTTCAACTGTATTTGTAACAGTTTATCTTTTTCCCTGGGTTGTGATCTTTTCTTCTCTGTCAAGTACAGCACAGCCATGTTTTCCAAAAAGGAACTGGTGTCCTAACTCCACTCAGTCCTTTTCAACTGGCTTGTGAGTGCTGAGACGCCTCTACAATTATTTTTGCCTTGTTTCACATGAATTTAAATTGTTAAGATACTTAAATCATTTGGGTACTTGATAATGCATAATTCATAGGGAGACAGCCAACACAAAGGTTGAGGAGATGAGAGGGAAATTGAAAGAGCAAAACGAAACTGATGAAAACTTAAAATTTTTTGAGGCATTGATATGCTATGCATGTGGAGTGTTTTTTTGGCTTTGGGGTGAGAATAGAATATTTAACAAGTCTATATATTTAAATAAAACATTTGTGAATCAAATACGATAACATGACAGTGCTTTGGAAAGTATAAAGTATTATATCAAAATGAGGGACTTGTATAAGTAGCCATCACTATTTAATAAGATGTCACTAACAACTGTATTTAAAGAAAGATGTGACCAGAACTGCCAGCCAGCATTTCAGAAAGCTTTGGGTGACTGAGACTTCCCTTCCAAGCCAGACCAGTGAGGGTAAACTGGCAATAATTTCAATGTCTAAGACTTTGGCAAACAAACACTTTGTCAAAGATAAGACAAGGTTTTCCAACCCTGAAAGGGAAATGCCACCTGGTCCCTGCCTCTGGCCTAAATTTAGTCAACAGAGAGTTGCCTCGTGGGTCCTGGGAAGAGAAGAATAATAGTGGAGATCAAAGCTGTCAGAGCTCAGGGCCAAATTACATTCACCAGCTGCATCTACACAAGGACCTCCTGGTTATGGCCAAGAATAAATCAGATCCTCTGACTCCGAGGCTTCCAGGACACATGGGGTAGGGCTGGAGGTGGAGATGACCTCAGGATAACAGGGACATTCATCACTGCCCCTTTGGGTACTATCAGATAGGGCTGGCTCACCCCCACTAATCTGTTTCTGCCAAGCTCCAGTGTAAACCCTGGCAAATACTTCCCAGAGACTCAGAGCAGGTCCTCAGGGTATTCTACGCACCCTACGTTCTTTGATGGATGAGGGGAACACTTGGCAGGTGAAGGTACATCCAGAATGAACATCCGCCAACCCTGGAGCACTCGGAAAGAGTCCAGGGAGAATAAGTGTCCATCTCCAAGGCCACAGATGAGCGCCTGGTGGGAAGGCATGGTTTGCTTCCAGCCCCTCCTGGTGGGAGGAGAGCATGAAGTGTATCACAACATAAAAATGACCTGCTTTGGAGTCAACAAATCCATTTATCAGAATTGCTGTGGAGAAATCAGCTGTTCTGGAATTCAGTAACCTTGTTTCTCCTTGTGGTTGAGAAGAGATGGCCAGACTAGGTTTAGACCTTGCCCTGCCTTCACTAGCTGTGCTGTCCTGCAAGGGCACTACTGAAGAGTGAGCTTCTGTTGGGGAGAATCAGCAAGGACTCCATGCATCAATACTGTCTTTTCTTTTTGTACCTCCTCATGAGTTATGCCTCTCTTGCAACCCCCATCCATCTGGCCAGTCTGGGGTTTCCAAACTACTCCATCCTACAGTGAGTAAGCAGGGGCTTTCAAATGCACTTGGGAAACATGATAGATCATTCTGGTCCTCACTAAAAAGTCATGGCAAAGACTGTCTTGAAGTTCTTACCTCTGCTTCAGGCATGATCAGTGAAGATACGTAAGTTATCCTACTGATACAATGTTAGAATACAATACTATACTAGGGAAATCAAGAATCTTGAATGCAATATTTAGTATGAAAGTAAGCCTAGCTAAATGTTTTAATTCTCTAAGCCCCTAAAAAGGTTAAAATGGTAAGTTATCCTGCCTGCTTCCTCCCTAACAGACTGATACAAATGTCAACTGGAATTTCCACTGCAAAAGGTTCATTAACTGGGAAACACACCTAAAATACTAGTGTGTATAAAAAGAATATCATTTCCTAGACTACACCAAATTATACATAAAGATGAGAATAAAATATCTTTAAGTGAAATGAAACATTCCTCCAAAACATTTATGCCTCTAAAGATAGTTGCTATCAGTACTGAACTGAAAAATATATCAGAACCCATGCATTCATTGTTGGAGGATCCATTTGATGTATGGTGTCTTTCAATTCGTCTGTTTCTCCATTTAGTTTCTGTCCAGATAACCTCTGTGTTGTAGAACTCAATGTGTTGAGATCAGGGTGCTTATTTAGAGTTAATGTGTGCCTGTAATTCTAGCAATATACTCTTTATGAAATCAGGAGGACCAGAGTGAGGAATACATGTGAAGGATAGTAATGTCTTCTTAGTTAACTGGTCCCTTGATTAGAATGAAGCCTGTTATTTTTACTAAAGTCTGTTTTTTTTAACTTTTATTAGTTACACTTTATTCACTTTGTATCCCCCCATAAACCTTTCCCTCCTCCCCTCATAATTCCACCTTCCTTCCCCCTTCTTCATGCATGCCCCTCCCCAAGTCCACTGATAGGGGAGGTCCCCCTCTCCTTCCTTCTGATCTTTGTCTATCAAATCTCATCAGGAGTTGCTGCATTGTAATCTTCTGTGGCCTGGTAAGGCTGCTCCCCCCTCAGGGGGAGTTTTTTTTAAGATATTAAGATAGTGAGACACGTTTGCATCCTGATTCTGTTTGCTTTGAATACTTTTCCCATCCTTTTGCTTTTAGATAGTTCCTGTTGTTGAAGGTATGATGAGCTTCTTTTTTGATAACAGGAAGATGGAGTCTATTTTATTGTTGTTTTGTTTTTTGTTTTTTGAGACAGCATTTTTATGTGTAGCTTTGGCTGTCCTAGACTTGCTTTGTAGACCAGGCTGGCCTCTAACTCACAGAGATTGGCCTGCCTCTACCTCCCCAAGTGCTGAGATTACAGAGGTGTACCACAGCACCAGGCATGGAGTATACTTCTTAATCCATTCAGCTAACCTGTGTCTTTTTATTGGAAAGATGAGGTCATTAATAGTTAAAGCTGTTATTGCAAAGCATGTGTGGATGGATGTCATTTTGTTGTTGTTATTGTTTGTTATTTGTTATTGTTGGAAGGGAGATGAGACTCTTTAGCTGAAACATTATAATGGTGACAGTGTGAATTTATAAATAAGACCACTTAGGTTTGAATCCTGTCTCTGCTTCTTTCCACAGTGATATAATTATTTAACTTTGTTCAAGTCTTGACTTCTTTTCTCTAAAATGTTAATGACTGTACATACATTAAGAGGTGATTTTAGAGGTGGACTAAGATAATTTGTGTAAAATACCAGAATGTTATTACTACCCAAGTGAGGAATACTATTACTTTATGTAGCCAACCATTTTATTTGATCCAGGAAAAGAAAGTGAATTGAATATAAAAAATTTTGAATTCTTTCTCCAAATGACTACATAGAATATTATTTATGAATAATAATATTGACTGGGTTTCTGAATATTTCTGGTCTATCATGAGGACTGCTCACAATTTATCTACTGTAGTTGAGGTCTACTGACTCAAATTAACCTGATGAGAGCATCTCAGTACACTAGTACTGCAGACCTTCCTTGCCATCAGAGGCTATTTTCTGATGCCAATTTTATACCAATTTTAAGCAATATGCAATGCCAATAAATACCTTTTGTTAAATTTGATCTGTCACAGAAGTGTCACAAGAGATTAATTACTGGTTCTTTCTCAAGTCTCCACACTGTCTTGGTCAGCTCAGGGACACAACTAAAGAAATATCCATATGAGTACCAAAGAGCACACTTCCTTCCTCTCCTGGCATCTCTGGGCTTAATCTACTCAGGATATTCCTCTACTCTGCCTTATGGCAGATGTGACACAACCAGAGATTCTTCTCATTCACTGCCAAACTTCTCTCACACCTTGAGGTCGTAAGGCAGCATTTTACGGAAGAGTCAATGGTCCAAGCTGAATGCTGGCCAAGGGCTGTACTTTATTTCTATAAGCTTTGGTACAGATGCCTGAAGAAGAGCACACTCATGTTCAAGTCAATGCTTTCTCACCCCATGAGAATGGTTCCATCTCATGATTCACAGAACTTGGTGTCTAAACAATGTGTTTGCAAAATTACTCCTTTTCCAATGCATTCATTCTCTTGCTATCTCAGTCTGTCACTTAATTGTTTTGTTAGCTGTCTTGTGTTTATTTCACCCCGTCAAGTACATACATTTAAAATTCCTTGAAAACAAATATCATGATTTTTTTTCTCTGTATTTAAATGTATTGGTAAGGTTTCTTTATCAGTCATTAATCTAAAATATTACACAGGAAACACACACACACATACCAGAATAAGTATCAAAGCAAAAAGCAAAACAACATAAAATATACCTGCTTCTTATCTCCAGTAAGTTCCCTACAGGACAGAAGAGATAGGCAGGAATGAAGACTACAACAGAATCACAGAGAAGATACTGTCACCAGGACCAACATTCATTGTCTGTACCACCTTAAACCCCTGAAGGATGGCAAGGAACAGTAAGCCCAATAAAGCTGAGAGATTATGTTAATTACTTAATAATCATGCCACAGGAAGAGATAATAATGGTCAGATCTGGCAGGGAAGATTTATTTGTAACACTAATGTAGGGAGGTGATTTCATCAGTTGGCCTTGGTCTTCTTCTTCTTTTTTTTTTTTTTTTTTTTGTGAAACTAGGTTAATTCCATTTTTTTTAATTAGACCTATATTTTTCAATAGTAGACCTCAACTACAAAGGGAAATTATGAGTGCTCTCCCATGATACACCAGAAATACCCAGAAACTCAGTTAATATTATTATTCTTAATGGAATCTGTCTTAAGCTTCACTTTTTTTCCTGTATCATCTTTCAGCCCTTGTCATTTGAAGAAGACCTTCATAACAAGAAGGGAAAAGAGAGAATTTCTATGTTTTTATTGCCTAAGAAGCTATTATATCATGAGGTCTACAGAATCCAAAAATGTTTATAGTAGTCCTTAGACAGACACCTTAGCAACCAACCTTCTTTGAAGGAAAAAAATTTGCATAAATTTTATTCTATTGACAAACTCACAGAAAAAAACTAAGGAAATAAAGATACAGAAATTTGGAAAGCAGTTAGTTGCTATATCAAAGGGAGAAAGGATTACCAACTATATGCATTGTCTCACTGACATTTTGTCTTGACAATGGCAACATTAGGTCCTTCCTGAGAACTCTTCTTGAAATGAAAAGCTTCACAGTGTTCATATTGGACCTCTAGGTGATGCATTTTGAAACCTTGTGTCTCTCAGATCCTTGGGTAGTTGCTACCTAGAGAGTTGTATTCAGTGGAGGAGTCTCATAAAACAGTCACATTCAAGGCAATGGGCCTAAGATAAATTATCAAAGCTGGCTATTTACAAAGAAGAAAAGGATCAGCTTGGATGTCAGAGGTTTGGTAGCCCTAAAAATAGAAGTTCTCAAGTACATGGTGTCGATAAAATGCCAGAAGGAGCCTAACTATATATGGAAAGATAACCCTATATAACCTAGGCCTTCAGGGAACAAAACTTCAGTGTATGATCAAAGAAGAATTCTGGAAAGCAATGTGGAACACCAGAAACAGAAGCATGGAGTCAGAGAAATTAGAGACTTGGGTACCTTTAAGAAACAGTACATGAGGGTTGATAAGCTGCCCAAGCATCTGAGGTCAGAACCCCAGAAGTCACATGAAAAGCTGGGTGCCTGGTCATGCACCTGTAATCATATAACTCTCAGAAGTCAGAGACGAAAGATACTCTGGAGCTGGCTCGTCAGCCAGCCTAGCCAACCAATAAGCTTCATGTTTAGTGAGAGACCTTGTCTCAAAAACACAGGGTGGAGAGGGTGGAGAAATGACTCAGCAGTTAAGAGCACTGCTCTGAGGGAGAACAGTTTGTTTCCCGCTATCCATACGGTGGCTCAAAACAATCTCTAACTCCAGGTCCAGAGTCCTCTTTGGGCCTCCACAGGCATTTACATGCACATAGTGCATGGACAAACCAAAGAAGACACAGACCTCTAGCCTACACGCACACAGAAGTATACACCCACACGAACAAGTCCATGTGCAATAGTCAACGCTAATTCAGGGGCCAGGACAATGATATACAATGCAAATATATGCCAGCCACACGCGTGACGTCAAAGTTTCAGCTTGCCAGCTCTGAAAACAGGCAAAGCTTTTCTAATCAAGCCCCTTTTTAAATATATATATTCCATTGTGGACAAACCAGTAGAGGGCTCAATGCAAGATTCAAAAGGCTTTAGATTAATGAAAGTGATGCAGCAGCTGAATTATGTCAGGCTGTATGGTGAATATGAGGGGAACTATAAACTATGTGATAACAACAGCATCATAAAAACAAAAAAGAAACAAAAGGCTATCCCCAAGTGCTCTGGCTCTGATCAAACTTGCTGATTAATTGGGGAAAGATTACAAGGGTATGCAGAGGGTATCAATGCCATAAGCTTGCTAATAAGACACATCAGCAACCGCCTGCTTACTCCCCTCCATATTTACAGAAAAATATGTAATTCATTTTTTTTCTGAAAGAATATGAGTTGTTTCTTGAAGGATAATAACATCGGGAAGGCTTTACAGTGTTCTGCCAGATTAAATCTTTATCACCTTTTTGAGTGTTCACCTTTTTTAAAGAGGTAGATCTTTTCACATTACATCAGGGACCCTTATACAATAAGAATTTTTATTCTTTCCTAGTTCTTTACCCTCTGTACTATCTCTCCCATATAAAAAAAAATACACCAGACCTGAATGGCCTTGAAGATGTCTGCTGAGATTGCCAAGGAGAGAGAAAGCTGCAAACAGACATCACAACACTGGACTGAGAACAAGCTTCAAACTTGGTCCAAGCTGAATCTGATCCCACTTCTGTGAGTTATGAACTGGAGAAATGGTCAATTTTCTGAGCCTTGCTTAGTCCCTGTCTCATGTTCTGCGTGGTAGAATGCCCATCAAGATTAAATGATAATGTCCACCAAGATTAAACTTGTATATAAAGACAAAACCAAAAGTACTTTATTATGAGTGCATTCTTGCAAACAATAAATATTTACCAGATGCCTACTGTATTGTCAATGTTCTAAAGGTTACTGCAACAGCAAAGGAAATACAGTTTCAAGTATCAGCAACCATAACTTTTATTTTTTTCTACACTTCTTCAAAGTGCCAAAAGATAACATGTGCCTTCCCCCATGCTGGACCTACAAATGAGACACAACTTCTGAAGCCCCATGCTTTCGCCTGGAGACTCTCCAGCCCTGCATCTTTATTTTCCTTATGAGAAAATTTAGCTCCAGGAAATAAAACTGTACTGAAGTCTGGGACACAAAGATGAGGGAGACCAAGTGCATTCCTCGACTAGCTGCTGGTTTAGCAGAGGATACAGACACATAAAAGATGCCAGCAGGTCCTGAGCAGTGTGAGAGCAGACTTTTCACTGAAGGTGGCCATCACTTATGATTAAATGGGAACATGTAGGCAAAGTGCTCAACTCGGAGATTTTTCCTCCCACCTCCACGAGTCTGTGATGCTGAACTATTTTTCTAAGCACATTTGTGGAAGTTTTGTGCCATTTGGTTCTATGTTAGGGGCTGCAGACATGTCATCCATCTTGGAGAAACCAAGTTGGCTATATACCACAGCTGAAGAAAGGCCTTGCAAAGATTCAAACTGAGTAGCCAGATCTCCCTGGCAATCATCAGAGTCTTCATGCACATTTATCTGTTAAAGAAATAAAATAAATGTCAGTTGGTAAACAGACTCAATGATTCGGGGTTCTGAGGAGGGAGGAGTTCCGTGGATCTCAACCTTCGGGTCTGTCCAGACAAGCAAAGGAAACTGTTTGCCCTGTCAGTGCTTAAGTCTTTCTCCAAGGCTTTTTTATTCCTTTTTAACTTAGCAAAACTATAGTTGAAATTTTCTCTTCAGCTAATCATGACAAATAAGGATTAAGTTTACTCTGCAGTAGATTCATTCCTTTTTTCTTTCATTTGTTCATTGAATATCCACCACAAATTGCTGTGGGATTCAACTGGACACACAATCTTATGATCTTCAGTCTTGGGCTCAGAAGCAAAGAGCAAGGACAGATGGACAAGGGTAAGCATAGTATTTGTGGCACAGACTATTGGAAGCTGGCATTGGGCCCTTGAGATTACAAAGCAAGTTTCCCATGGGCAGTTGGGAACTTCTGTAGAGATTTATTGCTAGGAACCTTGGCACAACCTAGGAGAAAAGTGCCTCTTCACCTGTCCTTTCCACAGCATACAGGGACAGTGTTGCAGACTAGAATCCCATTAGGGACAAGCAAAGACAGAAACAGCAGTGGGCTGGCTGTCTCCTTCCTTCAGGTCTCAGAAACACAGGCAGCACTACCCATGCCATGCCCAGGCTGGCAGTTCCAGGTGAAGAATCTGTCCTCATACTTGTCCTGCTTAGCAGTAGTCCTGTGCTTTCTAAAAGTCAAAGGACCACAATGGAGACAGGCTTTCCAAGGGGCCCCGGGAGCCCTCTGCCCTACCATCTTCTGGTGGGGATGGACATGCACAGACCTAACAACTGTCCATAGTTCTTATGGGAATCACAAGCAGGAGGTCAGCCTTGCTGTGAACCCCACTCTCATTCTCTGAACACATCCTGCCTTGACAGCCTGACACTTCACACTAGAGATCTAAATGTGACATTGCACCTTTCAGAGCCTTCAAAACTCTTCAACAGATTCTAAGAAAGAAGGAAGCCAATTACTAGGAACTCCTATCTTTCTTCCTATCTTAGACCCTGACTAAAGCAACCCAAGAGGTCATTCAGTCACCTGAATGTTTTAGCCAGATTTGTAGCAATGACCCAGAACTTACCCTTTTCGTTCCCTGAATGTTTTATGTCCAACTGCCTGTCCGTGTCCTGGTTCTTGCCTGTCTCCATTTGCAGCCAACTCATTCCCCCTGCACTTGCTCACTGATATCATGAATTCCCGATAGCATTTCAATATACAACAATCAATTTAGCTCAAACCCACACTTGTCTTCAGAGAATAGAAGAATTGTCCAGCTCTGGTGTATTTACCCAAGTATAATAGAAAAGGTTACTTGTGTTGTGAAACATGTGAGATATTGTGATTGTCTCCATGCTTCAACACTTAAAAGATCCATCAAAAAATTTAGCTTATAAATTTGTAGTAAGCCTTTTTTAAATAATATTTTAAAAATTAATTATGTGTATATTTCCCTATCAATATATTTTGGGCTACAAGGCTGAAGGGAAAAAGCTTTTCCCACTTAATGCACAATTCTGGTTGTTGGTTTTTTTTTGTAATTTTGTAAAATATCTTCTGTAATTAATGTACCTATAGAACTTTAAGTAAACAATAAACACCATATTTAGTAGAAGCAAGTCTTATACTAAAAACTATTACTCTAAAAGTTGAATTTTGGCTGGATATCCTATATTTTTAATTCATATATCTGGCAAGCCTATTTCCTGGAACTTGCAGTCTGACTGTCCATGGCAGCCCTCAAATACATTAAGTTTTTAATGACATTAACAGACTGGCATAGTCATACACTGATGATTGATCCTCACTTATTCTGAACCCAAGTAATTAATAACTTGTTCTTTCTGGTCTCCCTAAGGAAGTGGAAGTGGTGTAAATCCAGATTAACAAAGATGAGAACACAGTACTGTAAGACATAGTTTTTGCTGTAATTTTATCTTGAGAATTCCCAGAAAGCTCTATAAAATATGAGCTGTCACTGGAAATATCGTTGGCCTCAAGTAATGGGAAATGTATGCTGAAAGGAAATGCAGAAATACCTATAACCCAAAGCACAAATAGTTAATAGCATAAAAGCCCAGGTCCAGTTTGTCACTGTCCTCCCCTCCTCCTCACTGACAGCCTCTCCTAAGAACCGCTACCTCTGTGCAGCCTCATGGCCGCCAATGACAGATGGAGTTAATACTGCCCTGTCCACATTCATTAGGAAGGAAAGAAAAGTTCCCCTTCAATCTAAAGGACCTTTCTTCAATCAGAACACCCTTCCATCCAAGGACTAATAGCTGTCAACATGAGAATATTATGTGAATATCAGCTTAGAAATTAAGATCTCTCCTGGAGCCATGTACGGGATACACATCAAATCATAATGAAGTTCAGAAGGAGTTGGGGAGAAAAGATGTTGAGTAGGCTAGAACCCATTAAAATTGTTAGTTTTTCAAGTATTTTATTCCAAGTGGATCTTTAACTTATGAGAAATCTGTCTTTTATGTATCTTTGAGAGGGTAGTTTGAGGATATTTAGACAAGGCATCAGTACACAGCCCAGACTGCCCTTGAACTTATAGCAATTCACTTTCATTTCACATTTGCCAAGTAGGGCAAGTATCTATTCGCCTTGTTTTCTGGTTAGAAAACTGTGATCCACTCTGGTAAAGATACCTGTCCAAGATCACATCTGGTTGCAATGGGAAAGGGGTCAATAAAATGCTTGCTTGCTGCACAAGGACCTGAATTTAGTCTCAGGGACTAAAATAAACAGCTAGGCACACATTCATATACTCTCAACGCTGAGGAAGCAGGGGCAGGCTGATCCCCGGAGCTTGCTAGCCACTTCCTGGCCAAATTAATGAGCCTCAGGTGATAGTGAGAGAGTCTGTTCAAAAAGCAAAATGGCTCCTGAGGGTTTTGTCCTCATTAATTGATTGATGTTTTCATAGGAGAAGTTAATTTATTGTTTGTTATCACAGAAATGGCTTCTTATAAAGGGCCAATTTTGTTAAAGTTCTAATTTCTATGTCTTTCCTTTCTTCTCCCTCTCCCTCCCATTTTCCTCCCCTTCCCTTCTTTTTAAACTTTCCACCACAGGATGACACAGAAAAAAGGTTTTTCACAGATTCTTGTATCTTGATCATCCTGAAACTTTTCAGCCTTCAGATTCATGAGGCAATTAATTTTTTCTTTATTATAAATTATCCCTTTTCAAATATTCTGTTAAAGAAATACAAAATGGCTCAGGACATCCACTGTAAACAACCACTATTAGGAGAACATAGATCTCTGGCTGGACAAACCACTTATTGCCTGCCCCGTGGATGTATAGCCAGCCAGCCCCCTCCAAAGCCATGGATGTAAGAGTGAATGAAAGCAAGTGGTTCCCTATATGGGTAAGTAAATCCTTCATAAAGAGAAAGGAAATTAGATTCTAGGAAGCTAGTTAACGGATATATGATAACAGACCTGACTCAATGCTATCGGAAAACACCTACTATACCATTTCTCTACCTGCATGTCACATCATTTAGGAAATTGCCTTACCCATCCCAATTATTCCACACCAGGTCACATCTGTGCGAGCAATCCATCTGAAGAACAATTAGGTAGGAACATCTCCTGATTTGTATTCAACAAAGCATTCTACTGCATACTGCCATTCTTAGTTGACATCTTAGGAATAATTAACTGGTTGGAGAAAAAAACAGTAGAGGAGAGGTTGAGGACTCTCTGCTTCTTAAAGATTATCTGTGTGACACACAGAAGGGCTCCGCTTTCTGTGGTGAATAAGAAGCAATTGTCTCTGAAGCTGAACTGATCTCGTTGCCAGTGAAAACCTCATCATGGATGTGTTCTGGAATAGTTCAGGCAGTGAGCAAACCAAAAGCAGAAAAACTCAGCCAAAGCACAAAGAAATAGGAGATGGTTACCAATTAAAATGTGCTAAAAAGGGTTCTTTGTCTATGTTCAGCAAGCCACCTTCATATTAAATGACACGGTTACAATAACACAGCCACTAATCTAGTCTGTGGCTTTGTAGACTGTCATCACCATGGTGATATTTCAAGTACTCTCATAGGAGCCTGCCTCATCCAGTCCATTTCTACATAACTATAGATTTTTACCTTGTAGGGTAAATTGCTTTCTGTCTCCCTCCATCACTTATTCTTTCTTCTAGTATATAAGAAATGGAGCAGTCACTTCTTACCCTCTAAGGCTCCAGCACCTAGACTTGAGACTAGACCGAGAGGATCTAATAAAATTCTTAAATACACACTACTTACCATAGTATGAAAAAATCATATATGCCATAGATGTGACAGAAGGCAAGTGAGTTTCTGCAGAGAAAACTACTAATATTGAGAGAAGTTTGATAAGACCTAAATAAAATCAATGACTATTCAAGACTTAAGGGTTGTGTTACTCAATAATATAAATCTGGCAATTTTCCACAACTGATTTCAAGATTCGATGCTAGCTACATCAACCCTGATTTTAGCAATATTTTTGGGTGTTCCCCCATCTAGTGTTTTAATTTGCAAGGAAAACGGAAGTCCAGAGTAACCAAAGACAACAATAAAAAGAAAGAAAAAAACAGTGAGAAGTTGAGCATATTTCAGATATATGCCTAAGAGTGGTATAGCTGGATCTTGAGGTAGCACTATTACTAGTTTTCTGAGAAAGCGCTAGATTGATTTCCAAAGCAGTTGTACAAGTTTACATTCCCACCGACAATGAAAGAAGGTACCCCTTTCTCCACATCCTCTCCAGCTTGAGTTTGTTTTGGTTGTTGTTGTTGTTTTGTTTTGTTTTGTTTTGTTTTGTTTTGTTTTTTTTATGGTGGCACAATTTAATAATTATGGCAACTATCTGTGATCAGTATATTTTCTTTTTTTTTTTTTAAGGCAAACTATAATTTTTATTTATTTTTTTTTTATTTTTTTTTTATCAGTTACATTTTATTAACTCTGTATCCCAGCCGTGTCCCGATCCCTCATTCCCTCCCAGTCCCTCCCTCCCTCCCTCCCTCCCTCATCTCCACCTTGCCCCTTTCCAAGTCCACTGATGGGGGAGTACAGGGAATCATAAGAAAGAAGGGGAGTTAGTCTGATGGGGAAAGGATAGGAGCTCCACAAGGACCAAATATATCTGGGCACAGGGTCTTTTCTGAGACTGACATTCAACCAAGGACCATGTATGGATATAACCTAGAACCTCCACTCAGATGTAGCCTGTGGTAGCTCAGTAACCAATTGGTTTCCCAAAGTGAGGGGAACAGGGACTATTTCTAACAGGAACTCAATGACTGGCTCTTTGACCTCCCCACCCCACAAGGGAGGAGCAGTCCTGTTAGGCCACAGAGGAGGGCTTTGCAGCCAGTCCTGAAGATACCTGATAAAACAGGATCAGATGAATGGGGAGGAGGTCCCCCCCATCAGTGGACTTGTTTTGTTTTTTATCTTAGCCATTATGATAGGGGTAGGGTGAAATCTCAGGGTTGTTTTGATTTGCATCTCCCTGGTGACTAAAAACATTGAACATTTAAGTGTTTCTCTGCCATTTGATATTCCTCTATTGAGAATTATCTGTTTAGCTCTGTACCCCATAGGGAAAGGAACTCCAAAAGGAGACCAACAGAGCCAAAAAAGCAGGCTCTGAGGGCCCTGCAGAAACTGATACACCAACCAAGAACCACCCATGAAGAGGACCTAAAACCCCTGCTCAGATGTAGCCCATAGACTCAGTCTTCAAGTGGGTTCTCTAGTAAGGAGATCAGGGACTGTCTCTGGCATGAACTCAGTGGCTGGCTCTCTGATCACCTCTTTTTGGGGGCGGGGAGGGGGCGGAGAGGGAGCGGGGAGGGTGCAGCCTTTCCAGGCCACACAGAGGAAGACAATGATGAGACCAGTCCTGATGAGACCTGATAGGCTAAGGTGAGACGGAAGGGGAGGAGTTCCTCTCTTATTAGTGGACTAGGGAAGGGACAGAGGGGGAAAAAAGAGAAGGAGGGTGTGATTGTGAGGAGACAGGGAGGGGGCCACAGCCAAGATACAAAGTGAAAAAATTGTACTAAATAAATAATAATTAATAAAAAAATCAGTGAGAAGACTTTACACTTACAAACAGAACACTTATCACACCAAGACATTTATAAGGAGAGAGTGATCAACAGTGGCTTTTCGGAGCAATGACAAAGACATTAAATAAGGGATGCTTACTCCATGGTAACAATAATAAGTTTACAACAAAGTTGGTACCATAGTGCAGTAAGAAAAGTATATGGTCATTTCAGCAAATAAGTATAAGTTAGATGTGCACCTAAAAACAAGAGCAGGAGAATTGCTGTGTAGATCAGCCTACTGCTTTTCTAGCAGGTAAGAGGCACTTGGTTCGATCTTCAGCACCATAAAAAAATTAGACATAACTCATAACACCATATATATAAAAATCAATTGCATAGCTGTCATTGAAACTCCTAATGGAGTAGATCTTTTCTAAGTACAGGGTCCTAAACTGAATCCCCAATAGCAAGTTTTGTTTTGTTTTGTTTTGTTTTGTTTTGTTTTGTTTTGTTTTGTTTTTCGGAAAATCAGCTTCAGATGTGTTACAAATGAACATATGAAACTGAAAAGCACATCATGAATGGAAAACAGAGTTCAGAGCCTTAAAGTAAGCATCGGAGTCCTAAACAAGGCAAAGCTTCACTGTGCATAAGGGAGAGAAGAACAAATTTGATGTCATTAAAATTTTCACCAAGGACCATGCATGGAGATAACCTAAGACCCCTGCACAGATGTAGCCCATGGCAGTTCAGTATCCAAGTGGGTTCCATTGTAATAGGAACAGGGACTGTCTGTGACATGAACTGATTGGCCTGCTCTTTAATTTCCTCCCCCTGGGGGGGAAGCAGCATTACCAGGCCACAGAAGAAGACAATGCAGCCACTCCTGATGAGATCTAATTGACTCATAGGATCAGAAGGAAGGAAAAGAAGTCCTCCCCTATCAATGGACTTGGGGAGGAGCATGCATGCAGAGGGTGGAGGAAGGGAGGGATTGGGACAGGAGGAGGGAGGGAACCACAGGGGGGATACAAAGTGAATAAAATGTAATTAATAAAGAATTTTAAAAAAAGAAAAAATTCTAATTCTGCTCATTAAAATGCATGCATGCCATATAGTGTGAAAATATGTAAAATGTATGTATCCTGCAAAAGATTCATATCAACAATATGTAATAATACAAGAAACAGACGTGAATACAAAAATGACCAAAATAAGTAAAGAAGTGCATCAACAAAGAGTGTATCCAAATGGCCAACATACATATGAAGACACAGACACGGTCAGTTTCATTTTACTAAAAATGCATATTGGAAAATAGATCTAATGCAATACACAGAAAATGCCAAGCACTGGTGAGCATGTGGGCATCCAGAACACTTACACAATTAGTAAGAGGATAGATGGAGTCAATGTCCTCAAAGAATCTGACTATCTCCTATATATGAACACATAGATGCCGTCTAACTCAGGAACCTGATCCTCAGGTAGATGTGGAAACAGCAAAATAAATACAAATATTCACTGAAAGACCTTAACAAAGGGCTGTGATGGTGGCTTAGTTGGTAAAATGCTCACCCTGCAAGCATTTGATTTCAACCCTCAGAATCCAAATAGAAAGCCTGACAAGGTAGTGTACACTTGTAATGCCAGCATTAGGGAGAGGAGACAGACAGATCCCTGGTGTTCACTGGCCTGCCTAGCCAAATGGGTGGGCTCCAAGCTGGCAAAAGACCCTTTCTCATAAAACTTAAAGGTGGGAGCCAAATAGTATCCAAGGTTAACCTCTGGCTTCTGCACACTCATATAAGTACCCTGCACACACATGTGAGCGCACACAGAGATACAGGAGGTAAGAACAGGAGCAGTCATGGAGAAATTATTCATGACGCTCAGAACAAACAAGACTCAAATACCCATTAATGGCAGAATTAACACAATAGGAAACTATACTACAATGTCATTAGTATGGCAATTGTGTCTGTGGGGACAGCAGTGACAGGAGGCACATGACAGAGGCTTCAGAAAGCCTAGGAAACAGTGTTATGCTTCTGAGCTGGATGCTGCTTTACTTTTGTATATCCACTTGTTTGATAGTCACTATCTAACTCTGCATTTTTTTTCTTTATAGATGTTCTATTCAATAAAGGAGGTTTAACTACTAGGAGTGAAATGGAGAGAAAAAAAATGAAAAAAGAAGAAGCATTTGTAAGCAGCCAGAAAACAAATTAATTGAAACCAGTCCAATGCCGTTCACTCTTCTGCCAGTTGAACATGACTTCGTGTGACTTGCCAAGCAGGGAGCAGACCCATCCTGAGGCGGTTCAACCAACAGAACCAAACTAGGCTGCTGTCCACAGATGCAGCATTCTCACTCTCGCTCAGATTTGAGGAAGATAAGGAAACGTGCTCCCGCTCTGGAAGAGAAGGCAATGCATACCGGTTTGCTCTGAGGAAGCCTGTCTACACACATGGCATTGATGATATGATCTGGTCTCAACATTCAAGTGACAAATGCATGCTGCTGACCTAGCACATACAAATGCAAAGGTCTCCTCTCCTCTGGCTACCAGGTTTATACAAATTGACCCATAAATTTGATTTTTTGTTTGTTTGTTTGCTTTTTCGAGACAGTGTTCCCCTGTGTAATAGCGCTTGCTGTCCTAGAACTCACTATGTAGACCAGACTGGACTTAAATTCAGAGAAATCTGCCTGCCTCTGCCTCCCACGTGCTGGGATTGAAGGTGAGCATGCCCACATCTGGCATAAAATTCGTTACTTTCATAGATCAAAAAAAATGGTTTCAATCACTCCAGTTTAAAAACACTTGGTTAATAGTTCTAAAAAGCATCTATAATAAAACTTCTCCAAATAACCTTGCTCCCTACCGCTTCCTGTGTTCATACATAACAGCCCTGTGTTTCTTTTGTTCTGATCAAAATATCGGCACTACCCTTCACACCTGTTTATCTTTAAAACCATATACGAAATCTATCAACAAATCAACCCTCCCAGACCTACCAAAACTAGACGGCTGCACGCCTCCTTCACAGCCTTGCTTTGGTTTAAACAGACGTGATAGGTTGCATGACTTCCCTGTCATGCAACCCAGTGAAGTTCATGCCAGCAGCAAGGGTGAGCTTCGCAGTGCTAAGTCAGATCTTGTCACTTCTCCAGTGGTTGCTCATCTCTCTCCCCATCATCCAGCATAGACAAGCAAAGACGTTCAGTAAATAAATTAATAAATACATCAAAAAAGGAAAAGTTTTGTCAAAGCCCCAAGGTACTACTGTTTGTTCCCCTTTCCACAGTCGCTAAAGTGTGATCTTTGCCCTTTTGGCCCAAGATGCTTGATCAAGCTCAGACCTCACATCCACATATTATTTCTACTGCTCAAAAGCCATGGTTTTTCAACCTGAGCATTATGGACACTGGAACCAATTCACTCCTTGCTGTGTGGAGCTATTCTTTGTATCATAAGATATATAAGAAGGACACAACATCACATTGTTTACTGTGATAACAAACCACTCCAGACATTGCCAAACATCCCAGAGGTCCCAGGAGGGACATCTCCCAATCAAGAACAACTTAGAGACAGAGAAAAGCAGGACAACTGCACCTATCTTTCTATATGAGTTAAGGTCTTCATTTGGGCTCTCTGATGAGTAACACTAATTCTGGATATATTGGACTTCCTGTGTCTTTCTTTTGTGTGGCATTTTTGTCCTCTTCATTTTAAATGTGTTGTACTTTCCATTGTCTTATTTTCAGCAGTGTGCCCTTTTCAGTGCTGTGCTCACTCCATGGTTGAACTTTTTTTCCCCTGCCTAATTGTGGAGCTTCTTCTGGATCTCACAGATTTTGTGCTTGTTTGGGAATAACAAGCATCATTCTGTGACTTTTCCACTAATAATTAAAGTTTGACCATAATTTTTATGCCTCCATGGCAAAACTTTTTTACTGAGAATGCTTTATCTACCTCTAGTTCTTTAGATTTTTTTCTCTATATTTCATCTACTTTGAAGATATAGGAGTCTTTTAATCATTATTCATCAATTAAATAGCTCACATTTGAATAAATATCTCTGAGAAATATCACCAAGAACCTAGAAGAAACCCTTTTTTTATATGAAATTGTGAGTGGTTAATTTTCCTGACTTCTCTTGTTCCAGACAACAGTAACAGCAGTTTCCTGGACTTTTCACAACATATAATCTCTGCCTTGTACCTTGTCTGCACTTCCTAAAAATATGACTTATGTGTTATTTCTCATCCTATCCTTTTCTAGAAAGGCAAAGCACATTTCCTATAAGCAGCTCTCACAAGTAAGAGCAGATTCAAGTTCATTAGTTATTACCAATATTCATTCTCTTTTGTTCTTACATAAAAACATTATTTTAGTAGGGATAATAACACAAATTACCAAAAGATTATTTTTCCTAGACTCTTTTTTGCAGCTAGTGTGACCATCTATATATCATTGGGAAGGTATTATGGGAGATCTCTTTAAAAAAAATCTAGAGAGGAAACCCTTGGTGTTTTCACTACTACTTAGAATATGGATTTCATGCTTTGTGTCCTAGCAAACTCTTAGGTGAAGAAGTTTGCTCTTTAGATGGCAGCCATGTACCAAAGCACTGAGGTCAAGAAGCAGAAAACTTCATCTCTAAGTAACAGTAGAGCTAACTTTGAAACTAACTAACCTTGAAACCCTCTGTTATCTGTGACATTCTGTTGGATGCACTTAAACATAAATCTAGATCAGTGAAGCTTTGTTCTGAAGGCATGTAGTTGACTGAAGAACCACTCAAGAGGCCTGTCTGAAACCAGTGGCCTGACATAACCTCTATGTGAAGAAGGGTCCACATTGACTTCTGCTAAATTTGACATCACTTCCTCCACTGTTGTGCTTTGGAGTTACATATGTCTCCTTATGTCCTTAAAGATAGAATTTGCATGTTCTGTTTCTCAGTCTCACTTTCTTTTTTTGTTTGTTTGTTTGTTTGTTTTTAATTTATTACAATTTATCCACTTTGTATACCCACTGTAGGCTCGTTCCTAAAATCCTGCCCTCCCAATCCATTCCTCTCTCCCTCTTCTCCTCCCTGTTCCTTCCCCGGTTCACTCATAGAGGAGGTCCTCCTCCCCTTCCATCTGACCCTAGCCTATCAGGTCTCATCAGCACTGGCTACATTGCCTTCCTCTGTGGCCTGGCAAGGCTGCTTTCCCCTCAGGGTTAGGTGATCAAAGAGACAGCCACTGAGTTCATGTCAGAGACAGTCCCTGTTCTCCTAGGGAGCCCATTTGGAGACTGAGCTGCCATGGGCTACATCTGCGCAGTGGTTCTAGGTTATCTTCATGCATGGTCCTTGGTTGGAGTATCAGTCTCAGAAAAGACCCCTGTGCCCAGATTTTTTGGTTCAGTTGCTCTCCTTGTGGAGCACCAGACCCTTCCAGGTCTTTCTATCTCCCCTTTCTTTCATAAGATTCCCTGCACTCTGTGCAAAGTTTGGTTATGAGTCTCAGCATCTGCTTTGATACCCTGCAGGGTAGAGTCTTTCAGAGGTCATCTGTGGTAGACTCCTGTCCTGTTCCCTGTTTACTCCCTCTTTCAATGTCTATCCCATTGACTTTCTGAATGAGAATTGATCAACTTACCCCGGGTCCTTCTTCTTGCTTAGCTTCTTTAGGTGTACAGATTTTAGTATGATTATCCTATATTTTATTACTAATATCCACTTGTAAGTGAGTATATACCATGTGTGTCCTTCTGATTCTGGGATACCTCACTCAGGATGATCTTTTCTAGTTCTCACCATTTGCCTGCAAATTTCATGATTTCCTTGTTTTTAATTGCTGTCAGTCTCACTTTCTTAAACCTAAGCATATAGGTTAGAAATGCTTCTCTGTTCTATGATATCAAAACTAGAAGAAAATGACAGGTTTTTTTTTAGCATTGTTTTGACTTTTAAGGCTTAGAGAAGAAATAGTTTGGAAGTTACAGATGTAAATATGAAAGACTTTCTCTGATTTATGAGAAAAGCGAGCATCACATGAAAATTCTGGGAACTGTGATATCCTCAGGGGATAGCTTGTTTCTTCAAGAGTAAAAAATATAGCACTTACAGAAGTGTTGATGATAAGAGAACTCTGGCTAATCATGACTGGAGAGTCACAAAGCATAAGGCAAGTGGGAGTTGAAAATGCAGGCACGTGTGCGCTGTGGACGCGGATTGTATGGTCATGATGAGAACAGGTGACCTGGAACACAGGGGTTTCCTGACACCCAAGGAAGAGGTTTGTCCTGCTAGCCCTGAAGAAAAGGCGGTTTGGGGGTGGGATTAATTAGGACTATAGTTACCTCCCAACGCTCCACAGGTAAGATAACACCTGCAGGAAACAGCAGGGCAGTGGGTGTTTTTAGACAACCCCTGCTTCACAAACAAATCTTCCAAGGTAAGGACACTTAGCACTGGACACCTACTTCCCCAAGGAAATGGAGAATATGAGAGAAAACAAGTGATCCCAAATGGTCTTCCACTCTGCAAATGGTCCCTTCCCTTTGACACTCTAGGCTGTGTAGCTCTCCTGTCTCAATAAACTACAGACAAGCATGCACTTTTGTGTCAGCAGAATGGCACCCACCTGCTTGTTAGAACTGTTTCAACCCCTCCCGCTCAAATGTCCGCATTGTTCTTACTCCTTTTTTATTTCTTTGGCCTTCATACTTTGAGAGGCCTTTTGGGGAAAGGCTTAGGAGCAGCTTCAAAATACAAAGCATTTGTTTTTAAGTTACTAATCTATTTACAGCAGAGACGGGGACCCCAGCTTTGCATGGCCAGCGTCCTTTTTGCACTGCCATCCTAATCCAGTCCTTCCCTCACCCATGTACTCATCTATCTGGAAAAAATTGTCAAATTGTTATAACTAGCTCACCCAAGCTTGCCTTTGATTGTCCAGGTTGTAGCACTCTGTAGCCCATATCCTGGGAAATCTCTTCATTTCACACAACCTGGCATGAGTAGCTACCCAAAGCTAAAACCCTTTCCAAAACAATTTGGAAATCACCCATTCAGAAACAATGTATTACCACTGTCAAAAATATAAGCGCTTCTACAGATAACACTCCAAGCCACTACTGGTCACTGAAAATTAGTATGAATTATTTTATCAGCTATTTTCATGTGGAATCAGGCAGAAAAGAAAATGACACCTGCAGCCACCTTATAGCATGCCCTGTTGGTGTCCTCAGTAGTCAAATTCACTCGCAAGGTTCTCCAGACCAGTCCCCTTCATGAAAGCATTGGCTTGAGTACCTGCCACTCAGACAAGTCCTTGAGCCATGAAAGAAAGAAGACAGGTGAATCCTGAGACTTCCCCACCCCCAAAACAGCAAGCTTTTCTTCATATCCAAGCAATTTATTTTCTTTCCATATGTGAAAAGCATAATCCAGGCTGCAGGGCAGACTGAGGTTCACATGGATGGAGCTGGAGCCTGAGACCTTGACTTCATTAGAACAGTGCTGTCACCTAACTAAAGCAGCCACAGAAAAGCCTGTATAATTGAGTTGGAAATAGTGCTTTCAGGCACAGGAGTCCATCACAGCAGCTGGAAAGAACATCCAAACCAGAGAATGAGAGCCCAGCAGAGAAGGGGACTGCTCAAAGACGCCCTGTTGTTGGCAAAGCTGTCCAGATGCTCATGCAGCTTTAATTAATCCCAATTCTAATTAATCTGTGACCTTATTCAAGCCAACTGTTTCCCTGGGCCTCACACGCCTCTCCAGCTTCAGATGCCCTTTTTCTCCAACTAGAATCTGAAGATTCATTTTTATTACTATTATTATTATTATTACATTTAATTGAGAGATGACTGAACCATGGTCTCCCATAGGTGGAGAATTTCCCACCAGTATAATTTGTACAACAGATGGGTGACAGCAAGGTGTCAGAGGTGCCATACAGTTCTATGGTTTATGCTGATAAAAGGCTGAGTCCAGCTTGGGATGCATCCAAAATATCACATCACATATTTGGTTGATTGAGAGCAACACATTCTGTTAAGAGTGAACAGGCTCAAACAGCAACCAGGAGGCAATGGAGAGATAGAGACTAGATAAGGAGATGTAAGAGAGAAGCTGTACCAATCAGCTTATTATTAATAAAAATAAATTTATTAATTATTATTTATTAAATTAATTTATTAATTTATTAAATTATTGTTTATTATTTATTAAATATTATTAATTAATATTTATTAATATTTTATTATTAATAAAAATAAATAAAAAACAAGCAAACAAATAAATAAAAAATTAGCATCCCATGGCCTCAGAACACTGTGTGCTACAAATGGCTTGCAGCTTCCAAACACTGAGCCCCTCATCACTGTCAGGAGAATGGACAACACAGGCCATGTTCAGGCTATAAGAAGTCTCCCTCATCTGCCCAATACTGTAAGGCTATAATGAGTGTGTTCTACGTTGAATGGTTTACAAATATCCAAATGATGTTTAGGTGTTCCACCTGATGCTCTGGTACAAACCTCTTACCCCATCTGTCTCTGATTCCTTTCCATCAGTACAAATACTCTCACCAACTGTAACTATCAACATGGTATAGAAAAATGTGGGCTGATCTTTGCAGCCCACATCTCTCTACACATAAGATGCTTCAAGTCTATTACCACTCCCCTGAGCTTTTAACCAAAATTCTTTAATAACTGCCCATCATCCTTAGGGTAAAATCAAAGTTCCTATGGAGGGTGACAGGGTCTTCCAAAATCTGATATTTGCTCTGCCTTTGCTCTCCTCTGGCAAGCAATCTCATCAGGGTGGGAGGCTCTGATTGTCAAGAATGCCCTGGTTATAAACAAAGGTAGGAAAATGGACATTCTAGCGTCAAGCTTTGAAATTTCCTGAATGTAAAAAGGAAAAAAATAATTGACCACAAGTAGTAACACTTTGAAACCTGGATGATTTCCATTTGCTCTGCTATGAGCACTGCAGGGATACCTCCCAGCCAGACCATGCTGGGCTTCTTATATCTTAAGCTGTTTTAATTTGTTCAAAAATTTGTGACACTACTTACGACAGACAGAGCCCTGCACCTCAACGGCAGCCCCTTCCAGTCTCTGCAATCTTAAAAGATATTGCCTTACGTGGCAAAATGAACTTTGTAGGTAGAATTGAGACCATTGAGGTGTACCAACTATTCTGAAATGCACCTGTGGACCACTGAAGTCACAGAGAAGCAAGAGGATCAGGAAGAAAGAAGTAGAAAGTGGAGTGATGCAGGAAGGAAGCACAACCTCCTCACACCTTAATTTTACTGCTTAACAGACACATTATAGATTTCTCAACTCCAGAAATGTAAAATAATATTTGTATTATTTTAAGCTACTCATCTGTGGTCAACAGTTATAGTGTGTGATGGTCTAAATGACAAATGTCTCATCCCACTTCCTCCATCCCCCTACTGTGTAGACTCACTCGGGCCTTTGAACACTTTGTCCTCCTTTGTTAATGGTATTTGTTGTTTAGAGATGTTACAGAAAGGTTCAGCCTTACTAGAGGAATCCAATCACTTAGGAGAAGGCCTTGAGACTTTAAGTTCACGCTATTCCCAGTTAGTTGCCTGATTCACGTCTGCTGTTGAAGACACGAATCTTTCAGCTTCCTGCTTCAGCCTCCATGCCTGCCTGCTGCCATGTCTCCACATGATGACGGACTCTTAAAGCCAAATAAACTCTGCTGTCTATAAGTCACGTTGGTCGTGGAGTTTTATCACAACAGAAGATTAACTATTACAAGATGTGATAGGAAACTAATAAGTTCTGCCTTTGCACATGCTCTTTCCTGCTGCCTGAAGTAATGGCTGTTGGCACCTTCATCTCAGCTCATTCATGCCTTTTAGTAGAAACAACCTCTAAGTCCCCACACTCAATCAGTTTCCCTACTCTTCTTTCTTACAGCCTTGAACCTCTATTTCATAGCACTTACTACAACTATAACTTTGTGTGTGAGTGAATTTAATCTTCCCAAGGTCTGGTTTGATCATCAATGTATCTTCCCTGGCACAGTACCTGGCACACAATAGGTGTTCAAGTAAAGTGTGTTGGAAGGATGAATGGATCATACGCATACATGCACACACACACACACACATACAAGAATGGAACACACACAAGGATAAGCAGATGGAGAGACATGGATACAGACATTATCAGAAAAGAAGCAAAGCATGTCATTTTTCTCTAAGAATTTGATCCTAAGAAAACTCCAGAATCCACTTATTAAAGTAACCTGTTGAAATATGGGTTTCTATTCCATAGAAGCATAGACGCGCAGGGATGTCTCTGAAAAACCTATAAAGAATGAGTAGGGTGCCTCATGATAATTTGCATATTCAACAGCCTTACTGGAGAATGTGTTTACAAGAATAATATTTTGATTTATAATTGCCCAGAAAGAATAGATGCTTCCAGTAAGCCTGATCCCGACGTGTTGAGTGACACTCCACACGTGACTGTCACCCCATCTCATCCTTTGTTCAGTGCATCAGAGGACCTTTCCTGAGCATCTGCTAAGTAGGAGACATTTCAAAGTCACCAAAAAGCAGCAAAAGATCAAAGGCCTCCTGGCTATTGAAATCACAAGACACTCTTCCAGAACAGCATGTCCTGTTCATTTCATTCAGTTCTCACATACACTGTGAAATAGCTCATTTCCTCTCTGTCACACCAGGTTGTCAGACCATCTGTGTGGGAACCCAGCTCTGGGCTCCATTCAAGATATGTGGGATAGGAGTGGGACACGCACAGGACACTGTCAGTTGGCATTTTTCAGAAAACATCCTAACAGGAACATGGCATTGAAAGCCTCCTGGTGAAAAAGCATGGCCCTTTGCTGATGAGAGGACTAGCTTCTGTGATAGGAGGAGCACCATGTCAGAGGAGCACCAGGCTTTCTGGAACTTTCCTCTAATTCCTAGCCAGCTAACAGGCCACTTCTTTGCAAAACTGAGAAATAGATGTTCGTCCTTTGTGCCTTTCTTCCATGTGGTGCCTATTTTTATCTCTTCCAATCCTTTACAGCAATCTATGTCCTATTCTTGGTGAGCTGTGTGCTCGGGGAAGTCTTAAAAGTATACAGGGGTTGAGCACTAACGCTTTCAGCATCGTTTTAAGTGTGTGAGAATTTCCACATATTCAAGAGTTGTTCTGAGTTGAAAGAATCAAATGCCTAAGGAAGGAAATTTGAACATAAGGCCTCAGAAAGAGTTTCGCTCTGGACCTCGGATGAACTCCAAAATCAGGCCACTCATTCCATGTATACTGTGTCACTGTTCATTGTTGAGGCAGAGGAACATGGCTGAGTCTAGCTGTTCAGAGGAGAAGAGAGAGGCGCAATTGGGAGCTGAATTATGCAATGGTGAATGCCTAGAGATAAGCGCCAGTGCCATGTACTGATCCTATGGGAAAGGAGGCTTATGCAAGCAAAGGACAAGCACAAAAGAAAAGGGCAGGGCACTCCAGAGCCACATCTGGCATTTTCAGATTTCATGAGCAGCTAAGACCCTGAGCTTCATGGGGTATGAGACACAGCTTGACTGTAGGGCTCATCCTCTAAGGTTCCTGAATATTTTCGGGTTTTGGAGCTTTTCTATCTCTACATTGAATGTGCTGTGTGAAAATGGACAGCTGTCATCATAACTAGGCCCTTTTAAATCCAGAAAGAACGGCCCCATCGATCAAGAAATCATTCTCATTAGTCTCTTTCTAGCCTACTGCCTTCAGACTACCACAGACTGCCAGAAGAGATGTAGGACCACAATTAGTAAAGTATTACTACAGATGCAGGCTGCAACATGATAGATGCAATTAGGACTCACGCCTAAGCACGCACATGCATCTCCACACCCCTGCAGCATTCACAACCCCTGACCCCAGAAACCCAAACTACTGATTGTTTCAGTGGAAACTGCTT
The DNA here is from genome assembly GCF_030254825.1 of Meriones unguiculatus. Taxonomy (NCBI): domain Eukaryota; kingdom Metazoa; phylum Chordata; class Mammalia; order Rodentia; family Muridae; genus Meriones; species Meriones unguiculatus. The sequence goes on along the minus strand of NC_083365.1, from coordinate 39,976,979 downwards.
CAGTACCCAACTCCTGAAAGAAACCCAAAGTAAATCAACTGAATATGATTTAAAAAAAAAAAAAGGTGCTGATAATGTGTGATGGGATAAAGTTCAGGAGTCAGACAGACTGGATCCGAACTAGACATCTCCATCAACTGCATGTGATCTTGAATGAGTAATTTCTCTGGCCGTGTGTGTGTGTGTGTGTGTGTGTGTGTGTGTGTGTGTGCTTGTAGTTGTACCTATGTGTGTAAGTGAATTTGCACATTCACCATTTACCTTTTCTTAAGCAGGTCCTTGCCTGGGACTCACCAGAAAACCCCAGAAATCCACCTGTCTCCACTTCCCTAATCTAGGTGTGTGTGTATGTGTGTGTGTGGTGTAAGATATGGAATGAAATTCATGCCCTAGTCTTTGGCAAACCAATACTGAGCTATCTTCCAGGCTCCAGCTCTACTTGTCTTATCACTGGACTAAGACTAATATTTATTTTGCCTGATGGTACTGAGGATTACAGAAAATATGTTTAAAATGCATGTCCCAGAGCTTGTCACTTTAACAATTGGTAGTGACTGCTAATGGGTAATGAAGAACATACCTGAGCTCATTCCTTTCGCTGTGACACTCTCTGAGGTGATGGCCACCATAGTGCTATTACTGTCCTTCGCTCTGGATTCCTACATGCCCAGTTGGCCTCTCAAAAGGAATTTATCAACTCAGACCAGGTACTGAGAGCAATAAACTGGGTCATGCTTGAGGCCCCATTATTACTGCTGTCAGCAATAACTGATTTCAGCTTTCTGACATAAATTTGGCTGTTTTGTGTCTTGCCACCATCAGGGAGCAATCTTACAACAGGGACCTTCCCTCCCTAATAGGCACATTTAGGGGAACTGGGAGGGGAGTGCTACAGAGTGGACGCAGACAGCACAGCTGGAAGTGGCCTCCCTAATTGACAGCTTCCCATATTTTGACAGGTTTGACACTGACTGTGATGGCAGAGTGGAGTGCATGGGGACAGTGCAGCAGATAGCATTTTCTCAAATGGAAGCTTCCAGATGTAGCCTCTGCCCTTAACCTGGAGGTTTGCAGTCTTTCCTGGGGACTCTTGGGGACATGGATCATTGTCAGCTTGACTGCTGAGTCCTGTTCTATACAGGAACCTGAATAAAGGAAAGTCAGTGAGAGCCTAGCCATCAAGGGAAACAGACAGCAGGGCTTGGGGTCGAGGGCCGAGGTCTGGCTTCTAGCCAAAGGCTGCTTGGGCTTTGGCAAGTGTTCTTGAATCACCAGCCTCGGCTTCTGTCAGTACAAAAGCTACCCTCATTTCCTGTCCTTCCCACAGAGGAATGCTGGCAATGAATACTGGCTCTGCTTGTCATAGTCTCAACTTTGTCTACATTATGGGCATGTCATTTGTGGAAACATGTCTCTATGAGAGGAAGAAAAGTAGCTACAATACGAAGCTGATATTAATTGGGTGTTTCCCATATGTCAGATATTTATTTATTCAATTTATTGTCTCATGAAAAGGAGCCCAGTGGGAACATGCCTGCTGTTTATTGTCTTGTATTTACTGCCCTCTTGTCTAAATGTCTCCTGAGAAAATGCCTTCCTTGCTGTTTGTCCTTACTGACTTGCATCAGCTCAAAGAATGGGTCTTGACTACCTTGGAGACATGGGAGATTCTTCCCTGGGCAGAGTGACTGTTTCGGAGGCAACACTGATATCTCTGAGGTTGTCAATGAAATCTCAAAAACTCACCAGAAACTTAGAAGTACAGCCTCCTTTCCATAAAGTAGAAGAGAGTATGATTCCAATGCTGAAGACAGAGCATAGAAGAAAACAGTTAAAATAATAATAATAATAATAATAATAATAAAAACAGGGGCTTTCCCTTTCCCTACACATATGTAGGAGATAAGCCGCTTGTTCTTCATGTGGGTTCCCTAACAATAAGAGCAGGGTCTGTCTCTGACACTGTTTCCTGCCTTTGGATCCCTTTTCCACAGCTGGGATGTTTTATCTAGTATCAGGGGAGAGGATGCACCTAGTCCTGCTGCGGCTTGATGTACCAGGCTGTGTTGGAACCCATGGAGGACCTCCTCTTCTCTGAGGATAAGGGGATGGATGAAGCAGGGAGGAGATGTGAGGGTGGGATTAGGAGAGGAGGGAGAAGTCTGCAATCAGGTTGAAAAGTAAATTTTAAAAAGTGGGAACAAGGAAACAATATGCATTTTTTTGAAACTCCAGGGCTTAAGAAATTAGATCAAACATTACTTAAAATTACCATTGTTTTGATTTGACTTATTTTCAGTTTCATACAACCAAATGTATTCTCAATGATGAAGATGAGTTTTGCTAATCTCATTGGCTAGATTAAGAAACTAAAGTTCAGTGAAGCTACGTAATTTGCCTCAAGCCACACACCAAGACCCTGTCAGAAACATCATCTGAGCGAAGGTTCATCTCAGCACTGTGCTTTTTGTTACAAAGAAGTGCCAAAAATGCAGTCATTGACAGTGGAAATATTTTACCAAGTAAGACACCATATTGTTTCAAAAGTAGATTTGGCTGTGTGTGATGGTGCATACCTTTAATCCCAGCAGAGACAAGTAGATCTCTTTGAGGTTGAAACCAGTCTGGTCTACAAAGCAAGTTCAAGGATATCCAGGGCTATTATATACAGAGAAACCCTGCCTCTTGAAACAAATTACAGGGGGACCCACTCTTGTTCTTCCTTTACTATGAGCCCTTAAATATGTTGTATTCTGATACACTGAATTCTGACCTTATTGTTCCTTGTGTTTAGACATTTATTTAGTAGGCAATTTGTGGAGGATGGTGCTACTGATAAAACAGAGTTGCTATGATATGTTCTGACAAGAACTGTCTCTTAACTTGTAACTATAAATATGTAGTCACATTAATACTGGTGCCCTGACTAAACCTACATTCATATTCATATTCTTGGAGCCTATACCTGTCACATTTACATGTCACATAAATTCAGCAAAAGTGACTGAGGATATTGAGAGGCACAGATTCCCTTGGCTTGTTTGGTGGCCCTCATGTGATCACAGAGGAATAAGAGTGGCAAAAGGGGAAGACAGAAAGAAGTTAGAATTTTTAGTGATACTACAAGATGGAAGAAAGGGAATACAAGCCAAGGCACCACTGTGATCCCAAAAATCTGGATAAAAATGCTTCCAAAAAAAACTTTTTTTTACTTAAGCCCAGGGTAACTGGAGACTGCTAAGCTCCAGAAGAATAAAATCATCATTTTTTCAGTCCAAGTCGGTGAGTTTGTAAATGACAACCTTAAAATACTAATGCATAAGTCTAGAAGAAAAGATTAAGTTAAAAAGAATTACTGCTTTACAAGTTCAGTAAAGGAAATAAAGCTGATATTCTCAGTATCATAAGATATGAAGAGGGGTTGAAATTTGGTAGTTCTTTTCATGCAAAGGGTCATAAATAATTAAACCAAATAAATCCAGAGAAATCTAGATTAGATATGAGGAGGGGCATACTGAACAAAGCTAGTAAGACCTAAATTGTGGTATTGTGTTTTAGTTCCAGCACTCACAGGTCAGTGACAAGCAGATCTCTGTGATTCTGAGGCCATCTGGGGTTATATAAAGAGTCTCTGTATCAACAGCAAGCAATAACCAAAAAAAAGGAATAACTAGAATGAATTTCCAAAGACTGAAAAAAAAATCATTAATGAGCTCCCTGGAGGACAAGCATCTAGTTACATATGCTGTAAAACGGACTGATGATGACTTGACAGGTCCTGCAATACACGATGAAATAAAGTATGCCACAAGCACCGCGCTTCTATCTAGGAACCAAGGAGGTAAACATCCCTGTAGTGAGAGCAAGCAAGTTTCCAGCACCAGCGTCGATGGTAGGGGTTCGCTCTGAGTTGGTAAGCTGAGCTCTAAGCTTCTATTAGTAGAATAAACGAGATATGTCATCTACTGGGATGAGGGAGGCTGCAGTGTGCTTCGGGAAAGCCCATAATTTTCAGAGTCTATGAGTGAGGGATAGACTAAGCATGAAGCAGTTCAGTGTGAGCACCTAGTATCCCAGGAACACCGTCACATGATGGCCAAGTACATAGGCTGCAAAACTCAGAGGCTTGAGTTTGAATTTCAAGTCTGTTACTTACTCACTGAGTAACCTTAAGTAACTTAGCTTATAATTAACTTCATTTCTTTGTTTGAAAATAAGAAAGTTTTATTCCATTAAGCTTTTGTGGGAATTAGATCAAGCCTAACTGTGAGTTAGAGAAAAGTCATCAGTTTAGACCATAAGGAGTGTAAATTGATGGTCCAGAGAAGAGGCAAAACCCACAAAATAAAGGAAGCCTGCAACTGAGCAGTGAAAATTAATCACAGGAGGCTCAGGTGGAAACTGGCAATAGGGGCTTTTGAAATAACACCTTGAGCTTCTGGATCTCATGGAAGAGCACACTGGGAGATAGAAAGCAACTTCCTAGAGATTTGAGGCAGACCCACTTCACTGTTCCTTGGGAGAAACCTATGGCTTTGCATCCTGCAAATAAAAATGGCATTCACTTGACTTTTATGACATTGTCTTTTCCTTCAATATATATTCCTCCAAAAAGGATTTAAATAGGCTACCATCCAAAGTACTGGAACACAGCAGTAAATACAGCAGACATAAACCAGCCCCTGCCCTAAAACTTTATAATCTAGTCCTGATGGCAGATATCACTAATAAATGACACACTCCCACAAAGTTCTGGAGCACCTTCCATTCCTTCCCAATGCAGTCTATTTCTCCAAAGAGCCACCACCAATCAATGAGAGTTGGCATATGAGATGAAAACCCGCTGTCATTCCTGCTAGGAGCTCCTGCTGCTGTGTAATGGATGTGCACTGATCCCGTCACAGGCATATGTCACAGCGATCTTACAAGCCATTGGTAATAGCAAAATGATACCCCAAAAGCAACAACCACCAATGTAGACATTTGGAATCGGATGATCTTATGTTTTGACTGTTTCTCCTGAAAGAGTCTTCAGTATCTCACTGAAGCAACCACTTATTATTCTGATCCCAGCTGCTCATCTGATGATCAATTGATGGAATATTTATAAGCCATAATCTGAAGTTCATTTATGAGATTCATGATCTTTTATTTCATAACTCCAAACCTATTGCTTTCTCTCTCTCTCTCTCTCTCTCTCTCTCTCTCTCTCTCTCTCTCACACACACACACACACACACACACACACACACACACTTAGAGAAGTTCAGTTAACATATACATAAAATCAGTGTGTCCATGTATAGCTGGTGGCCACATGAACTGGTGGAACATAAGCTATGAGGGACCCATTGCCAGGCTAAGCTCTCCCATAGACCATTACTTGGCTTTTTGGACCCGTTTTTCTCATCTGTAAAATATAACTAACAAAATTTATAATATGTGCACAATATTATGTGGGTATTAATACATACATAGTTTTGCTTTTTAACTTGCTTATTTTTATTAATTACAGTTTATTCACTTTGTATCCCAGTTGTAGCCCCCTCCCCCAACCCCTCCCAATCCCACCCTATCTCCTCATCTCCTTCCCAGACACCTCCCCAAGTTCACTGATAGGGGAGGTCCTCTTCTCCTTCTCTCTGACCCTAGCCTATCAGGTCTCATCAGGACTGGCTTCATGGTCTTCCTCTGTGGCCTGGTAAGGCTGATCCCCCCTCAGAGGGAGGTGATCAAAGAGCAGGCCAATCAATTCATGTTAGAGACAGTCCCTGTTCTCATTACTATGGAACCCACTTGGACACTGAACTGCCATAGGCTGCATCTGTGCAGGGGTTCTAGATTATCTCCTTGCATGGTCCTTGTTTGGAGTATCAGTCTCCAAAAAGACCCCTGTGCCCAGATTTTTTGATTTTGTTGCTCTCCTTGCAGAGCTCCTGTCCCTGCCAGGACTTTCTATCTCCCCCTTCTTTCATAATATTCCTTGCACTCTGCCCAAAGTTTGGCTATGGGTCTTAGCATCTGCTTTGATACCCTGCTTGGTAGTCTTTCAGAGGCCCTCTGTGGTAGGCTACTGTCCTTTTCCCTGTTTTCTTCCTCTTCTGATGTCCATTCATTTGCCTTTCTGAGTGAAGATTGATCATCTTACCCAGGGTCCTCCTTTTTGCTTAGCTTCTTTAGGTGTACAGATTTTAGTATGTTTATCCTATATTATATATCTAATAAATGTATACCATGTGTGTCTTTCTGCTTCTGGGATGATTCACTCAGGATGATCTTTTCTAGTTTCCACCAAGACAACTTCCTGAACAGAACACCAACAGCACAGGCTCTAAGAGCAACAATCAATAAAAGGGACCTCATGAACTGAAAAGCTTCTGTAAAGCAAAGGACACTGTCTTCAGAACAAAATCAATGCCTACAGATTGGGAAAGGATCTTCACCAACCCTATATCTGACAGAGGGCTAATATCCAGAATATATAAAGAACTCAAGAAGTTTAAAAGCAACAAATCAAGTAACCAATTTAAAAATGGGGTACATAACTAAACAAAGAATTCTCAACAGAGGAATATCAAATGGCAGAGACACACTTAAAGAAATGTTCATCGTCCTTAGTTATCAGGAAAAGGCGAATCAAAATGACCTTGAGATTTCACCTTACCCCCATCAGAATGGCTAAGATCAAAAACTCAAGTAACAACACATGCTGGAGAGGATGTGGAGAAAGGAGAACCCTCCTCCATTGCTGGTGGGAATGTAAACTTGTACAACCACCTTGGAAATCAATCTGGCGCTTTCTCAGAAAATTAGGAATAGTACTACCTCAAGATCCAGATATGCCACTCCTAGGCATATACCCAAAATATGCTCAAGTGTACAACAAGGACATTTGCTCAAACATGTTTGTAGCAGCTTTATTCGTAATAGCCAGAATCTAGAAAACAGCCCAGATGCCCCTCAACTGAGGAATGGCTACAGAAAGTGTAGTACATTTACACAAAGAAATACTACTCAGCTATTAAAAAAACAAGGAAATCATGAAATTTGCAGGCAAATGGTGGAAACTAGTCATACATAGTTTTGAACTCATGATTATATATTATAAATCAAGATTTATCTAATGACTCTAGACATCATTGTGAGAGGCTCTAGGTGGCAGTATGTCACTTCTTACCTTCTCACCAAAGCCTTGAGGGACCAAGAACACTTGGATATTTGTCACCTAGTGGCAGCAGAAAGCCCATGAAAGGTCTGTTAAATCCATAACGGAAGAGAAAGCCCTGGACTAGATAAACTGCAGCTAGCACTTCCTCTGATAATGATCACCTGGAAAGTAGTTTTTTATGTCTTGAATTTCCTTGTAATAAATAATATCTTGTCATTGATTCTTTTTGTATTATATATTTTTAAAATCCTGGGGCTCTTTTCAAAAGCATAAATTTCTAGATGTCTTCTCAGGCCTTCTGATTTAAGCATCTGGGGACAGAAACTTGGAACTCTGTAATTATTTCTTGGTCCAATAGGCTGACTTTGACAGTAGGGTTGAGAACTACTGTAATCACACTCTTGTGTAGTCCTGATTTACACATAAGCATTATAGACACAGTATAAACTTCCAAGCAGCTCCAAACTAGTTCATCTATGGACTCTCCTCATTAACCTGAACAATTTCCAACTTAGAATCATTACACTCTTCTTTTCTTTTCCATTTTCATCTGTGTGTGTGATATGTATGAATGTTTGTATGTGTGCTTACATGTATAAGCACACATATACGTACACATGTGTATGTATGCATCCAAGCAGAGGACGCCCAGGGTCATCACTCCTCTTTAGCCTTATTAAATGAGGCAGTGTATACCAATCAAACCCAGAGCTCCCTGATGTGGCTAATCCCACTAGCCAGCTTGCTCTGGGGGTCCATCTTCCATCCCCCGGGTGTTTTTACTTGGGATCTGTGAATCTTAACTCTAGCCCTCATATTCGCAGGGCAAGCACGTAACATCTCCTTCCGACTGTCGTTTGTGCTCTTAAAGATTACTGAGGACTCCCTCAAATGGTTTGTTTGGGGATTTGTTTTGTTTTGTTCTGAGAAAGGACATATCTATGAAACCCAAGCTAGCCTCAAACTCTGTGAGGCTTCTGCCTCCGGATCTTGAATTCTGGAATTATAGGTGTTTCACCATGTTTGTGTGGGACATGTCTATTTAGGTTCATTATATTAGTGACTAAAATAGCGAAACTTTATAATATTCAATAAATCCTATACAGTTTTATAGAAAAAAATATAATTTTCACAATTAAAAATTATTGAGAAAATATAATTGTTTTTCATATTTATGATGCTTTTCATTGTATAGTTTAATGACAGAGATTTGAAATCTCATATCTACTTTCATTTTTGATCCATTACTAATATGACATTGCTCCTGCAGAACCCCAGTCAAACTCAGGAAAAAACGAAGACAAAAAGAAAAGTTATGGCTCAGTATAGTCAGGAAATAATTGAGTTTATGGAGATACCCTAGGAAGAATATCAGGATCCAACAATGAGCCTACCCACAGTCTGAGGGCTGGGCTAATTCCTCTTTCAAAGCACATCCTTTCACAGCTCATTTCTCTCTCTATGCTACATATTTTCGTGGCTTTTTATTGAAGCAAGGGTTTGCTGCATTTCTGTAATCATGTACACACGAGTGAAAATCAGTAGCTTTAAAAATCAGAAGTCCTGGAGTTCTCTGTGTAGGGCTGAGGCCTCCTGGATTTTTTTCCCCTCCACTTCTGCATGTCTATTGGTGTCATCTTTGTTCATGCTTGAACAGTCATGTCAGTGAGATTTTATGGGTGTACCTTCTGACATTACTAGGAGACACAATTTCACATAAAACTCTCTGATTGCTTGGCTTTTACCATCTTCTTGCCCTCCCTTCTGAAATGTTCCCTGAGCCTGAAGTGTGGGAGTGTTTCCCCAATGTATCCACTGGAACTGGACTCCACACCTAGCAGTTTGATTGGTTTTGATTTTCTGTAGTGGTCTCCGTCTACTGAAAGAAGTACTATACTTATTTGTGGGCATAAGGACAACTGTTTAGATTGTTGTTAGGGGTAATCCTGGGCAACAAAAGAATTCTGAGAATAGGAAAGATAGTCTTACCAGAAGAGCACACTCATAAATTATCCAATATTAAATGTCAAACTTTCATCCCTGAAAACATACATACAAGTAACATATACAGACTGAGCAGAATATATAAATACATATAGATATATAAATTATATTTGTATCTATATATATTTATACAATAACAATTAGTAAAGAGGCCCAAAAGTTGAAAGAGAGCAAGGAGAGGTATATGAGAGGCTTTAGAAAGAGAAAGAAAGAGCAAGGGGAAATGTTGCAACTATAATCTCAAATATAAGGAATAAAATAAAATAAACAGAAATGCTCTCAAACTATCTTCAATAAAGGAAGGTCATGATAAATACACAAAGGGAATTGACAAAATTCCACTGGGCTAATGCGCCCATTCTGTCTCTTCTCAGATGCCACAATTCTCTCTGGAGTACGTGTCTCCATGTTACACACCATAGTCTTCTGCAAGGCTCTTACCCAAGGCAAGGCTTTGCGTTACAGAGAGCTGTCTCATCTAAACGACCTTGGAGTCATTTACCATCAAGGATGTGATGCCAGATTCCAAAATCCAGAGTGACCTGAAGAAATCTCTGGGGTGGGTAGTCTCTGTACCCATAGAAACAGACTAAGCAGGAAACAGTATTCTTTTTTAATTAAATTTTTATTTTTATATTAATTACAATTTATTCACTTTGTATCCCACGTGTACCCCTCCATCATTCCCTCCCAATCCCACCCTTCCTCCCTCATCTCCTCCCATGCCCCTCTCCAAGTCTACTGATAGGGGAGGACCTCCTCCCCTTCCCTCTGAATTAGCTTATCAGGTCTCAACAGGACTGGCTGCATCGTCCTCCTCTGTGGCTCATGGCAGCTCAGTATCCAATGGGTTCCCTAGCAAGGGGAACAGGGACTGTCTCTTACATGAGCTCAGTGGCTGGCTCTTTGATAGCCCCCCTACCCTGGAGGGGAGAGCAGCTTTGCCAGGCCACAGAGGAGGAAACAGTATTCTAATGGTGGCATTCAACTTGCTCTTTCTGACACAGGTCCGAATAGATGGAACAGTAGAACAAAGCTAAGAGTGTGGTGGGCTCCGTGAGTTCAACTGTAATAGGATATGGATACGAAGTTGTAATGGGAAGACAGCCAACACTTTTTTGTTAGAAACATTATAAGCGTGTATATAATTTAAAGTATTAACAATTACATTTATAATGTAAAAATAAACCAGAGAAATTAATTTTGTTAACATATTTTAACTCAACATATGCAAATGCTATTAGTTCAACAGGTAATCAGTATGAAAGGCATTAATGAGATATTTTACATCCTTTTGTAATCAGATATTCAAACTCAGTGTGGAATTTGTACTTACAGTACATCTTAATTGGAACACTAAATTTTCATCAGAAAGTTACTTTCTGCTTAAAGCTTATAAGACATAGCTGAACAATTACAGCCATACAGCCAAAGTAGTCCAACTTGCATAAAGCCTTCGAGTTACTGAATCAAGCGTCAGTTTTTCAAGTCTAGCTGTAATGTAATGAAATTAAAACCTCAGTTCTCAGTTCTACCTTTCCAAAGCTCGGTAAACATATGGGGTGAGGTCTACACTTCAGCAGAGCTAGACCCTGGCATCTCCTGCTTTCCAGACCCAGTACCAGCAGAACCTTGTCTAGTTCAGATGCCAGAAAAAGTCCTTCTGATAGAAACATCTAAGTTAGAACTGCTCAAATTTAATTGAAAATAAAATCCTTGGAAATTGCATGAAGGTTTTTCTCTAAAAAGGCATCCTTTCAAGTGCATTCAAGAGGCTTGCTGGTGAAAGGAATTCTATAACATTTTAGCGCACTCACCAATAAATCACTTTCCCATTGTTTGTTCAAGACAAGAAATTTGCTTATATCAAGTTCATTTTAAATGAAGTGTAGGTGGATAGAAAACCAGCTGAAGGCTATTTACAAATGAATGACCCAGGAAGTCACTTTCCACCCTCAGGAAGCTGGAGTGGAGATTTCAAAATTGCTTGACAATCTTAAACAAAAGATCTCCAACAAGTTTAACCTCTGATACTTTCACATCTGTAAATTATGTTATGAATTTGGCCATAGCATAGCCCATTTTGAATGAATAAAGTTATTTTAAAGCCTCTATTTATTCATAATTATTATTATTATAAATATTTGGGTGTTTACTATTAGCCAAACATTCTGTTCATTTTTTCATGTTTGTCAATCTTTTACCTGTTGAGTACAGGTTCTGTACCAGAGAGACAGATACACAAAAAGTATAAAACAGAGTACAAAGAGTGAGATAAAGTATTGGGAAAATTAGATATGAATCTACGTCAGGAGGATGCAGAAGGATAAGTAAGAAGTTATTTTTCATGTACATATTCTAGATATGAGCATGTAACACTAGGTAGCAATCCATAGAGACCCAACGTGGCCCAACTACAGCCATCTTGAACTGTAACCACAAGAATAGCCCGTAAGGTAGTAACCCTGACCTATTTTACCTGTAGTTTTCCAGGATACTTCAGAAAACAAAGCTGTTAGAGTGGTGTGTGGTAATTTATAAAATGTGTCTGCCATGCTTAATGTTAGAGATAAATGAGGAACATTCTAGAACATGTTTTTTTATCCTGGCAAGCCCATAAACCACTTCCCTCTGACAGAAGTCATAGAGATCCACTGATTTAGCTACCTCCCCTGGCCGTGCTTTTGTCGCCTGGTCTATGCAGTAATATGGACCTTGAATGCCTCCATGACCATGTGGTGATGGCTTGGTCCCCAACCCAGGGCTGTGCTGGGAGATAGTAGAACCTTTAGGGGGTAGAATTCATGGTATGAGATTAGGACACTGGAGCTCTGCTGTGGAAAGAGAGATGGATACTCTGGCACCTCCTTTCTTTTTCTTTTCACCTCCCAACCACCATAGATAAACTGTTCCCTCCACCTCAGGCTCCCATCACAATGTTCTTCCCTGACCACAGACTCAAAAGCAATGATGCCTTCTGACTTATGGACTGAAACTTGTGAAACAGTAAGATAAACCTTCTTTCCCTACTTGTGCATTATCTCAAGCATATTGTTACAGGGACAAGAAGACTGCCAACAGTCTAACAGTCAATTGTACTCTGTGTGATCCTGGATCTGCCTGCCTCCATCTTCAGACTCATGGCATCCTCTACCTACAGCAACCTGCTACTTTATACCAGATAGTTCCAAACATGGTCACAAGGGGAAGGTGAAGAGGTGCACGGGGTATGGAAAAACCTCTATAATGAAAACCAGTGCTCGGTAGAGACTCCTACCTGGTCTCCCAGTCTAACCTCCAACCCTACTGGGGTCTGTTTGGCAGTCACACTGTGGTCTTGTATCTTTTGAAACTGTTCTTCAAATTCCATCACCCTCTAGTCTCTAACTTCTATAGCCTCCTAGCACACCAGGAATGAAATTCCACATCTATGCCATAGTCTCAATATCTCCTTGAGTATATTACAGAATTGTTTTGCCTTTCATCTTTCATCCCTCCAGCTTGCTACATCTGCCATATAGACCTCTCTCATGCTCTTAAAACATTCCTGGCAAGTTCCTAACTCAAGACCTGTGCAAAGCACTTAGAAACACCTTATATTAAAAGGAAATCCTGTTAGGCAGAAGGAGCAATCCAGTAAACAATGTTCTTCTACAGTCTCTGTTTCAGCTTTTGCCTGAGTTCCTGCCCCAGCTTCCTTCAGTGATGAACCGTGACCTGAAAGCTGTATGATAAAGCAAACCCTTCCTTCCTCGTTTCATTGGGTTGTGGTATTTGTCACAGCAACAGAAGCCAAACTAGAACCTTCCCTAGTTTATTTCTCCACAGAGTACCCAAGGCCAGGACAATTAAGTATTACATGGTTATTTCCCTGTAGTAATATGGCCTCCTTACCAGAAAGCAGATAACACGAGAGTGGGGGCCTTGACCTATTTTATTCACTATAATATCACTAGTTCCTGGAGTAGTTCCTACACAAGATGAGCCCCCCTGGAACCATTTGTGGAATAAATAGAGAATTTAATGAGGCTAGGGAAATATGCATATTCCAGGAGACTGTACATGTCTATCATAATGAGGCTACTTCGCAGAGATAAAGGACAAAAGGACAGTTGGAATTGAGGATGAACAGTTACTAAGAGACTGAATCCCAAAGAGTGCCATACTCTTCTCACATAATCTCAGTTATACCCCCAGGACATTAGGAAGCCAGTGAAGTATCCTAGGTAAAAACATGTCACATGTCAATCTGCACATTTAAAAGATGATTGATGCAAACCACCATATGACTGAACCAGGGCTCCAGGCAAAAAGATGCATTAGGATACTATTGCAATCACCTCCTCTTACCCACCTGTAAAGCAGAAATGTTACCTCTGTCGTAGGCTATGGTTATGGTTATTGTGGTAAAAACACATACAGATCCTAGCATAGTACCAGGCACCTAGAATGCCATCAATCAGTGTCACTTATAACCATGCTAGGAGAGCTTAGAGGAGGAGGATGCCCACACGTCTGCCCAGGTGATGGCATGGAAGGTGGTGTCTTTGATCCCAATAGGCACTTTAGAAGGTAGAACTCATTTCTAAGATCAGAGAATAAATTCTATTTGGGGAAAAGTGCAGTTTAAAATAGCTGTGGCATAGCCAGTTGAGATCTGTGATACACAGCTGCTATAATGGTCTAAAACTCAGGAGGGAAGCTTAAAGCAAAAATATAGATTCAGAGGAATCCCTTCACTTATAATCAATTGTCCAGGTCCCTTGCAAGCAAAGTACTGCCCAAAGTAAAAAACCTCAAGGAAAAAAAAATCATCTCAGACATCTGAGAAAGCTGAAAAAGCAAGATGACATTGTAGAAGCTGGTTTTGATCCCAAGCTCCTTGGCAGACTTTGGCAATGTTCACATAGCTCCCTTTTGTCATACCTCTGAACACTAAGAAGACTTTCATAGATCTGTATAATTTTACCACATCTTCCTTCTCTAATTTCTTATTTTCCCCTGCAAGGGAAAACTGATGAATTCCAAGACTCTAAATATTATAGCCAAAAGATCTCTTAGCTGTGACGTTTGTTTTCTGAGCTTAATGAATTTTAGAAACACTGTTCTACTCCTAACCCTGCTTCAAGTATCTGAGGATGTGTGTATGATGTATAGTGGAAAATGCTGGTGCACATGCATTTATCAATATTTCTGGGGCCAGGAGTATAAGAACAGCAAGAAATAGATGACTTTTCCACTGAGGCAGGAAAAATGGCTTCAGGGTCACATTCAACAACCAACTTTCACACCATGAAAAGGGCACTTGATATACATTCATTCACCCATTTATTTATTCATTTTACGAGGCCTAATATATATGCCAGGTACTGTGTTGAGTACAAAGGAAACAACAATGAACAATACAAACTTTATACTCTGTGGATTTTTTTTATGGTTTGTTTTCTATTGCCCAGAACCCTGGATGATGTCTAAAATGTAAGAGAAGCCATCTTGATTCTCATTCATCCGTTAATCTAATGACTGTTTTCCCTTTCAGGCCAGACTTACGGAGGCAATTTCTCTTCTGAGTTTTCCTCTTCTCAAAGACCCTAGTTTATATAAAGTCACACCCCCTCCAAAAAAAAACCACTAACCAGCATACCTGGGAGACCTGTGCAAATGCCGTGATTGGCTCCCTTCTGGTAGAACTTCTGGTAGAGCTACCCTGGGTGGAGGACCAAGGAGCTGACACTCAAAAGGCAGCCTTGGGGAAGTCTGAGGGTGCTGGTCTGGAGCTACCCAGAAATCCTTAGAAGAGCATTTACCCACTTTCCTTTCCTATATAGTGTGCTAATGTAATAGAATACTATTCTATTCTATTCTATTCTATTCTATTCTAGGGAGTCCTCTCTCTGCTTCAGGATAACAATACCAAGGAAATTCTGGAACAAATAAAACTGTTTCTGGATACTTTCCCTCATTTTTGTATGTAGAGTATATGCATATGTGTGTGAACATAGGGGAAGGTTCATATATCCATGAGTATGCACAGGTCTACATTAGGTGTTCTCTACTGCTCTTCCTCATGGATTTTGAGGCAGGGTCTCTCACTACACTTAGCTTGCCTATTTGGCTGCACTGGATAGCTAGCGTGCTCTGCAGATCCTCCTGTTTCTGCCTCCCGGCGTTAGGGTTATAGGCATGTTCCACCACACCCACCTCTTTACATGAGTTCTGGGAATCTGACTCGGGCCCTCAAGTGCTTTATATGCTAAGCCATCTGCTTAACCCCTTTTCCCAATATTCTTAATATGACACTTAGCTGTCCATACTTTAAATTACTGCCACGCCCTTAAATTGTGGAGCCAACCTAGATGTCTGAGTCCAAGTATTATTCTTCATGGCTTCAAAACTGCATTGGATGTGTACCCGGATCAAGATATTATGACCAATGTGAGGATACAGAGCTAATAATTTCCACATAGTAGAGTGCCGACCAGGACCAGGAAACAGTGACAAATGGTGGCTGTTAAGCATTATTATTCCACACATGATTCATGTAATTAGTAGCTTCATGGTTTTTATATAAAAGAGGTAAATTCAACAATAATGAAAATCTGTGCCCTAACTCTTCAAATTTGTAGGACTGCACAGTATGCATTTGAGGGAGAAACCTCATTCCAAACTTCAGGGATCTTTTTCCCTTTTATTTAGGACTCAATAACCTTGCTTCATTTTATTGTATTGTAATAAATTATTATGACGATTCTCTGTAAGCCAGAAATGCTTTGTTTAATGAGGTTAATACTGTGTGTAAATAGATAGTTCTTCATTCGAGTATATAGCCCTCTATGAATACCCACTGTTTTCAGGTTTTACATCTCAGCATCCCTATTTCTTTAGGAACTGTCTTGTTAGTAGCTTATCTCATCAAGTACTATCAGCATACAGCTTCTCCATCTCACTGTATGCAATAAATGGCACACATACGTAAGAACACATTCCCTACACTTGTTCTCTCAGTCAATTTTCTATTCTATTAATTCTCATAATAATAGAGACAGATTCTATGAAAATGATCTGCTGCAATTTTGCTCCCTGCTATAGTTCTCATGTTTAATATCTCCCAAAGCCTCATGAGTAAATGGCTTGGTCCCCAGGACAGGGACACATTGGAATTTTATAGAACTTTCAATAGTGTCATTCAGTTTATTAAGACTGTATATGAACTCTACTGAGAGACCTCAGGCTTCTCTCTCTCTCTTTCTCTCTCTCTCTCTCTCTCTCTCTCTCTCTCTCTCTCTCTCTCTCTCTCTCTCTCTTCCTGGCTATGCAGTGAGCAGCTGGGCTCCCACCTATGTCCCCATCATGAGATGTTGCCTCCCCCATGTTGAAAACAAGGCAGCCAATTAATCATGTACTGATAGATCAAGAATTAAAAATCAAAAACTTTCTTTCCTTTTTTTCCAAGTTAGTCAGCTCAGTCGTTTGCTGCAATGATTAAAGGCTAACGCACTACCTTTTTGATACAGAGATGTTTTTTGGACAGGACAGTATTTAAATTTTTAAATGTTTTTGGTAACTACCTGAGAACTTTGTATGCTCTATTTTTATCATATTCACTTCTCCCAATTCCTCTCAGATTGACCCCATCTTCTTGTTGCATTCACCCATTCAAAAACATAATGAAGTGCCTTGTATGCCATGCAGTGTGCAAGACATTAGGAGAGTAATTCAAAATGATTCAAAGCTAATCTTTAAGGAACTTAGGTCCTAGTTTTAAAAAAGCTCATAAATAAGTAGAATTGTGTCATACTACAAGATACAAGTTATAAATACTAAAAGGCAATTCCAACAACATCTGTTGTATATTGCTACATACCAAGCACAATTCTGTGCGTATGATGCAATGACACTTTTATTCAAATATAAGAGCCTCCATAGCACTGCATTACTAATTCAGGAAACTGAAGCCTGAAGGCTCCAAAGTCATACCTTAAGAGGCAGACACAAATTGCAATTCAGAATTGTTCTCTAGGATGCACATTCTAAATGTTCTTGTGATGCTATTTTTCTATAACTGATTATAAAGAAAAACTGGAAGAATGTTTTGAGGAGAATTTGGACCCAGTGACAGAAAAATGTAGATAAAGGTAATTAACAAGACAGGAGAAGGGCAGGACCTCTAACAGAGAAGACTGAGTAGCCCAATGAGGTTGTATCCAGGCATCGAACTATGGGTTGAGAGAGGGCCGAGTAAGCAACCTGCAGTAATGTGGTAAGGACCCATACAGACACTGGAGGGTGGCCACTGTAGCAAACTGCAGGGCTAGCCTCCAGGACAACAACAGCCCCACATAGGTAGCAGTTTATGTAAGGATCAAAATCAATGCTTTCTATAGGCTCAATTCGTCAACAGAACTAGGACTGTGAGGTGAAAAGCCTAACGAGGTGTAGACTTCAGGAAATATATTAAGTTTGCGGACAGATATTGCTTAACAACTCTGTACCTACTGACATCCTGTGCTTTAATGTGGAAGGGATATCTAAGATTCCTCAATTATTTTTCCTATCTAGAACTAGGGTCCTGTTTCAATTACCTACTGCTATAGAGGAAACCACTACAAAATCTAGTGGCATAAAATAATCATTAGCTGTGGGGCTCACAACTTTTTAGGTTAGCACTAAGATGAGTATAGAATGCCTTGGTTCACTGAATACAGCCAGGATGGCTTGACTGGGGCCATATATTGAGGGTATTGGTACTGGGTCTCAATCAAATCACGAGGCACTTTATTCCATTGCATCAGTTAGGAGTGAAATTTCTAAGATGGCTTTTTTCTTTAGCTATTTTAACACCTGCCTAGGCTACTTGGAATAGCCACATTTTCTGGGTTTCTTTCTTCTTACAGCCTCTTCACACGCGAGCTTGGGCTTCCTCAAAGCATGATGGCATCCAGCTTTCCTAGATCAGAGTTCCAATGGAGGAGTTAAAGTTTGAATGAAGCATCGCTTCTGTCATATGCTACTGACCAACCCAACATCACAACCAGCAAAGATTCAAGTTGAAGGAACAAACTTTTTTTTTCAGTGCTAAAGGACTTCAAAGAATTTGTGGATAAGTTCTTCCATAAAAGAGCCCTTGCTACAATCTATTGACATACTGAGCTTGCCTTACCATGACATTTAAACTGAATTGTAACATAGCGTTATGACCCAGACATTATCACGAAGTCCTCGGTAAATACTGTTTAATAGAAGAATTAATAAAAACTATGAAGATGTGCCTTGCATTTTAGATATATCTATAATTTTGAAGAAAACAGAAAGAAGTGACCCAGATATATTACCTGAATTAAGTCACAAACCTTTTACATATGCATATGCTTATAACTTAATAACAGTCATACTATATATATGGGCAAATGTTGTAATTTTATAGTCCTATGATAAGCCAGCAATAATATGTTAATTATTGCCTCTATAACAAGCACTTCACAAGAATTACCTCTGTGTATAATTTGAGATCTGTAAAGTCCATTCAGGGTTAAATTGTGTTTCTCTAAAGCTCATAGGGTAAAAGCCTAACATCCTTTACTTCAAAATGTAACCGCCTTTGGAGAAAAGACCATTACAGAGATATTTAAGTTAAAATAAAAACATCACAGTGAGACCTAACCTTTCTCATTCGTTTCCTTATATGAAGAAGATACTGAGAAAATATTGGCATAAAAAGGGGAGTCTATAGAGAGATAAAAAAAGAGAGAATGCTCATCTGTAAATAAAGAAGAAAATACCTCACACAGACTCAGCCCAAGCAACACCTTGACCTCTTAATGTCTAGCCTCAAGAATTATGAGAAAATACATCTGTATTATTTAGGGCACCCTGTCTGTAGTACTTTCTTATGACAACTTAAGCTAACATGGGACTCATGACCAAACCTTTGGCAGAGTACAGGGAATCATAAGAAAGAAGGGGAGTTAGTCTGATGGGGAAAGGATAGGAGCTCCACAAGGACCAAATATATCTGGGCACAGGGTCTTTTCTGAGACTGACATTCAACCAAGGACCATGTATGGATATAACCTAGAACCTCCACTCAGATGTAGCCTGTGGTAGCTCAGTAACCAATTGGTTTCCCAAAGTGAGGGGAACAGGGACTATTTCTAACAGGAACTCGATGACTGGCTCTTTGGTCTCCCCACCCCTGAAGGGAGGAGCAGTCCTGTTAGGCCACAGAGGAGGGCTTTGCAGCCAGTCCTGAAGATACCTGATAAAACAGGATCAGATGAATGGGGAGGAGGTCCCCCCCATCAGTGGACTTGGAAAGGGGCACGGTGGAGATGAGGGAGGGAGGGAGGGAGGGACTAGGAGGGAATGAGGGATCGGGACACGGCTGGGATACAGAGTTAATAAAATGTAACTGATAAAAAAAAAATTAAATTAAAAAAAAATAAAGAAAAATAAAAAAAAATAAAAATAAAATAAAAATAAAAAAAAAGCTAACATGGTGCCCTAGGAACTATGGGCAACAAAGGCCTCCAGCAGCAGGGAAAGCCACCTGACTCTGGCTCACAAGCCTTGAAAATGAAGGGAGAGCTGTGATCCTTCCACAGAATCACAGGACTAGAAACTGTTCACAGGAACTACAAAGCCATTTCAACAAACCTTCTAGAATAGAAGAAAAAAAATCAAACTTCCCGACTTCCTTCCCCCAAGAAAATATTAAGGAAGATACAAAGTCCTGCAAATAAGTATAATCAGATATTAAGTTGTTTTCTTTGCCTAGGATGAGAGGCCTTGAAGGATGGTGGGAATTATGTTGGTCTTCTTTTGCTTCTATAACAATATAGACTTGCTAACGTTAAGTGACAGAAATTCTTTCTCAGTTCTGAAGACTAAAATTTCAAATAAAGAATCACCAGAATGAACATCAAGTGTGAGCAGAGAGCCATGCTTTTTTAGCACCCTAATGGAGAACCTACTCTTTCCCTTTTTCTGTTTATGGTGGTGACTGGTGTTCTGGAACTCGGGGCTGTGCCACTCCTATCTCTGCCTCTATGGTTACAAGATTTAAGCCCATCCCAATCTCTGTATCTAATACTCTCTGTTTTTTACAGATAGAGATTTTTGAGAGGGCAAGCCCAAATGTTCCACCTTCTCAATGTCTGTAACTACTACAACTACAGTCTCCTTTTCTATTTGTGACATATTTTATAAATACAAAAATTACAAAATGTTAGTTAATATTCCATCTGTAGCCATAAGGCAACAGGTGCAGGCTCCAGGCACTAAGGCTAATATCTCATGGGCCATGGCTGAGCCTGCCCCAGGCATCCTCCATATTTCCCTGGCAAGCAGACATCTAGCAGCTCTAACGCTTCATCACAGAGGCCATTTCTGAGGCTCATTGGGGATATTCATCTGAAGCATGCACATAACTGTTTCCTTTTGTTCCCCTATTGGCTGAACTGGAAAATGCCATGTTGGCTAATGATGTGATTCCAAATATATTCCATTTATGTATCACATCTACAGGTATTGTCTTTTAATTGTTTATTTCTGACAGACTTTCTCAAGGATGTAGCTCAGAGTGCACATTTTCCCCACATGACAAATATACTCAGGTTTACGGCGCTGCAACCTTCTCAGTAATAAAGCCATTGGAATTCTCTCAGAAGTGCACTTGAAATACACAGAAACTCAAGTGGAGCCAATGCCCAGCTCTCAGCCCTGAAGCAGCGGGATAGAGAGTGTGCTGAATGTGTGATTCGCAGCGCATTAAGATGTGTCAGAATATGCTGCCTGTTGGCTGATGGCTGAAGGCTTCTCTACGTGGATCTGAATTAAAGTTGTTCAAATGCAAACACTGCAGCAGTAATTAAGAAGCCACACCAGCGACAGACATGGTGACAGGTACGCATGTGGCTTCCAGCTGCTTTTTCCTGACACTGGCTCCAGCAAACAAGAGTAACTCTGGGCTAAATCTGGCAGAGGCAGCTTCCCCAGACCTCGCCATCAGCTGGCTTTGCCGTTCCTCTCAGCAGATGCTCAGCACAGACTATGGGATATCCTGCACATGGCGGCTTACCACCAGCACTGAGGCTTTGGGTGACCCTCCATCTTTCATACCATCCTTTTCAGACACTCAGTTTCTCAGTTCGTCCTTCCTCACGCTATATACTTTGGATTTCTGTCGTCAAACTCCTTGTTCCCACAATATCTTACATGCCCTGTTGTCCTCCATAAAATCCAACAGAATCACCAAAATAGATTTTTGCTATGCAGAAGACAGCTTGTGCAGCATTGAGCCTGGTAGATTTCTCAAATTTTAGTTTAATACTCTCCTGTAACAGAAATAAATATCCACAGAGCCTTGTAAACAAAAATTTCTGGACTTCACTTTAGACCTCCTCAATTACAATCTCCAGTGATGAGGCCTAGGATTCTGCATTTTAATAAGCCTGGTATGTGACTCTTATGTACAGACAAGTTAAAACAATTGCATAATTCCAAAGATCTAAATACTTTTATATCGTTGAAAACAGGGATTCCATGTATATAATAGTAGTATGCTAAAGACTTAAAATATTTCATAATTTACTTTATTATATTTGAAAAGTAATTCTAAAATATCTAAAATAGTCTTCAGGGAGAGCTAAGGGGTAGGCATGGCCTAAGACCATATGACTGCAACAAATTACCCATCTGTTGATTCTTTGAATAACCATGTTTATCTGTTATTTACTACAATAACCTGAAGATAAAGACCATTTCTTGCCTCCATCATAAATACTTCAGTGTGGGAAGTGTGACTATGACTGTAACAACCCCCATTTTTTGTACACATCATTTCATTAATGGCCATTCAAGATACATGTTCTTGGGCTGAGGAGACCACTCATTTGGCAATGTGAGGTCTAAGCTCAATCTCCATTATATTCCTGACAAATCTGGGTATGGTGGTGCACACTTACAATCCAGTGCCAGGGAAGCAGAGCTATGCAGAAACCTGAGAATGCTGGCCAGCCAAACTAACATATTTGGTGAGCTTCAGGCCAATGAGAGAACCTATCTCCAAATTAATTAATTAATTAATTAATTAATTAATTAATCTAGATACCACCTAAGCTTGTCCTCTGTCCTCCACACACACATTCATACTTGTGTACACACACACATACAAAGGATGTGGTAGACTCCTATGCTCAGTTTTTAGGTAGAAAATGAGAAGCTTAAAGAATATTGGCTCCACAGCAACCTTAGCCTTCTCCCTCCTATGCTGTTCTGTTCCCTGCAGAATAATGTAAGATGGTCATGTTTTGCAGGTGCTATGGGTATGGCAGGTAAAGAGCAGACCAGAACAATGGAAACCATAAAATACAGGCATAAATTAAGCCATAAAGCCACTTGGGACCATAATGAATTTGTATCCATTCCTCTTATGGCCATCATTTGGCAGTTGCAAAGTAGAATTTTTCATTGTCCTAAAATCTTGCAAATAATTGCTTTATTCTTTCTGTATAGTATACTAGAGAGGTAACTATGGTAAGTGGCCCTGATCATGCCCAGTTTGAACTTCCAGAAGCCTAATGTACTCCTTAGCTATGGAAGGCCCAAGTCAGTGAAGTCTGGAGATATGTTTTGTTTTGACTTGTCATACTATTAACATCTAAAAATCTTTCTATTCATGGACAGGACTCCTCCAGGACTGAAGAGACTTCTGTAATCCCTGGCTCAAAGATTGAGATACTCTCTGCTTCTCTTGGCATTCTGATAACAATAAAGGGCACAGTTAGCAGGGCATAGTCTCTTTCTATTTGCAGGTCATTCTGGAAATTCCAAGAGGACATAACTGTGAGAAGAAAAGCTAGTAGCACAGAGGCAATAATTGAGGAGTTAAGTGAGCTTTACAAACCTGGGATCCAGATAAACTGCCTATCATGAGGGTCCTGCACATCCAAATCCCCAGGATGATGCTTATTACCAAGACACACAAGCCCTGCTTGTGCCCGTCCTGACTTGACTTCTCCCCAGATTTCCCACTGCCAAAAATAATGTCATTGAGACATGTTAGCATCATAATTTTATCTCTCCTGATAACCCTCCCAGAACAACAGAAGTTTTGTTACATGGTTCTAAACATTTCTTGTATCACTTAAAAGTGGATCTTTCTCCTGCATAAGTGAAATTATGAATTTCACTTTTCTATTTGTTCTTTTATTGATGGTATCTTGTAATACCACTCTGCAAGACTCATCTTACCAATATGAAACATATAGTCAGACACACACCAACTGTACCTTAGAAAACTCAGCGCAACCTAGACAGGTAGTTCCTGTGTGTCCCTAGCTCCTCAGTTGGAAAATAGACTCGGACCTAACCCTTAAGTCCACTTCCACTCCTCTTCTTTTGGGTTAGTTAACCCCAGTGCAAGGAGCCTAAAGGAAACTGCACTAAGCCCTCTGCCTCATTCTCAATCTTCTTCTGGATCTTGCCTCAACCATAATTTGTCCTTCCTTTCATCCACACAAGATTCCATGAGCATCTTCATATGAACGACAAATTACAGAGGAAGTAGAGCTATCTGAGCCAGTTTACACACACCTCCCTAGAAACAGTACCAGAAGCTGAATTAGCTCTCGGTAACAGAAGATGAGAAGAAAATAAATAAAAAAGGAAAGGAACTCTGCAGTCAGTGTCCATAAATCTACACTTATTCCACTTCAAGTTAATTGTGATAACTGTTTCCATTGGCTTTCATAACAAAGATTGAATTTCTTAGTTCCTACTACAGTTAGTATATTTCTTACTGTGCTGAAAACTAAGCTCTCACCTGTCTTTGAGAATCCTGCCTTTCTAACACTCAGATTTTCGGTGCCGGGGCTGGAATTTTGCAAATTCTGTTCTGCTTTGACAGCTATTTCCTGCAAGTCCTGTCAGCAGCAGGTGCTCAAAGGAGATTGCAAGGACGGACCAAAGACAAGAGAAATGCTTTCTCGTGGGATTGTTTTGTTCGTTTGGGTTTCTTCTGATACGGTGTTCTGTTCTACAAGTGAAAGTCAGCGGAGAATCACTTTACCTATTGGCACCTGCTGATTCGCTTTCCTTTCTCTCCCCCCTCATTCCAAGAATGGGTTTCATCAGGATCTTAGAGACATCAGCTCCAGTGGTCAAGATCTTCTCTTCAGAGGGCTGAAGTATGACGATACCTGCTTCCTTGGAAAACACTGGGAATGCTTCAGGCTAACAAGAGGCTAACCACGTCTTCATTTGGATACATTGACCTTAACCTGTGACTCAACCATCACTAGGCCCTGGAGTCCTAAGTGTGATAAACAGCATCTGTCTCACAGATGGAAAAGGAGAGTTTTGTAATCCAGGACAACAATGATGAACTAAGCTCAATTCTTCCCTTCCCAATACCTCATTTTACTATAGGGATACTGGCAACTGTAGTGTGCCTGTGGCTTTTATTGGAAGCAAGCAGTCATTTCCACACAATGTCCTTTCTATACTTGAGTGTGAAAACATCTGTTGATAAATTAGAGTAACGTTGGTCCGTGTCTGTAATCCCAGCACTTGGGAGACTAAGGCAGGAGATTGACCAATTATTCAAGGACAACTTTGATTAGATAATGAGACACTGTCCAAAACATGCAGTCACACATATGTGCATTCATAAATAAAGAAACCATGAGTGTTTTACTGGCTATAATAAATGGTTATTTGTCCCCACAACCTCACTGCTCATGCAGGTGTGTGAAACTCAAAAAGCTGAGACCCACTATTCTACACAAATACAGTTGGCCTCAACTGCCTTCTTTGCACTTACAGACTGGCGTGCTAGACCTCTAATGCTCATTTCTACCAAAAATATGCTCTTTTCTTTGATAAATTAGTGATGCATGGAGTGTCTTTCTCACTAGTGAATGAAAGATGTACATATTTGCACATATGTTTCATACCTGACCAGTATCACAGATGTTCTCTAACGAACTATGTGTATGTGTCTATGTATGTATGTATATATGTATGTATAAGCACAAACATGGAATGGAACCCATTACCTGTTATCTAATAAAGAGCGGCCAACCTTAAAATGAAGGAATGTTTTATTTAAAAAACAAAGAGGGGATTTAGAAAATTTGCTAAGGTAGTTTTGACTTACAGTGATTTTTCATCTTTTAAACTTGTTTCCAAGAAAGGTGTTTCCATTCATCTATTTGTAGTTGGCTTTCATTAATCATTACAGCCATGAAATACCCATGAAAAGGTTCACTTGTCATAAATTACTGTGCAGTCCATATTAGATGTATTAGGTGGAGGTCACTAGGAAGGTACAAGTCACGTGACCTTTAGAGGGCATTACTCACTGTAAGATCTACTGAGGATGCTTTCTTCTCCCTGCAAAATAAAGACAAATGAGCTTAGCATTCGGTGCCCACTTCCACAAAGATAATTGAATCAGAAGGTTTCCGGGTGAACAGGCAAAACCCTCGTAATTAATGTGCAGAGAACTTTTAAAACTGAAGTCAAGATTGTGGGAGGTAAAGATGCCTATATATGTATATCTACATCTATGAGTGTATGTACATATGTAGAAATAAACATACATATATATATATTACATGATTTTTAAAAAACATCTGAAAGTTTTTCCAACAGGATTTTTTCAATATGAGTAATAGTTCCCCTTTGTTGTATTAAGACAATAAAATACAATTAATATTTGTAACTCACACAAATCCAAAATGTGCTGGATTGTGACTCTATACATAGCTAGACTGTCTTTCATTCCAACTTGCATTCCAATATATTAAAAATCTCCAGCAATGTTTTTCTCTGTGTGTGTATGTGAGTGTGACATGTGCTCATGTGTGTATGCATCTGTGTGTGCCTGTGTGAACACATGCAGAGGTTCAGGAGGACACCACCCTATCACTTGCCACCTTATTGCCTTCAGACAGAATCTCTTATTGAACCAAAAGATAGGTTGGCAGCCAACAAGCCTCACAGATACTTTGGGCTCTGCCCATGCCACACAACACTAGGTTACAGGCGCATAGGCGGTCACACCTAGATCATTATATCACTGTTGGGTTATGAGATAAGTATTCATGTTTGCACAGCAAGGGCTCTTACCCATTTGACAATCTCCTCGGTCCACATTTTTTTCTTTTATTCAAAGATACCATCTACCAAGTATCTAGATCCAAAAATAAAGGAACCGCTCTTGGTAGTATCATGGGAATTTTTTCTATAAATGTACCTAACATTCTACATATATTTCTTGGTATTTATTGGCATTCATTTATCCCTTTCAAACATCTCAACCAAAAAAAGCCAATCTTCGGTTTTGTAATGATAGAACTTAGTAAGCACCAAGTCAAGAGATGTGAACCCTCCCTCACCCTGCCTGCCTCTTAGTTTTGGGGATCCAAGTCCAGTCTCTTGAATCTGTTTTCTCCCTCCAGATTACACTCCTGACATCCTCACTTGGAACGTCAGAAGTTTTCTGCTAACGTTCCTAACTCCAGGATGATATATTTGCAGTTTTCATAGCTTCCCGGTGAATGGCTCTCTTAGTAACTTGAGTTATCATCTCTGGCTCACGAGTTTTGGACTGAGATCTGCTCCATCAGAAACAAGCGCACGTATTCCAGCTTGCCTTGAGCTGTCTCTTTGGCACTGAGATTCCTGTCCTTTCACCCCCAGTTTCTGCATATTTGCTAGTAAAGCATGTTATTCAAAACAACAAAATCTTTCATCCTGTTTTTTTTTTTAATGCACTCAACTAATTCATATATTTTAATTGGGGAATTAATATAATTTACATTTAAAATTATTGAGAGGGATTTTCTTTTTATGTGTTTTTCTTATTATTATTATCATTATTTACAATTTATTCACTTTGTATCCCAGTTGTAGCCCCCTCCCTCATCTCCTCCTGGTACCACCCTCCCTCCCTATTTTTCTCCTATTCCTCTCCCCTGATCTACTGATATAGGAAGTCCTCCTCCCCTACTGTCCGACTCTTGCCTCTCAGGTCCCATCAGGGGTACCTAGATCCTCTTCTTCTGTGGGCTAGCTAGGTCAGCTCACCAGGGAGAAGTGATCAAGGAGCAGACAACTGAGTTCATGTCAGAGACTGTCTCTTCTCCCATTAGTAGGGAACCCACATGGAGATTGAGCTGTTTATGAGCTACATCTGAGCAGGGGGTCTAAGCCCTTTCTTTCCATGGTCTTTGGTTGACGCATCAGTCTCTGCAGTTCCCCATGGAGCCAACTTTTTTGGTTTTGTTGGTCTTCTTGTGGGCTCCTATCCCTTCTGAGTCCTTCTATCTCCCTCTTCTTCCATAGGACTCCCTGCCCTATGCTCTGTCCAGCAGTAGAAGAGAGGGGACAGGACTGGAGCCTACCCCAGACCTCCTCTAAAAGACTCCAAGCAGCAGGGGATCGAAGCAGATGCAGATTCTCATAGCCAAACTTTAAGGGGGATTTTCTAATCCCTGTAATTTTTTTAGTCATCTCCTGTCTAGGTCAATTGTTCTTTGTTCTTTTCTTTTCTCCTATTCAGGGGGCTTGCAGATTTCCTGAGAGTGACATGATTAATCTTTTCCTAATTCTTCTTCATGAAAAATTTTCTTTCCTATACTTGAATGTTGGAAGCTTTCTTTTTATCTATGTTTAAGATTCCTTTAAGTATCTCCTGCAATGTATATTTGGTCATAAATTACTTTAGCTCATGTTTGTCTTTAGTGTTATCTCTTAATGAATTTTTAAATGTTGAATAAAGTAATCTTGGCTAAAGTTATTTAATTTAAGAGTGAGTTACTCTAGGAGCTGAAAACAAGGAGAGACAGGCAGATTCGCTGACCCTCCTCAGGCTCCCCAGTCAGTACACTCAGGAGGCACTGTTTCCTGGCTGCATTCAAATCCAGGAGTCAAGCAGAGCACTGAGATCCTTACAGGTGCACCTGCTCATTGTTAAACACCATGCTGGGTAGATGAGGCTGTGGGAGCCAACTATGCTACTGAGGCTTCAGTTTCCATGAGCTTTGTGACAGTTATGTGGCTCCAGAGGTTGGAATATGCAGTGACCTCCACATCTGTCGCAGACTTCATAGCTGTCCCTCTTAGCCACAAAGGGCTGAACATACTCTTGCTACCCTTTCCCTTTCTCTCCCCTCCCCCTGCTCTGCCTCCTCTCCCTCCCCCTCCCCTCTTTGTCATTCTGGGACTATTTAATAGGATCATAGGTTGCTCCTAGCTCCCTGGCTCCCTGGCTTGAGATTATTCCTTGTTTTCAGCTCCCAGAATAACTCATTCTTAAACAATAGATTTCTTCTCAAGATGTTACTTAGCCATAGCCCAGGAGACATGGAGAATCACAAAGGAATTCCTTTCCACTGCTGACCTATCACATAGTAGGACTAACAACAACAGTCTTACTGGAGCCTCTGGACTCAAGGCTTGCTAGAACTATAGACTTAGGCCATGGGTGGGACTGTGAGTGCCTATCACCAGGAATGCTTGGACTACCCATTCTGGTGAGGCTCTGATTCCTCTCCACACACCAGGGAGCCACATACTAGGACGACACCCTGCTTATTTTTTTTGCACTGTCTTACTGTCATATTTCTCTGCACTGTTCAGCTGACCTGTTACCATCTTTGTGGCTGCCAGTGCTCTTCCAATCTTTCTGTCTTTGCAGCAGACACTCTTCTTTGTTACCATGACTTATTATAGAAATTCAGCATCTAATACATCATATTTTTCTTACATTCTTAAACTCACATTTCCACATAAGCAAAACTAGGGGTAACAACAGTTAAGTATAAATATTGAGTATAAATAAAATTATAAGCAAATATTGAACTAAGTGGCTTTATATCATTTATTTAATCCTAACATCCCCCAAAAAAAAAACACAGAAATAAGTACTATAAATTTTCTCTAATTAAAAGACAGAGGTAACAACCAGCAAATGTTAGCATTCTGTAGCCATCTCAGAGAACTTTATAACTATTAAATAAGATCAATTGTCTGAAGCTACTAGCACAAAGACTAGAAAACAGTGAGTCCTTAACAAGTATTGCCTGTCAATAACATCATCATCTAGAACAATAGTAGGCATTTAGATAAACTTAAATAATCTGATTACCTACTTATGCCAAGCATCAAATCAGAATTGTTCATTGATCTACAGCCTCAGAGGTAGAACGAAGGGAAAAACAAGTGGCCACAGAATGAGAATGTAGCATAAAATCCCCTTAAAAGAAAAGAGTGCTTCAGAAAATAAAACATTGAGTTGTGACACAAAGGGTTTTTGGAAGGGTACCCCATCACTGAACCTTCTTATGTTACTCTCACAGTGAGCAGTGTTCATTTCTTTCCTTCTCAATAGTCTGGATCCGGTGACAAAGTGAATGCTTTAAACTGAGTTTTCTGTAGACTTAAGACCACTCAATCCTCAGTGTCCACATAAGTGCAAATACCACGGTGGAGAAAAACCATCCAAACCCCCAGCCTCCCTCACTCCATGTTATGGATGCTCCCAGAGAGGCACCTTCTTCAAAGTCAACTGCTTTTGGTGTCTCACCACATTATCACATATTCCAAAGAGCCTGGCCACGTGGAGTTTCTCAGTAGTATTAGCCAGCAGAAACTCCACAGCTATCAGAGGAGCACCACCTCATATGCATTTTGAGCTTTTAGAGTGTTCCTGCTATGGCTGAGAAACTGCAACTTTAATTTCACTTCGTTTGAACACATTCAAACAAGCACACAAAGCTAGTGCCTGTCATATGGAACACTATGCCTCAAATAACCATTTATACTAATCATTACATAATGGCTAATCAGAAGTCAGGGACTGACCTTGCAAGACACCAAAAAACTTGAACTCACAGGAGGGCAGCCTTGTGCAAATAAGACAGCCCCTATAACTAAAGTACCAAATAAGATGGTCCTAAAATTTGCTTTTGAAAGAATTGGAACACTAATCCTCAAATTGGCACTGGGCCACTTAATCACTATTCTGTTCAAGCACATGAAACAATTATTTCTATCAGATTTAAGTAAAGATCGGTTGCTGATATTTAAGCAGCAGGAGAAATTGGAACTACCTACTGTGCTTGCAGCAAATACTGAAAGGACAAATTAAAAATCAAGTATCACTTAAAGAAAAAGCAAAATCATTTGTCTCTGTATTCCTTACAGAAACTTATTCCAACTCATGGTCTGGGCTAGGAACTAGAGTGACTGACTGAGTTTCCTATGAGATGGATTTGCTGAGGAAAATAGCAAGCTTGCAAGGTAGGGAAAGAGCTAATGGAACTCCAGGCAACTGAGAAATGCTGAGCTCAGAAGAAACAGTTGTCCCAGGGAAAAACACATCAATAGCAAGTGGTCAGCACTGAAAGCATCCATACAGTAACATTATAGCAACTGAGCAGATTGTATTTATGTATACACACATCCAAGTATGTATGTAACAACAATTAATGGAAAAAGAAGCCATGAAGTTGAAAGAGAGCAAGAAGGAGTATGTGAGAAAGTACTGGATGAGGAAAGAAAAGGTGGAAATTATGCAATCACATTATAATTTTTTAAAAAAGACTTTAAAGAACTAACACTAAGATTTTGCTGGGATGTAAGCCTGAGCAAAAGAATGTAAACTTGGATTTGAGATTCACAGAAAGCTGTTGAACAACTGGAAACAAAGAGGAGAGGGAACCAATTGGGGTTTCATAAAGATGCTGTTGTCGTCTTTTACAAAAAAAAAATAACAGAAATTTGTGGCAGGGCAAGAAGAGCATGAAAACAGAGTGTCTTCAATGCTGTGCTGGTCAAAGCAATGATAGCAATGTCAGGAGATCAGTAAAGCCAGGGAGGAGTGTGAAAGCTCATGAGATACTGCATTGAAAAACTGACAGGGCTTTATGGTTACAATTTTCTTAATGAGGAGAGTGGCAAGCAATGAGACAGAGGTCCCTGGGTTTTGAAGCTCAACAGAGAAGGGTGCAAATTTTAGAGATGATACCTAGAAGAGCCAGATGTGCTGCAGTGAGCATCATTTTGGACACTTCTGCTTTAAGCAGCTGACAAAAACACTGAGAATGACAAATAGGGATTTCTAAGGGGTGGTTTGGTCTATACTGCCAATCCTTTCTTTAAAAAAAAAAAGAGTATGTTACTAGTTTGACGAAATGCCTCACCTTTTAGCTCATTAAATGTGATTCTCGAAAGGTGCTAAGTCAAGCAAGCAGTTCTTCCTCCAAAGTCAATGTAGGCAGTGTGGCTTCATCCTCTGCAGGAGTCCAGGTTGCTCCATTCTTGCAGAAAACATGCCTGTAGGCATGATTTGCTCTGGACCCATCATGGTACACAGTGGTTTCCTATACCCTGCTCCATGTCACACGCTTTTGCCACACTTGTGCCCCACTAATAAAACTAACATGGTCTCAAAGTTCTGGCATTTGTAGACTGTTGTTTTATCATGTGGGGTTTTGTTTGTTTGTTTGCTTTGGTGGGTTTTTTTTTTTTTTTTTTGAGACAGAGTTTCTTTGTAGCCATGGCTGTCCTTGAACTCATTCTGTAGACCAGGCTGTCCTTGAACTCACAAAGATTGATCTGCCTGTGCCTCCCAAGTGCTGGGATTAAAGGCATGCACCACCACAGCTCGCAACTTGCTGAGGTCATCTCCTGACATCTTCTTTAATCTACCTCAATTTAGCCTGGGATCACATACTCCAAAAACCACTGTGGTCATGCTGGGAATGAGCCATCACCGGTCTCCACGCTGTGCTGTCAAACAGAAACGCCCATGCCCATTCCAAAAGAAGCTAAACATGAGAGTTTTCAAAATAATATGTGAACTCTCTCTACTCTTAAATATTTAGCTCATATATTTTCGGATTACCTACGTCAAACAAAAACTCCCACAGGCTCCATTTGTACCAGAGGCCGCAACTTTTTATCTTCCAGTCTCCTATACAGCAAGCACATTCTAGTACGTGTACAACACCCATGAATCCGTTCATTAATCATCCTTATTCAGTATTACTTTATTAAAAATCTGATGGAATCCTTAGATTTTCTTTTGAAAGCATTTCTCTACAAAATTCTCCAAAATGGTGATATTATAGTATTTATGATATCATGAGTTGAAACCTAACTTGGCAATGTCTGCTTGGGTGGTAGCCATTTGTACTCCTTCATGAATACATCCAAAACTGCCCTTAATAGTCAAGCCTTTCTCCTTGAAAGGAAAAAGAGTGCTTTGCATCCCACATGCAACTGCTGAGATCATTCCAGCGTCTGTGTCTGCTGGCACAGATGGCTATGTGAGTCTACAAACTATCTGTATTTCTCTTGCACCTTGGCTCTACCTGGTGACCTTTTAAATGCTACAGTTATTCAATTAAATCCACATCTTCTTCTGCTGGCCTTCACCTCTCCTCTCAGCATTTTCTGAGTCTCAACAGTATTTCCCTAAATATTTTGTCCTGATTAAAAGTAGGATCTGGACAGCTTCCTTTACATAATTCTCTAATGTGTTGATAATTGATGAAAATACCTTTACAAACTCCAACCTGGGGCCTCAGGGGCAAGTGAGGGAACCTGCAAGTCCCTGGCCTTCTTGGAAAGTGACTCACTTCATTTTCACCTGCGTTAGAAGGAACTGGAGAAAGAGCACTCATTCATTCCAATTAGGAGGAAGAAAAAAAACCAACAACAAGAAGAAGAAGAATCATCTTCTTACCTAGCATTAAAGCTTAGCCGGCATCTTCCTTGAGAGGACGTGAAGCTGAATAGCTTTAATTTATGCCAAGCAGGGGCATTAAGAAGATCTATTCTTCCTACACTGTACTCACTCAGAGTTCTTGAATGCCAATTATTGGCTTACTTTTTAGCCAAAATAAAAGACCTTTTCACTGTTGTCTTTGTGGATCACCATTAGGAAAAGACCCAGCAGTTACTCCTTTAGTGAGTTTCTTTCCGTGGGGGCTAAGGGTAGTTGGTAGCCTTACAACTATAAAAACTAGAGTTTTTATAAACTACTGGGTCCCTTCAGTGAAGTTTATTGCCTCATGATTCTGAAGACTGGTTACTTGAGCCAAGGATGTCATGGAGTTGTATTCTTATAAAGGCATTCAGCTCGGCTTGTACCTGGACATCTTCCCCTGTCTTCGCAAAGTCTTTCATCTGTGGCCCTAATGCCTTAAAAAAAAAAAAAAAAAAAAAAAAAAAAAACCACTTTCACACTAGATTATCCACCACCACAATTACACGATAGCTTAATTAGCTCTCCAAAGACCCGGACTACAAATAGGTTGGCATTCAGAGGTCCTAGGAGTTAGAACTTCAATACATGCATGTGAACTTACATACATGCAAGTTAGTCCATCAAAGCAGTTGCAGTAATAACCTATACTGGAGCAAAGTATCAGTTTTACCAAAAAGTGATAGAAACTCATGTGAGTGAGAATAAAAAACTTAACCATCATTGTTATCACCATCATCACCACCACCACCACCACCACCACCACCAAGAAAAAGAAAGGCTCTAAGGCAGAATTCAGTGTTGTCTTTGGAAGGTACAGACACCACCAGGAACCAAAGAAATCCTTGATGCTTTTCTTGCCCCTGCGCAAACATGCTCTCTCTCCCTGAACAGATATGTTTTGTCTTTTCATTCCACAGAGGAAGAAATCATCCCCGTTGGACAATACCTGCCATGTAGACTAACTGGAAAAACTCCAGTCCCAGTTTCGAAGGGACAGAATTCAACTGTCCCAGCATGGGTCAGGTACTCACCCTGGTCTAATCAACTTGAACTATGAAATAAAACACTTGTATCATGTTCCCCTCAAGCCCTGAGGTGGTTCACACATAAAAGAGGGAGGGAGAGAGTTGAAAGTTTTTGATCACTGGCTACTGACTAGGCTAACCACTCTCCAATTCATGAATATATACATTCTCCTTAATATTTTTTTCTGCATGTCTCACTTTTCTGATCAGACCTCAGTACCTATTTCTCCTGCTAAATAGTAAGGCTAGATCTTTTTCCTCTTCAAGCATAGACAATAGGTAACCATAGCAACTGGTTGTACAGGTAATTGCTATGAAACACTGCCCAGGGGTTAGAACGCCATGGAGACACTGATCCCTACATTCAACTGAGGCATTAGTTCACAACTAAGGTGAGCGTCTTGTCTCTAGAAAAATCAATGTTTTAGCTTTTAAAATAAAGGAAAGTGTGTGCAGTACGAGGCTCTCTGAAAACACTTGCACTGAAGTGAGCCCAGGAGATGCAATTTCAAACAAGGCTCACCTTTTCATCTCCCAGGTGCATGACTTGGTGAGGTCTCAGTTGCCTCTAATTCTCTCCTCTTTCATCTTGGCTTTCGCTGCCCACCACTGCCAGGAGCAGGCTGATGAGAGCAGGCACAGGTTCACTGACATCACCTTTAGATACAATAAGACACACTTCAGCAAATGCAATCAGTTCATCCCAAAGGTCTAGGTGGCAAATCCCAGAATCTTTCTGTCCCCAGTTCTTTCCCTCCTTGCCTATTGTTCTCACCTGGAATTCATAACCACAAAGAAAATATCTTTCCCTTTCCTTTAAGCAACACGCTGCATTGGAGTAATTTACTTTAGAATTTAGAAGATAAGGAAATACACATAATTGGAAGATAAAATAAAATAAATGTAATCCAAGTGCCTCTAGGCACATTTCTTTCCTTATTGATGAAGTCTGGGGTTCAGCTCAGTGATTAAGCACATAGATTCTCAAACCTGACTGCTTAGGTGGAAAGCCAAGTCTGCTTCTACATCTCACTCCATTTGTTACTAATTTCCTGAGCTTCATTTTCCTCATAGTGTTGTTACAATGATTAAATGAAGTACTGTTTCTCAATGCTTAGAGGAATACAATTTGTTGTCATTACTGTTGCCACCATTATAAAATCTAGCCTGAAAAAAAGAAAAGAAAGAAAAAAGAAAAGAAAGCTAGGATGGTTCCTTTCCACTTGACATTTGGGGATATCTGGCTCCATCATATTGTATTCTTCTACTACCAAAAGCATTTGCAAGCCTTACACAAACTCTTCCCACCAACACCCAAGAGAACATGTTCCCAAGATAACAGAAATCTCCACGTCTTGTATTCCACCCTGTCATCTCTATTCTGAATTTCACATTAGGGCTAGTATCCATTCTCCATCGTATGTTCTCATTACTGATAGAGGTATAAAGAATCAAAACATCACTAAATGACCACTTGCCAAGCCAAAGTCCATCAGGACATTGATCCCCAAGGCAATGCTTCAGCTGAGCAAGACCTTCAGAACTCAGAAGGCACAGTTTCTTCCTGTAACCCCATAAAGGCAGATTTGCAGCCCAGATATTGCTGCTATTCCAAGTAAGTGCTAACCTCCTCAGTCTTCCAGCTCTCCCCAACCCATCATAAAGTCTGGCAAGCTCTCTCTCCCACCCAAATCTAACCATGTCGCTCCACATACGAGATTTAATATGATATCCAAAACACACCCTAATGTGCTGTGTTGATCTGTTATGCCTGAGGGGTAGCACACTGCAGTCCATTGTACTTTAATGACCTGTCTCTCTTTCTGAACGCACTGTGAGATGCATGGGATAAAGAACCCTGTCTTCTTACAGTAGGGCTGATGTCTTCCCTTTACCACGTGTTCTCATTATTACTAATAGGAGGGGGAAAAAATAGCTCCTGGGATCATTTTGTATTTTCATTTTCCAAGACAGAGGAATACTGTGATTTAATACCAAATCATGTGGTTCCCAATAAAAGCGTTGTAGTGATTCAAAGAGAAAAAATTTAAAAAAAAATAGCTAGAATGTATAGAATGCATTATATAAGTCTTTAATTTAAAGAACTATCTCTCTGCCTCTGTCTCCTTATCTGCCCTCTACTTCTCTCTCTCTCTATCTTCCTCTCTCTCTCTTTCTCTCTCTGTCTCTCTGGAAATTTCTCATAGCATCTTTGGTTTCCTCTTTAAGAAATATTCTTCTCGGGGCTGGAGAAATGGCTCAGAGGTTAAGAACACTGGCTGCTTTTCCAGAGGTCCTGAGTTCAATTCCCATTAATCACATGGTGGTTCACAACCATCTAGAATGAGATCTGGCGCCCTCTTCTGGCGTGCAGGTGTATATGCAGACAGAACACTGTAATAAACAAGTCTTAAAGAAAAAGAGACGTTTTTCTCTTTTTCTGCCCTCACATGTAGAACCGTTCGTTGTGTGATTGCCCCTTCTGTACTAATTACCATCTCAACGTGTGCCCCTGTCTTTCACATTCATTACGGTTACCTACGTTTGGATCCTTCCTCCCTTTTCTATCCTCACCACTCCTTTCTCTAAGCCACCACTCAAACTTTTTTCCCAGATTTTGGCTTCCTCACAATTCATCTCCTTCCTAAATAAAATTATTTGAAGGTTTCATTTTGCCCAGAGGGTACATTTTAAATGTCTTCACATGTCTAGAAGCTTCCTCTTGACCCTTTTGACTCTCATCTTCTAGCATTCTGTTTACCTGTTCTATACCACCCCTTAGTCATCAACTTTGTGCTCCAACTATTTCTATATACTAGGTTGGTATTAGCCACTTTTCTCAGAACTGTGATGAAATGCCTGACAGAATGCACGAGACTCGCTTTGGCTCATTGTGACAGAAGTTCCAGTTCACTGTGGTGAGGAGGACCTAGGGTGGTTCAGTTCATACCGGGAGAAGCTGAAGGTGGAGGCTTGTTCATATGTTAACAGAAAGCAGCTAGCATAGGTTGGTATCAGAGGCAGGATGAGCCCTCAAAGACCTTCTCTTAGTGCCCACTTACACTGAGAAACCCCACTTTCTCAGGGTGCCACAGCCTCCTAAAAGCCCACTCACCACAGAGGAAAGAACTCAAAACATGAGCCCATTGGAACACATTTCAGATTCCAGCTTTGATGGAGTCGCTTCTTCCCACTATGGTCTTTTGTCCCCCCATCTGGCTAACTCCTATCTATTCAAGGCCCAACACAATTTGCTGAGTGAGGGGAGAGAAAGCTCTTCCTTATAAACAAAAGTGTTATTTCTGAATATGTTTCTCAATGATGGGACACAGCCATAGAGTCCCATCCATACAGCCAAGTGAGGGCATTCAACTATACCTGTCTAAGGTCAAAGCCAAATGGCTCGTCTGTAGATTACTGGGATAAATGTCACCCACCACTTCGTCCCCAGCCAAGAATAGGCCTTCTCATAAAGTCAGCTTGCAGCATAGCCTGGCATAGGATCTAGACATGAAAGGATTAATCTCCAACTTACATAAAATTAAAACTCCACATGTGCCATAAACCAGCAGGTAGATATTTCCTTTCTTCCTTTAATACAGAATAGTTACTGGTATAAACTTGAACCTAAGAACTTGAACAGCTAATTAAGGCCTCGGCTCACTCCCTTGCTAATCAAGGACAAAAGCTGTGGATACATATACAAACCTCAGAGAGGTTTATCACTTAATTACTAGAAAACAGCTCCAGAGGTTAATGCCTGCTTGATCTCAAAGGAGGGGCAGGAACCCTTGAGTTATTTATATCAACCACACAGCTAGAAACAAATGCAGAAAATGCAAACTTAGAAATGAGAGGCAATGTCTGATCTAATGAGACAGAGGACCACAGCCACCCAGGCCCCTACCATCTCTCTCTCAAATTTTCATCCACTGTTTGTCTATGTTCTAAAATTCTAGAAACAAAAAAATACTCTTTTCATTTTTTTCCGATCAAAGGCAAATAAATGTCAGACAGGAAAAATCATGTATGACACCACAGTCAATTATGGCTTCGTCAGAATAAATTCTGCTACTTTTTCTAGCCACTGGTGTTTACAGCAAATCGAAGGAGGGTACCTAGAAGCAAATGACCTGAGTAGCTGAGGCAGGTCCATCATCAAAGGCGGAGACCAGGGAGAAGAGGGGGGAAAGGGCTGAGAAAGCAAAGCTTACTTGTTAACACTCATGAACTTCCTACCTGGCTCTAACAAAGTCACAGATGATAGCATGAAAGGAAAAGGTCAGGAAGCCAAATGTACCTTGCATCCTGTTTTGAGCTCCTATAATGCTCTACTTCAGATTTTGTTTGCAACAGTAGACTTCTAAGGATGAGGCCTTATGAATTCTAACGCTCTTTTTCTGCACTGCGTGTGTTTCTGACAAACTGGGTAAATAATTTTTCAAAATCAAATCACAATATAGGTATGGCACACAGGAGTGATTCCCTTGAACAGTGAAAATGTCTTTGAATATTTTTGTGTAAATGTGTAGTATACAACAAGCTTGCTAAGATGTACATTCTCTCTCTCAATATTTTGACTCTTATGACAACAACTGATTCAAAATTTATAAAATGTTTCCTTAGGTGTCAAGTTCTGTTGAACTCTCCTGATAACCTGAGTGTGTGAGATATGCAGGGTAATAAGGATCTCCAAACTAGTAAGACATTAGCTAGTCTCACTGGTGGGTAGAGATCAATGTGATAGGGCAAGACAGAACCTCGGGAACTTCTTCCATTTACTTCCGTTTACAGGAAACTTCTTGTATACACAGCTCTTGTGGTGAGAACAACTGACAAAAAGTTTACTTGAACAACAAAAAAAAAAAAAGCCTCCATTTCACTGAAATAGTTGAAAGAAACTCAAGAATAATGATGTATAGCACCAGGTTATATGAGGTTAGGTACAGAAGTTGCTCGCAACATGCATTAACAATCCAAAGGGCATCGTGAATAGAAAAAGCACACAATGATGGCTGAGAATATTTTCACAAACAAAAAATAATTGGCTTTTTAAAGCATATCTCGGGGCAGAGTAAACCATGCCCTTGAAAAACAGAGAAATAAGGACGCCCACTGACAGACAGACAAAAACAATAGAAAGCACGACCGGGTTCTCTACAGATAGGCAATCAATGATGCTTGCTAATTGGAAGGTCACCTTGACTCAAAGGAAATATTCCTGAAAACTCTGCCCCCTTCGCCTTTGAATACCCACTCAACAAACCACCAGTTGATGATGAAGTGCCAGCTGGAGAGGGGAAAGAAGCTTATTCTCGTTTTAAAAGCCCACATTGGCATTCCAGTTCATGCATCAGTTTCATGTGAATTGAGTTAGTGAGTACCTATCACTTTAAATCAGATCAATTCTCAGTGTAGCGCTGAAACCCAGTTTCTGACAGGGATACAATCAGTCTTCCTGTGACTTTATCCTTTCCTGGGCCATTGATCTTTTTCTATACTTTTCACTGTTGTTTATGAAGCTTATTTCCCTTTGTGGTATGATTCATAAGCACTGTCTGCCTAACACTGAGGGAGCTAAGTGATCTATTTCACAGGTGCAGTCAAAAACCCGCTTGAGAACGTTACTGCCACTGCACAAATGCAAGGCCAGAGCTGAGCCTGCTCTTCAGGAAAACCTAAGGTTAAAACTCTTAGTGACACAGCTCCCAGTCAGAATCCTCTTCGTTAAACTGTGACCTAATTATCATACAAAAGAGCAGGATTTACGAGAAGCCTGGTAAGCTCGTTTCAAGCTCATTTCACAGAAGGAAAAAGCGAGTCCCTGTGATAGGAGCAACCCCAGGTTGTACAGCTACTTGTGGGAAGGAATGTAATTGACTCTTTCATAGCATCAGTCAAGGGTGATATGAACCGGAAATGGATCCAGATGATCCCATGTCTTGATCCCATGCCATTCTCTTAGCCAAACTGCATTTAATTAACTTTAGGCACATTGTCTCTTTAAAAACTGTTATCAAGCGGCTGGTGGTGTAGCTCAGCCAGAGAGTGCTTTGCCTAGTGGGAGGCTCTGTTCCAGCCCTATCTTCACAGAGTCAGGTGAGGGAGCTACACAGGAGAGCAGGGTTCGCTCTGCCAGTCTGGAAAAGGTGCTAGAAATGATTCTGGGAGTTGTCCTGGACTTTGTCTTATCTTCTATATGTATTATGTAAATATGGAGGATTTCCAGTGATTTCAACCAAATAATAGTGGTATAGCAGAAAGAACATAACCATCTACGGATCCAGAAATGTTTGTCCTGAGGAGGTTTCTGTGAGGTTAACTCATGTGGCTATGGTGTTTTCTACTGTGCAAGGTGATTTCAGGTGTACATAGAGATTGAGAAGAAGAAAAGGAGAAGAAAATCCTAGGTCAAACAGCCTCATATAGAATAGTTTACTTCCAAAAACACCGACATAAATGAACTTTAAAGGCATATTTTATGTCATATTTGCTTTGCCTGCGTGTGTGTCTGTGTGCCAAGGGAGTGCCTGGCACACATGGATGCCAGAAGAGAGGCTCCCCGGGAAGAGGAGTTACGGTCGGTTGTGAGATTGCATGTAAATGCTGCGCTGGGTCTCAAACCCGGGAGCAATCGTGAAGAGCCATCGTGTTCCTAACTGTTGAGCCATCTCTCCAGCCCCAATAACGACCTTTTTTTTTTTTCCTCATGAGGTTTCAAATTGAGAGGCTGTCATTGTGAAAGGCCTCGTGCTAATCAGAAGATCCAGGACTGAATCCCAGTACTGAGTGCAATCCTAGTTCGGATGCTTGTCCTCTTAAATAACAGGCTTCTCGTATACAGGACGGTGTTTGGCTTCCCATCTCTAGACCCTGATCCAAGCGCCCACTCCATGTATCGGCATCTCTCCATACTCCACGAGGAGCACTTCAGTGAGAATTAGCAGCTTCCTCCACTCTGAAGAAGGCACTGTGTACAGGAGCTCTCAAAGGCATTGCTGGGCCCACAATCCTGGAAACTGGTTAGCAATGCTCACTCTCAGGACCCTGTGGTGCAGAATCACAAGCTAGGGCCTGGGGTCCAGGGACCTGTTTTAGCAAGTCCTCTGGGTGATCCTGAGAATCTCTGAGAATGGCACACTTCCACTAGACTCCCTACATGAAGCCACCTCCTTCACACTTCGAACAGCTCTAACACCCACAACCTCATCCTCAAAACCACTGAGTGTCATTCAGAATCTAATCTAAGCCCGTCAACCTTGGGAAGGCACTAGCCCCCGTGGCATCCGAGTGTACCACCCAATTTCATTTTAGTCCCCTTTTCTCCAGCGTGATTAGAAACCGAAGGACGAGTTCAAGCATGTTGTCGGAAATGGGCTCCTAATTGAGAAGAGATCCCAAAAAATATCATTCACATAAGAACACTTCACAGCCACAAAGAGACTATCTGTGTGCCGAAATCTACACTGTCAAGCACAGTTTTCGCCAAGAAAATCCGCTAGTGTAAGTCATAAGGCTGTGTTGGGGAACGCAGCTCGTCAAATAGATGCTCGTTGGCAAAGTGGGATCTTGACAGTTTCCGTATTTCTGGGTGTGTGGTTTGCTGTGTGACACTAGGTACTCTTCTCAAGCAAGTGTTGGCTCTCTATGGAATAAAACCAGTTGGGAACAACCAGGCCTATTGAACCTGACTTCAGACTGCGTCCATGTTTGTTACTGGAATTACATAAGTGTTCCAACAAGGGGTAGAAATGTATTCTATCACGGAAAAACGCAATCAGTGGTACCAAAAAAAAATGAGCATAATGTTCACTGGTTAAACCAACATCATCTCCCAGTTTATGGCCTAGCAATTGAATTTCCCTGGGAGCAGGCCGCGGGCAAAGGGCTTGTGAAGAGTGATGCAACGCTGCCACCGTGTGGTTTTCTCCTGAAAACGGTCTAGGCAGGAAGAAAAAAAAAAAAAAAACGCCATCAAGATAGACGCTCATCTCTGCAGGCCTCTTTATATATTCAGATTCCACATTTTCAGCTTAGAAGTCCAGCAGTAGAAGAGGGGAGGCCTACCTACAGGTACACACTCGAGCTCAGGCAGTACAACAGCACCTAGGGGACCAGGTTATCTTCATTCTCCCATTTTCCGTTCATTTTGTTCACACAGACACACACACACACACACACACACACAGGGGCACACGTGCACGAACACGCTTCTCTTCTGGGCAGCAGCTGATATAGAACTCCATCTTCCGTGATATTTCTGAGCCCCAAACACTGCCCTCTTATGGCACCCTGGCTTCCTGCTTCTGTTCTGACCTTCAGGTCTCACCCCACCCCAAAAAAAAAAAAATCATCAGAAATTAAGTCCCATCCTACTCATTAAAGAAAATAAAGGAAGATTGTTCTGTTCGGAGAATTCTAGCAATACTCACCCGGCTGGTGAGACACCTTGGTTTTTCACATCACTTACTTCTTTGTGGCCTGTCCAGCACGGTATAGCATAATTACTATAAATATCAAATAACCTCACAGACATTTATGAAGTAATTAAAAAAATAGTTTTGAAGTGAGTCAAAGTTATATCAGTAAACACATATACCTGCCAAGAGCTTTCTTCGAGCCTGCATCCATGTACTTTCTGGGTCCCAGTTGCTTAAGGCAATCCAGTCAACCAGTGAAAGCTTAAGCATGTATGTCAAGCGTTCCGTTATGGGTTTCAGATAAGGGTAGTAAGCTGCTAAACTACTTGGGTAGCTACAACAGGAGGCTCATGGGTTCCAGACTCACCTAGACAGCTTAGTGGCACTCTGTCTTAAGGTGAAAAACAGCAACGTCGAATTAAAGAGAGCAGAGGTTTGATGGGGTAGCTCAGGGACAAAATGCTTACCTAGCATGAACAAGGCTGTAGATTCAATTCTTGGTACTAGAAAAAGAAAAAAAT
Source organism: Meriones unguiculatus (assembly GCF_030254825.1). Classification (NCBI taxonomy): domain Eukaryota; kingdom Metazoa; phylum Chordata; class Mammalia; order Rodentia; family Muridae; genus Meriones; species Meriones unguiculatus. The sequence continues at coordinate 39,934,062 of NC_083365.1, read as the reverse complement.
AATAATATAGTCCCCATGCCCCTAGTAACCATTTTGTTCAAAGTTCAGAGGAGAAAATAAATACTTCATTTTTAAAAACATGGCGGGGGAGGCAGTACTATTCTGTCAAGGAGGGTCCTTGTAGAAAGGTTTGTGGGGTTTTGTTTGTTTGTTTGTTTTTTCAGGTTTCTCTTCTCCTCTCCCAAGCATCACTATTATAAGCATAGGAAACAGAGTGGGAGTTATGTGCCAGGTCTAGTTTTGAATCTCAGCCCACCCTCCCCATTTACCGAAGCCTGGGAAAATCACCTTAATTTTTAGATACTCGGTTCTCTTGCAAATAAGATCAATCTGAAAGTCTCTACTTCATTAAGATATTAAGGGAGATTAAGTTAAAAGCTCTGTAAGTGTCTGGCACAGGGTAACAGGTGGCTCGTTCCCGTATCCTCTGAGCCAACATGATGCTAAGGACAAGCCATTTGATGGCTGCGCTCACATGACTTCCCCTGGTAGCTAGTGTTTAGCTAGTGTTCACTGAGGTCTGGATTTAATGTGCACCCTAGAAAAGCCTGCTTGTCCTATTCTTCTAGTCAACTTTATCTTAGTAGTGTTTCTACATGAAAGGGCTTAGCTAGGTCTGCTGTGTCTACTCTATTTCTAATTCTTCAAACATCTGCTTTCAGTCGTGGGTTGTGGAGTGGGCTGGATTCTCTGCTCCACCCAGCTGAAATATTGGCTATTGATGGGCAGTCATTGTCTTTAGTTGAGTGCCCGCTGAAGTGCCCATCAAGCTCCAGAAGACAATTCTAAACTCATGGTCAGGCAGAAGACCCTGGTTAAACTCAGTGGGGCTCACACATCAAAAGAAAAAAAAAAAAAAAACACATGAGACAAGAATATTAGAAAGAGAATCGTAGAGAGGGCTTTAATCAGGTTGGAAAGAAGATCAGAGAGGATGGGGGTTAGAATAATCAGAATGTACTTTAGACACGTATGAAACCTTTAAAGAACAAATGCAATAAGAATTATTAAAATTTTAAGTACTATTTAAAGGTGAATGAACACATAGTATCTTGGAAAGCTGGGTATTTGCTAAGGGCAGAGACATTCTTTCATTTGCATGGTTGTTGAAGACAGCTTTGTTGTTTCTCGATTGCAAAATTAAATTCAGAACGGCTTTCACCCTCAGCTCTGCAGACACCTCAAAACATTTAAGTTGAGCACTGGGAGACAGAGGAGATTTTCTAAGAGATGCAACAATACTTGTGCAAATCTGCTACAACCGGCAAAAGATCCAGTCCCCATCACCCCTGTCTTTGCCGGCCTTGTTGTCATTAGGCCCCATTGTCATTACCATCAATTTCCTATCTCTTCCTCACTGCCTCCCATCCCCCCTTCTCATGCTCACTGTCAACCTTTCATGATCTACCAGAAAGGATGCTTCCCATTTCCCCTGCACTGCAGTGGAGCAAGCCTCTGCTAACACTTTTGTAAAGGCGGATCTAATTCAGAAGCTTACTAAAACAGTTAGGAAATATCCATTTCTAAAGAAGTTTAGAAAACAAAAATCACACACTGAAGCAGGATCAATATTCACTTACACTGTCCTCAGACGTACAAAAACAAGTAGCCTTTTTATTCTCCTGTAATTGATCCCGTGTTTCTCACGGGCTTTCGCCTAATTGAAAGGAAAAATTAAAATTAAATAAAAATAAATGTTTGTTTAACCCAATCACTCGGTGTTCTTGGTATCACGGCTCTGCTTGGAAAAAAACTGATAAACTCTCCAGGGGTCAGGCTAAGTCGGCAGCTTCCCCCATCTTCTAAAATGACACCAGCGGATAAGGAAGGAGCGAGCTGCTGGTGGATCACATGACTTCAGGGAGGCAGGTGGGAGAAAGCTATTGGGGTCCTTCAAATAATAGCCTAGGCTCTGCTGCTGCCAGAACATGGTGGGTTTTACCCACTGAAGCAACCCTTAATCTGCAGACCTCCCTTGTCAGGCTTTGCAAAACTGAGAAGTCGGTTGGCCTTGCAGACTTGAGACACTCTGAACCTTTTCGCTGACTTGAGAGTTCAAGGAATTTAGCAAGGCTTACACTGAGGCCTTCCTAGGACTAGCCATGCTACAAGGCCAACCTGTGAACTAAATCCATAGCAGAATCCTAAACATGCGCCCCATGCTTCACACATATGTCATACACACGTCCCATCTACAGGGTGCGTGGTGGGAAAATAAAGGAGATAAAAAATCAACCCATCTTCACCTCCTGATGCCCTGTCTCCTAAGGATAGTCCTTCCTTGACCATCAAGAGCAGAAGGAGCAAGCAGAACTGTCTGCTTCCTCTGTAAATGGTCCTCTCCTGGTCACAAGGTCCTTTTGACTTAACACAGATCAGAAAGGGAAAAATGTGTCACTTTAAATATGCAAATCGCAAATCGGAATACAAACTTATTCTTATCCTCCTCCTAATTGGTAGGGAAAATGCCATAAGGAAACAATAGAGATGACTATGCCATAGGTCAATGCAAAGCAAGGATATACTTCAAGTCTGTCAGCACCTCTCCCCCCACAACACCCGATATGATCACAGCTCTTCAGCTAAATTCTCCAGATCCTTAGCGCCCACTACACCCTCCCCATCGGAAGGAGCACCTGAAGATAAGACAAGGCTGGTGGCCTCAGGGACCCTCCAGTCTAATGGGATGAAAAACCCTCTGAGACAAGGAGCAAGGTCTGATTTGCACAAGTGAGTGAAGACAATGAAATGCTCAAGCTGGAGCAGCTCAGAAAGAACCAGCTCTGATTTCCCTTCCTCCTCTGCAATTGGGAAGTTGCTTTTTTGTTGTTGTTGTTTTAAGAATCTCTCTCCTGCTTGGAAGGAAGGCACTGGAGCAAAGAGAAAGCCAGCAGCTGCCACCCAGTGGCTGCCGCAGACACCCCTATTGTCAGGAACCAGCAATCCCCTGGGGTACGAGCAGAGAGGATGAGGACACCTACTGGGTCCTGATTTAGCATATGCAATTTGTGCCCATAATTATTTTTGATTACTTCACGGGTCACATCAGGCTTTACCAAGCAAACATCCACTAATTAAATATTATGCAAAATGTCTTCTTCCAGGGCAGTCTTCTATATGTAAAATAGATTCTGCTAGAGGGAAAAAAAAATCTTCCAACGATTTTTCACAGGTTTGCTTTTATTTCAGAAGACCCCTTGAGAGTAGCAGATAATATTTTTTTTTTAAATCAACTGACATTCAGAGATTCGATGGGCATAGAACTGAGTGTTGCCAGTGTTTTTCTAGATAGATGCCAGGCTTTTTCTCCTTCCTTTTCAAGATTAGCTTCGCTTAGAAATCAGAATATCTAACTTCCCTTTCTCTTGTAAATGGTCCCTTAAGTTTCTGTTGGATTTAGGGGATTAGGCAAGCATAGGGTTGCAGATACAAGCCCTGGATTAGTGAGGTTCCATCTCTGGAAACCGGTCCTCCGATTTTTGTGGTTGTGCTTCATGGCCCTTCACCCACAAGTGGGTCCACAGCTGCTCCTTCTTCAGGCTAGACTAGAAGGGCATGGCCGCCTCTGGACCCACACAGCTCTCTCATATGCTAGCTTGAGGGGTTTGTCTTCTACAAGGTCCTTCTTAATATCTCTGCTCAATCTCTTCAAGTCTCAGAAAGAGTTCCTCAACACACTGCTTCGTTGATTTTCAGTAAGGTCCACAGGCTTCTGTCAACTCTTTTTCTCAAACTGGCTAAAAGGGAAAGGTGGGCTTTCCCATAGAGTCCAGGTCTATAGAATTCAGCTGCCTCTTTCAGAAGCTTGTCTTTGTTGAGGTCTTTGTTTCTGAGCCTCCCTCCATTCCCTGGCCCCTTCAGACCCACCCATAAGCCCATGTTTCTTCTCCCCAAGAATCACCCTTTCCCAATATTCTCTCCCCCCATCCTCCCCCAGCCTGAACCCCCCTACTCTGGTCCTCCCCCACCCTGAGTGCAATCCATCAAGTACATCTATTCTGTTTTCCTTCCCAGGGAGATTCATGTGTCACCCCTTGAGCCCTCCTTGTTTCTCAGACTCTCTGAGTCTGTGGATTGTGGCATGATCATCCTTTATTTTACATCTCATGTTCACTTATAAGTGAGTACATGCCATATTTGTCTTTCTGGGTCTGCATTACCTCATTCAGGATGATCTTTTCTAGTTCTATTGATTTGCCTGAAAATTCCATGATGTTGCTTTTTCTAACAGCTAAGTAATACTCCATTCTGTAAGTGTACCATGTTTTCTTTACCCATTCGTTGCTTGAGAGACATCTAAGTTGTTTCCAGTGTCTGGCTATTACGAATAAAGTTGCCATGAACATAGTTGAGCAAATGTCCTTGTGGTAGGAAGGAATGCCCTTTGTGTACCTCTGTATATATGTCGAGGAGTGGTAGAGCTGGTCTTGAGGTTGATCAATTTCCAAAGCAGCTGTACAAATTTGCACTACCACCAGCAATGGAGGCGTGTTCACCTTGTTCCACATTCTCACCACCATGAGCTGTCACTTGTGTTTTTGATCTTAGCCATTCTGACAGGTGTACTATGGAATTTCAAAGTCATTTTGATTTGCATTTTTCTGATGGCTAAGGATGTTGAACATTTCTTTAAGTGCTCCTTGGCCATTTGAGATTCCTCTGTTGAGAAGTCCTACTGGGTTGTTCTGTCCAGCCTTAATATGAGAAGAGGTGCCTCGTCTTACTGCAGCTTGACATGTCATGTTTTGCTGATATTCCTGGGAGGCCCGACCTTTTCTGAAGGGAAATGGAGGAGGAATGGGTGGTGTGAGGTGGGAACTGGGAAAGGAGTGAGAGGAAACTGTTATTAATGAGAGATGGATAAACTTTTTTTTTTTAATTTTAAACTTTAAAAAAAAAGAATCACACTTTCAGCAACTCATGCTTGCTGCCCTAGACTGGTCTTCTTGGCAAGACTCTTAATCACAACTTCCAGGACCTTGTAACGGTATGGCATCAGAGGGCTCGCCATCCCAGAGCACATTAGAAAGTATCAACCCTGGCAGCAATTAGAACTCTAGAGAGATCAAGCATCACCCGTTACACTCCAGGCAGACTTCCAGGGAAGATTCGCTTCTGTTACGAATGGCGTTCTTCTCAGCAGCCCTGGAGAGCCGGCTTCCTAGGGCTATTTCAGGAACGGATCAAATCAGCGCTATGAAAACTACACGCCAAAGGAAGACTTCGGTGAGAAATCCAAAAGGATCCAAATAACTTGCTCCGTCTCTGGTGCCTCTTGGCTTCTCTTGCAGGTCCTTACAAGGTGTCTCCCCTAAGCGGAGACCACTGCCTTAGAACTGAGTGAACTCACTGCTTCCCCACACCCGCTGCTCTTGGTCTCTGCTATGCCTTTGCCCTTAATACAATTACTCAGGAGTTTCCAGTTGCATCCAAAAGTGGAAAGTACTAGCGAAGGCCACAGGCAGTCCCCAGTGGAGGGCAGATTAATTAACGGTCCAGATGCGAAAACAAAGCAGGCGTCTCATTTTTCTTGAGTTGGTCCTGTATGGCTTTACTTAATTTGGGTGTCTCCTGATTTAGAAAAAAAGAAAATTGAGCAGCTCCTCCTCATATGTTAAATTATAAAACCACTACAGACAAATAAAGACAAATGTTGCCTATATATGTGTATATGTATGTGTTTATGTACATATATGTAAATACATGTGTAATGTATATATAAATATGTATTGCGTAGTATCTATGCCTGTATGTGCATATATTTTATGTATGTATTACATGTGTATTATGTGTGTATACATGTATGTCATAATACTTTTACTTTTGTTATCTATTGTATGGTCACTATGGTATACTCATTGATTAAATGAAGCTTACCTAATATTGTTATGCCATATATCTCTATTTTTTTTTAACTAACTGAGGGTAACACATGTTAGCAGAGCCTATGATTAATCTGCCTAAGACAAAACTACAGAGATATAGTAATTCAATAAAGCAAATATTTTCCGCCTTCCCCAGACTTTTCTCAAGAATATCTGGTTTAGTAGGTCTGGGTTGGAATATGAGAATGTGCATCTCTAACTAATCTTCTCAGATGATTCCGTTGGTATAGACCAAGGACTCTCAATCTTCCTAATGCTGCAGCCCTTTTATAAAGTTCCTCATGTTGTGGTGAGCCACAACCATGAAATTATTTTGTTGCTGCCTCATAACTGTAATTTTGCTACTGTTATGAATAGTAATGTAAATATTGATATGGAGGATATCTGATATGCAACCCCTGTCACAACCCACAGGTTGAGAAACACCAGTATAGAGGCAAGACCATCCTGGGACAAGATATAAAGGGAGGGAGAGAGGCTGGCCTTCCCTTTCTTTGGGGAGGTTCCTTAGAGAACTAATAATGGTGCTTGATTTCTTTGCCTCTTTGAAGTGTGTGTAAATCCTTTTTAAAAAGAAGAAAGCCTCTTTGCCAATTTTACAACCAAGATGTTTCCTGGAGAACAGGGAGCTGTCTCTTTGTAATGTAGTCATCAAGGATCAGACAGAGCACCATGTCCCACTTTGCTGGGAGGATGGGCACCTAATTTCAGAACACACCTGGAGCTAAGCTGCAAACCTACCATCTGCCATAAAGATGTGAAAACCACATCCTTCCTTCAGATAAAGGCAATTATCAGGCACAGATGGTCACTGATTCCAAGCTAACATGGGATGAACTGCGTGGAACACATGGTGCTGTCAAATCCTCTTACGTGAGGACTAGTTACAGTTTCTCCTGAGCACACGTATGTCATAGGTTGCATCTGCTTGGCTTTGGGAAAGGATGAGGGGGTTTCTTTGTTTTATTTTGTTTCCCTGACTTTGCCATCCATATCACATTCTGGTTAATGATCATTCAATAAAAAGCTATCTTATTTTCAGTTCTATTAAGTGAGTGTTCTGGGTTGGCAAGAAATCTTGTTGCTTTGAATTCTCTCTCTCTCTCTCTCTCTCTCTCTCTCTCTCTCTGTGTGTGTGTGTGTGTGTGTGTGTGTGTGCGCCTCTGTGTGTGTGTGCCTCTGTGTGTGTGTGTGCACCTCCGTGTGTGTTCCAAATACTCTGGACACTTATTCTGTGTGTGATTTTAAAAGACTTTAATATGCTATGCAATTAAATGAGAATTAAATCCTTCTGAATGCTATTTAGTTGTCTCAGATTAAAATAAAACCCAATAGGAATGAAGGAGATAAATTCTGAAGAATTCTTGATAATCTTTAACACAATTAATTAACTCTTATAAGAATTTATTTATCTGAGAAACTGAGAAACGATGGTAACGTAACTTGTGAATTAATCAATTACAAGTATTGGGAGATGTTTAAACATTTTTCAGTGTGTCCCAAATTACAGGAAACGTCTGGCTTTGTCATACACCTCTGTCCCCCAGCCTTCTGACTAGCATAAGGCTTTTTTAAAGAGACATCTCATTTGCAACTATGGCTATAACTTATGTTTTGTTTTTTTAAGTGGAACATAGAAGAAAACCAACCAAGCTCAGGACTTCAGAAATTTCTGACTCCCAGAGAGTAGTTCTGATACTTCTACACATCACCAAGCTGAGCTCTGAACCCAGACCACGTGACCAAATCCCTATAGCACTTTCAGTCACCTTGTCATTCACAACCATTGAGGGAAATGCTCACACTCATCACAGTTTGCTGATCACCCCAGGCAATGGGACACATACCTGCTCTAGCCTGCCCCCTGTATGATATGTCAGGAACTGCATGCACACGAGCAGACTATCCTGATAAAGAACAGCCTTTGTTCTTGAGATCCGCAGAACTGAGACAGAACTAGGAGATGACCATCAGAATGCTATCAGACAATCCTGATAAAGAACAGCCTTTGTTCTTGAGATCCGCAGAACTGAGACAGAACTAGGAGATGACCATCAGAATGCTATCATTTGGTCATGAGCCTTCACCTGAGAGAAAATGCCCAGCAGTCTGAGATTGCCAATATCTTACATGAATCCTTCTTGCACACTACCACCCTCTTCTTCTGCCAGTTTATCATAACAGAGACCTTTCTGACCCACCATCTTGACTTTCTACCATTTCTTTCCCACACGCACCAAGCAGTATGAACCTTTTGCTCAGTACCAAGGCAAAGATCAATAATAGTGTTTATTGCATTAAGTCTTCCATTAGGGCCTGAATATAAACAAGGCCATGCTGAGAAAACTCAGGAATGAAAGAGGCTATGGGAACCTAAACCCTTACGTTAAAACTCACAGGTGGGCTAAGAAAATTATTCAGTGGTTAAAGCACTTGCCACACAAGTGTGAAGACCAGAGTTCAGGTCCCAAGATCCCGTGTAGATGCTAAGCAGACAAGGAGAACTGCCTGTAATTTCAGCCTCAGGAGGCACAGAAACAGGGATCCTCAAAACAACCTTGCTAAGGTGACTAGCCACATAAGTAATTCTAGGTGTGGTTGAGACACACTGACAGCCATCTTGGTAATGCCCCACATTGACCACAAACCTCCCCAGGTATGCACGTGTGCCCGCATGCACACACACACACACACACACACACACACACACACATATATATACATATACACATATGCAAATAAACACAGAGAGAAACACACATATATGCACACATACTTACACACATGTGTGCCTATACACATACACACATTTATATACACATATACACATATATAGAGGCATATACATATACACACACAGACAAATATATATGGGGAGTGGATTTCACAGGTAGGGCACTTGCTACCAAGTTTGCCACTATCAGCACAGAAACCTCCAAATTCCTCAGGGCTGTAGAAGGAGAAAGCATCAGATAAAAACAGCTGGGAACATTGATTTCTGAATCAAAGAGATCTGCCTTTGAAGCCAGGTGCAACCACTAAGTGAAACTGTGAACTTGGTCTGGATACTTAGCCGGGTATGAAGTTCCTTGAAGAAAACTTCCCTAAAAGGGTGAAAACTGTGCTAAAAAAAAATTACAAGCTAATTCTTCAATAAAAAGTAGTGACTTGATGTGCTTGCAGGATGGTTCTGCTTAGTTTTGTACAGCAGACATATTAGTGTTGCGTATGCCACATTTATTAGTAAAAAGAAATTAAGGGAGGAGAGGAAATCAAAGAGAAATAATTACACTAATCATTGCTCAACCAAAGTCCGACAAGGGCCAGCCTGACAAGACACAGATTCATCCTTTGGTATCTTTTAAAACGCCAAGCTCTGAGTCCATCACTCAGACAAAACTAAAATAAAAATCATAACTGCAGTTCGTTCATATCAAAGAAGCGTATTGCTTTCAACTTAATTTATCATTCCATGGTTCAAATCAACATCACTACAGCATGTTTCAAATTAATTAAAAGACATTCCTTTCCATCCAAGGTATAATCAAGGCAATTTACTTACAAACATAATCAAGAAATTATGTAAAGGAAGATTAACCACATGAAAATTTTTTTTCATGAGTGAAGTTAATTGATTTTCCTATCTTTCTTCTTTTCAGGTTTAAATGAGGATCCTAAAAGACTGAGTTTTCCAAAATATCTCAACTCAGCAGAGTTCCATTATACATCTTTAAAAGAGAGCATGATTTCCAACCTAGGAACTCCTAGGTTCTGGGGCTCTGGGGTACTGGGGTACTTAGGTAGGGAATTCAGTGGAGAATGCCAGCAGCTGTATTCAGATTTCCCAAAACACTTGGCCAGACCTCCTGAATGCCTAAGTCACATCAGGATGCGGGGGAGGGGAGGTCGGAAAGGGAGATAATGATGAGACTTTTTTTTTTCCTTTCTATAAGGCCTAGAGCTATGTATTTTAACAGTCCAAGGGAAAACAAGATTATAAGCTGTTCTGAACATGGGAGAGCAGTGGGAAGAAAAGCGTCTTGCCCTGATTGTTCACCTCCAGCTCCCCTACAGAAAAGAAAATGTTTGTGTACAATAGTCACCTTTAAGAGGACCGGTGCCCTCTGCTGGAAGGCAGAAAGCCTCCTGTAGACAACAAACTCTTATACATAGAGACACAGCGATGAGAAAAGTTACCAAAAACACTCATAATCCGGCTCTAGGACAAAAGTCTGAAAATGACAGTACCTCCATCTTTCTTACTCACAACACATTCACATACCCCAGGAGGAGATGACAGAATCGGAATATGAGGACCTCTTACCAGATCCTAGGTGCTGTGACACTAATTCTAAGGCAGACTCTGAGGACACACACCCTCTCTTCCCCGCCAGGTTTCAACACTGGCTCAGAATCTTCAGAATGTATCTCTTTTTTAATTTTTATTTTTTATATTAATTACAGTTTATTTGCTTTGTATCCCAGCTGTAGCTCCCTCCCTCATTCCTTCTCCCTCATCTTCTCCCTGCCCCTCTCTAAGTCCCCTGATAGGGGAGGTCCTCCTCCCCTTCCATCTGACCCTAGTTTATCAGGTCTCACCAGGACTAGCAGCAATGTCCTCCTCTGTGGCCTAGCAAGGCTGCTCCTCCCTCGGGGGGGGGGGGGAGGCAAAGAGCCAGCCACTGAGTTCATGTCAGAAACAGTCCCTGTTCCCCTTATTAGGGAAACCCCTTGGCTAAGCTGCCACAGGCTACATCTGAGCAGGGGTTCTACCCATGCATGGTCCTTGGTTGGAAAATCAGTCTCAGAAAAGACCCTGTACCCAGATATATTTGGTCCTTGTGGAGCTCCTGTCCTCTCCATGTCTTACTAACTCCCCCTTCTTTCATATGAGTGTCCCTGTACTCATAAGCTGTTCTGAACATGGGAGAGCAGTGGGAAGAAACTGCTGTCTTACTAACTCCCCCTTCTTTCATATGAGCCCCGTTTGGTTATAAGTCTCAGCATCTGCTTTGATACACTGACAGGTAGAGTCTTTCAGACGCCCTCTATGGTAGGCTCCTGTCCTTTTTCTTGTTTTCTCCTTCTTCCAATATCCATCCCATTTGTTTTTCTAAGTGAGGGTTGATGTCGGGGGCCTTCTGGCACCTTGCTGCTCCCTAAATTTTGGCATCTGGCTTGACCAGACTACTGCCCGGATACAATAGTGCATTCCTGGCTGACCTAGGGCTTTCGATAAGATCATCTTCCTGAAATACCTTAAATCCTCCTCTCCCTCAGGGCTTCCTAAGTAACTTTTCTGAGGGACTTTCCAAATTACCATTATTAGCACATCTTGGTGGGCCATCCTGTGATTTCTAGTCACTTAGTAACCCTGCCAAAGGCAATTACAGTCCTTCCGCTTCTGCCTATATAGTTGTATGGAAACCTCCAATAAATGGAGACTTTGATCAGAGATACTGTCTTGGTCTTCATTTCTCACGCCCTTGTCCCCTTTTTCATTCCCAATCCCCCATTCACAATCTTCATTGACAGACCTGCGGGACAGATCAGGTTGATCATCTTATCCTGGGACCTCCTTCTTGTTTAGCTTCTTTAGGTGGACAGATTTTAGTATGATTATCCTATCTTATAGGACTAGTATCCACTTACAAGTGAATATATTTCATGTGTGTCTTTCTGCTTCTGGGATACCTCACTCAGGATGATCTTTTCTAGATCCCACCACTTGCCTGCAAATTTCATGATTTCCTTGTTTTTAATTGCTGAGTAGTATTCCATTGTGAAAAACTACCACAGTTTCTGTATCCATTCCTCCGTTGATGGACATCTGGGTTGTTTCCAGGTTCTGGCTATTACAAATAAAGCTGCTACAAACATGGTTGAGCAAATGTCCTTGTTGTGTACTTGAGCATATTTTGGATATATGCCTAGCAGTGGTATAGCTGGATCTTGAGGAAGCACCATTCCTAATTGTCTGAGAAAGTGTCAGATTGATTTCCAATGTGGTTGTACAAGTTTACATTCCCACCAGCAATGGAAGAGGGTTCCCCCTTCTCCACATCCTCTCCAGCATGCATCATCACTTCAGTTTTTGATCTGAGCCATTCTGATGGGTGTAAGGTGAAATCTTAGGGTTGTTTTGATTTGTATCTCCCTGATGGCTAATGAGGTTGAGCATTTCTTTAAGTGTTTCTCTGCCATTCTATATTCCTCTAGAGAGAATTCTCTGTTTGGCTCTGTACCCCATTTTTTAATTGGATTACTTGATTTGTTGCTGTTTAACTTCTTTAGTTCTTTATATATTCTGGATATTAGCCCTCTGTCAGAAATAGGATTGGTGAAGATCCTTTCCCAGTCTGTAGGCTGTCATTTTGTTTTGAAGACAGTGTCCTTTGCTTTTAGTTTCATGAAGTCCCATTTATTGATTGTTGCTCTTAGAGCCTATGCTGTTGGTGTTCTATTCCAGAATGTATCTCTTGATCTTTAAAACAGAGATCATGCTAACCTTATATGGTTCTAAGAGTATTAAATAAAACAGGACTAGACTGATAAAGACTTACTATTACTTTCATTTTCAATACAAGAAAATTAAAAGATGGTTTAGACTGGGACTGTAGCTTAATGGTAGGTTACTTGCTCAGCATCACACTAAAAGTGGAAAAAGTCATTGAACATCTCCTGAAACAGTGAATCAGAACCCACAAGTCTCTGTAGATGACTCTGCATACAGCAGCTTAAGAAACTGTAATAGTCAGAACTCACTTAACCATTTCAGTTAAAACATATCCAAATGACCCCAGGAAGAGAAAGAGGAGCTTGGTAAGTTGAGACCAATGAGTATTAATCCAAGTCAGTTTTGCCTCCTGAGCATGCATGTCAATATCTGGAAGATTCTGGATGTCACAGTATGAAGATGCTAGCAGCACCTTGTGGGAAAAAAAAAAATGCCCAATGTCCTACTCTGCACAGGAAAGCCTCCTGATAGACTCACTAGGTTCCAAACATCCTTAGAGTAGATGTTGAGAAACCCTAACAAGAGTGCTTCCATGTCCATGTGCATAGGACTCACCTGGGAGGGCTTGCCAAAGAAAATACTGTGACTCTGGTGACCTAGGGTAAGACCTTAGGATTGAATTTTCTAACCCACATCATTGAGTAGCCAGTTAGAACAATCTCATGCCCTACCTGAGAACTTCTGCAGTCAGAAGCTGTATTATATCAACAACTCACTGCTGCTGCTTTTGAAAAGCCAGCTAGGCTTTAGCTAATCCACATGACAGAAACCTGGGTTGCACAATAAAATTAGACAAAAGTTAAAACTGGCTGTTATTCTCCAAGCAGTGTTCTTCTTATTTAAAGATGCTAATTACCTAGAAGCATTCAGTAGCTGCATCTCTGGATTAGATTATTCTTATATTCAAAATATATCTTAATATTCTTTAGTCAAAGCAGCAAAATTTCAGCATATTCTGAGAAATGGAAGAATGGATAGAAATAGGAGAAGAGGACCAAAGACAGAGGGGGGGGGAAGGAGAGGATAAGAGGGAGGAGAAAGAGGAATGGGAAGGGAAGGAAACGGGAAATGTTTTAAGCTGGGTTAATCATAAAGATCTTCACCACAGAACTTCTCATGAACATTTAGCAGGTATTAATACATGTTTTAACATGTATTTTGAAATTCCAAAAGGAGATATTTTCAATGTTTGACTACAGAAACTTGTGGTGTATCTCAGGGACTTAATATAACACTTTAAGTAATTTCCATTTAGCAATGCAACTCTGCCTTATCATTCTATTTACTGGAGCAGTTGAGAACACTGTCCCATGACATTTCCCAGAACTACTCATCCTCAACTGACTCTGTCCTTTGGGAACCAGAAGAGAGATTAATAAGTAAATAGACAGACAGACAGACAGACAGACAGACAGATAGATAGATAGATACCAGTTAACATTTTTATGATTTAGGACATAACAGGACATTTATTGTCCAAGTTCTCTCATTCTTACAACAGTCTATCAAGGTAGTTGTTAGCCCAGTTCACATCTTAGAAAACTGAGGCAGCAAGAAGAATCGGGCTGCAAGCCATGGACCTAAGTCTTTCAATGGAGCTTTCTGCTATCTCAATTGCTAACCTACATCTCTGTCTTCTTCTGTTCTCCATATCCTTTGCAGCAGCTCACTTTCACGAGGACATAAACTGCCTTCTTTCCCACAAATGAACGTCTAGAACAGAGCCCCACTGCCTTGTTAGAGGAGGCATGGAGGTCTTTGTGCTCACAGACAAGCATTAAGGGAGCCTGAAATGGTAAGTACATAGGGTTGGTCCTTTAAGGAAAAGAAGGCAAAGCCTGTTATCCAGCCAGAATGCTAGAGCACATGTGTTTTCTAGCCTGCTGACCTATGCTCTGTCTGTGCAGCCAGAGATTGTTCTGGCACTGGACCCTCCCCCAAACCGTTATCATTAGCTTGTTTTTCTCAGCCACTCTATGGAACCTATTTTTATGGACTTTACAAAGAGTTTCAATTTAGTCATGTCTGGTCTGCATTTAGCTTTCTTTGTTCCTCAAGAAGATTTCTGTATGTTTTGCTGTGTATGCAGGATTGAATTAGTTATCCCCAGAATAGTTTTACCAAATTGTTCTGTGCTTAAAGATGCCTAAAATTAACCAGGGTCTGACTCCCAAAGTTTGACCCAACACCAGCTACCGAGTCATGCTAAGCGGGCTCCCGTAGCTGCTCTCTCTACAGCCTTTTAAGACCACATTCAGACACACATATACACATTTGGGGCTGAGGCTTCATAATCATTGCTTGCATGGATGTGTCACCACTCCAGTTCCCTGTGTAGAATGAAGCTCACCAAGAGGCTTAGGGCACTGGTGAGCCAGCAGCTCTCACCAAGGGGAAGAAGGGTTCTTGAGTCAGTGCCTATTTATTTAACTGTTGCCTCTGTCTACCAGAATGACGGGTGAATCTTATAAACTGCCCATTCTTCCTTATCCCATGCTCCTTGCTTTTGCTACTGGATCTCCATCATTATAGAAGTCATCTGCCTATAGCAGTCCACTGTTGAGTATTTGCTGTATGTTGTGCCTCGTGATGAGCATTTACACCTTTCATCCTATAACTGTCACAATACTGTGGCGCATACTCTACTCTGCTGTGAATAACAAAGTTTGTAGAGGTTATATTTCCATACTCAACTAATATGCACTGAATTCCAACTAACCTTCCCTAACTCATCCTTTCATATAGTCTCAGGAACCTTCAACAAAATAAATTTTCACGGCTCAAGGACATGGAGATTGGTCATGCATGTTTCTTGGTTTCTTCATGAAAGGCACTGCATGAGGCTTTCTTGGCAAATATTCCACACCTATGGCAGATGTTCAAAGTGAGGGAAGCTTCTGAAGCATGCAATTGTGTTTCTAGACCAACTCTTCAATTAACAAGATTTTGGTTTATGTCAAAACACAACGGTAAACTGTACCCACCAGCTCCAGCTTCGAAGAGACGTGGATGTGTGAAGACATCTGATCGCATCACCGCACTTGCAAATGAGCGCTAGGAGAAGACCATCTACTGCCTGGCAGGTTTGCACTGGAAAAGGTCATCAGCAAGTATACTAGCCTGGGCTCCTGGACTACAGGGCTTTCTGTCTCTAAGTATACCTTTAGGATATCAGCTACTTCATCTGTAAAATAAAACCATTGAGCTATACAATTTTAAAAGCCAAATTGCATAGCTTTTTGAAGCAATAATACAAGCTCAAATCGTATATTAAAAGCAGCTTATAAGATATCCCTCGGGAAAAGACATGGATTGGATCAGACCTGTGTACATGCGCAATTCCCATTTTCTATTAAAGATCACTGGTACCCTTTCTGTCAATGTAGGCATAGAATCCCTCCATCCCTCTCTCTCTCATTCACTCTTTCACTCTCTCACATGTGTACACACACGTGCGTGCATGTGTGTGTTTGTGTGTGTACAAGTGTTGTGAACATGTGTGCCTTTAGCTTGTGCATACTGCTGTGTAGAGGACACAAAGGACCCCTGAGCACCATTCCTCAGTTCTCTACCATGCTTTTTTGACAACACTGAGCCAAAAACATACAGATTAGGCCTGGCAGACTGGCCAGTAAACGCCCAAAATCCTCCTGTCTCTCCCTCCCCGGAGATTGGATTGGGGCTTGGATATCAGGCACTTTATTGGCTGAGCCATCTCCTCGGGCTATTCTTTCCATATTCCTTAACTCCACAGTTGTTAAACACATAGGAAGAGCTTAGACTCTCTGTCACCTACTTGTGTTGTCACAAGCCAAAGAAGAAAAGAGCAGGAAACAAGTGTCACTTCTCCAAACGCCCTCGTCCTGTCACAGGAAGCCACCACGGGTGACCATGTCACTTAGAAAGGTTTATTTTCCTCAATGCTGCTGCTAGAGCTACCGAGGCTGAACAGTGACGCGTTTGTCTGTCTTGTTTTTAATGTAAAATTTGTCGTAGTTAGGGTTTCTATGACTGTAATAAAATACTATGACCAAAAGCAATTTGTGGAAGAAAGAGTTTATATCAGTTCACAGCTCTCAGGTCACACGCCATCACTGCAAACAGTCACGGCAGGAACCTGGAGGCAGGAACTGAGGCAGAGGCCATGGAAAAGTGCTGCTTACTGGCTTCCTATTTATGACTGCTTTCTTATACCATATCCATAGTGACCTGGGCCCTCCCGTATCAATCATCAATCAAGAAAATTCCCCCAATGACTTGCCTACAGGCTACTCCTGTGGAAGCATTTCCTCAATGAAGATTCCTTCTTTCTACATGACCCACTAGCTTCTGTCAAGTAAACGTAAAAACGAGGCAGCACGCAGTCCATCTCAGATTGACGCTTTATTGAATAAAAAGAAAATAGTCAGGAAAATAAAACACTACTTTCATGTCACAGCAATTTCAAACTGTCACAGAGATTTCCAAATGCTTGTTCAACATTTTTTAACTTCTCCTGTGTTTTTCAGTAATGAATCGTTCATTATAGACGGTACACAGAACCTACCACATGGGACTGCAGCCTCCACTGAGGACTCTTGTGCGAATCAATATTCCATCCCTTCCAGACACCTATTGGACCACCTCTATGTCTACACCAGGCAATGATGCTATTAGATAACTGGCTTCAATGTTTGTTGTGTTTTGTTTTAGCTCAAGTTTAACCTTGGAGTTTAGGAGAGAGGCCCACTACTAACAAAACCTACCCCTAACTCAGCCTCAACTTCTCTCATGGACTTTCCCTCCTCATATCCAATCTCTATTTCTTTATCAGCTGTCTCCCCAGAATGAGTCCTGAATCATACATTTCTTTTTACCCCCACTGTAACACCCAAGGCACCCCTTCAGCACCTCACACCAGGATCGCTGCAATGCCTGCTTCTAGGTGTCTCCCAGCCTCCTCCCTGGACTCCACCTCAACCCTATCAGGTACAGCCAGTCTCTCCAAACAGAAAGTTCAAGTGTTTAACCAAATGGCTACTGCTAAGAATATAGCATCTTGCAATTGTTGGTCTCATTTCAAACTATTTCTTTCTTCCTTCCCATAGCTATACAGGCCTTGCTCAAGTTCCTTTGACCATCAAGCCTGTTCCCACATTAGGGTATCTAATCTAACCTTTTGTCTTACCCTGGAACATTTTAGGTCTCAGAGCAACTTTAACATCCTTAATGGCGCTTTCCCTTTCTACTCAAAAACTTTATTTCACTTCAGTGATATTTCTGTCATTGCTTGGCTTACTGCCTGAGTGGTAAATGCTACCATGCCATTAGCATCCAACAAACATTTATTCTCTGTAAGGAAACCTTGCAGCAATCCAGGAGTCTGTACTTGGTTGCCTCTTAATGATATGAAAAAAAAAAAAAACCAACTAATTTCCTCAAAGAAAAGAGTCCAAATGAAAAATGCTGAGGATTTCTTTGCTGACTTACTTGAGATTTAATTATGTGAAGAATTTTGATGAAAAGAACAAAAAATATTATGGTACATAATGGTGTTGATGTGTGAGTTTTCATTGTTTACCCCGTCTCCTTCCTAGGGTTTTATTAATGAGCCAAGTATCTTGTATGCGATAATGTATTACGATGAGTTCCATTTGGTTGCAGGTCAAGATAAAATAGCACAGTGTAATTTAAACAAAATGATGTTTGCTCGGTGAATGGCAGACTCATTTAACACTTGCCTCTCTCATATGCACTTTAGCTGTGCACTCTCCAGCCCCCTCCCTTCCAGATCCGGAGGAGTTTGACAAGCCAGCTGCTCAGCAATGTGAATTGGCCTCCCAGCCAAACAAGAATCAAGGTGGACTGTCAAATGGCCATGTATCACAAAGGCCAGTCACCTTGCCTGGCAGCCTTTGAACCATAGTGGGAATTCGACAGCCACCTGTGAATTTGACAAAGCCAGGCAGGTATTCACCACCTGGTTGCTTCTCAGAAGCAGCTCTGAGGTCCAGGGCACAGGACTAATCCCAGAGAAGGGGCAGCCCCCTAAAACAGACAACCTTCAAAGAGTGGGTAGTGCCGTATTACGCCCACCTGTGTTAACCGTCAGCTTCCCACAAGGGACTGCAGTGGTGGGAATGCCCCCGTTATCTACAGCTTTCATCTCTGTGGTGGAGAGATGCTGCTTTGGTGGGCTGCGAAGCTGGGTCTCTAGGGTGCCTTTGCTTTTGATGGCGCTACACCATCACACAAAGAGCATGTGCCCTCTGTGGAGCCGAAATGCACCTGGCAGGAGAGCGGGACAAGGCAGGGAGTATTTGTGCAGGGATTGTCAGTGAGGCATGTGCTCAAACCCATTCAGCTTGCTCCGAAAGAATATTGAGTTCAAGTTCTAGAAAATACAAAGAATGCTTATTTATTTACCTGCTCTCTCAGCTATAAAAAGAACATATTTTGAACTACTGAACCAGACTAATATGGTTCCCAAGTCACCCTGGGGTCTCCAAGGTATTGCACTGACCCTTGATCTGGGCTAAAATGTGACTATCTGTTCACATTTATTCCTTTATTCATTTGTTCATTTATTGTTCCTCCCTTGTCTCATCTTAAGATGTTTTTGAAAATGTGATAAATACTCAGCCATACTATTTTTTTAATACTTTCTGCCTTCATCAATTACTGCTTTTAAATGTACCGACTTTGCCACCTATTGGGAGAGATGAGCACGTGAGCAGAATTTTTGAAAACTTTACTGCGTCTCTTCTTCCCTCGTGCTGCCACTGAGCAGTTCATTATTTGATATACAGCATATTAGAGCTTAATTACAGAAGACTGCCAAGCGATCACTTTGGGTGCCATCTGTGTAAAACTCCTTGTGATTCTTGCAAATTGAGGACAACTGAATAAGATATAGCAGACTCATTTCAGCTGACAAATTCAGAAGCCATGGTGTCAGTGAAGCCAGTCTTGAAAGAAAATGCTATGAACAGCGCTCTGCTGTCCCTGAAGTCTTAGCCCCCTAGGGCTGTGTTTGTTTATGAACCCATCTTAGGTCACTCAAGACCTCATCTGCAGCTTGCATGTGTTGTTTGTTTTGTCCTCAGTTAAGATCCTTCTCCTGAGTTCTGTGCACCTGCAGAAGAGCCACCAGGTGTTCATCTGTCTAAATGCAAAACAACAACCAGCACACATTTCTTTGTGGGACACACTTGATAGACTGGGGGGAGCAGAAGCTCATGCCACAGGCAAGGCCCCCAGCAGAACAAGAGAAGGAAATAAAGCTGAATGAAAACAAATGCTCCATGTCCCCCCCCCCGAGAAAGGTCAACAAATCCAATTTCAGAAAAACAAAATGGCAATACAGCTTACCGACATTTGAAAACAAGTTGGATTCACTACAGAAATCTAAGTAATGGCATACTGCATATATGTATCGTTTGTATATATGCATGTGTGGAAATGCTGAAGGATCAGAGATCACGAGCCAGTGCATCAACACAGCTGATAAAAAAATAAAAATATGTAAGGAAAGACGAAGAGCATTCTCAAAGAACTAAAGCCTCTTCAGAAACCAGTTGCTGGTCATTTCCCAAACACTGTCTTTGAAGCACTTAAGAAAACATGTTTGCAAAGACATTTGATACTGTGATTTTTTTTTATAACATGTTAATCTGTGTGTGATTCAAATCCTTTGCAGGGCTTCACATCCTTGGAGGGAAGATGGGGAAGATGAGAATAATTAGTGGATTTTTTTTTCCTATCTGGTTGTTAAACACCCTAATTACTTCAAGCACCATTACCACCACTTTCACATAAGCCATCCTTCGAAAACACTTTTCAATCTAAACAAAAATTGATGCTAATTTCTTTCCAAAGATATAGCCAGTATTAACACAATTTGGAGAGCCATTGGATTTACTTTCTAAATTTCAACGGGTATGTCAATATTCTAACAGCACACAATGGAGATAATCTACCACATCCAAAGTGGAACCAACCAGAAACTCTTTACAATGACTACACACTTTTGTAGACATAAAGTGCACTATAATTATATACTGTGTACCATAACTTTTATTACTGGCTTGCCATTATTTGGATACTAAAATGCCATCCCATATTCCTTCATGCAAAATTTACTTACATCAGAGTTCTCGTGCTGGGCCTTTTATTCCTCCCTCTTTTGTGCTGAAGAGAATAGCTTTTTCTGATTGTTATCTCAATAAATCAACATGTTGGTGAAGCTTGTGAACACATTTTTCATTAGTTTCTTTGTCATAAATTCAATGGATTAAAAAATCACGACATTATTTGTTTCTAACATAAAATGTAACTAAGGAACCAGACAATAGACACACATTAGCTGAATGAATAGTTCGTGTGCTTCAGTTTTGTGGCACCGTACCTGGCTGTTATAGGCTAATGAAGTCAACAACTAGAGACACAATGTTCACGAGACAATGTTCACTCAAGATGGAAAATTAATGAGATTTGGTAACCCCTGTTTTAGGGTGTGGGACAAAGTGTATATAACAATAGCTATAAAATAAAATAGAAGTAGCCAGTGTTACAAACTCATATCAACAATCCCTAGATAATAAAATTATACCTGTCTGAGAGAACCAGGAAGACTGTATGAATGATGTGACCTTTGGAATGCACCTTAAAGGATTAATAGAAATGAGTGGTAGCAATCTAAACAGAAACAACAATAAGAACAAATACACAAAGACAGAGGAAATAAACAGGACCCAAGAGTAGTCAGTTTTGCTTATTTTCTGGGCACATGAGAAAACATCCTGAAAGGCTTACATTGAGACAACCTTAGTAAGTCAATGGGCTGCAGATGGCAGTTTTGAATTGATCATTACATGAAGATTATAGAAAAGTAACACATACAACAAGTTGGAATAGTGAAAATAAAGGCAAAGAATTAGAAAATAAACATTCAATGGAAAAATAAGTGAAAGTGAAGAGTTGAACAATAACACAGGAAAAGCAGAGATATTAGAACCAAAAAAATAATGAAGAGGCTGGGGAGATGGCTCAGCAAGTCAGGATAATGCTCTGCAAGTGTGAGACCCAAGTTCAAATCCCCAGCACCCATGTGAAAAACGCTAGGCATGGTTGAATACTCCCAGGAGCTGAGAACTGGAGAGGAAGGAGGCAAGTGGACCCTGAGAACTCCCTGGCCACCCTGCCTAATGATCAGCTAGCTTCAGATGCCCTGACCTCCAAGCACACACTTGTGGGCTTGTTTGCCTGTATAACACACACACACAAACACACTATGGAAAGGCAAAATGAACAAATTTTGGCAAGCCAATGTGGCACAAGAACAGGAGAAATGTCAGGAAAAGGAAGAAGAACTCTGTTAGGCCATGGTAATACACAAACACACACACACACACACACACACACACAGAGAGAGAGAGAGAGGGAAACAGATAAACAGATACAGACACAGACTTGCATATAGGAAAATCAGGTCTGTCCAGACAAAATCACCAGCCTACAGCCTCTCTCTCTTCTCTCACTGTCACACACTGTAAAGCTCACTTATCTATTGCCATATCACCCGGGAACTATTCGCGAACTAATCCCATTCCATTTCCTTTAACTACACAATTTTAACATAGTAAACACAAACACCAACCTTCAAGAGATATGAGTTCACCATTACGAAGGGGAGACCCTGAGCTGACCTTCAAACTTCTAATAGTTCTACTAGTCCAGTCCTAATGGAGCACTGCCCACAAGAGAGAAGAGAGAGAGACTAGGAGGACCTGGAGAGAACAAGAGCTCCACAAGAAGACCAACAGAGGCAACCAAGGACCATGCATGGACTGGACCTAGGCCCCCTACACAGACGTAGCAGATGGGCGGCTCAGGCTTCATGTGAGTTCCCTAGTAAGGGGAAATGGGGGCTGATTCCAACATGGACTTTATTGCCTGCTTTTTGATCCCTTCCGCCTAGTGGATCTGCCTTGCCAGTCCACAGGGGAAGAGGATGTGCTCAGTCTTGATGAGACTTGATGAGCTGCGTTGGGGGAGGGAGGATTTTCTGAGAAGAGGAGGGAGGGTGGAACCAGGAGCAGAGGAGGGAAGGGGCTATGATCAGATGTAAATTGAATAAATAAATTAATTTTTATAAATGTATAGAGAGAGACTAGACCGTTAAGACAATCTCCCAGAACATAGGACAAAAAGAAATTCAAAAAAATAGAAGAGCAAGTGCACAGCATTACAGCATCAGCCTGAGAAGTCAACATCCAAAAATGGGTACGTGGACAGTAAAGAAAGAAAACCCCCAAACTGAAAGATACAGGTTCACAGCCCACAGATCTACTGAATGTTGAGGACAGAGCAGGTAAAGAGACCAATGATGAAACATCTCATCGTGTTTTCAGAATCCTGGAGACTTCCAGAGAGAAAAAAAGCAGAAAGTCTTTTACCATCCAGCGCTGCATACCTATCAATCTCACCTCGTTCTAATGTAGCACTGCCCCTCCACAAGAAGCCAGCACATCACTTAGATACACACATGTATGCATTAAACAATGAAAGAAAAAAGAAGCCATGAATTTAATACAGAGCAAGTCAGACTACATGAGAGGGTTTGGAGGGATGAAAGGGAAGGTGCAAGTGATGTGATATTATAATCTCAACAACTAGTGTGTGTGTGGTGTAATCATGAGTGTGCATAAATCATGATATATATATATATATCATGATTATCTCATATATATATATATATATATATGAGATTTACACTGCACTTGCACTCAAAATATGAGGAAAATAAAGGGGTTACCAAGATGTCTTCGTGAGTAAAGGCATTTGCCCCAGAAGCCTGAGGACATAAGCTGATGCACTACCCTTAGAACTGACATGGTGGAAGGAGACAACAAATTCACACAAGTTGTCCTCTCTTCTTCACATGCATGCATGCATACACACACACATATTCATGCTTGCACGCACATGTGCACACATACACACATACAAAGTACATGCTTTTATTAAAATAGTAATATTAATAATTATTAACAAAAATTGACTTTAAGCCTGCCTCTCAAGTTGAAAACTCCTGTAAGTATGAATATGTCTGAACTAATGGACAAAGCATCCTGCTTTAGTCAGCTAACATGAAATCATCTTCTTCCTACCTCTATCTTTAAGCCTTCTTTTCTTTTCCCTTCTTGAGGCAGCACATTACACTCTTGGAGTGCAGAATACTATGAATATTGTCTTTGTATCTCATGAATTGCCCCTAAGTGGGATTTGTTTTTACTTTTTATTTATGTTATATGCATGTGCCTAATTGTCTGTACATAGTGCCCATGGAAACCAAAAGTGGCATTGGGTATCCTGGAACCGGGGTTATAGGCAGTTATAAGCGGCCATGTGGATGACAGGAATCAAAAGCAGGACCTCTGTAAAGCAGCCAGTGCGCTTAATTCCCAGCTCCAAAGTGAGAATCTTAATACAAGAAATCATTAGGAGGACTCAAAATAGAAATTGAAAAATGAGTAACATTCTCCAAAAGGGCACACTGAGGAAAAGAAGGGACATGCTGGGCATGAGACGGCTGCTTCCAATGAGGTGTCTCAGGCTTTCCACTGACCATCACACTATCACCATTCCAGGAAGAAACACACAACCTGTGCCTTGACTGTAAAAGGTTCTCAGTAAACATCTAGCCAGAATTTGTGACATACACTCCAAATTTTTATGCTTATAATTTTAAGTTACACAATAGATCTTTATACAATAGCTATTTATTGAACACATGTTTTACTTTGGATTTTTTTTTTCATGCAAAGACAGAGAAACCATGAAAAGACAGACCAAGTTCACACTTTTAATAGTCCAGTCTGAGGGCTGGAGAGATGGTTCAGAGGTTAAGAGCACTGGCTGTTCTTCCAAAGGTCCTGAGTTCAATTTCCAGCAACCACATGGTAGCTTATAACTATCTACAATGAGATCTTGTGCCCGCTTCTGCCCTACAGGCACACATGCAGGCAGAACACTGTATAAATAATAAATAAATTTTAAAAAATAGTCCAATCTGAGACTGTACCCAATGTGTATTTAATTCTAAAGTCAGATAAGAAAAGAGACATGTCGGGTGATAAAGCGCACAGGGACAAAGACAGAGGTTGGGAACTTTAAACAGGGCTGACAGGGACTCAGCAAAGGCACCTGCCACCTGAGGCCGAACTGATAAAGGCTCCAGCCACATAATGACTGGAGCAGTCCAGACACAAGGGAGAATGGAGCCAAGGTGCTGAAACAGAAAAACAACTGTTTGAAAAACATGTTCAAACCATTTAGAACAGAGCAAAAATGAAGTGGATGATATGAGACAGGGGTGGCAAGTGGGAGCCTGATTTATCAAGGCTGGCTCAGCCGCTGCATGGAGTAGTCTATCTCACCTACAACGTAGAAGCGCGTTTTCTAGAATATTCTCAGATTGTCTCATAGGCCCATCGAGATGGCTCAATGGTAAGGCAATTGCCACCAAGGCTGGCAACCTTAGTTTGCTCTCCGGGCCCCACATGGCAAAAGGAGAGAACTGGCTCCTTCAAGTTGTCCTCTGACCTCCACATGTGTGTCATTACATGCACTCACCAGGCCCCCTGGCCCGCTCACCACACAAAGTAAATACGTAAATGTGGTATAAAGACTCTTTCATACCATTTTTCATGCTGCTATACATACGTACTTACCATCAGCTTCTAAGAAATAATGAAAGGAAATTATTAATTTTTCTTAAACTGTCTTTTTCACGTTTTCATTCAACCATATAGTTAGCACATGGGAAAATGTTCCTGTCCCATGTGAGGAGTCTGCTGTATCTCGTTTGTGAGAAGAGAAAAGAGCATCCCTGACAAGGAAGTCCCAAAGCTTGTGATTCAGAGATGAATGACTTTCCATCGTGTGTCTTGCCACCCAAGCTGGACACTGAAAGTACAAAGTAAGATCACCGTGTGTCAGAACACCTACGAGCCAGGACTGGCATGCCACCCCTTAGTTTATTACAAGTTAGTTTGGGTTGCAAAGATCCCATTTTGTCAGGACACTTTAAAATGTTTAGCCTTCCATATTCTCAATTTGATGCCCCCCTCACACACACACACACACACACACACACATGCTTCCCCTTGGTTCTGTATGCTATTCATCATACTTCTGTTACTGCCACCTCATCCAGGTAATTCAAACAGCTTCATCAGTTAAGGCTCACAAGCCCATGTAAAACATCCTTTCTGTCAGGTCAAGGGATTGCTGTAAGGCAGTCATGGAGAAACAGCTGCTGGTTAGGCAGAGAGGAATGGTAAAGCACAGACAAAACAGTTCAGCCCAACTCCGGACTGAAAGGACTCATTTTCTGATGTCATTTTAGCCATGCTGCACAACTGTCCCCAAATAGTGCAGGCATCAAAACTATGAACACATGGCATAGATCAGCCGATAGGCTGCTTCTCAGACACATCCACCTGCCACCTTTCCTGCCTGGGTAAACAATGAACATGCTATGCAATCTATTTTGAATACCATTTACAGCTTTTTATTGCAAAATCGAGTCCATAAAAGGGGAATATCTTTAAGATGGTGCCATTTTGTCATTGTTTTAAACACCAAGATCTTACACCGAGTCCAGAGTCTCTAACCCCGTAAATAATTGCGCTGTGAGGTTGTCTTGTCAGCACGTACGTGGCCTGCATCCCTCTCAGAGCCTTCAGGAATTCCCCTTGCTCCCATGATGCTGCAGTTCACAGCTGTCCTCGTTCTTCTACAACATCTCTAACTAAATCCACTCCCTCTACTACCCCATACAACCTCACCCCAAGCCCTACCTCACACCAGATATTCACAGCTGCCAAACTTGTCTCCCAGATTTAATGTCACCCTGCTCACTTTACCCTTCACATACACGGGTCGTTCTGAAATACACTTTGGATCCCATCACCCCTCTAATTAAAAACCTTAACTAGCTTCCCATCAACTAGAGAATAGAACCTACAGCACTCAGCTTTCATGACAGACCTGACCTGTATTTCTAACTTCTTCCCGTGAGTCATCCCACCCATTCTTTTTTAAATTAAAATACAAAATAACAGGTTTCTTTTTGATATCTTCATACATAGTCATGGTTGACCCTGTCCCCAATATACTCTTCCCTCCCATCTCCCTAAGGCCCATCCTCATTTGTACCATTCTATTCCAAGTACCTCTCTTCCACTTTCATGTCCCATGTTTATTATCCTCCCCACACTCCTTCCTTAGAGCCTGTTTTTTCTACTTTATGGGCTCATTTCCAGTTTCCTGATCTCAGCTCACACTCACTCCCATGTGAATACACATATGGAGAAAGTAAAAGCTAGGATCCAAACATGAGAGGAAATATGTTCTTTGTCTGAATCTGGGTCACCACACTCAACATAATATTTTTGAGTTCAGTCTGTTTTCCTACAAATCCCTTGATTTCAATTTTTATTGCTGAATAACATTCCACTGTATCTATGTGCCATATTTTCATTATCTGTCCATGGTCATCTAGGCTCATTCTATATCTTTTCTACAGTAAACAACTCATAGTCTGGAGTCCCAAATTGAACAGAAAGAGCAAAAGGACAAAGCCAGGTGAACATCAGCTTTCCTCATTCTCTGCTCTCAACAATTGTTTGTCATTTATCATTATGTCTTTTGCACACTTTGAAACCTAACAACCTCCCACATCCCTGACTTAAAGGCTTCTACTGACTCATGACCAACAAACGTGGCTGTACAAATATCTCATGGTAGAATTCATAGTCCTTTGAATATTTTAACCAAGAATGGTATAGCTAGATCGTAGGCAGTTCTACGTTTAGTTGTTTGAAAGGCCTCCAGGCTGATTTCCATAGTGATTATACTAGTTTAGATCCATCAACGATGAATAAAGATTTCTTTCCCTGCATACATACCAGTCTTTGTTGTATTCAGTTTCTAGTGGAAGCCATTCTGCCTAGAATGAGATAGAAATTCACTGTGGTTCTAATTTGCATTCCGTTGATGCCTAAGAATAGGGAAAATATTAAAAATATGTGATGGCCATTCATATTTTTCTTTAAAAATGTCAGTGTAGTTCATTAGTCAATTTTATAGGCTAAAAGTTTTAGGTTTGGTGCCAAAACTCCAGTAAACATTTTTTACAGAATAACAACAGAAATCCCAAACCTCCTAAAATTTGTATGAGAACATGGGAACCAAAGAAATCCTAAAGACAAAAGAACATAGCCACAGATAACACAATACCTGACTTCAAACTACAGACATAGCCACAGTAACAAACAGCATGGTATTGGCACAAAAAGAAATAGACCGATGGAATACAATACCCTAAAATGAACCCACACAGCATACACACCAAATTGGTGACAAAGGTGTTAAGAACTTTAGAAAAAGAGACCCAACACTTGATGTCAGCAAACCTAGAATGCCCTATGTAGAAGAGCAAAATCAAAGTTATATCTCTGTTCCTGCACAATGCTAAATGGACCAAGGACCTTAATTTACAACCCAAAGCACTGAAAGTGTTGGAAGAAAACAACTAAGTAAACACTTCAGGATAAATATATAAGAACTTTCTGATTAGAACCTCAATACCACAACAGGAAGCCCCAAAATTTGACAAATGGGATTACATGAGTTAAGAGACAGTCTACAAGATGGGAGAAAATCTCCCCCAGTTATACTTCAGACAAGTGATTTATCTAGAATGCATGCGGAATGGCAAAAATTAAACATCTGAAAACTGGGTGTTCTTTGAACGAGTGATTTTGTCAGACAACACTGTCTTTTGCCACGTGCAATATAAATAATGTTCACAAACAACCATGTATCTTTGGAAATCACTGAGAAGCTGGCTCTGGAAGGGAGGCTTTGCTCTCCCTTTCCATTTCAAACCCACGTTTGTCTCCAAGAGGCCTTGTCTGAGGATGGGCTGTTCTCCAACTCTGTGCATGACAGCAGAAGTGTCTTCGGCCATGATGCCAGCCAGGAAGCAGAGAAGGGAATGCCAGTGCTCAGCTGGCTTTCTCCTGTTTTTCTATTCAGTCTGGGACTCCAGCCATGGGGTGGTGCTGCTCACACTTAGGATTTGCACAACATAGTTCTTAGTCCAATCAAGGTGGCAATTGAAATTAACCACCATAGGAAGCTATGGAATCCTCACAGAGGAGATAACATTTGATTTTGGTCATGGATCAGTGGGAGCCTTTGAGTCAGTCAAGAAGGAGGACATGAGAGTTGGAACAGCATGCTTTCTCCTTAATGGTTCAGAGAATGACCTGAAGATAGTCATAGCTTCATGTTTGAATTAGTGAGCTTATTAAGTATATGGAAAGCAAAGTAAAAGAACAACTATCTAATTATATACATATATACGTGTGTGTGTTGATATATATATATACATATATATATATATCAAAACGCATCAAATCAGGAACTCGCAATCTTCAGCAGAAATTGACTGTGAGAGCCCCTTAAAGACAATTACCTGGAGTTACCATCAGAAACAGTCCTGGCCAAAGCAATTGTCCCCTCTGGTGAGGCTTCCAAGTAAAACAATAGCCAACAGAAAGGTAACATCAGCTTGGGTGCTCACAACCTCTAGCAGAGACCAGAAGACAGCAAAACAGCCCCAAAGTATAAACACTGTGTTGTTGAAAACAGCTGAGAGGTAAATCCTTTCCAAGAGAGGTTATTATTGCTCATTTTGTGATACAAAAGTACCTGAAGTGGGAAAGAGAAACCGGAGATTCAGCCATACGATGCTGAGCCATGGAGAGAAAGCTTAGGTGGGAACACCAACATCCTCAGTGTTCCCAGTCTCTGCTAGAGGTCATGACTACATGATTTGATGTATTTTGATATCTATATGCTATTAGATAATTATTCTTTTACTTTGACTTGCTACACACTTAATAAACTCACTCATTTGAAACTGAAGATGCAACTATCATAAGTCATTCTCGGAACCATAAGGAGAAAGCATGCTCTTCCAACTCTAATGTCCTTCTTCGTGACTGGCTCAAAACCTCCTACTGCAAAACCCCTGGCAATGGGCAAGGAGACACCTTGCTGCTGGTGTCGTTCTTATATCGGTTGGGGCAGAGCAGATGGCAGTCCTTTGTTCATCCTAGCCTGATGTCTGGCTTGATGGCCAAAGCTGTCTTATGCCTAGGACTCATAAAATTCAAATCCATACAGTGCAGCACAGCAGAAGGAAAGCAGAGACCTGCAGACCTCCATGCCACCACAGACCAGCCCTCCAGTGCATGGCACAGGCGGGCCATAAACACCAGCTTGCTGCTACAGCACACAGCACAGATAGAAGATGTCACCCAGAGGCCTGCCAGCTTCGTGGCCAGCCTGCAGAGGGAGCCACCACAATGTTTGAGTATGTGGTAGAGGAGTGGAGCAGCTGGAACATTATGAAGAGATATTGAACTGGAGGAGAGGAATAGTCTGTTGTGAGTAACTGGCCCCACCACCTGGGTCCATGGTGAGGTCCCAGACCAAAGTGCCGCTGTGAGTCCCTGGCTATGCAACAGCAGGAGCTGATGTCATATTACCATTAGAGAACATAGGGATGTCCCTGTTTGGGGCAGCTGCTGGGACCCATGTGGCTGCCCAGGGGCTATGCATAACTAATTCTGCCCCACACTGGATGCAGCAGGAGAGCTGGCCCCATCTCTCACCAGCAGAAGTACTTGGGAGAGCAGGCAGGCCCTGTACCTCACCTAGGCAGCACAGTGGAGCTGGTGCTGGTGGCAAGTGTGTGGGAGAGCCAACCCCAAGAGCTCCTCACAGGCGGCAGCGTTTGGGAGAGTGGGCCCTGACCTTTTACTGGAAAGCACAGAGAAGCTGGCTCTGGAGGCAGGGGTGTGGGTGAGGTGGCCCCAATGGCATGAGAACAGGAGAGCAGACCCTGCCTCCTGCCAATGGCAGCATTGGCTGGCCTAGCCAGAGCAGTGATGGAGAGCTTGCCCTGGTGGTGCAGATAAGGGAGAGCCAATGTGCTGACCAGCTCAGCTACCACCCAGGCACAGATCCAGGGCTCTGAATTGGCTCACCCCAAATCTATATCATCTGTGACTGTTTGGGGCATGTGAAAGAGCCAGTCCTGCTGTTCCTGCTGCAGGATCTCCATGACACAAGCAATAGGATACGAGGAGAAATCTCAGTGAAAATGCAATATTGATAGTGTCACAGAAGCTACATATCTCGAACCAAACCAATGACTCTTTGCAATCAACATTTGCAAGTGAAGATGTATGGACAGAGGGATATACTGTGGGACACACTGCGACATACTACAACTTCCTTGATGAGATGTTTTCTTTGCCTTGTCTTTTTGTTTGTTTGTTTTTGTTGTTGTTGTTGTTTGCTTGCTTTTATGTTTTATTGGAGGGGAGTTGCAAGGGCAAAGGGCAGATATGAGGGGACAGGGAGATGAGAAACTCACACAGACTCAAAAATTAAAAAAAAACAAAAACCCTCCTACTGATTCATAACTAAACTCAAATGCTGTCTCCTCTGTGAGGATTCCCTAGCTTCCCATGGTGGTTAATTTCAATTGCCAGCTTGATTGGACTAAGAAATATGTAGTGCAAATCCTAAGTGTGAGCAGCACCACCCCATGGCTGGAGTCCCAGACTGAATAGAAAAACAAGGGAAAGCCAGCTGAGCACTGGCATTCCCTTCTCTGCTTCCTGGCTGGCATGATGGAGTAAGACACCCCTGCTGTCATGCCTTCCAAACCACGACAGGCAGCATGTCTCTGAACTGTGAACTAAAACAAACCTGAAGTTATTGCTAGGGATTGACCAAAGCAAAATAAAATAAAACAAACTGCTTACATGCATTTATGCCTTCAACTTGTTTTGCTCAAGTATCCCCTGGTACAACACACTCATGACACAGGTAACACATGCTACATGTCACCGAAAGAAGCATGCCCATGATTTGTAGGATTTTAAGTTTCCTGGTATCCTCATTTAATAAGCAAAAAGAATATAATAACTCTTGATAATATATTTCATTTAGACAGGTAATCCAAGTCACTTAAGCCCATAATGCAAAATTATGTATCTTTCACATTAATTCATCAAACCCCAATGTATCTTACATACAGAGCATATTCTAAATTAAGACACTATGTTGTCATAAAAATAATTACTGGTACATATATGTAGCTACATGATCACGAATCCAACATTTCAATTTACAAAACGTACATCTGAAAAAGAAGATTCACATTCTAAAGTTGTTCTAAATCTACTTGAATGCTTTCTGATAACTGAGTTAAATGTGTTCTTGATTTTACAGTGAAATAGACATCAAGTAACAAAACTCAGTTCCTTGGTCCCAATGACTGCATCTCAAGTCTTCCGCACACTAGAATGCAGTGGTTCTCATACTGGGCCCTACAGCTCTGCTGTGATTGTTTGTGTATTTATCTCGCTCCCTCACTAAAAGACCCTGTCTAAATTGCTTAGATCTTCCCCATTGCCTAGTGTAAATAAAGCTGGAGTCAAAAATGGTGAGAATTTGTTGAATCAATAAAAATAAATATGCAAATCATTTGAACCTTCTGCAAGATGAAATTGAGAGAATTCTTATGTACAAACCGTAAACACTTTTATGAATATATGCACACACAACTCCTCATACATACACAAACACAAACTGCAGCATGTCTCACAAGAACAGAAAGAACTTAAGCATTCTGGCTGATGAATAAAAAGAGTGGTATATGTACATATGTACTATTCAGCCTTTAAAAAAGAGTAAGTCCTGCCACATGTGACCATGTGAATGAACCCAGAGAATACTATACATATGAAATAAGTGAGTCACTAAAGGGCAGAGATGTCATGTCCATGTCTGTGGCTCATCTCTGACAGTCACACTCTGAAGTAGAAGCCATGGAGAACCATGAGTAGCATATAGGTAAACCCTGGAGATCTGCCACAATATTGTGTAGATGCTTTATAATATTGAACTGTGTACCCAAGACTTGAAGATGGTGGCTCTCATGTAAAGTGTTCGTACCACAGTTGAAGAAAAAGGACAGCAATAACAAAGACCCAAACCCAAGCAGCAGCAAACACACTCTGTGGTGTGTG
The DNA here is from genome assembly GCF_030254825.1 of Meriones unguiculatus. Taxonomy (NCBI): domain Eukaryota; kingdom Metazoa; phylum Chordata; class Mammalia; order Rodentia; family Muridae; genus Meriones; species Meriones unguiculatus. The sequence continues at coordinate 39,901,498 of NC_083365.1, read as the reverse complement.
GTGTTAACCACGGGGAACCAGAGAAAGGGAATGCATGGCACCTACACTTCTCACAATTATGCTAAAATGGAAGTTCTACTTAAAGAGAAACGAATACCAAGTGCATTTGTTACTGATTTGTTCAATAATAAACGTTTCCGTACATATCACCCATCTTACCCTTCCTTCTTCAGCGCCTTCATCCCATTGCCCAGTGACCTTATGGGTAGTTGGCATAATTACTACTCCATGATACATTTTTAAATTTTTCATTTATCATTAGTGGAAGAAGGGTGAGTCTGGGTGTGCATGCGCTTGCACCCACATGGAGGTCAGAGGACAGCTTTACGGAGTCATTTCTCTCCTTCCACATATACATGGTTCCAGGGACTAAAGTCATCAGGTTTGACTGGCAAGTACCTTTACAAAGCCCTCTCAAGTTAATCAGAGCCCATGATATCATGTTACATCAAGTTCTGCTTTTCCAAGCCTAAACTTCTGGAGACAGAGACTATTCACCGTACTTTGTAACTATCACACATAGCTCAATGGTAAATTTTTTAATCCCAGAATTCCATGTGTGACAGTTCTTCAGTGTTTTCCTTTACAGTGAATATTAACCTCTCCACAGTCACACTGATAGCATCATCTCTGGACACTTGGGGCTGAAGACCTACATATAGAAGTGATTCTATTAATTATAATACTGTTTGGAATGTGTGACTGTCATTTTGCCTCTATCACAATGGGCTCATATTCCTAGTCTTCGGTACAACACACAAGTGCCCTGTACAGTGCTCATCAAATGCGGATTCAGCAGCCCTTATTTCCTACCCCCAGAGCACTCTCCCATCTTCCCAACCAGTCACACAACACAACAAAGACAATTCAGAAATAGAAGTGATCTCTTCAGCCTTGGTTACTCTGTGTCCTGGTGAAAAACAACAGTGACAAATGAATGTGGGTATGTAAATTTCCACAAAGGAAATCAGTTGGCATATGCTTTATTCTAATCCTTCTTGAGTATGAACAAAGCATAATTAAACACAAAGACATCTGCTGACTCAGTCAGGGGGGTCACATAAGTCTGCACTGGTATCCATTCTCTTTTGCTTGGACAGCTCTTGGATGGTTGCTATCTCTCCAGCAGTAAACTTAGGAGTGAGAGTCACATTGTCATAATCAAATTCTTCATCGAGAAAAAAGGGCTGAACTTCATCTCCAACTATCTATAAAAGGTACAAAAGAAAGAAAGAAGCACACAATCATTGAAGTGAAGTTGAAACATAAACAGCCTATTAATATTTAATGAAACTTTTTTTTAGACTTTTGGCACTCTCAGCTGCTTAAGCTGTTTTTAAGTAAAGAAATAAATTCAATTATTCAATTTGACCTAATTTAAGTCTCTTAACATGCTCCATTTGTACCATGCTATAACTGAATGAGTATCATTAACTAATTCTGCCCTGAAGGCAAAAATCAGGTCTGCTTTGCACACATGCATTTCATTCTTTGCCACACTGTAGTGTCAGAGATCAAGACATAAGGAAAAGCTAGATGCTCTAGTAAATTACAAGAACTATACCTTAAGATCTTGACAAACCTTTTCACCATTTGCTAAAAATTCCTGTTAATGAAGTAATCATTAAAAATGAAATCAAAAGGATATTACATTTACTACACTTGAGATAATACCCATAACCTTTGTCCAATAACAGGAGGTATTAAAACATGTATGATCAAATTTAAAGGTCCAGAATCCCCCCTTTTTTTGTCTTTCTGTAAATCAGACTAGCTGCAAAGAAAGATAATAGTTTTATACATGTTTATACACATCCATGAGTTTTAAAGAGTGTCTAAAGGCTGACCTGCCCAAAGCACATTTCCCAGCACTGAGGGTGTAGCTCAGCTAGAGTGCTTGCCTGGCACACGCATGACACTGTGTTTGGTCCCCAGCATGGGTAAAAAGCAGCTTGGCTTTTTGCTTGTCTTTGTTTGTTTCAAAAGAGTATGTGTTCCAGTAGACAGAAAAGAATTCCTTAAATCTCATTAATTCACCCCCCTGAAAAATACCACCCAAATCCAATGGTATGTGATACAGTGAAATCACCCAGCACCTCCAAAAACTCATGTATGGTGGCGCAGAAATAATTGAAAACTGGCTTATGCAAAAATGAGAAATGCCCCAAAGCTAGCTAGTGTCAGCTTTAAACATTCTTGCATGGAAGATGATCTCCCGAGTAGCTTCTGCAGCATATGTGAAAGTAGAACACACTGCTCAGAAGCTCTGTGCTGCTACCACAGTAAAAAGAGCATCAGAAATGCAGAGATGTGCCATGCCAATAGCAGACTCCCTGCCACTCACTGCCCTGTGGCAGTAGAGTCAGCTGCTATGATCCAACAAGTTCCAGAGGCCTGGTCCTCTCCTCTGTGTTCATGATGAGGAAAAGTAAGAGCTGTCACTGAGATTTCCCATCACTGGCCTGCCCTAGTATCAGGAACCAGGGGGTATCAACAGCAGCTTCCATCAGCCCTGCTGATACCCACTACTGCCTCCCAGTCACGAAGCACTGAAAGGCTCCAGAACTTGCCCAAGGCTACCAAAGAAAAGAAGCCACATTTGAACCCAGAACAATCTGCTTTAAATAAAGTCATATTTGTTCAAAAACACAAGCAAAATCAACCAATCCCTAGCTCTTTGGGAGAAGAGGCCTTTTATGAATCAGCTGTCCATTTCCCACAGACACCACTGAAATTGTACTCAGGGCCATGTGAACAGTCATGACTGTTTTCAGAATGGTACCTGCATGTAGGAAGCATATTAGTGTGTACAAGAAAGTGACTGATGTGCCATGATCACTTTCTGTAATTAAATTTCTCACCACAAAGTAACAGAGGACACTATCCAATGAAGAAATGTGTACACACATTAACACTTGATGTCCAGAATGCAAGTGTCCAAGCCACCGCCCACTCTGAAGAATTACTGAGTCCTACAGACCAGGGCATAGTCCAACATAACTAACTATGCAGACACCCGATTCTCACTGATCCTGGCTGAGATGTGGAGGAAATTCTGTCTCTATGGGTGTATTTGGTCTCAGTGTGGGGAGGAAGGAAATTAAGCTCTTTATGCCCTCATCTAAAATCAAGTGACCACGCTGCAGTTACCTCATATCCTGCCCTAGGATTCAGGATCTCACCCTGAGCCTCTGAACCATCCACTCTCACCACATGCAGACAGTTGGCCTTCACCCACCTCCCAGTGAGGCTGGCCTATCACTTTAAATTAAACAAGTCCTTGGCTATGAAAAGCTCCTCCATAACATACCATGTTCTTCCTACTTTTTGTAAATAACACATTTCCATCTCCCTCCCACCCCTGACACTGCCTGGAGGGCTAAGACCCAGAGGCTACATAGCCCAGAGACCTACGATAGAACCAAACATAACAATCAAAAAAAAAAAATCTTTTGCTATACTCATAGATTAGCTCCTAGCCCAACAGTCATCAGAGAGGCTTCAGCTAACAACTGATGGAAACAGAGGCAAAGAGCCATGGCTAAATATTAAGCAGAGCTTGGGAAATCATGTGGAAGAGGGGGAGGAAGAATGTAAGGAGCCAGAGAGGTCAAGGACACCACAAGAAAACCTGCAGAATCAACTCACTAGGGCTCACAGAGACTGAACCAACAACCAGGAAGCCTGCATGGGGCTGACAGAGGCCCTCTGCACATATGTTATGCTTGTGCAGCTTGGTCTTCTTGTGGGAATCCAAGGGGTAAAGGCCTGAAGCTAGACATGCCCATTTAGGGACATAATTTAAAATGAAACACTGTGTTAGTGTTACATTCTGGATGTTTCGAGGAAATACCTGACAAAAGCAATCCAGGCGGGTGCCCGGAACTCTGCTTCTGGACAGAGATTGGGGCTCCGTTTCTCTCAGGGGCAGCTAGAGCACTTTAGAGTAAGTCCCATGTGCTAAGCTAGATGTGGAAAAGATTTTCTATGGAGTGTTACAGTTAGCTCTTTTAGAATGAGATCCCCAACAGCCGTGGAAACTTGGGTGTTCCAAAGCTTATGGTAATACCAAAGTGTTACAGCTCTTAGTTAAGCTGCTGTGCTGCATATGGCATGGTGAAAGCCCATGCCTGGTGACTTGCAGCCGAGACACAGGCCTAGCAAGGCCCAGGTCTGGTGGGCCAGAGGGCAGGCCTGGTGAGACAAGGCCCAGTAAAGGATAAATGACAAAATGATGAATCTTAGGTGGCCATGATAGAAGGCTGATGGTATCACACAGCACACAACCCCAGCAACACCTTTGTTTGAAAGCAGGGATTTATAAACCTGGGGCAGTGGGGAGGATTTTGAGGGTGAATGTGTTTGATTCAATGGGATTGGGAGCTAGGGACACTGTAATGGTACAGTGTCTCAATTTTCCATGTAGAAGCATGGTTCTATCACAAGAAGGAGAACACAGTATTCAATTTTCCTAGGGGTGAGGGGGAAATCTCCAAGTATAGTTCAAGGTTACTGCTGAAGACTAAGATCTAAGACTAAGACTAAGGATGAGATATTTCTAGGAATAGCTAGCTAGCTGAACCAGTTTCCTTATCAGGAAAGGGTCTGGTATGTAATCTTCCCTGGGGGCCATGTGATGCTCCTTATAAGACGTGGGGTCACTGAGATCAGGGGAGACTTTCAGAACCCTACTGAGAAAAGGGAGTTCATCATCATAGAGCAAGCACAATTAAATGGCTATCTGGAGAGTCAGACTTCAACCTTATCCCGCAGAGCCCCACAAAGGGTGAGACTTGCATTTTGGCTCAGATTTTGAGGGGGGTGCAGCCTCTCAGGGTGAGCAGGCATGAGAGCAGGTGGCACCACTCATGCTGGGAGCATGTAAGCACCACTTCCTCACATGTACATGGACTAGGAAGTACAGCAAGGACAGGATGTAGGATAAGCTATAAAACCTTGAGGCCCACCTCCAGTGACCACACTTCCTCTTACCCTTCTAAGGTTCTACAACATCCCAAACAGTGTCACTTGATAAAGACCAAGTGTTCAGACTTGGTCTATGCAGGCCTTTCACATTCACATCAGGACATTTCCCTCCTGGCCCCAAAGGCTCATGTCTCATAATGTAAAGCGAATCCAGTCCAACTGCTATGGTCCCTTAGTCTTTAGCAGTTCGGCAACTATTCAGATTGCAGGTGCAGAGTCTGTTCCGAGACCCAGACCATTTCTACACCATGAGCCTCTGCAAAATCAGCGACGCTGCACACTTCCAGCAGTGCAAGTAAGCATGCCCATTCCAGAGGGAGAAAGGAAGCACAGCAAGGAAAGGCCAGCCAGCTCTTGTGGGACATCATGTGGGGGCAGTTGCAGCTGTGTGTTTCTATCCACACAGAGCAGGAAGCAGACAGAGGACAGACAATGAGGCTGGACTACACAGCCTCCAATAACTTACTTCATCCAGCTAGAGCCCAACCTTCAAAAGTTCCCCAAGTCCCCCAAGATAGCACCACCAGCTGGGATTGACACATACAAAGGCTTGAGCCTGTGGGAAACAGATCATATCCAGACCATGACCACCTTATCATCCAGACCTCAACCTTGTGACTGCATCTCAGATTCGCTCCCAGTTAGTAAGAACTGGTTTGTCTATTCAGTAAATATTTGTTGCATGTCTATGCTTGATTCTGAGCTCATTCTGACATTTCATGTTACAGTAAAATAAGCTTATAGAGACACACAAGAGTGAGTGACAAGGCAGGGATCTGCAATACTAAGTGAATTGAGGTGTGCCACACCATTCAGAAAACATCACTGTGACCTTCCAAATGATGCCCCTTCAAACACAGGGAGGATGCATGCCTATTCCACAGTCCAGCTGTTGACTGCTGTAGCAACCTGGAAACTTTCTTCTTTCAAGTTATGTTTATTTCTGGATCTTAAGCTATATGGCTCCAAAGTTTCAACTACAAATTGAAATTCTGGTTTATTTCAGAGAAGAATCGCTGCTATACAACACCAAATCCCCTGCTGCTAAACAAAAAACAAGTGTGAATTAAGTTATTAACTTGTTATTTTTGCCTAAGGAGCTGAGAGAAATGTGTGCATTTCAGGTGTCTAATTTCAAGTCTAATTGAAATTTTTTTGTGACCACTAAGGGAATAGAATTTGTGTACTATTAGGAAACTTTGAGTTTTCTTAAAATTTCTCATGTGACTGATTCTTACAGAGACACTACTAAAGAAGGAGCCATTTTTATTCTTAATACCACATGGGCAAATTAAGGAACACAAAACTAATGTTCAAATCAATAATGGTAGCATTTAGCTACAGGCTAGAACACAGTGATGTGGTAAATAAACTAGGTTGGCGGGGAAATGTTTAAAATCTCATTGTGAAATGGAAGACACAGGACCTCAAGTTTCTCTACCGACCTTTTCCATGGTTGTCTCTTCAGGGAGCCACAGTTTCCCTCTCAATATTATAAATTCAGTTGGCTCTAGAAAGCAGTTCAAAACCTCCAAAACAATTCACCAGAACAGAGGAAGCAAGGCAATAATTTTTTGACAAATAAGAAGTGGGAGGTCTGAAAACTGCATTTCTTTAAGGGAAGATGCAAACACATACCCAGTAATAAAATTAGAGGGGAATCAAACAGGCCCAACCCATACCACAGAGCTATGGGCTCTGAAAGGGCAACTATGTGGAAGCAGACCTCTTAGCAGAACGCACTTCAGCTTTCAGGCTGAAGTCGCAGAAAGCAGCTACTAGCTCTAGACAGGCTCCTTGACAGTACCTCACAAGCTGCTTGCTGGAGAAGATGTTTAGATTCTTTTAATGATTTATCTGGTTATGGAAACAGGGAATGCTTTGGACATGAACTGATTGGCCTGCTCTTTGATCACCTCCCCCTGAGGGGGGAGCAGCCTTACCAGGCCACAGAGGAAGACAATGCAGCCACTCCTGATGAGACCTAACAAACTAGGATCAGAAGGAAGAAAAAGAAACCCTCCCCTACCAGTGGACTTGGGGAGGGAACTGTGTGGAGAAGGGGGAGGAAGGGAGGGATTGGGAGGGGAGGAGGGAGAGAACTAGAGGGGGGATACAGAGTAAATAAAATATAATTAAAAATTAAAAAAATAATAAGATTTGTGCTACTAAACCAAGGCAGAGCTGGCTCAGTCTTGTGAATCCACGCAGTTCTGAAATGACTCTCAAACTAATAATAGTAAGACCTAAAATTCCCAACTGGACACTAGTCATCTTTGCGCCCGAGGCCAACCCATGCTACCTAGTGAGACCTGATTGCAAACAAAGCCAAGGGAAAGTAATAAAGCTTACATACACAGTGTAAGCTTGAGGCTTGGATAGCTCAATTGATAAGGCTCCTGAGCCTGAATCTGAGAGTCCAGGGTTCAGTTCTTGCTACCTTTAGAGGCAGCCCCGGGAAGTTTAATAGTGGCTCAGACTGTGGCTCAGAATTCAAACAAAAGAGAGCATTAAGAACGTTAAAAAAAAAAGAGAAAGAAAGAAAGAAAAAAAGTGTCAGCCTGGATAGCCAAGGGCAGCAAACTAGTCAAGTTAGCTCTTCAGTTTGACAACACAAACGTTGTTCACATTAATTTGATTCCAACATTTTAAAATGCTCACATTTTCTGTTAGGACACTTACAGTCCTTTTTTTAAAAAAATGCAGCTATGAGTTGGTCTGAGTGGTACTAACCTGTCATCCTACTGATTGGGAGGCTGAGGTAAGAGAACTGCCAGCCTGAGCTACATTACAACTCCAAGCGCAACATATGTCACACAGCAGAGATGCAGTTCAGCAAAACAATGTGTGGGAAATTGGGAGAGAGGTTAGGGAGGTAGGGATAAATCTACAAGAAGTCAGGAATTGGGGTGAATATAACAAAAATATATTACATGAGAGTCTCAAAAATAAATTTTGAAAATGGGGGAAATGAATGCTTGCCTATTATGTCCAAGGCCCTGGACATAATCATACTCGTAGTTGTAATTTGAGTTTCACTGGCCATCAGATAGATTCTAGAATAAGCTTCTTTAACCACTAACTGAAACTAATTTATAATAACTTCTACTACTGTCCATAGATAGATAGATAGATAGATAGATAGATAGATATTCTAGAACTGACTTAAAGGTAATTAGATTTCTTGAGGTACTGGTCAGCCATGTCAAGTGGCTGACCCAGTAATATATATGGCCACAACTAGCCAAGAATATAAAGAAGGCTTAAAATGAAACACATTCCTACTTGGAGAAACCCTGTAATTTTAGCTTCTTAGAGCTCAGAGAACATAATCTATAATTCAAAGAGCATACTGGAAAGTGGCTGTCCTGACTGATTTGTCTAGTAACCAATTTGGGAGTTCCATGCAAGCCTGCAAGCACCTTGGCTGTACTTTTCAATATAGTAAACAAAAGTACTGCAAGGAAAAAGACCATTTAAGACAAAAAGCGTCTGTTACCTCTGATTGAATGGCTGATTCCATAACAGAATACGCAGTTACAAGAGCACCTGAAAGATCAAGTAAATCAAAGAGAAACCTAGGGACTGTATTAGAAAGCACTAATAAAGAGGCCTTAGCAAGCTCCTGTTTACCCCCATTATATTAAACACGGTAAGAGGTCACTTCCCAGCCCCACCTGCAGTTCATTTGTTATATGTGTGTAAAACCTAAAAAAATTACAGCAAAAATGACTCTCAAGTAATACTTTAGGGAGAATAAGCTATAGTAGAGATTCCATTTTCCCCATTTGAAAACTCTGGGTACGTGATATTTCCCAGCCTTCCATATGCCTAAATATGAACAATTACTAAACAGTGGTCAATGGATTCAAGTGAGAATCACTTGATGATGAGAATCACTTCGATCACTGATGAACTGACCTACCTGTTTACTGTAGAAACTCTCTACAAATTTTTAAATACAAGTTATAAACTTCTACCTCTTTTCAGGTATGGATTTCACACTAGGATTATCTGTTTCCAGCCTGGCCTTACCTTATCTAATACAAAGGTTTACAGGGCCTCAGAAATATTGCTCAGGTCACACCAGAGAGAGAAGGAAACTGTCCTTTTATCTACTGAGTGGTTCCTATACAAGCTACTATGTGGTAAAACGTGTTTCTATATACAAACACCATTGTTCTGTAAAAATCAGAGATAGATGGAAGTAAGACCAAATACACAACTTGAAATCTAAATTATCACAAACCAAATAATATAAAAGGAAAAATATAAAAGCATGCAAGTATGGAGGCGCCTCTAAAGGGCAAAGCCCGGGTCCTGTCACAATGGAACTTGCCAGGAGTACCTCTTCAGCTTGCTTCTGAGTTCTTCTCAAGGCAGTCGTCAGCTTCACCTCAGAGGTGAGAGGAAGGTCCACAGAAGGAGCATAAGAAACACAGGTGGGTATAGCCTGTTCCGCTTCACCCGGAAGTAGTAGCCTATCTGTTGGATACAAAATATTTATGAAGTTCATCATCTCCCCAAGTCACCAAAAAGCCTGTAACAATCAAAAAAGGCAGATATGCTCAGGGAAAGCTGGCCTGTTGCACAATGCCTGCCTTTATCTGTGAACTTAACCTGAAGAAGTTCCCTTTCTATGAACTAGAAGCCACCTTTAACATGTTGTAAGGCTATAGTCTATTTGGAAGGTAGGAGGGAGTCTTAGGGAGTGATGTGACAGGCCTCTCATGCCTAACTCCCTTTCTACTACACGAAAACAAGGCAGGAAGATGCTACTTTTGCCTCATTTTCCCAGTTTCCTGAGGGTGTGAAGAGAAAGAAAATGGAGTGCAGGCTTCATTCTGTAACAATGCGGCAATATTTCAAAAACATACATATTACAAAATGAGGGTGCCAGAAGGAAAGTACTTTAGCTTTCAGCAGAAAAATGAAATACCCTGTCATGTGAGGAATGCACGGGCTCATTCTCCACACTTGCAAACAACGTGTTTCCTGCTTGTTTAGCACATTCACAAGAATTCAATAACCAATCTTACATCCCCCTTGGATTTATTGTAAGTGCCTGTGCTGGCTTGTTTTCACATGTGTGACACCTCATGAATGTATCACAGATGTCAGTTAACCTTCTTTAAGGTGAGCAAACAGACACACAGAAAAAAGCAGTATCTTCCCTCCTCGGTCTAAACTTCCATATAACCAAGGAGCTAGTGAGAGCCAGCCAGTGACTTGGAACTGGCACAGGGTGCTACTGCCTGCTACTCAAGGATGATCCTAATTAAGCCACTCATTAAGTTCTCAGTGGAAGTGATTAATTAGCAACAGGCATATCTGGGCTAATGGCAGTGGCAGTATACATGGGAAGATAACTGTGCAAGCCTGATATTAAAAAACTGAGACTATCCTGAAACAAGTCTTTCATCCCCCGCCCCAAGACATCACACGCACAAAAATAAATCACTGCTCTTTTTTTAATTGTTAAGAAACAGAACATAGTGTCAGGTAATCTGGAAACTGGGAACTGTGGTGGGGAGACAGTGAAGAGAGTTCTACTGAGCTCAATTATTGGAATTTTAGAAGATCATCTCATTAACTGGCATAAATAAAAGCAATAATAATAACAGACACTGATGTGTCCAGTGTTTTACAAGAACCAGTATGGCTAATACTCTCAACAACTCTTACTGTTTTCTGTGTTCTAGGCAATGAGCTCTACACACGGAGAGAGACCTCACTCGGGATCCCACGGTTAGAAAGGCAAAGTCAGCATATCTCCACCAGAGTCTGGACCTCAGCCAATGTAACATTATACATTTTTTAATGAACATTTTATTACATGTTCAATTTTGCTTCATTATGTGGAATGTCCAAGCTACAGCACCTGTAGCTCCTGAGTGTCATAGGCAACACTAAGTACAGTTTCCAAACATGTGATGCCCAGAAAGTAACCCATTTAAACTCATTAACACTGGGAGAGAAACTGGCCTCCTGCACTGAGCTCCCTCATGGAAAAGCCTAGGTTAGATCCAAGGCTGGCAAGGGCCTGCCAAAAGCACTAAAGCCAAGGCTTAGGCCTCTCGGTGTGAAGAACATCTATCTGGCCAGCTGGCTGCTGGCGCGAACACTAGCTCTAATGTGAAATCAGAATCAATTCTGTTCTCCAAGCTTATATTTAAGACTATGGTTCTGTCTGACAAAAGGTGTGGCAAGCAGAATGAATGTGAGGGTCCTCTATTGAAGCTTTAGAGCCCTAATCTGTTTTCTTCAGAGGCAAGATTTTCAACAGCAACAAAAAAATTGATTTCTTTTATAATAATTCTACTGCCACGGGAACAATTATTTCAAAACAAAACAACTCCACATCCTCAGCATCTTAAATTGCTGTCATCTCCTCTCTGGGGTAAAGATAAAATTCAAGAATGCATACTGTCAGGGGCTAGCACAGCACCTTGCGCATGGTGAATTCTCAACCAATACTTGGAAGCAGAAAATGAACTTCCTGCATTATAAATTTCAACTGAGCAGCAACTATCAAGAGCTCGTGTACCATTTAGCCTCTGTGGGTGATGTAAGGCAAGCATAGTCCACCCTCTCAAAACCGAAGGTTATTATAGGGATACATTTTCCACATATAAAATCAAAATGAGCGAAATCAAAAACAAAATTGAATTGTTCTGACTCTAAGCATTACAGAGCTATAAAAGGTAAAACAACACTGACAAAAGAGCCTGGTAAGACATCTGTTAGGAGAGAAAACTACTCCTGTCTTCCAGCCATCTCACAGTTATTTGTCTAAATATTTATAGTAAGTGAATAAACTGTAATAAGTAATAAATAAATACTTATATTTCTTGGAGGTTGGGGAAATAATAATAACTGATGAGGATGAATGAATTATCTGAAGTAGCCTTTTAACACCAAATCTACAGTGTTTTAGGATCAGACTCATATCTTATTTATTGCCTCTAACACAACCCAACAGCTACATTTTGAATATCCTCGAAAGCTGGTATGCACTTTAGGAGCAGGGCAGCTTCCCAAAGTAAATCTTGTGGCTGATGGTCAAAGCTGTTTGAGATTGTTCAGTTCTCTCTCTCAAGGACATGCTAGGGATTTCTTTTTTCTTTTTTCTTTCTTTTTTGTCACTGTTTAAATCTTTTTTATTGATTTACTGCCTTTTTCTTTTTTATTATTATCATTTATTACAATTTATTCAATTTGTATCCTGGCTGTGTCCCCTTCCCTCATCCCCTTCCAACCCCTCCCTCTTCTCTCCCTATGCCCCTCCCCTAGTCCACTGATAGGGGAGGTCCTCCTCCCCTTCTATTTGACTCTAGGCTATCAGGTCTCATCAGGACTGGCTGCATTGTCTTCCTCTGTGGCCTGGCAAGACTGCACCCTCCCCCAGGGGGAGGTGATCAGAAGGCCTGTTACTGAGTTCCTGCCAGAGAAAGCCCCTGTTCCCCTTATTAGGGATCCCACTGGGATACTGAGTCTATGAGCTACTTGTGAGCAGGAGTTTTAGGTCCTCTCTATGCATTGTCCTTTGATGGGGTATCAGTCTCTGCAGGGCCCCCAGGGCTCAGGTTTTTTGTTTTTTGTTTTTTTGTTTTTTGGCTCTGTTTCAAGCTCCTGTCCCCTCCAGGTCTTTCTATCTCCTCCTTTCATAATATTCCCTGCATTCTGCCCAAAGTTTGGATATGAGTCTCAGCCTCTGCTTTGATACCTCGATGAGTAGAAACAAAATACATGTCATTTATCTATCAATATTTAGTCACTAATCAATAACTCAAAGGCTATAACCACAAAAGCTAATAAATAACACTTAAAAGTGAATGATCTAGGGGCTACAGAGATGGCTGAACAGTTAAGAACATTGGCTGCTCTTTCAGAGGCCCGAGTTTGATACCTAGCACCCACATGGCTATTTGCAACCATCTGTGGCTCCAGTTCTGAGGAATCTGATGCCTGCTTCTGATCTCCATGGGCACTGCATGCATGTGACACCCAAATATACATGCAAGCAAAACACCATACACTTAAAAATAAATAAATAAATTTTAGAGATTTGGTAAACATAATGGTTCTCAATCCTATACCAAGGATATTCTTCAATTCAAACTGAAAATTGACTGTAAATTTAGAAAGTATAGCTGCAGTACAGTTTGGTGCCACACCTTGGTTCACACTGAAGTACCCTTCCAAACATTGCTTTTATAACTTCAGTGAAAATATCAACAAATCTGATGAGGGGTCCTCAGAGTTTTCCAGGGACTCTCAGACTACATCTTCAAGGATCCACTGTTCTATCTAGTATCAATCCAAACCTCACTCTGAGAAAACTAGAAATCCCAGATAAAGTTTAAAACTCAACTACTTGAAAGCATTGGAGGTCTTCTAGATCAGAGTAGATCTTGAGGGGTCAAGATTCACCCAAAAGGGAAAGAGTTGAGAAGTAAGTCTAAGGGTCATAGTGGCTTTTCAACTCAAGGCATTTTTACTGGCTTGCAAGCAGAGGCTATGAAGTCAAGGAGTGAAAGGCTTTAAAACATTACAGCAGGGGCTGCACAGATGATTCGGGTTAAGAGCACTGGTTGATCTTAACCCCACAGTCCACTTGAACACTTCTCCAAACACCTGAGACTTCAGACTACCAGATATTATGAAGTACACTGTTTTCCTTATATGTACGGTTTCCAGCTCTTACGGAACCATAATATGCAAATTTGTCTTATCTTTAATAAATGGTAAAGCTATATGCATACAAACGTCTTTGTGACTTGCGTAGCTTCTTTATGTAGCTTCTTTTATACCTAGAACTGCATAAAATTTCCTTCTGTGAAAAGAAATCATGAAGGAAAAGGTTTTTTAAAGCCCTGTTCCAGGAACTGTCTCTAACATGAACTCAGTGGCTGGCTCTTTGACCTCCCTCTACTCCACCAAGGGAGGAGCAGCCTTGCTAGGCCACAGAGGACATTGCAGCCAGTCCTGTGGAGACCTGATAAGCTAGGGTCAGATGGAAGGGGAGGAGGACCTCCCCTATCAGTGGACTTAGACAGAGGCAGGGAGGAGATGAGGGAGGGAGAGTGTGATTGGGAGGGAATGGGGGAGGGGGCTACAGCTGGGATACAAAGTTTAAAAACTGTAATTAATATAAAAAAATAAAAATTTAATTTAAAAAATTTCAGAACCGAGACAACTGAAACTCACCTACTTGGGAAATTTGTCTCTTCTCAGAGAAGCAAAGCAGAACATTTCAGCTTGGTGGTTGCACGTTGGCTAAAACTGTACCAATGTGAAGGTTATGCTTATATGACAGTCATGTACATAAGCTAGCTCTCAGAACAGCCTCCTGTCATGTGACTTTAACAATTTCAACTAGAAAAAGAAACCTTTTTGTAATGCATTTTTTAAGGAGAAAAATAAGCCACTGTTCATATAGACTGCTTCTGCAAGGTACCATTTACAATCATGTGGAAATATTCACATACCCGTGTTAGTTAAGTATCATTATCATGAAAACTGTGGAGATACAGTAAAGAGAATTTAGAAAATGACCAGTAACCATGAAACTGTTTCAAGGAAATTTTACCCTTTTCCTCCTAAAATCAACCCTAGTTAGCTATATATGTGAATATAAAGAATGCAAACCAGTGCAATAAAATGAATGAATTGCAAAGAAGAAGAAGGAGAAGGAGGCGGAGAAGAAGAAGAAGAAGAAGAAGAAGAAGAAGAAGAAGAAGAAGAAGAAGAAGAAGAAGAAGAAGAAAGCCCTGTTCCACACTATTCCTTCTCACCCTCAACTCAGTTCCTCGTTTAGGTGATGGGTTTTCACCCTGTAGGTTACACTCAACTTAGCATTCTCTGACTCCATGGACAAATTTTAGTCTTCCTGCCTGTGTTCTAATGAGATCTAGAACAACTTATAATGATATATGTGTAATTCTATGGTTAATACCTAATTCTTCCAATAAACTATTAATCACCTGAGAACAAAGTCTGATGTTTTAGTTTCAATTATGTTCCAGGAATAAGATACAGTTGTTAAATATTTGTTGATTAAAAATCACTGGTCATTTACAGGCTCCTTAAACTTGCTTAATGTTGCAGATAAAACAAGGTCTTTTTTTAAGTGACCAATGTCCTCATTTGCATGTACATAGTCAAAATAATCACAAGTAACTACAAGTGCTGAAGAAATTGAAAATAAAAATCAACAAGGGCTCCAAGCTCTCAACACAGGCAGACCCTCCACATCTTTCTCCATTGTCTAGCCCGCTAAGTGAAGTCCTCACCCTTCATCCAGGAAGCTTTGCAACAGACGGAGACCATTACAGAAAACCACAACCAATCAAACTGCAGAACTGTGGAGCCATGTCTCATTGGATACTGTGGTTATTTAAACAAAAATGGCCCCCATAAGCCCATAGGGAGTGGCACTAATAGGAAGGGTGTCCTTGTTGGAGAAAGCGTGGCTTGTTGGAGGAGGTGTGCCACATGGGGTAGGCTTTGAGGTCTCAAAAGCTCAAGCCTGGCCAATGTCACTTTCACTTCTGCTGCCTGTGGATCAAATATAGAATTCTCAGCATCTTCTCCAGCACCATATCTGCCTGTAGACCACCATGCTTCCTGCCATAATGATCATGAACTAAACCTCTGAAACTATAAGCCAGTCCCCAATTAAATGTTTTTATTTAAAAGAGTTGCCATGATCACAGTGTCTCTTCCCAGCAATAGAAAACCTAACTAGGACAGAAGTTGGTAGCAGGAGTGAGATATTGCTGCAATAGGCCTGACCAGGATTTTGTTTGAAGGAATGTGGACTTTGGGACTTAAGGTTAGAAAAGCAGTGGAATGCTTTAAACAAGGATTAATGGAGCATACTAGTAGGATCATGGAAGTCAGTGGTGCTGAGGGTGATTTAAACTGTGGGGACCTGGCTCAAAAAGTTTCAGAGAAGAATATTAATATGTGGCCTACAGATCATTCTTGTGATATTTTGATGAAAGTGGTTGCTTTATGCCCTTGTCCAAAAAAATCGGCCTGCAGCTAAACTAAAGAGTTTTGGATTAATATGCATTAGCAGAGGAAATCTCAAAACAGCCTAATATTGACTTTGTCATGTGGTTATTAAAGTTCACATTTATGTAGATTTATAATGAAAAGGAGCAAGAAAGTTACAAAATATACAATTTGAGGATAAAAGGGTCACCAGGAAATGGAATGGAGCTAAGTCCTGAAATCAAAGAGATAAACAGATTTTTAAAAAACCTGATGTTAAATGGAATAAAGGGAGTGGTGGCCTCAGCAAGATCCTACCCATCAAAGCTTCCAATTTGTAAAAAGGAATTAAAAAAAAAAAAGCTTAAAGCCAGGTGTGTGGTATACACCCTTAATCCCAATATTCCAGAGGCAGAGACAGAAGAATCTCTGAGTTTGAGGCTACCCTGCTCTAGAGGTTGAGTTTCAGGACAGCCAAGTTTAGGCAGTGAAGGAAACTATCAAAAACAGAAAGTGGGTTGAAGATGTAATTGAACAAGGGGGGCCATGGTCCAGCCCCAGCATGCAGGAGAACTTGGCAGCTTCAGCCACGTGGTTCTGGCTTTAGAGGCAGGAAGAAAATGGTTATGGAACCTCCCTTCATGACTAAGGAAAGCTGCTGAGACCAGGCACAGGTCAGAGGTGTCCCTACACAATGCATAGAAAGACTATTTCGTAAAGCTGTCAAGGTGAAGCCTGGATTGCCTTGGAGACCCCAAAATATTGGAGATGCCAGAGCCATGGGATACCTGCCAAGGAGACCTGCTCACAGGAGTGGAACCAGCCTAAGAGAGAGAAGTGCATTGCAGTCAACAAAGCTGAAAGGAGTTGGAGATCTGAAGGGCACTTCGATAACAGACATGAAAATGCAGAGTTTGGAGTTTTGCCCAGCTGGTTTTCAGTCTTGCTTTGGTCCAGTATTTCCTCACTATGCTCCCTTTTGGAATGATATAGCCTATGCCACTGTATGTTGGAAGAATGTGATCTGCATTTTCATTTTGATTGTACAGGGGTTACAGTTAGTGGATTGCTATGAGTTTCAAAAGGAACTTTGTACTTTTAAACAGGGTTGAGAATTTGCTACACCATGGGGACTTTTGAGGTTGTACTAAATGCATTTTGCATTATGATATAACTACAAGCCTGTGGGAGTAGAAATATGGTGGTCTGAATAAAAATGCCCCCATATGTAAGCCAGCCCCAATTAAATGTTTTCCTTTATAAGAGTTGCTATGGTCATGGTGTCTCTTCACAGAAATAGAAATCCTAACTAAAACAGCTACTTCTATAAAACATTCATATACACCTAAGGGTCAGAGACTACTGCAGTACAAAATGCAAAAAGATTATAAGAGCCAGAGGACCAGAGACTTCACTGTGAGATTGTATCTTCTAGTAATGCCAGAAGCTATGCCCATAAAAGCTCAGCAACATGATTTCCTAACTGTGAACTGAACAAGGACAACAACAATAGACATTCCAAAGTGGATGGGGGAAAGACCATGAAGCCTTGACCTACCTACACAAGTAACTACAGTCAATTAAAGAATGCTGAGAGCAGGATAAATAGTCTTTCTTTCCTGGGGAAGAGCACACCAATTGTTCATCCAATATCAAATGGTCAGTCCTGAAAAAATATATGCAAGTAGTACAATAGACTGAGCAGGTTGTACTTATGTATCAAGAAATATACATATATGTATGTTACAATAATTAATGAAAAATACAGGCCATGAATTTGGAAGAAAGCAAAGAGGGATATATGGGAGGATTTGGAGGGAGGAAATGGAAAGAAGAAATGATGTAATTATATTAATCTCAATAAAAAAATACTTTTATTTTAAAAATCAAATAGGGCTGCAACTGTTGAGCAGAAATCAGTGCCCATTCTCATCCAACACAATGAGCTACAGTGTAAAAACACCGACTGAAAGAAACTGTGCAAGTGTGATTATAAGAACTAGACCTCCAAACGCCAGTCTCTGGAGCCAGCTGCACTGAAACTGAGAGACCAAAAGAAAAATAACAGTCTTCCTACTATAATGACCTCCATGTAATGACTGTAGCTATTCCAAATTATAATTTTGTTGTATAGCAGTTTGAGCCATCTTGTGTCTGAGGCAGGGCAATCACCAGGTTAATTACCTTATCTTGAATTCAAAAGAGGAAAAGGTGCTAACTTGATGTCAAATAAAGGCAGGTACCAAACCTTGTAGTAACCTTGTAGGCCACTCATATCACTGCATTGTGTTCATTCTGCCAAAAACCTGGCTAAAGCGCTACTCCTCGGCTGTCAAATGATAAGGCAAACACTGGAAAGAAACTGTGCTCTTGAATCTTGGAGAATATTATGAGAATATTTATGAGGGTGGATACAGTGAACAAATAAAATCAATGGTAGAAAAAAACAATACAAAACATGCTTCCTTGTTGTTGCAGGCAAATCTGTTGCTTAAACAATAACAACAGAATCTAATCAGTAAACTTCCCAGCTGCCAAAATTATATGAGCAACTTGCCTATTTAAAAATGTCACATTTCCCATCTGATATAAATATTTGCCTTCTGCTCACATTCCTGAAGTGCAATACAAATTAGACCACAAACTAAAATTCACCTTGGCACAAAACATTTAATTTCTTTCTCCCTTTCAAGTGACCCAGATTGCACATCATGAAAATTGGGAAACCCTGGTGGTTTTTCTCTGTGATTAGAATAGATCGGGAGGGCAGAGCCAAGATGGCGACTAGCACACACAGTTTCTGAGCGGTGGGATACCTGATCTTCTGAGTTGGAGAATGGAAGGACCCCTAACCCAGGAAAATCACGGTGAGGCTTTCTGAACAACAGGGAACATCGCAGGAGGTGAAAACTTTGGTCTCCGGTCACCCAGGGACTTGTTTGGGGAAGGAGAGAAACGATCCTTTGATCTTGCAGCACTCCCTTCCCCCAGACCTCCTTCCTCCTCGGCACAGCAGCACAGTGGACTCATCTTTCTCAGCACAGACGTAACTGCTTGGGGTATACAGCCGCTGAGACAGAGCCCCAAGCACTTTAGCGGCAGACAAAAGCCAGCAGTACGTGTCCCGGAGTCCCAGATTCGCGCAGCGGCTGCACCATCCTCCCAGGGCGCAAATCTGCTAGACGCCATACTAGCTCCACAGGATTGCCATCACTGACGGTACGGCCCGCCCAATCCCACAGTGACAGAGAATACGCTATATACTCACCAAAACCAGGCAGAAACGTCATACAACCTGGACACACCAGGCAGTGGGCCTCCCAAGCTTGGAGAGCACAACGAAGAGACCCCAGGACTTCCCAGAAAGCATCAGGAGTAGCGACCCAGTCTCCAGTTACAGCAGGACGTGACAGTGGAGCAGCACTGAACTGGCGGGGCACCACAGCCCTCCAGTTTAAGACTAACCAGGGCCAAACCAGAGAACAGAGAGCCTGGTTACCCCATCCCTGCTGAAGTGACCACCCTGAAATCTCCAGCTGCAGCAAGACCTCAGAACCTGGCAGTGACAGCAGCACAGAACTGGCGGAGCACATCAAAGAAGCAGGGCCCAACCAGAGAGCAGAGAGCCCCGGATACCAAGATCTCTGCCAAGAGACCTGCCTGTAAGTGAGTGCACCCTTGAGAATCTGCAGATCCCCAGACCCTGGGTCCTTCTAAATCAGAAGCCAGGCATCGAACCCCCCTCCCACCCACATACCCACTTTGGGAAACAGAGGGGCACTAGGGACATTGAAGTTCCTGCCCTGTGGGCCTAATTGAGGAGTTAGGCAGTTAATGCCAGAAATTGCGCTGCGATCATCATTAGCGCCTGCGACATATACAGTGCAGAGCCCCTCCCATACACTCAAGGGTTCAATATTAGCCATCACTCTGTCCCTCGAGACACGAATCCACGCACACTTACACACACAGACACACACACACACACACACACACACACGCTTGCATTTGCCCCGTTTGTGCCTGCGTACTTTCCTCCCACAGGTACAGCTAGTCCTCAGCACACGCTGAGAGTGCTCAGCTTCCTGAAGAACTCTCCAGACACCAGAGAGAGACAGCACCAGTCTGATCTGCAGAATCCAAAAACAAACAGGGAAGGTTTCAGATAAGCCAATGGCCAGGGGTAAGCGAAAGAACACTTCCAACATAAATCAGGACATCATGACTTCACCAGCAAACCCCAAAATGGATGGATACTCCAATTCAGCAGAAGCACAGGAAAATGATTTTAAAGCCATGCTTGCCCAATTATTTGAGGCTCATAAGGAGGAAATGAACAAGTCTTTCAAAGAGATGGCCAGTCAATTGGAGGCAAAGAAAGAAGAAATAGACAATATCCTTAAAGAAACACAGGCAAACATAGCCAAACAAATAGATACACAAGTATAGGAAAAATTAGTGGCATATAAGAAGGAAATGAAAAAAGAAATAGAGGCCATCGTAGAGAGACAGGAATCCAAATTCAAACACATGAAAGAAATGGTGCAAGGCATGAAAACAGAATTAGAATCAATAAAGAAAACACAAATTGAGAAAACCCTTGAGCTGGAGAACTTGGAGAAAAGATCAGGAACCACAAAAGTAAGCATCACCAACAGAATACAAGAGATGGAAGAGAGAATCTCTGGAGCTGAAGACACACTTGCAGAAATGGATACTTCTCTCAAAGAAAAAGTAGAATCAGAAAAGTTCCAATCACAAAATATCCAAGAAATCAAGGATGCTATGAAATGACAAAATCTAAGAATAATAGGAATTCATGAAAAACAAGACTCCAGACTCCAAAGTGACCATAGAAGAAAATTTTCCCAACTTAAAGAAAGAGATGTCCATAAGTATACAAGAGGCCTACAGAACTCCAAATAGACTAGACCAGAAAAGAAACACATCACGTCACATCATAGTCAAAACACTAAATCTACAGAACAAAGAAAAGATATTAAAAGCAGCAAGGGAAAAAGGCCAAGTAACATATGAAGGTAGACCTATCAGAATCACACCGGACTTCTCATCAGAAACTATGAAAGCCAGAAGGGCCTGGGCAAGTATCATGAAGACTCTAAGAGATCATAAATGTCAACCCAGACTAGTATACCCTGCAAAGCTTTCAAACAACATAGATGGAGAAAACAAAATATTCCATGACAAAACTAAATTTACACAATATCTACACAGCAAACCATCCCTACAGAAGATACTAGAAGGAAAACTCCAATCCAATGAAAACAAATTCACCCAAGAAAACAGGGCATACAGATAATATCCCAACAAAAATGAAAAGAAAACAAGCAATGAAAGAGGGTTAGATCACCGACTCCATTACAAAAGGAACTAACATGCATTGGTCACTATTATCTATCAATATCAATGGACTCAACTCACCAATAAAAAGACACAGGCTAACAGAATGGTTGTGGAAACAGGATACAACATTCTGTTGCATCCAAGAAACACACCTATGCAACAAAGATAAACACTACCTCAGAGTAAAGGGCTGGAAAACTGTTTTTCAAGCAAATGGTTCCAGAAAACAAGCTGGAGTAGCCATCCTAATATCTAATAAAATAGACTTTCAACCCAAGTTAATCAAAAAAGATAAGGAGGGCCACTATATTCTCATCAAAGGAAAAATCCACCAAGAGGACATCACGATCTTGAATATCTATGCCCCAAATACAAGAGCACCGACATTCGTAAATGAAACATTATTAAAGCTTAAATCATACATTGATCCTAATACCTTAATAGTGGGAGACTTCAACACTCCACTCTCACCAAGGGACAGATCAACTAGACAGACACCAAATAGGGAAATAAAAGCACTCACAGAATCCCTAAATCAAATGGACCTAATAGACGTCTACAGATCTCAAAAGAGTACACCTTCTTTTCAGCACCGCATGGAACCTTTTCCAAAATAGACCATATAGTGGGTCACAAAGCAAGCCTCAACAGATACAAAAGGATTGAAATAATCCCTTGTATACTATCTGACCACCATGGACTAAAGCTCGACCTCAACAACAACAGAAACAACAAAAAGCCGACACGCACATGGAAACTGAACAACTTACGACTCAATGACAGCTGGGTTAAGGAAGAAATAAAGAAAGAAATTAAAGACTTCCTAGAATTCAATGAAAAGGAAGGCACAACATACCCAAATTTATGGGACACATTGAAAGCAGTGCTCAGAGGAAAATTTATAGCACTAAGTGCCTGCAAGAAGAAATTCGTAACATCACATACAAACAACTTAAGGGCCCAACTGAAAACCCTAGAAAAAAAAAGAAGCAGATACACCCAAGAGGAGCAGACGGCTGGAAATAATCAAACTAAGGGCTGAAATCAATCAACTAGAAACAAATAAAACTATCTAAAGAATCAATGAAACAAAAAGCTGGTTCTTTGAGAAAATCAACAAGATAGACAAACCCTTAGCCAAACTAACTAAAAAGCAGAGAGAAACTATCCAGATCAGCAAAATCAGAAATGAAAATGGGGACATAACAACAGACACTGAGGAAATCCAAACAATTATTAGGTCATACTACAAAAGCCTATATGCCACAAAATTTGAAAATCTAAATGAAATGGATAATTTTCTTGAAAGATTCCATCTACCAAAACTAAGTCAAGATCAGGTAGAAAGACTGAATAGCCCTATATCTCCCAAGGAAATCAAAGCAGTCATTAACAGTCTCCCCTCCAAAAAAAAGCCCTGGACCAGATGGCTTCAGCGCAGAATTCTACAAGACCTTCAAAGAAGTGCTAACTCCAATTCTCCTCAAGCTATTCCACAAAATAGAAACAGAAGGAACACTACCAAACTCATTCTATGAAGCCACAGTCACCTTAATACCTAAACCACACAAAGACCCAACAAAAAAGGAGAACTTCAGGCCTATCTCTCTTATGAACATTGACGCAAAAATACTCAATAAAATACTTGCAAACCGAATCCAACATATCAAAGATATCATCCACCATGACCAAGTAGGCTTCATCCCAGGCATGCAAGGGTGGTTCAACATACGGAAATCCATCAATGTAATCCACTACATAAACAAACTGAAGGAGAAAAACCACATGATCATCTCCTTAGATGCTGAAAAAGCATTTGACAAAGTCCAACACCCATTCATGTTTAAAGTCTTGGAGAGATCAGGGATACAAGGCACATACCTAAAGATAGTAAAGGCAATATACAGCAAGCCTATAGCTAACATCAAACTCAATGGAGAGAAACTTAAATCAATCCCACTGAAATCAGGGACAAGACAAGGCTGTCCATTGTCCCCATATCTCTTCAACTTAGTACTTGAAGTCCTAGCCAGAGCAAGAAGACAACTAAAGGAGATCAAGGGGATACAAATCGGAAAGGAAGAGGTCAAAGTGTCACTATTTGCAGATGATATGATAGTATACATGAGCGACCCCAAAAATTCAACCAGAGAACTCCTTCAGCTGATAAACACCTTCAGCAAAGTGGCAGGATACAAAATCAACTCAAAAAAATCAGAAGCCCTCCTATATACCAAAGACAAAAAGGCTGAGAAAGAAATTAGGGAAACAACACCCTTCACAATAGCCACTAATAACATAAAGTACCTTGGTGTGACTCTAACCAAGCAAGTGAAAGACCTGTTTGAGAAAAACTTCAAGTCTCTGAAGAAAGAAATCGAAGAAGATATCAGAAGATGGAAAGATCTCCCGTGCTCATGGATTGGTAGGATTAACATTGTGAAAATGGCCATACTGCCAAAAGCAATCTACAGATTCAATGCAATTCCCATCAAAATACCAACTCAATTCTTTACAGACCTTGAAAAAAAGATTCTCAGCTTCATATGGAGAAACAAAAAACCCAGAATCTCCAAAACGATCCTGTACAACAACAGATCATCTGGAGGTATCTCCATCCCTGATCTCAAGCTGTACTACAGGGCAACAGTAATAAAAACTGCATGGTATTGGCATAGAAACAGAAAGGAGGATCAATGGAACCACATAGAAGACCCAGAAATAAACCCACACACCTATGAATACTCGATATTTGACAAAGAAGCCAATTCCATTCAATGGAAAAAAGACAGCATCTTCAACAAATGGTGCTGGACCAACTGGATGTCTACATGCAGAAAAATGAAAATAGATCCATATTTATCACCCTGCACAAAACTAGAGTCAAAGTGGATCAAGGACCTCAACATAAAACCAGATACCCTAAATCAATTGGAAAAAAAAGTGGGGAACAGCCTAGAACTCATTGGCACAGGAGACAACATCCTAAACAGAACACCAACAGCACAGGCTCTAAGAGCAACAATCAATAAATGGGACCTCATGAAACTGAAAAGTTTCTGTAAAGCAAAGGATACCGTCATCAAAACAAAACGACTGCCTACAGATTGGGAAAGAATTTTCACTAACCCTTTATCTGACAGAGGACTAATATCCAGTATATACAAAGAACTAAAGAAGCTGAAAAGCAGCAATCCAAGTAATCCAATTAAAAAATGGGGAACAGAGCTAAACAGAGAATTCTCGACAGAGGAATATCGAATGGCAGAAAAACACTTAAAGAAATGTTCATCCTCATTAGCCATCAGGGAAATGCAAATCAAAACGACCCTGAGATATCACCTTACACCCATCAGAATGGCCAAGATGAAAAACTCAAGCGATAACACATGCTGGAGA
Organism: Meriones unguiculatus; assembly: GCF_030254825.1. Classification (NCBI taxonomy): domain Eukaryota; kingdom Metazoa; phylum Chordata; class Mammalia; order Rodentia; family Muridae; genus Meriones; species Meriones unguiculatus. Next base: position 39,876,748 of record NC_083365.1, on the reverse strand, counting down.
GGTTGTGGAGAAAGGGGAACCCTCCTCCACTGCTGGTGGGAATGTAAACTGGTACAACCACTCTGGAAAGCTATCTGGCGCTTTCTAAGACAATTAGGAATAGTGCTTCCTCAAGACCCAGCTATACCACTGCTAGGTATATACCCAAAGTTCGTTCAAGTACACAAAAGGGATACTTGCTCAACCATGTTTATAGCAGCTTTATTTGTAATAGCTAGAACCCGGAAACAACCCAGATGTCCATCAACGGAGGAATGAGTACAGAAATTGTGGTATTTTTACACAATAGAATACTACTCAGCAATCAAAAAGGAGGAAATCATGAAATTTGCAGGCAAATGGTGGGATCTAGAAAAGATCATTCTGAGTGAAATATCCCAGAAGGAGAAAGACAAACACGGGATATACTCACTTATATAGACCTATAAGATATGATAAACATAATGAAATCTATACACCTAAAAAAGATAATCAATTGAGCAGACATGGGGTAAGATGATCAATCCTCGTTTAGAAAGACAGATGGGATGTGCGTATGACAGGAGTCTACTGAGCGCATCTGAAAGACTCTAACTAGCAGTGTTTTCAAAGCAAAGGCTCATGACCAAACCTTTGGCAGAGTACAGGGAATCATAAGAAGGGGAGTTAGTCTGTTGGGGAAAGGATAGGAGCTCCACAAGGACCAAATATATCTGGGCACAGGGTCTTTTCTGAGACTGACATTCAACCAAGGACCATGTATGGATATAACCTAGAACCTCTACTCAGATGTAGCTTGTGGTAGCTCAGTAACCAATTGGTTTCCCAAAGTGAGGGGAACAAGGACTATTTCTAACAGGAACTTAATGACTGGCTCTTTGGTCTCCCCACCCCCGAAGGGAGGAGCAGTCCTGTTAGGCCACAGAGGAGGGCTTTGCAGCCAGTCCTGAAGATACCTGATAAAACAGGATCAGATGAATGGAGAGGAGGTCCCCCCTATCAGTGGACTTGGAAAGGGGCACGGTGGAGATGAGGGAGGGAGGGAGGGACTGGGAGGGAATGAGGGATCGGGACACGGCTGGGATACAGAATTAATAAAATGTAACTGATAAAAAATAATAATAATAATAAAATAAAAAGAATAGATCACTGTGGACTGAATCAACTGTCAGTCATCAATTCACATGTCATTTCACACAAGAGACATTCTTAACTATTTCATTCAAGTCCACTGAGACTTGGTTCAATTGTTTACACACAAATACAAGACCTCCTGCTATCTAGTTTCTGGAAACATGATACTGGTGAGATTTTTTATTCAATATTTTAAAGAAGGAAATAAACATGGTAACCAAGAAGCATACTTAAAATATTTAATGAAACCAATGTCACAAATAAATAGGAAAGATAGATGTAAAAAAAAAAAAAATTAAATACACTGGCCACATTGGTTTATGTCAGTGTGAAACAGATGAGGGGGATCCACCTCTCTCTGACACACATGCCTGGTGTTCAACACTGTTAAACAGTGTTAAAGGTTCATAAATCACTATTAGCATTAGTGATACTTTGTTTAGGTTCTTGTTATAAGCAAACCTGATCATGTCCCTGAAATAATGTTGCAATAAGCAAAGATGTTGGGTATCGGACAATGTGACTCCCTAATTAATAGCTGTTTTCCTATGTTACACTGGCAGCTTCCAGCACTGGACTTGTAAACAGCCAGCCAGGTAACACTGATGCTTATACTGACTGTTCTGAACACTACAGACACCTTGAGAAACACACACAATAACTACACAATGAGCCCAGGTGACCACTGCAGCTCCTGAAGTACATTCACTCTTCAGCAAAACTTTGTCAGTTTCAAAGAGCTCTGAAGAACTCTAGAGAGCTTTCAAAACTCTCAGATGCCCTTGGCCCTGGAGGTACAACACTGGCCCTGCCAAGGCCTGAGGCATGCCAACTCTCTAGGTCAACACTTATAAAGATAAGGATCCTGATGTCCTAGACCTATTCAAGAATAGTAGCTGAAATCCCATCGTCAGTAAGGCTATGTATAAGTTTGGTTTGTGGGGGTTTTTTCTTTCCTTTTTTTTTTTTTTTTTTTTTTGTTCTTTTGTTTTAGTTTGGTTTTTTGATTCAAATAAAATATTTCATAAAAAAAAAAAAAAGAATAGTAGCTGAACCAACAAGTAAAGCAAAGGGGCACGCTCGTCAGAGCCAGCAGCAGAATTGCAACCGTAGAGGGTGCTACGTGTGGCTGCTCCCTCCTGTCTGTGGCTACAGCTCACTGCTATCAAATGCTAAAGGATATAACAACTGCCAAATAACACCACTCACAGAGATTCTTCTCAGCTATCCACAGTTTCTATTGGGGAAAGCCAAAGAATGGCAGGCCAAATGACTGATGACAAGTACAGACCTTCCCACTGCTAGCAGGAAGTGAGAAACTTCATCCCAAAAATGCCTAACACAGGCACCCTTCTGCTCACCTGTAAAACTGATTTTATCTAATAAATGTTTTATATAGAGACAAGATCCAGTATCCTAAAGTATCAACCTCAAACAATAGCAGAATCAGAATTGTTAAAATTTAGCTCATGGGACGCCACCAAAGAACTAGTAAATTAGATTTTCTTATAGGAGTAAGGTACAGGAATCTGCATTTTTTTTAAAAAGCAAATTTCACTCTCCAAAATCAACCAAAATATTTGCTTAACCATCCTTGGCTCTCCCTTAAGCAGGTCTTACAAAAACTCAGAGTCACTGTGATATGAAGTCAGCAGTGTTCCCTGAAGGATGTGATTTCTCTCAATCTCTGATCACACTGCAATGCCTAACTTCCAAGTCTCCCAGTCTTCTGGCTAAAAGGTACTTGAGAAACAGTACCTCCAATGGAGCACTATGGCATTCAGAAGCAGAATAAACATTTTCATTGCGTTAAATTCCCAAAGCCTTACCAACTCAAGTAACCCAAAAAGCTAGGGCAGGGACCTACACTATCAAGTGCCAAGCAGTTACTACCCCAGATCAATTTTTCACAGCCACTTTAATGCCAATCTGGTTGCAAGGAAACCTCTTCTCCCAACAATGGCAATAATGTGAGTTATGACTAAGCAGTGTGACAACAGGAAAAGATCAACTTCAAGATGTCCTCTCACATCCAATAAAGAGCCAGGGTTTTCTGTTGCTCCTATTGTTATTGGTGGCTTGCTATGTAGTCAAGGATGACCTGAATTTCTGATCTTCGTGTGCTAATATTACCCCATGTGCCACCACACCAGTTTTAATGTTGGCTGAGGACAAACAACAGGACTTCATGCATTCTGGGCAACACTCAGTTGAACTATATCCCCCCAGCCCAAACTCCAAATGTCCCTTGAATATACCTGTGCCTATACAAAAATGGTAACCAGGAAAGAAAGCAATCCTCCATATGAACATCAACAGATTAATATATAGCCTCTTTCACTGGATTGGGAAAAGGACTTTAAAAAAGCATTTATATGTTCATTTACATATTTCATAAATTTTAAAGATAAAATTCTGCATATTATTGTTTACTTTATGATCAATCTTTATATTTTTATGATTTTTATGGCCAATTGCTTTTACATTTTTCTTTAAAATAATATCAGCTTACATAACTACTGTTCTGGGAAATAAGGCAATGACTATATAAGAGCTGTGTGTGATGCAATTATTTAATAGTTTAATTTATTCTGAATTTGGGAGAAGCAAAGTGACAGCACTATGTCACTTAAACCAAAGGGTTCAAAGGCTTTGACCAATTGAGCAAAAGTTTTTGCTTTTCAAAGAGAAATTCTACAACTTCAGGGTTTTTTTCTTTTTTCATCAAGAGAGAAGGTGAGGATTGCTTAAAATAACAAAGCAACATAAATCACTTGTAATTTCTAGAAAGAGGTCACATTTGGAAAAGAGAGCACATACCCTGGTTCATCAGCGACTTACTCTCTTCCTCCGAATCCAGATCCTCTAAGTCTATGAAGTTGTCTACCTACAAGAAGATGAAGATAATCTTGTGTATATCAGACATGAAGAAAGGCAGTACAATCGTGGACCCACACACACAGCACTCAGCTGAAGGCCGGATCTACTTCCATTGGAGCTCTCAGGGCCCCATTCAAAGCAGCTGTATGCTTCCCAGTTGAAGGGAGCTGGCCATTTGCAAGTCCAGGCCTTTACAACTGCACTCTGTTCTCTACAGTGGAGGGGATGCAGGTTGGGAGTTTTCTTATAAGGGACTCTGTTCCAAATTTTCTTCCCAGAATTATTTTTTTCTTTATATATTCTTTTTATTGTTTACAACTTAGTCATTTTACATCCCGATTGTAGCCCCCTCCCTCATCTCCTCCTGGTCTCTCCTTTTCTCTCCCCATCTCCCCCCCCCCGAAAGGGGGAGTCCTCTTCCCGTGACATCTGAGCCCAGCTTATCAAGTCTCATCAGGACTGCCTGGATCCTCTTCCTGTGTGGCTTGGCAAGGCCGAACCTCCAGGAAGAAGTGTTGAAAAAGCAGGCAACCGAGTTTATGGCAGAGACAGCCCCTGCTCCCCTTACTCGGGAACATACATGGAGACTGAGTTGCCAATGGGCTACTTCTGAGCAGGGGGTCTAGGTCTTCTCCACACATAGTCCTTGGTTGATGCCTCAGTCTCTGCAGGGCTCCCTGGGCCCAGATATTTTGACTTTGTTGCTCTCCTTGTGGAGCTCCTGTCCCCTCCAGGTCCTTCTATCCCCCACCCCCTGACTTCATCTATTAGACTCCATGCACTCTGCCCAAAGTTTAGCTATGAGTCTCTGCATCTGCTTCCATCCCCTGTTGGGTGGAGCCTTTCTGAGGGAATCTATTGTAGGCTCCCTTCTTGTTCCCTCTCTTCAAAGGCTTCTGGTGTTTATCCTGCTTGCCATTCCTAATGAGAATTAAGTATCTTCCCTAGGGTAGTCCTTGTTTAGCTTCTTTAGGTCTGTAGATTTCATTTAACAAGGACATTTGCTCAACTATGCTCATAGCAGCTTTATTTGTAACAGACAGAATCTGGAAACAACCTAGATGTCCCTCAACTGAAGAATGGATGAAAAAATTGTGGTACATTTACACAATGGAATACTACTCAGCTATTAAAAACAAGGAAGTCATGAAATTTGCAAATAGATGGAATTAGAAGTGATCATCCTGAGTGAAGTAACCTAGAACCAGAAAGACATGCATGGTATATACTCACTTACAAGCAGATATTAGTCATATAATATAGGATAACCATACTAAAATCTACTCTCAGAGGAGATGGCAAATTCCTGGTTTGGGTTTTACTGCTTTCAAGCAACCAGTGATGGCAGTGCTGGGCTACAATATGTTGCTCATAGCATGTTTTCTTATAGCACTCTGGAGAGTCAGAGAGAGGAAACTAAAGAGACCAGGAAAGAAAAATTCATTCAAAACAAAATCATTCTGCCCAGGTAAATCACAGGAGAGATGAGCAGGGCAAGAGAGGCAGTGGCAGACCAATCTCTGAGTTTGAAGCCAGCCTGGTCTACAGAGCGAGTTCCCGGACAGCCAAGGCTACACAGAGAAACCCTGTCTCAAAAAACCAAAAGGGGGAGGGGGAAAGGAATCTCTCTTTCAGGCAAATAAAACTGTGAATTACTTCAATAATAAGAAGCTCAGCAAATGACCTTCCCAGACCCAATAGCAACATCTTAATAAAGAGCTATTCCACAAAGAATAGCACTTCCCATCACACACTGACAATGAGACATTTTAGATTAACAAATGTATTCATCTCAGGGGACTATCAAAGAGAAAATAAGAAAAATCTAAAATAAGAAAAACTAAGAAAAAGCTGGCACATGGCATGTAGTAAAGGTCACAATCCACTTTACGCTCACAACCTAAACAGAGACTTAACAAAATACCTTAAAATTACAAACTGAGATTCCTTAGCTGCAAAGCAAAGTAGGCTGTGGCTTTCTGTCCTGAGCTGACTTGTAGCGTAGGCAGACCATGCTGGCCCCACAGAAAGTTCAAATGGTCGTGTCCATGCTTGTGCGCTCGTAACTGCAACCATTACTTGGCATGTAAACTCAAAAGCAAAATTCACCTTCCATAGGACAGTTTCAGTATTAGAATTTGAGAACCACTTACATTCTAGCATCTTTTTTTTTTAATGATTATGCTAAAATGCCCTTTCCATTTGTTAAACTTTAAGGAGGAAAGATCCAGCGCCCAGTCAAGCACAAACAATTTAAGATACTCCAACGCTGATTTAAAAGAGAAAACCTTTCAAGGATAAAATCTGGTGAATCCTCCAGTTGCATACAAAGGAAAGCAAGAGTCTAGTGTTTGTACATTGGTTTGTAAGGTAGTTTGAATATGAGCTGTCTGTCTCCCATAGGCTCTAGTAATTGAATATTTGGTGCCCAATGGGTAAGTAATGAGGTTCAGGAGGTGAGGCCTTGCTAGAAGTTTGTCACTGGAAGTGGGCTTTGTGAGTAAAAAGCCGTGTTTTTGTTTGTTTGTTTGTTTGTTTGTTTGTTTCTCTGCTTCCTGCTTGTGGTTGATGATTTGAGTTCTGGGTTTCCTGCTGCCTGCTACTTGTAATTATGCCTTCCCACCTTGAGGACTTTTATCCTTCTGGAACCATAAGCTCAAATATGTTCTTTCTTGCAAAGTTACCTTGGTCATGGTGATTCATCACAGTAACAGAAAAGTTGCTAACAGAGTTCATTTGTTTGTTGTGTGTTCTTCCCAAAGCAGACAACTAAATTGGGCCTTACCTTCACCTTTCCAGCCCGGGTCATATCACCTTGAAAGGAGCTGCTAACTTTCTGGCCTTCGTCAATCACTATCTGAAAACATAGTAAGGACACACAGACAGGAAATAATGGTTTCTGTTCCTACCTAGATATGAAAGACCAGATTTTCTAAGCTATAGCAGTGGTGAGGGGCTAGGTTTCAGCAAGTCCAACTGTGATTCTGGTACCCTAGTCTCATCTAACATAGAGCAGATGACTTAACCCAGCATGCTTGTATATAAAACAGACAGATGATCTACCTCCTAGGCAGCCCCCCTCTGATTTGAATGCACAAATCAGAGACTGCAACGACAGTGTTTTCAAGCTACGAGAAGACAAGGCAACTTAACAATTCTAGCCTCTCTGTATTTAATATATCTCACACTTGTAGAGTACGAATCCTTTATGAAAAACAGCTCATAACTCAGCCAGCAGCAGCACCAAACTGAGAAAAGGGGTTATAAACCTCTGTTCTATACAAACATATTTCTATCACAGAGACTTTTGACCCCTTATAAAATCAAAGTCTCAAGTGATTCTGTCCTTAATATCGCATGCAACATTGCAAAGCAGAAACAGAAACTCAGTTGACTTTAGAAAACTAATGGAAACTCAAATGGCTTAAAAAGAGAACACTATGAATTACCACTCATTGATAATGAAACACAGCAGCCAAAGAGGAGTCGATGAATAGTGCCAATAAAGTCTTGATGATTAGAGGCCAGCATTTAATATCTAGGAACCAAATCTTAGAAAAAGTAAGGTAATGGCTTCTGCTTTAAGTCTAAATGTGAAGTCTAAGTTTAGGACAAGTAAAAGTAAGCCCATTTTATATAAAGAAGTAGAAAAGGGAACTCTTGTTAAAAAGCAAAATATATAATTTCATGAAGTTTTTAAGGATAATCAAACACTGGCACATAATGACTTAATTCTCAACAGAGTGCTGTTTGAATGGCCTCTTTTCTAGGAAGAATGTTTTCTTCTTCAAGTTGTTTCTATAAATATAAGACACAATTACCTGGTCCTCTTCTGAGCCTTCTGATGAAGTATGAAGAAAAATGGTTGTATTTCTAAAATGATGACCATTTGATTCATTCTTTTGAGTCCATTTTTCAACAGGAAATATATTTTCTGATGAGTCGGTTCCATGTGCTCCCCCTTTAGCCACATTATCCTCTGAAATGGTAAGTTATGAATTATTAAAAACAGCCATTGTGGCCAGGTGGGTTTCTTTTGTGCTTATCAAAAATTTTTCTCCCCCTTCCAAAAAAGGAATACTTTGAAAAGACCTATATGAGTAGAAGTTTCTTGAAGCCTTAAATACTCTTAAATATATTAAAGTTATTCTAAAACTGCATAAAAAGATAACGCTACTTCAACATTCAATGAACGTTGTCTACTATATACCAGCACTATTTTTTATCATTTAAAAGTTCAGGAAAGTACAGTTCCCTCAAAAATTTGAGACATAATTTATCTCGCTTGAGATAATGAACCTTTTTTCCACATATGGAAGCAGCATATGTCTACTTTTTAAAAAATTATGAAAAAAGAATAAATATGAAAATCATCCCGTTAATCCTACACAGCAGAATAACCACAATAAAATGTTCTGAGTGCTTATCTGTTCGTTTTTTATGTCCCCATTTACTTCTAAAACGCAAAATAGAATATATAAATGCTAAAATTCAATTTGGCAATAGTATTTTTATGATATTGAATATTATTCTACATAACTTTAAGTTAGAGAGAACTCCATTATATACATGTGAGATAATTTACTTAGTCAATGTCCATTCTTAGCTCTTTATAATCATAAGCAATACCTCTTGTAGGGTAGTGGTGGTACACACCTTTAATCCCAGCACTCAGGAGGCAGAAGCAGGTAGATCTATGTGAGTTTGAGGCCAGCCTTGTCTACAAAGTGAGTTCCAGGACAACCAGGGTTATACAGAGAAACCCTGCCTCAAAAAAAACAAATATACATACATACATATATATGCACACATACATATATATACATACATACACACATATATATGCAATATCTCTACATTAAAATCCATGCACAGTTATGATTTTTCCTTAGGAGAAGAAAAGAACCTAAAATTAATTCAAAATTAAGAGACTGCAAAAATTATATTATGACACTATGAACAGAAATTGGGAGAACAAAATAGAATAAGTTGGATAAGAAATAATAAATCTAGAACTTGCATGTTTGCATTTGAGGTATTTTGGAGGAAATGACTGAAACACAGCTGCAAATGTAGGCTGAAGTGTGGAAGGAATATCACACTCCGAGGTGACTGTCTGTCATCTATACTGAGGCAATGGCTTAGGCAACAAAAATTAATATTAGCATGATGGTTATGATGGTAATATTGGCTGTCAACTTGACAGGATCTAAGAACACTTAGAGACAAGCTTCCAGGCACACCTGTGAAAAACGATCAAGGTTAGGTTAAATAACGTGGGAGGACTCATCCTGAAGCCATGAAGGAGCATTCCATGGGCTAGAGTCTTGCAGGAAATAAGAAGGAGGAAGTACACTGAGTACAAGTAGTCTCTGCTTCGTCCCGGGATAGAATGTGACCAGAGTCTTCACACTAACCACCACACCTGCCCCTGACATACTTTACCCTCAGACTGAGCCAAAATAAACCGTTTCTTCTTTCCTTAAGTTGCCTTGTCAAGAAATTTTGTCTCTCTCTCTCTCTCTCTCACACACACACACACACACACATACAATTAAGTAATACAATTAGCAACAATAAAATTATTAAGGACTAAAGGTCGCTGAGTGTTGAATGTTCTTTTCCAAGTATCTCAAGAATCATTTCATTTAAATCTTCCAAAATCCCTCAAAGGTATCCTGTTTCCATCCCCACTTTAAAGAGAATAGTAACTCAGGCTAATAGTGATTAACTAACATGTTCAAGGTAACAGTTGGGATTTGAACCCAAGCTTTCTGACTCTAAAACCTACCCTAACCTCCCTTTGCTACCTTGAATTAAAACAGTAAAACAATAAGAGAAAAACTCCTTGTAGGACAAAATAGGAAAGAAACACAGTAAAGAAAAGGGAAATAAATCTTTTAAAATAAATAAATAAAAGCTTTCAACAGTCCAAGAAGACTTAAGGATTCAGGATAAATATATTTTTTAAAAAATAAAAAATAAATTAACTAACTTGTGTAAATCACAAATACACATTTTAAAATTATTGGAAGATTAAAAAACAGTCATGTGGTAGATATCAAGCCTACCCCACTTGGTGAATCCTATGCCATGCCCTAACTAGACTATGATGAAAATGTTCCAGAGATGAAGGAGTTATTTTATCTATGAGCCTGAGACAGGTCTCTAAAACCTACTATAGCAGAGCCAACGTATTTATTTCTTTTGAGATATCACTTCCATGACACCCAAATCTGCAGTTGTTCTGATGCTCACAGTTTGATGAGGATCTACTTGGAACCCTGTTGTGAGAATGGACTCCATAAACCCAAATATCTGAATGCTTAGTCGCTATGGTTTGGAACTACTTGAGAAGGATTAGGAGATATAGCCTTGTTGGAGTAGGTGTGGCCCTGTTGGAGGAGCTGTGTCACTGGTAGTTGGCTTTCAAAAGCCCACACCGGACCCAGTTTCCCTCTCTCTGCCTGCTGCTGCCTGTAATTCTCTCAGCACCAGGCCTTTCTCCTTCCTACCATGGTGATTATAGACTAACCAAGCCACCAATTAAATGCTTTCTTTTATTATTTCAGAGTTTCTGTGGTCATGGTGCCTCTTCACAGCAATAGAACAGTAATTAAGACAGAAGTTGGCACCGGGCAGAGCGGCAAACTGCTGCGACAGGCTGAATATACCATTTACTGGAAGAATATGGAAGACATTGGGACTCTGGGCTAGAAAAGCAGCTGAAGGCTTTAAGCAGCGCTTAGTGGGATATCCTGCTAGTAGCATGGAAGTCAGTGGTGCTGAGGGCAATATGGACTGTGGGGACCCAGGAGAATATTATTGACTGGCCTAGAAACAATGCTTATGATATTTTGGGGTAAAAAAAAAATGTGGGTGCTTTTTGTCCTGGTCCTAAAAGTCTGGGGCTGGATTGAAAAGTTTGGGATTAATGGCTTTCACAGAGGAGATTTTGAGGCAACTTAGTATTGACTGTGTCAAGTGGTTATTGGTGATTATTCTTATGCAAATCTACAATGAAAAGGACCATATGGAGTAAAGAAAAGTACAGAGCTCTAGTTTAAGGAGAAAAAGAACACTTCAAAATGTATTGGAGCCAAATCTTATGCTCAAAGTGATTAAAAAGTTTAATGTAAAGCTTGATGCTAAATAGAATAAAGGGAGTGGTACCATCAAGGCACAATCCACCCAAATAATCCTTCAAAATGTGTATGAATAAGGACTGAGGAATTTTCTAGGTCTAAAACAACAGAAATATTATGCAAATGTAATTCAAGGAGGGGCCCAGGTTTCAGAGCCAACCAGCAACAGAACTCACAGACTCTGCCATGTGGTTCTGGATTTAGAGTCAAGAAGGACATAGGAACAGGCGTGTGGAATCTTCCTCCATTGTTAAGAAAAGTCACTGAAGCCATGCATGGAGGCCCAGAGAGGACACAGTATGAAGGTGAAACCTGGATTACCAAAGAAAACTTCTGGCAGGAGGTAGAATCAACCCAAGAGAGAAAAGTGTGTTGCAGGCAGTAAAGCTGGAATAGAGAGCCATTTAATAAACTCTTTTAACAGACATGGAACTGTATGATTTGGGGTTTGCCCTGCTGGTTTCCAGTCTTACTTGGCTCAGTGTTTCCTCACTACACTCCTTTTCCTCCCTTCTTTGATTCTGAATACCCATTACAACTAAAATTGAGATTGTAGAGAGGTTGTCAAGAATTAACACTAAATTTTTGTTTATTTGTTTGTGTGTAAAGGTATAAGCCTGTACATCTTTGCATGCCTGGTGCCTGAGAAGGCCAGAAAACACATCACACACCCTAGGACTTGAGTTACTCATGATTTAGAGACATTTTGTAGGTGCTAATAAGTGAACATGGGTCCTCTAGAAGAGAAGCCAGCGTTCTTAACCACTGAGCAATCTCTCTGGCTCCCTTCTTTTTCAAACACTGAAATACAGTTGTAAGACAAAGTAACAGAGCCTTTGATAAAAATTCACTTCTAATGAGTCATTTTCTTTTTTAAAAAAAGAAAAAAAAATGCATAACTATATACTTTGAAACCAGCTCTCCATTACTGCCTACACACCAGGACCAGCAACTCCTAACTAGCCACTATTAAAAAGATAAGCTCTGCCTTTTAGGCCAACAAATTCTGAATGAATGAAACCTCTGTTGTGAAGTACATGCAAGCTTTGTATGTCAGAGGTAGAAGAGCTCAAAAAGTGGGTAATATGCTAGGAGAGTTGCTAAAACCACAGCTGGGATAACAAACAATATGAGGAGTCAGACCAGTGAGGATGAAATAGTTTAAAACTTAGTCTCCCAGGGGCTGGAGAGATGGCTCAGTAGTTGAGAGCACTGGCTGCTCTTCCAAAAGGACCCAAGTTCAATTCCCAGCACCCACATGGCAGCTCACAACTGTCTATAACTCCAGTTCCAGGTAGCCTGACACCCTCACACCAATGCACATAAAATAAAATAAAATAAAATACTGAATAAATAAAAAAAAAAAAACTTAAGTCTCCCATACCTCTTCCTTTTATAATCAGGTTCTCCATGGTTCCAAAGGTAATAGTAAGTAGTGGTAGTACGGTGGCATGGTGATGCTTAGAAACAGGATAAGCTACTGAGGGATGAACAGATGCCTCAAGCTTCATCAAAGGTAGAAGGGAAGGCTTCCTGTAGCTTCTACCATTCCTCAGCACAGATTCTGTTGTTGTTGTTGTTGCACAAATTGTTGTAATAAAAGATGGAGCAGTTTCAGAGCTCCTGGATATCTTTTAAGCCAAACAAACCTAACTTTGGCATTTACCAAGAAAATACTACCTAGCCAGCCCAACCCTCCATTACTGGCCAACAGACTTAAAAAAACACAGTGGTATCTGAAGATAGGCATTCTGCAATGGCAGGTTACATGTGTTGTCTGGTCACGCCATGCACTCCTCTCCCAGTTCCCAATGAAATTCCCAGGGCATTTGATAGGTCACCAGATAAAACTCCCTAGAAACAATGTGAAGCCCAAGCTCCTGGTGCTGTTACTGAATTACTAATATAGTCAGTCTCAGATCCAACAAAAACTCTGTGCTTTTAACATCCACCCTCTCATAGCTGTGAGTTTTTCATCTTTGAAATACCAAAAGATTCAGAAAAGAACTTGCCCTCTCCATGATTAAACTTAGAATTGAAAGTGCCTTCCTAAACCCTGAAATTAGTTTGACAAAACTATATACCAGGTCCCCACAAAGAGCCAAACATTGCTTTTGTATACAGGCCTGTTATTGGTTTTTAAACCTAGTAAATAAATCTCTTGGCAGAATGAGGTGAGAACAAAGTTCCTTTTCAATATGATAATGTCAAAATGGCAGATGTTGGCATGGCCCAGACTTGGAAGTGGCCAGTGGCCTGGTTAGAGACCAGATGCTGCTCCCAGAGTGAGCCTGGTGGCAACGCACACGTACCACCCAACTGTTCATCTCTTCTGCTTCTGTTTCTCATCAGTCCTTTTCTACCCTTTCATCTTATCCCTAATGCTCCTTGCTTTGAAATGCATGTCAGGCGTAACATAGTACGGGAATCTAACAGCAGTGTTTCCGCGGACACACGGTCACAGAGACCTGAAAGAGCATTTCTTTGGGCATTTCTGAATCACACTTCAATAAAGGTGAGAAAAAGTTTTTTTTTTTTTTTCTAAAGGTTTTCAGAGGTTTCATTATTCTGAAGTGATGGAATTTCAATTTCCTTTTGATACCAAACAGACAAGCTTCCAACAGGTCAGGCTTACAAGGCCATCCCTATACCTTCAATGTCTAATTTCGGACCAAAGAGAAAGATCACACACCTTGAAAATGCAGAAAGTTTGGATGCCAACGTAAATTATACTTTACAAGATAAAGTACATTTACAAGATAAATGTTGATTATACACCTTCCAGGTAAAAGTGATTATTTGAGGAAACACTTATAAAAAATTCAAATTCTTCTATACAAAAGGCAGAGTGGTATCTATGTACTGAAAAGCACTGCAGTATCAGAAGCTAAGAGCAAGTCCAGCGAGCCACCTCCAAGTATCCATTCTTCTGCAGTGTGGTCAACAGCAATATAAAATCAAGTGCATGTTCTCAGTCACAACAAGGTACTGAATACATTGCTGGAAGGGAAGAAAAAACCGCAGTGGGGAATGGTCTGAGCAACACTAGGCAGCTACAAACAGCCTTCTGCAAAGAGAATAGGGGATAAGCAATCATGCTTGTAACAAGGTTGGGTACTCTGAAAGTCTGGGGTGATTTTCACATTATACTTCAAGTCTGCGGCAATGTGCCTTGGGAAAATAATATCTTCTCTTGATCTGTCCAGCCAAAGTACTCCACACCACTGCTTCTTGTTCACATGCTTTTCTTCATATATGGCGTCCCCTGGAGCCATAGTCGTTAGGATTAAATAAGCAATTTAAAAACCAATCAATCATAAATCAGAATAAATCCAAGGAAGCTAAATTCAGCACACCAGTGTTTTGTCTAAATTCCCTTTGCAGTGCTCTGAATTCCAACTGTTTTATGTTCTCCATCTGAAAGGGCACAGGGAGGGGAGGATTACCTCAGCCTGGCCAGTCAGGAATAATTGTGCTTTCCCCGAGGCTGGATGATAATTGACTCATTATTCACAGTCATAGCTATCAACCTGCCAAGGCACAAATGCACAAGCCTGGCCCGGAAAAAAAAAAATATATGTCAAAAGCCCTAGATGAGGAACACAGTAGCAATAAGATGAAATGTTTGAAATGTCCAGTGTTAAGCACTTAGAGAGAGGAAAATGTGGAGACAATGTAAAGTTGCTAAAATTTTATTATTTATGTTCAAGAAGGGAATCTGTGATTAGTAACATCCTGAAGCTTAGAAAGTCCAAAAGTGATATTCTTGGCATCAACTATGTGCAAGACGAGAAAGACAACTAAGGGCTTGTCCCTGCCCTTACAGAGTATCCAAGCTTGGAGGTTATGCCATGTGTGCAGCACCCAAAGAGAAGGCATCTGTGACAAATCACACAGAACAGCCTTAAAGTCAGAACGTGACCAAATGGTAATTGGTTTTGGACTCATGAAAAGCTTCACTAGAAAGGAGTCATGTGAGGTAGGCTTTGAAAGAAGTTGACAAGTTCAGCAGGCTAGAACTTCAAAGAGCTTATTTATTCCATCAGGGTTAGGTGAGTGGTAAGCTTCCAGGGCCAGAGGGCCAGGGCCTGAGGCAGAACAGTGACTCTTCCAGGAAGATTGGCACACATATTCTGTGACATGTGAACACAGACTATTTGGAGAACTTGAATAAAACTATGCACTTGACCAAGGAAGTTGGTCACAGGTATAGCTGTGCTCTACAGAGACACAGAGGAGAGCAGACAGGTTAGAGCATGGAGGCATGGAGTCACCTGACAGGTGAGGTACACACTGTGAGGAGTAAAAGAAGACACAGCTACAGAGGAGGCAGAAAGAGCAGGGAGATTTAAGAAAGAAAGAAAAGCCTGTAAAATGAGTTCTTTTTGCGTTTCCAGAACAGAGAAGACATTATCTCTGACTGGTTATGCTTCCTCCCTCTAGACATCACAGAATATGCCCCTTATCTTCCCACTGCCGTCTGCACCAGTCCTTTACATTCAAACTGGCATGTCCTAGGTAAGTTTCTCTTAGTTTCTCTGATGGAGGATGTAGATAATACAGCATGCTTGTAACCTGTCAGCTGAACTAGAATTTGGTGCAGAGGCCACACATAGACACATGACAAGCTGAGCTGAGGTAATCTTTTCCACTGATTCAGTAAGGGCCACAGAATGGTATGGCCCACCATATAAGCAGAGACAGCAGTATTTGAACATTGTTTCCTGCAGCTTTAGTCTCCATCAGGGTGAAAGTGGCTGGTGACAATGTCTACCCAAGACAGACTCCACAGCATCTGAGAAGTTCACTTTACCCAGCGTAACTTATGTACCATCAAATCTACTCTCACTTCAGCACAGTAGCCAATGATTTCTAGTAAATATGTAGTCATTTAACAATCACTGACATTGAACTTTTAGTTTCCATCACCCCAAAAAGGTGTCAATCTGCAGACTCCACCCCATTCTCAACCCCAACAGCAGACAGCAGCTAATCTAATTTCTGTTGCTACTGGTTCATCTTTACTAGACATTCCATTGTAGTAAAGTCATGTACTCATGGTTTCTTTTATTTAGTTTAACAATGAGATGCAGTCATATCATGCTATATACTAGTATCTCTCTCCTTTTATTGTCAAATAATCATCCCACTGTGTCTATTTCTCCCTTCTTCTGATGACGGACACTGGGAATGTCTCCACATCTTGTACTCCCTTGATTACAATACAGCACTCTCACCATAGACCAGCCTCACTAATCCACTTCCACATAGTGTGAAACACAATGAAATCAAACCAACAGGTGCTACAGTCCTGGCTGCTTTCCACATCAGATAAGATTAGAGATGCATGTGTTCCCTGAGGCTACGACTCTCCAGTCACTTCATACGATCACCACAGCTGTAGAATTGGGACACTCTATCACATGGCCATATTTTCTTTGACTTTATAGAAAATTCTCAGAAATTTAATTAATAATTTGTTGATTATATATGTCTTTCGACTCATATGTAAGCCTAAGCAGAGCAAGGAGCTCACTTTCAGGAACTCACTTTTGGTTCCTGGAAAGTGAACTCCTCTCTCCACTTCAAAGAATACGAAACAAGACTAGAAAGTTGACTGATAATCAACTCTGCAACCAGCAGGTTGTGAGCTGGCTGCCCACCACGTGTTTAACTTACTTTGCTGGGCTGCAGGGTTGGATGGGAAGTTAGAAAGTTATAAGACACAGCCTCTACAGGAGCATAGCATTTTACATATCTCTCAGCTAGCATATCATCTAAAAATTTTTCCAAAAAAAAAAAAAGATTAAATATGTGAGTAAAGATTTCACTAAAAAGCCAATAATAGCTCTTCTTTTCCCTTGAAATTTTCACTTGATTGATGCTATAAATTTTGCTTATTTTTGAGATAGCATTTCCATGTATAAAATGTGTCCAAAGGCCACAAATAAGAAGGCTACAAAGAGTTAGACAGAGAGAAAGAGAAAGAGGGAGGAGGGGAGGAGAGAGAAAAGGATGGGAGGGGAGAGAAGAGAGGAGGGGAGGAGAGAAAAGAGGGGGAAAGAAAGTAAGGGATGGGAGAAAGGAAATGATGGGAAAGGAGAGGAAGGAAAGGGAAGAGGAGGAGAGAGGAGGGAAGAAGAAGGGAAAGGAGGGGAGGGGAGGGGAGGGGAGGCAAGGAGAGGGAAGGGAAAGAAGGGGAGGGGAGGGAAAGGAGGAGAGAAGAGGAAACAAGAGGCAAGGAGAGGAGAGAGGAGGTGAAGGGAGGCCAGGGCAGGGCAGGGGAGGCTAAATCTTGATGAGGTCCTACAAGGCCATCTATCTATGATGATCTGCCCCTACTTACATGCCTTCAGACCTTAACCTCCACTCTTCTCACTTTTGTATAAGGCACTCTGGCCTTTTCAAGATGCCTAGGGCAGGCCAATAGCTGCTTTACCAGGCCTCTGCACTGGCTCCCCTCCCACTGGACCTTAAACACTTCAAGACTAAACCCTGCCTCCCTTCCAATCTCTTTCTAATTTTATTTTCCATGGCTGCCAACCCTCATTAATAAAGAACTCCAACCTGCACCCTACTCAGCCACTACTCCTTCTCTGTTCCCACCACCAAAAGTTACCATCTTCTAACAGATGAGATAATATTGATTATTGACTGTCTATTTCCCCTTTCTAGAATACACATTCTCTGAAGGCAATAACTTTTATTATTTCTGTTCACATACATGAGCAGCACTTTTAACACATTTAACAAAATGACGATGGTAAAACAAATTACAGTATACTTATTCAACTGAACACTGCATAGCCATACAATACTGTTAAGTAATAATACTCATTACCACAGGAAGATATTCATTATTTTAAAGGCAAGATAACATTATTTTAAAAGCAAGTTTCAAGAGATTATGCTTATCTCAATTCTATAAAATTATTACAATAAATTTGCCAAATATATAAAGGATGGAAAACTGTAGGTTCAGCCTTTAAACTATAATTTAGGCATTATAAGTATAAACAAATATACATATATGTATAGTATATTATATAATATTTAATACTAATATAAATGCAATAGAAATTACTGTACATATTTAACTGATTATAAACATCAGAATGTATGGGTCTCTGATTCTTATGTCTTCTCTTGGTCTCTTTTCCATCTGTCTGTTTTATCCAAATCTGATGTTTTAGTTTTTGTTTTATCTTGTTATATTTTACTTTATTGTATTTTATTTTATTTTATTATTATCCTTTAAAAGCCTGTTTATTTTCTAATTATATACAGAAAGGAAGTGGATCCAGATGAGAGGGAAGTTGGGAAGGAACTGAGAAGAAGAGAAGGAGGGGAAACTGTATTCAGGATATATGACGTGAGGGAAAAAAATATCTATTTTCAGTAAAAGTGGGGAAAAGTGAAGCTCAGAGGCATTGAGCAACTTTAGCAGGACTACTCACCCAGATAGGAACAAAGCTTGTATTCAAACATCTTGATTATCTGCAACTCACCTGTTCTTAAATAATGACTGGATACATAAGTACATATTAAAAAATATAGAAAATCCAGAAAGTATGCATGATCTCATGGCTCCTCTCTAAGACGTAGGATTTTTAAATTAAGTAGTTCAGTGTAGTTTTGCCTGCATAAAAAAGCCACCTATGATAGCAACTACCTAAACAAGATGGAAGTTTATTTCCTGACCCCATACTACACAAATGTTTATAATCCAGGGTTAATACGGAAGCTGTGCTACACAAATTATCCTAGACCCAGACTCCTTTCTTCTTCCTACTCAGCTACCACTAAAGCACCACCCTCTCCACATGGCCCAGCATGACACACTACTATATCTTTGTGCAAAGGACAAGGAAAAGATGAAGGAGAAGGTGAAGACATACTTAGCACTTCCTGTTACTAGTTAATGCACAACTGGCACTTGCCTTTAATCCTAGCATTCTGAAGTCAGACATAGGTATATCTGTGAACACGAGGCCAACTTTGTCTCCATAGTGAGTTCCAGGCCAGCCAGGGCTACACAGTGAGAACCTGTCTTAATAAACAATTGAATAAAGAAAAAAGTGTTACATAGTGAGAACCTGTATAAATAGATAAACAGATAGATAGAGAAATGAATAGTGAGTTCCAGGCCAGCTAGGCAGCTAGGGCTACATAATGAGAACCTGGATAGATAGATAGATAGATAGATAGATAGATAGATAGATAGATAGATAGATAGATAGATAGATAGATAGATAAAAATGTTAAGGTGTAAGGAAGCCAAAACTAAGCAGCCCTAACAGGAACTCACACAACCCGGGATGGTGCAGGGGCTTTGCTCTATGAAGTGCTCCTTTAATTAGGTTTGGAAGACTGCTGTGCCATCCTGAGGACAGGGCTCCCAATTCCATGTCTAAGAGAACTGCTCTAGTACCTTCAATTCCCAACTAGGAGGGAAGGGAAAAAAGAACCTGTACTAAGGATATAGTTCAGGAGTATTTAGCTGAAAGGGAGAATGAGAAATGTAATCTATATCGTAATGATAATAGTGTAGCTAAAAGTTCTGCTATGGAGTATATCTTCTGTGTGTGTGTGTGTGTGTATGAGAGAGAGAAAGGAATATGTACCTCATAGTACTTTCTAATTTTTCTGCCATAACAAAAATGTTTAAAACAAATATGTGTTTATATGCATATTTTTATATATCAAAATTACATATATTTATACATATTGATGTAGGATAGATTCCATTCAGTTTTAACTCTGATGTTTCTCTTTTACTCAAGAGTTGTTCAAGAGTAGTTTATGACTGGAGTAAGCTATTACTAAACTACTCTTGAGTCATAAGCTACTCTTGAGTAACTCATTTAAATGGTCTAGAACTCGAAGAAGGACACACATGACAGAACAGCAGAAAGCCCACCAGACTCAGCGGACTTGGGAGACACTTCCAGGAAATTCAAGCAACAAGATGCTGCACAGTCTGAGTTTCCCATTGTCTTGCTAGCAGCAAAATGCCCACAAAGAATGCCGTTCTCCTGGACGTACCAGACTGTGGCAAGAACATTTCCCTGAGGCAGAGTGGTCTGGGCCATGGGCATAGGCACTTGAAACTTGAGACACAATGTGTGTGGCCAAAGACCACTTGAAAAGTCTGCAGGCCATTCCGTCTTAAGTCTCTTTACCAGAAATCATCAGAGTAAACCATTACTATAATTCAATACATACTTCCTGTCAAACTGCCTTTAAAATAATATAAAATGGTAACATTAAACAAAAAGACATATATAAAGCAAGACAAATCATTGTTTCCCTTTTTTGCAGTATATCAAATTTTTCTATAAATTTAGTCTTAGAGAAATGTAATTTGTACCAAAATGTGTATATATTTTTTAAAATTTCATGTATGTCCCTTTACCCACTCTTTTACACACACACATACATAAATGTACAACACATATATGTATGCACACATGTATACACACATACATAAGCACACACATATATATATACACACGTATATATAAATTTATATATATATATATATATATACATATATACACATAAACATATACAAACCTCCACCTCATTTAAGGCATATTTTTAAAGCTATTCTCAGAGTCAAGGTTCCTAGATTTCACAATGAAACTAGTCAATCAGAATTTAAGGAGAGTCCTGAAATGTGCACTTTCATGAGTACCTCCCATGTGATTTTTGTGGAAACATAAGGTAGGATTCCCGTTCGCGAGGCAGCTTATGGTTATGTGAACATACCGTATTTAGTCCATCCACCAGAGGCCAGCACAGGATCATTCCCTGGCTTTTATAGCTGTACACTGTACCATACACCGCATACAACAGCTACTGCACACAGTTGGTTTTAACTACCTCAGGAAGTAGAATAGACATTGACGGATAGAACACATCCAAGGTTTTAACATTTAGCTTTGATAGTGTTCTCTGAACCCCAAATCAGTTCCCCTGACCACAGAGCCTTTAAAATTCAAGGACCTTCATGAATATTTCATCTGATTCTCACCCCAAGTGTATGAGCCACACTAAGCAGGCAGAATTGTTCCTGTTTTGTAAGTTTAAAAAGTAAATGCAGGGGGTGTGGTCTTAGAGAATGACATGCCTGGACTAGTTCCTCGGTCTTCTGATGCAAAGATGGAATAGTGTCCTTCCATTACTACAACACAAAGAAACACAAGAGCAGCCCTGTCTGTTCTTCAAGAAACATCCTCGCACCCTGAAAACAGGCCTGTCTACCAACTTGCATGGAAGTACATTTTGTCCAACTCATTCAAGTTAGAAGACATTTCAGAATTGGCTTTCCCCTTTTCTTTACAAATAAGTGCTCATAGAATATCTTCTGCATACATTTGTAACATGGTATGTGACACAAGCGATCTCCAGCTTTTAAATTACATGAGTATTGCAAATCCTCTCATTTTTACAGAGTAGTCATATATCGATATATATAGAGAGAGAGATTGAAGAAAGAAAGGTCTGCACTGTTCTAATCATTCTTATTTTGTTCTTATTGCCTTTTTTTCTTTTGGGAAGGGGGTAGTTCAAGACAAGGTCTCACTATGTATCTCGGGCTGCCCTGGAACTCACTGTGTAGAACAGGCTGGCCTCAAACTCAGAGACCCACCTGCCTCTGCCTCCAATAGTACTGGAATTAAAGGTGTGAGATACTACACCCAGCTTGCTTTTTTTTCTTAACTCATAAAGCAGTCACTCAATCAAAATCTGAGGTGCCAGAATCAAAAGCAATATCCTGGATATGACTTTATCAGCACTATGCATAATTTAATATGGCCTCACCAATGAGCACTAACTATATAGCCTATAAGTGACAAACATAAATCACTGTCTTCATAGATCTAAAGCATTTGAGATTCATACCATCTTTCATAAGCAGATAGCAATAAATAGTAATGTGACAACTGATGAGTTCTTCTAGTGCACAGACTTATCTCTGAAGTCCTGATTCTAGGAATTTAGAGTCTAATAGCACGGCTATTAAAAGAATGCTTCATGTACCATACAGTCATGTAGAACAGCTCATCATTATGAAATGATGCCAACATTACCAAGAACTGGACCGGCACTATAACTAGAGACTAAACCCAGTGACTGCTTGCATCCTTTTTATCAGTGGCTCATAAGACTACAAAACCTAATGCAGAAAGTCAGACTAAGTCCAGAAAAGCATATGAAAACATGATGATGATTCCTCCCTACACCAAGGGAGCAATGAGCTGCAAAAGAGCAAGCTGGTTGCCATCACTTAAATCTGTCTCACTGGAACAAATCAAACTAGAAAAAAAAGACACAAAAATCACATACTAAACAGCTGTGGTTTTCATATAAGGAAGACATAAGGATGGTTAAAGCAAAGTTTCCTGTCTGTATCCCTTTGGGCTTAGCCAACCATTTCAAAGAAAATATTATTGTTTCATGGCTGAAAGAACACTGCCAAAACCATTTTGATCTGAATACATGCTTATTCAACTGAATCGATATAGTCTTATGACTGTCTCAGCTCCACGTGGAACAATTTACCTTTTCCCTTAAGGTAACAATACACTTGGCAACACTGAGTAAAAATAACACTCAACTTCAAGGAAAATAAATAACAAACAATCGTGCACCTATGTAATATTGTTTAAATCAGGTAAAGGTTGAATTAATTTATCTCACTATTAGTAATTTTCTATATTTTGTATAAGTGTTTATCTGCTTATTCAATTCTTTAATTTATACATGCACATAAAATATGCTATATATAAGATTAAAAATAAATAGAATTGAAGAACAGATTCTTTTAATTATAGCCAAACCAAAGTTCTTTTTTAAAATCTTCTTTCTCTAAGAAGCATACCACGAAACAGCATTATTGTAACAAAATAGTATGCATAAAGAACACTGCCAAAAATACATTTAATGATCATAATTCAAAGTGCTGTACAAAGTTAAATATTTCCTTTCTGTACTCAATTACATCTAAATTGCAGAAGACACACAAAAAAATCTAATGATTATCCATAGACCAAATATTCCCATTTGAAGTGAATATGAATTGCAAAGACCTCTGCTAAAGATTTATGCTAATATACATAAAACAAAATGGCTCCGTCAGCTTGAAATCTGTCATAATTTGAGAAAGGAAATTTCCTTCTGCAACTGAACCAGCAGTTTCTGTGTTTCATAATTTGTCAATTTGTTCCCTAAGTGTAGTGATTTAGTGACGATGAAAGAAACTGAAAAACAAATGAAAACTGCTTAATTACAGTTTGCAGATGTTCCCCCCAAAGAGAAAAACAAGCTAATGCTGTGAATACTGTAGGATTCTTCCATGGTGCTTCGTGTAAGTTAGCTCCCTGTCCTTGGGACTGTTTTTTCTTCTTTGATGTTTGATGTGACATTTCATGCTATGATGAAGGGGTCACACATAGATGGCTCACTTATGACCACTAGAAAACGTAAAGTTTATCTGTCCTTTCCTTCAAAGATACTAAAAGGCACACCAAGAAAAGCCTTACAGGGCTGGAGAGAAGGCTCAGTGGTTAAGAGCACTCAATGTTCTTGCAGAAGACCTGGGTCCAATTCCCAGCACTCACATGGCTGCTTACAGCTGGCCATAAATAACTTCAGCTCCAGGGTACCCGATGCCTTCTCTGATGTGCACATGACACACAGACATGCATGCAAACTAACATTCATACACATCATCTTTAAAAAAAAAAAAATCTTAAAGAAAACCCATAACATAACACTGCTACCATATTCCCTCCCTTTAAAATGCCATACTAATGAGGTTCTCTCCTTAATTGTCTGGTTGGTCTAATTGGGAAGTCCTCATGTGATGTCTTATCAACTTTCCTGTGAGACTAAGTCAGTTTCTTGCTATTTGATGATTGTGCTCTTTGCTGCTAAACTCACATTTGCAAAAGAGCTTCCCGGGTGGCCTGACTTTTTTTTTTTTTTTTAACAACTTCTTCTTAATATGGCTAACAGAAAAAAAGAAAGAAAGAAAGAAAAAAACAAAAAGGAAACAGAAAGACACTCCAAATGGGCTGTGCACTAGAAAACACCACTCAATATTCAGTAGGGAATTAAATGACTGGTAACAGCAGCACAGACGATGGTCTGCCACAGCCACCTGGAAGCTTGAAGCCGGTCAGTCCGTTTCCAACTTCCTCCAGCAGGCAATCTGCCAGCTGCAAGAGTATCAAAACAATGTTAAGCCTTCGGGTTTCTGTCTAATACTCGACAGAAAATAACTGTGAAAGGCTACACAGCCAGGATTATTTTTCTTGTTGTGTTTTCTTTCATGAAAGAAAGCTGTTTTTCTGCTCTACTGAAATTCCTCTCCTGCTTGGAAATGGGTAAGAGGACCAGCTGCTTGCTATATTTTTCTCTGTGGTATTTTTCTACAGCAGATTTTTAAAATTCACTCTTCAGACTGGGAAAAGCCTCTCTTTGTACCCAACCCCACCCATGAAAGTTTAAAGATTCATTTCTAGCGTTCAAATTCAAAATAGCTTTGGGGACCAAAATATGTCAGCTTTAGAAATGTGTTGTTTTATGTGCTGTCTCCAGTTTCATTTTTAATTACATTTTTCAGAAGTTGTCAAGTATGAGTAGTGATATTCTTTTGGCTGAACTGACAGTCAAAATTTATCAGTCCAGAAGTGTAAACCAAATCCCAGCACAAGATTCTAAGCTCCTGACACAAGAGACACTCAATACGGAAGCAAATAATAAGACTACTCAGATGAGAGGCCCGTGGCTTTGAACAAGTAAGTTGGCCTCTGATGGCCAAGCATTTCCTAGGCAAAGTACTCCTCACTTGCCCTTGACTCTTTCATCTCCCGACCCTGCCAGTCACCAGCTCCTCAATGCTGTCTGTCACACCTCAAGTGTCCTGTCCTTTCCCACACCCAAGCTAACATCTCTGCTCAGCCTCCCTGCCTCTGGGGACTTCCTTCCTTGCCTTCCTTTCAGAATCACCAGCAGTGTCTCTTAGCACTTTTTATGAATCTCTTGATTCCTTGTATGCAGTACTATTGCTCCCAGTTACTGTGGACGTCAATGCAAGCCTGGGGTACCATGACCCAGGGGTGGCTATCATCAGGGTCAGGTCTGAGGCCCCACCTACGTGGCACTCAGTTGTCTCTTGTTTTCTCTTTACTCACTAAGCATACACTCATTCCACGTTTTACAAGGCATCGTTTCTGGTGCGAGAGTGAAGAAGGCCAATAGAGAGCAAAACCCACCAGAAGCCAGCTCCTATGGGGCTTATCCTCAAAAAAAGACAAAATCCGTATGTCCTGATATCTGTTCCGATGGCTCATATCCACATCAGTGCCTCCTTGACCTTGAGTAAAACTGCCCAGCTCTGTCAGAAAGGCAGAAAACATCTCCTCCAGAGTGTGAGCTTTGAAGTCATTCCAAATAGGCAGACAGTACAATTCTATTACCAACTTGTCACATGACTTGTAGCGAGCTGGCCTGCACAGCTACAAGAAAATAACTACAAGCTTGATAGTTTAAACAGCAGAAATGCTTGAAGTCTTGGAGGGCAGATGTTCTTTTGGTTTCTTACGAAGTCTATGTCCTCAACTGTCTGAAGGCCACCTCTTTGTTGTGTCATTTCAATGTCCACATCTCTTCTCTCCCCCTATCCCTCAAAACATAGTAACTGAAGACCTGTTACAGAGTCTGGTCCATAGAGCCAGTTATTTGACACCTAAGGCCTTAACAATTTGTTCATCTGTAAAATGGTAATAATTAAATTTAAAGTAATATTTAAAAACTTCATTAGGCTAATACAAGATTAACTAAGATGATCATACAACATGCAGCTTGTACACTAGTAACCACTAAATGTCAGCAGCTGTCAGCAATATAAGCCTGGTTTTCTCACAGACTCACACTGTTGGGTGTCTCTGTGGGAGAAATGTGATGGTCAACCATCTGGAATTTGAATCGTTAACCTGACACCAAATGGAATTCTAATGTACAATGACTTTCTGGTCCCTGCGCCATAAAAAGTCATGATAAAGGCTGTATCTTCATATTATTATGAGAATAAAATTCTTGAGACAAATGATAGGTAAACATATCAATAAGTGAATCTAAAACAGAGAGCTCTGGGCTGTCTCTTCCACCTCTACAATTTAAACAGAAATAAATCTGACCACTTCTATGGTAGCTTAAAGAGCACGTGCAGCCCCGTGACTACAATGACAGCCCCTGTGACATAATCTAGACCAGGGGTCCTCATGGTCAGTGGGACTCAGCACTGCCTCAAAATCCCCTGCAGGATCCTAGAAAGAGAAAAAGCCCTCAACTCCTCACTTTAGCGACTCACTTCATAAGCCCAGAATAAACCTCGAAGTCTATATTTTCAAAAAGGGTTGTCATAACCCTTTCAAACGGTTTAACGGCAGATAGTTCTGAGAGCCAGCCAAGTCTAAAAACTGTTGTTCAGTAGAAATAGAATGTGGCATGTGAGTTTAAATTTTCAAATAGTCATGCTTGAAAAAAGATAAAAAATAAGAAGTAAAGTTGACATTTGTATTTTATTTAAACCCATTTCAATATAGCATCTTAATATTGCTGCCATATCAAATATAGGCTATATTAAAAAATCACTGATATATCCTATTTTTATATTGAGTCTTCAAAATCCAATATCTATTTTACAGTTGTATCATACTGCAAAGCAGAAGCCAAATTTTCATTAGAAATATTTTATTTTACTTTGAGTTCCAAAAAAATTGCCTTAAAAATTCACATAACCAAACACATTTAAACTATATCCTAATAAATTAACTAAGAATGATTTATCACACTATATTTAAATGAACTAAAAGTTAAAAAATATTGAAACCCAGATTCTCAGGCGCACCAGCCACAGTTCCAGTACTCAACGGTCACCTCTGGCCAGTAGGCACTGTGCAGGACAGGGCAAGCCTGGGAGAGCATGAACCAGACTACCACAGAGCCCTGAAGTGTGTGATGAGGCAGGGAGTCGGCATAGCGCCTCAAGTAAACACATGGGAGTGAGCAGTACAGATTGAGTCTTCTGGGATGTATGAGGTGCTGGACTCTAGGCAAAGTGGGAACCTATTTACTTTTGAAACTCTAAGGCCAGAACACCACCATTTGTCCTGAACACTCAAACACAGAATGTTCTAACTAGTGTGGAATTTCCTTCGAATAACACGTATGAAAAGAGAAAGGGAGGTGCAACTGACAGGAATGATTTTTCCTGAAGATATGCTACAACCAATTTTTTTTAAAAAGAAATACAGCAAATGAAATGAGAAAAACACAAAAATGGGAAATTAATGTTTCCATCAAGATCTATTTTAAAAAGCTTTGATTTCCACTTAATAAAAATAAAATTGGTTAAAGGAGGTAAAGCAAAAAGAGTCCCTTGGGAAGCTGAGTATTTTAAGAAACAAATAAGAAAATTAAAAACAGATTAATTAAAGAGTTGTTAATAATAGGTCAGGTGGTGGGGCACACTCCTTCAATCCAAGCACTCGAGAGGCAGGGGCAGACAGGTCTCTTTGAGTTCAAGCTAGCCTGGTCTACAGAGTGAGCTCCAGAACAGCAGGGCTGTTACATAGAGAAATAAAACAAAACAAAACATCCCTTAGTCATAAAATCACAGTAGATTTGCTTCAATCTCCTGGTAGCACTCACTTCAAATCCCAGCACCCAGGAAGAGAAAGAAGGAAGATCAGAAGTTCAAAGTCACAGTTGGCTCTCCAGCGAGTCTGAGGCCAACCCTCAGACAACGTTTCAAAAAATGTCCATTTTAGTTTCCAAAGATCAATGATGGGAAATACAGACAACTTTCATGGAAATCGATAAGTTTGCCTGAAGCTCGAAATCTAAACAATGGTTGTAGGTTGCACATATGTGCATACACAGGTATATGCAAAAACTAGAAGCTGAGAATTAGTGATCACTGTAACACTCTTATGTTAGTCCAATTTCTGTTGTTATATTAAAATACCTAGGACTAGATATTTTCTAAAAATCAGTTTGTTTAGCTCATCATATTGAAAATTCCAGAGCAAAGCACCAGCTTTGCTGGTTGAGGGTGATGCCAGTGACCTGGTCAGAGCCTCATGGCAGATGTCGCCATATTGTAAGAACATGACAGGGAAGAGAACCCAAGCCAGGACCAGGGAGAGGCCAGTGTTGCTCTTTGTATTATCACCCTTGTTATTTAGAAATTACTCCACAAAACAATCTTTAATCCCTTTTGAGGGCAGAATTTCCATCAGCCGGATTATCTCACAGCAGGCCCCATGCCGTAAAAGTTCCACCAACCTCAAACTGGGGCTCAAACCAAACTGGGGCTACGCCTTCAGCATGTGAATCTATGGAGAATAATCCACACCCAACCATAATGCTCCCAGAATTACCATATCTAACAAGATGGAGCTGGAAAGACCCAGTGCCAATTTCTAAGCCACTGCCTTCTTACCTATGCAATCTGTGTCACAGTGGCAATGGAGCGGCTCTATAAAATCACACCACTAGTGTGAAAGGAAATTAAAAGAAATTACCTTTTACTTTTGGCACTCTACAATAATTCTAAACCGTACTGAAGCAAGGCTACATCTTCATCTAGAAAGTCTGTTGCTTAGAAGCATTGACTATATAAAACTACATATATAGACAGACATATATAGATATGTATACACATGTGAAAATTTATATATTACATATGTACATATTAACGCTAAAACCATCTAAATCATCACCCCAATGGACCAATGCCAACACATGCATTTAAACCACTCAAACCTTCCTGTATTTTAGATTACGAATTAGGGCAGAAGGCAAGTGTTAACTTCATCAATAGCAGACTCAGTGCATCCTCTGATGGAGTATGGTTGCTTCCTATACACCATCCCAGGACTGCAGGAGCCCTCCACACCAGGGAGGAGCTCTCCACAGATGGTGCTCACAAAACAGCACTGTTTCTTCCTTGTTTTTTCATCTTTCACTGGACTACGAGTACTTGAGAACACAAACTGTATCCTATTTATTTTACGTTCTCATTACCTAAAACAATACCTAGACTATAAGGAGACAGTCAAAGAATAACTGGATGAATATTTATTAAAAAACAAAAGTACATGTTTTCAAAACTTTTTTAAAATGATACAAATTGACAAATAGGAAAAAAGCCTCTTTCACCTAGATACTCTAGAAAGTTTTTAAATGATGTTCACAAAGAGATACAGAGGATGAACGCTTAGTATTTATCTTTATCCACAACATACTGTCTCTACCAATAATGGGAAAAGCAAAACTCCGCACAAAGATTTTCTAACACATATATCCCTTAATTTATCCTCTTGAATTGAAGACACCACTGAGAATTCAATTATAACTGTTTCAAATTAGTAATTAATATCTCTAAACATTTTGATAACACATTGTATTTATAATCAAATACATGGTTTAAAAATCCAGAGTTGCTTTTTAAAAAACTCTAAAATATAATCAACTTCAGTGTAATGTGCTAAGAATTATGTGTGATATTACCAGTTCCCAGCTGTCTTCCAGGGGTTTGAAGAAATAATGTGAATTTCTCTCAAAAAGCCTATAGTTTAATTTTTTCAGAAAAATAAGTTTAATGGGATTACTGACCCTCTTAACACTCTTCTAAAGAAAATAAATCCCATAAGCATTCTGGCATATAACTACTATAAATATAAATAGAACAGTCAATCAGTGAACACAGTAATGGACTTGAGAACTTGAACCTACTGAGGAAATGTGCCTCAGTCTGCCTGGTGATGACATTGGCAGAAAGACTCAAGAAAAGGACTCAAACACACTGAGGGGCCTAGAAACAAGATGGGGAGATTGAAACTTTGAGAAAACAGCCTAATTTCTTAGCACATCAGCCTGGATCAACTATCCAGGCTATCGCTCGATTCTGAGCCACGTCCCTGAGTACTGTTTGTTCTTTCAGAAGGTATTTAAATGTTTCAAGGAGGGAAAGGACAATTACTGACTTAAGACATATTTTTGTACATACAACCCTTTGTGCTTTAAGAGGAATTTTTTCAGGTCATTAGTTTATAATGTGAACAGGCGCCTAGGGATATTTAGAAAAGAAAAAGCAGCTAGTATGCTTGGAGCTGCAGTTGATGCGGCTCACATCATCATTTATTTCAACTCAATTTAGGGCCCCATGCTGAACTCAAAAGGAAGTCACCGTGTTGGAGGCAGACCAAGTCAGAAGTTGAAAACAGACTAGATAAGGAGCCTGCTAATGCTAAGGTTTTACATGGTACCAAAATAAAATCAGCTACATAATATATAAAGTAATATAGATCCAAAAATTCATTAATTCTTCAAGTTTTATCTTTATTTGGACCATATTGTGCCAGCCATTCATACTGCCATGTTTGGGTCCAGAAAGCAAGAACTAAACCATTAGGCTCAGGGGAAGCAAATCAACTTCCTAAACCCAAGTGTATTAATAAACTAAAGGTTATTCTGACATGATCTACATATCATACCAGTAAATTCATCACCATAGTTTCCAAATAATCAATAGTCCTAAATTCTCCACTCCCCTTAAGTATAAATAAAACTCACAGAATACATGTTTTATGTATAAACAAAATATATAATGATATTATTCTCTGACTATGAGAGAAATATGACTCAATACGACATTGAGATTCCAATACTGTCAGAATTGACAATATTTTTTAACATAATATTTCTATTGATTATTTGGGAATTTCACATAATGCACCCCAATCACCTTTACTTCCCAGTTCTTCCAGGTCCGACCACACACACTTGCAGCTTCCACACACACACATAAAGATCAAAAAAAAAAAAAGTCTAATTTGTGTTGTCCATCTAGTCACTGGAGCATCATCAAACTCCCAGGGGCCAGCCCTTCCCCGCTCCCACACCTGCCAGTAGCCATCTATTGTGTAGAGCTAGTATACTTCAGCATCTTTAGCACAGTTTTTAAGGGTTCTCTTCAATGGCTTCCTGTCTAGGCTGTTACTTTTTTGGGGGAGGGGGTAGCCTTCTATGTCTCTTTCTCTCATCTGTGGATCTGCAGTCATCAAAGCACTGCAGAAGCTCCCTTGTCCTTTACAGTCAGCAAGCATAGGGCATGGATTTTCATGCGGTATCTGGTGACAGCATGGAGCATGGACATCCACCTGGCCTCTAGCATCAGCACATGCCATGAACCTCAGCATGGTCTCTGGCGGCAGTACAGGTCACAGACACCAACTCAGCCTCAGCTGCAGCAGGACTACAGACCCAAACATGGGCCCTGGCAGTAGCACAGACCACAGACGGCCTAAGGACACCAGAACAGGGACGAAGTACAGTCCACTCACATCAACATGGCCTCCAGCCATAGCTCAGGCCTCAGACATCAACATGGTTCCGCTTCTCTCCCATGAAAGGACTTCAAATTTTGGACTTTTTCCAGATTTGAGAATATTCTCATATATATAGTGAGATTGGGAGGGGGAAAGAACCCAAATGAAAATTTGAAATCCATTTATGATTTATATACTTTAGCCTGAAGGTAATTTCACACAGTACTTTCCAATACATGGGTATTTTTAGTATAACAACACATGAGGTCAGATGTGGACTTTTCTATTTGTGGAATCATGAGTTCTGAAGAATTTCAGGTTTCAGATTTTCAAATTAAGAGGACACAACTGTACCTTAAACAATCAAACAAAAATGTCAGAGCCCCGTTCCCTCTATTAGAATTACCTTGCCTTTTCATTTGTTTTGAACACAAGTCACAACTTTAAATCAAATAAGGTTTACTATTATAAAGGACATGGCCTTCTAGATAAGAAACTCCCTATTTCATCCTTATATATACATTAAAATCAGCATCGCAGATGAGCTGCATAGTGGGCTCTATAACAAGGGTCCAAAAGCCCCTCAGAGGAGTCTAATGTGCAACTGGCTGGAAACCTGTTGACCTTATATAGATTTCAAATGTGTACTGATGCCCAGAAAGGGCCAACGTTGAAAGCAAGTCAAAACATCTGAAAATAGAACCTAAAATGAATACAACTCCAATGTCCATGAGTGAGCAAGGTGGGCACACTTTCAGATGGAACAAAGGCCCTTCAAGCGAGGCACATGCCGAACAAGATGGGCACACCATGTCCCAGTTTCTAGAAACTACCCCTACCAAAGTCAAATATCGGGTAAATGATCACACCAAAAGCCAAATGTGTAGCATATCTTAGTGTTAAATGTGCTTTTAACAACCTCTGTTCTGCATTTACATTTCTTCAAAATAAAATGAAATAAATAGCTAAATAATTTCTCAGCTCATTTGTAGTTAGCAAGTGTCTCTGACTCTGCAACACAACTCGTGAATACACAAAGACAGGTGTTTATACCTATCAGCCACAAATTCTCTAGTAAGAACTATGTGCTCTGAGGAATTGAATGGGCTCATCAGTCTTCTGAAAAGCTACCAAAGGCATAGACTTAATAAGTTATTTATCTGTTGCTGTAAAAAAGTTTACTTCAATAGTTTACCTTTTGAAAGATGAGTAAAAGTGCTCAGAAATTCTTCATATGTTTGCTCATGACAATTGACAAACTTATCCAAGACTTCTTTCATTAACTGATCTTCGTCCATTATCTCTGGTCTCGGTATTTGGGCAGGCATTCCTATTCACGAAGCCACTCTACAAGACAAAGATAAACAGAAGCTAAGAAGTAAGGCAGCCTCAGCAACATGATGGAGGGCTAGTGAAGAAATTTGGGGCCCCAAAATACAGGTAAAGCTCACTGCCGAGCAGTGGACTCCAGCACAAGAGGTTTCAGCAATCTGTGCTGCTCAACTGATAACTGTTCCCATTTAGGTTTAGATTTCAGCTTTCTCATTATATGATTAAGTCACAAGAATAATGCCATGTGATTCAGCTAGAAACTAAAACTCCCCTCACGTGAGGAGAATCTCAAGAGGACATCTACTAATCACCAGCACCCCACACAGTGGCAACAGCAATAGGAGCTGGTATGGAGAAGTAACTTAGTTCTGACTGTGTACCAGGTCCCATTCTGAGTGCTCTAGGGTCAGCTTTCACAGCCCCAGGTGAGTTCACAGAGCCAAACATGCCTGCCTAATCCCTGATTTCAAGCCCTTAAAACAGTACGTAGTGCCTCCATCTTCTGTGACCATACCAGTACCATGGCTAAAAAGAAGGTCTGTGAGTTCCGACATTCCAGTGAAACCATTGCTGCCTCTACTAAAAACACCTAAAAAATGAGCCTGAGTCTGTCTTTCTGACCTCCCCCAAATGTTTCTTTGAGGGCGTACCAAATAATTTTAATCCCTCTAGTACCTGACATCCTTTCAAGTACTTAAAGTCAAACTGAACCATCTCGATCTTCTGCTATTTGTTGGGACACATTTCTTTTCCAAAACTCAGTTCAGAGTTGAAGTTTTCTGAGCCACTACACACGCCTCTCATCATCATGGGAAGAGTTAGCTGTAACTTCTCATGCCACCGTGTACTGTACTCTCAGCATGCTCTCTAAGAAAAGTCATACATGTTTCTTCATCCTGTTTCTACACTGACAGTCATGAAAGACTGAGCACGTCTCCTCATTCTTCTGTCCCCAGTAGTTAGACCTGAGGGTGTGGTGTAGAACTTTAAGGCTAATGCTGAGCTAAAGATGATTATTTGAACAGGCACAATGGTCAAAATGTTACTAGACATGACAAAAGCAACTGAACTTGGTCAATGACTTCACCTGACCTTGAAAGGGACATCATGAACCCTATCAAAACCCCAATCAATAGACTGGGAAAGATTGTATACCACCTCACCTATATGTGTTTATAATATGGCTTGCAGACCTAGAGCTGAGACTCAGACATGGTCTGGGTATAGACTAATTCTCACATTCTAAGTACTGTATTTATTCTATTAAACTTGACATCACATTCACAACCATTGGCCTGATTTCTTGTGTTGTTAACTGACTTGTTCTTTGCAGTTTGAACTAAGTCTTCACTCATGACATCATAGCTGGTTGAATTCCATTCATTCTTTATAAAATATTATTTGATAACGCTTTAGGAAACTTGACTATCTTCATTAAGAGAAAGAATAAACACTGCCAAAGTAATACATGCAGGATAATAAAAGGGAGATATGGGGGTCACCATACTATATGGCAATTTAAAATCAGCACCAAGCTTCATTATGTTTTTCTGAAACAAGAATAAAAATCTGGAGCTGGGGAGAAAGTTCCACAGTTCACATGCCACTCTTACAGAGGACCAGAGCTCAGTTTCTAGTACCACAATGGGAGGTACACAACTGCCTGTAACTCCAGCTCCAGGAGGATCTGACACCTCTGTCCTGTGTAGGTGCACGCACACGCACGCGTGCGCACACACACACAAACACACACACAATTAAAAATCTGTTACTTATTAACTTTTTCACCCACTTTCCTTTTTAGATGTATTTCTACTATCGAAGTAGTCATTCTTCTAAAATACAACACAGGAATGTGCAAGGTAAAAGCATTAAAGATGTTCTTAACTATCCCCTGATCCCACTAATTCCACCCATAAACTCTGACAGGAGTATAGCAAATACATTTCTAAATCTTTCTCTATAGTGTTTATGGTGCTAGACATTTTATCAAAACAGGGAAATATATGTTATTCTTTACAAATAGAGTTAATTTTTGAGCTAAAGAATAGGTTTTTAATATAACAAGATCCATCACATTCCAACACATTAAGAAGTAGAAATCTAGCCTGTTTCAAGCAGCTACACAGTCACAGTCCAGCTCTCCTCCTTGTATAGTAATTACATTTGGGAAAGCTACATGACATCTCTGAACCTCAGTTCCCTCTTATCTAGAAAACAGCACAGTAATGGCTCAGCTTTCTTTCCTAAACCTCATTTCTAAATACCAAATGCTGGGAGGGGGGAGTATTCTCATTTTATTTTTTTTATTAATTACATTTTATTCACTTTGTATCCCCCACAAGCCCCTCCATCCTCCCCTCCCGATCCCACCCTCCCACTCCCTTCTTCACGCATGCCCCTCCCCAAGTCCACTGATAGGGGAGGTCCTCCTCTCTTTCCTTCTGATCTTAGTCTATCAGATCTCATCAGGAGTGGCTGCAGTGTCATCTTCTGTGGCCTGGTAAGGCTGCTTCCCCCTCAGGGAGAGGTGATCAAAGAGCAGGCCAATC
The DNA here is from genome assembly GCF_030254825.1 of Meriones unguiculatus. Taxonomy (NCBI): domain Eukaryota; kingdom Metazoa; phylum Chordata; class Mammalia; order Rodentia; family Muridae; genus Meriones; species Meriones unguiculatus. Next base: position 39,841,318 of record NC_083365.1, on the reverse strand, counting down.
AATGTCAGAGGCAGTCCCTCTTCCCATTACTATGTAACCCACTTGGACACTAAACTGTCATGAGCTACATCTGTGCAGGGGTTCTAGGTTATCTCCATACATGGTACTTGGTTGGAGTATGAGTCTCCGGGAAGACCCCTGTGTTCAAATTTCTGGTCCTGTTGCTCTCCTTGTGGAGTTCCTGTCCTCTCCAGATCTTACTATTTCCCACTTCTTACATAAGATTCCATGGACACTGCCCAACAGTTGGCCATAAGTCTCAGCGTCTGCTTTGACAGTCTGCAGGGCAGAGCCCTTCAGAGGCCCTCTGTGGTGGGTTTCTAGCTTGTTTCCTGTTTTCTTCTTCTTCTGATGTCCATCCTCTTTGCCTTTTGGGATGGGGATTGAGCATTTTAGTCAGGGTCCTCTCTCTTGATTAGTTTCTTTAGATATACACAGATTTTAGTAGGTTTATCCTATATTACATGTCTATATGAGTGAGTATATACCATGTGTGTCTTTCTGCTTCTGAGACAGCTCACTCAGGATGATCCTTTCCAGGTCCCACCATTTACCTGCAAATTTCATGATTTCCTTGTTTTTCATTGCTGAGTAATATTCCATTGTGTAGATGTACCACAATTTCTGCATCCATTCTTCACTTGAGGGACATCTGGGCTGTTTCCAGCTTCTGGCTATTACAAATAAAGCTGCTACAAACATGGTTGAGCAAATGTCCTTATTGTGTACTTGAGCCTCTTTTGGATATAGGCCTAGGAGTGGTATGGCTGGATCTTGAAGAAATGCTATTCCTAGTTGTCTGAGAAAGCACCAGATTGATTTCCAGAGTATTTGTACACGTTTACATTCCCACCAGCAGTAGAGGAGGGTTCCCCTTTCTCTACAGCCTCTCCAGCATGTGTTGTCACTCGAGTTTTTCATCTTGGCCTTTCTAATGGGCATAAAGGGGAGTATTCTCTTAAGATGATGTTTTGATACTTTGACTGTGACCACTCTGGCTTTTAAATATACTGATGCTACCCACAAGATTACACCTTGTACATTCCAACCCCACAAGAACCACAATGCTAAGAGGACCAAATGGAAATTATGGTTTAGGTGTTGACTTCAAATGAAAGGCACTGTTTCAAGCTACTTGTACCTGAAAACCTGAATGCATGAAAACTCATCACTTACAACAAATTCATCTGTACCAACGCCCTGGCTTCAGCAATGTAAAGCTGATTAAAGTATGCTTGCAGCTGATAGATAATGAATACCAACAAAGAACCTCATCAGTGACTATTATTTCACTATCAGTAGGACATACATGAAAACACAGAATCCCAGCATCTGTCTACTTTTCAAGAATTAGAACACAGAATAATACCAACAGTCTCTTCCTCAACGCATTCACCTGGTCCACTCCAGTGCATCAGAATGACCAGGATGTTCTTAAATGTCTTCTCATGGTTATGTTTAAAAAACAGTCATAGATGTTCCTTTAGGGCTCCTTTCCAAAGCTCTCATTGATATATATTTTAATATTTACCCTCAATATACCTCAGTACTACCAAAGGCAAATAGTTAACAGGCTCTACACAGCATAGAGGTAAAAAACCCGTTGAGGCTTCTCATTCTATGTCTGTGTTTCTGGCAGTGCCGGCATGTATTGGCTTTTTTAAAACTTTCACAAACAGTCAACGGTTGAAGAATCTAAGGAGCACCCATCGTCTAATTAGACCTTTCTTTACCTAGAAAAGCATTAGGAACTTCATGTTAAAGGTCCCCAGAGGCTGACAAAGCAGATTGCCCTTTACCAGACAGTCTGGTGGTTTATGCAAATGCCAGTGGTTTTCTAGACGGATGCATGCTTTTCATTTACCACCCACATGCTAGTGTACTTTTATCATGAAATATTTTTCTTTAAAAAAGAGAGAAAGAGAGAGAGAGAGGCTTTCCTAGATAACAAGATTAAAGATGCTTGGGGGGAGGGGGCTTGGGTTTTTTTTATGCACCACATGAAAAGCATAGAACACAATGATAAGTAACAACATATAAATAGTTAGTAGTAAATTATAAGCAATACTTTCACCTAAGCCTTGGAAAAGAAATAGAATATGGATGGCTTTCCTCTGACTACTAATGTCACATGGAAACCATGGTTAGGAACTGACTCTTCTTCCCTCCGAGAAACAGGGGATGAAAATCCCATTACCTCCTAGAAGTCCTCTTGCATATCATCATGTAATGAAGCCAACAATCATCCAAACAGTAAGTGTTGTGTACACTAAAATGTATGCTGCAATGAAATGCAGAGTGTGATGTCATCACCACTGACTTAGCACACTATCAGTGTCTATCATCACATTCTTTTTTTTTTAGTTAATTTTATTAACTTTGTATTCCAGCTGTATACCACTCCCTCATTCTCTCCCAGTCCCACCCTCCCTCCCTCATCTTCTCCCTGCCCATTTCCAAGTCCACTGATAGGGGAGGACCTCTTCCCCTTTCATCTGACCCTGTTTTATCAGGTATCTTCAGGACTGGCTGCAAAGTCCTCCTCTGTGGCCTAGCAGAGCTGCTCCTCCCTTGGGGAGTAGGGAGGTCAAAGAGCCCGCCATTGAGTTCATGTCAGAAATAGTCCCTGTTCCCCTTACTAGGGAACACACTTGGATACTGAGCTACCATGGGCTACATCCAAGCAGAGGTTCTAGGTTATATCCATACATATCATCAGATTCTTGTGTAACGAACTCACCCAAACAAAATGTAAGACAAGGGTTGTAAGTGTTAAATACAGGCCCTATGAACTTCTCTCCCAGTCTACTGCCTGCTTTCTTAACAACACAGAGGGTTGTATGTCTGCAAAATGTTTTTTAAGCCCACCCTGTGTCCTATTACAACTTGAAAATAATAAATTTCTGAAGAGCCATATGAGGTTTCTCAGAGCCCAACTTCTTTGTGTTCTGACTCTGGGAAGGAAGGATCCATGGAAGGAGAGGACTCAGCAGCCATGTAATTGACTTTGCCTAAGGAAACAGAGCTATTAACCTTGGTACTTCACTGGGTAGCTGTCCTTTCATACTTGAATAAACAGTCTAGTCTCCAAAACTGAACTGTACTGCAACCAATCATGTGACTGTTCCATAAGGCAGAAAAGTCCAGGTGTGAAGAGGCCTTCTTGGCTGAACTGCAACAACTGCCCTTTACCCCTATGTTCAATGTCTTTTACAGTGGATCAAGAAGAGCAGCAGAAGCTGGGATTCTCTGAGCTGGAGAGGTGGCTCAGTAGTTAAGAGCACGAACTGCTCTTTCAAAGGATCTGAGTTCATTTCTCATATACCAGGCAGTGCACAACTACCTGTAACTCTAATCCCAGAGGGTCCAATAACCTCTTCTGGTCTCTGTGAACACTGAAATCACAAACACAGGCATACCCACACAAGGACAGTCAGAGATACACATTTAAGAAGAGGGAGCTAAGAATTTTGGACTCTCATAGCTTAATGCCACCTGGGTCGTATCTAGTACAAGTGAATGAACATGAAAAACACGGAAAAGCAACTTCACCTGCAGTCACTGAGAAGCTGTCATGAATGGTTTATGGTGTAAACCATAAAGAGATGCTTGTGGTCATGAACACGAAGAAACAAACAGGAACATACTGAAAAAGAATGGAACTAGTGGAGGAAATATGAGGCTATGAATCTGAGGGAGAGTAGACAGGGGCATATGAGCAGGTTTAAAGGGAGGAAAGGGAAGGAAGAAATATTGTAATTATACTCTAAAAGATAGAGAGGTCATCAACTTCTGTATGAGAGGGAAAATGAAACATGATCATGTGTTCAGATCAGAAAACTACACAAGAGTGAAAGAGATTGGTTCTCTTCTAACCATATAGTACAGCTGAAATCATTCTTGACTCTGATGCATGATTATCTCCCAGGGGGAATAAAACAAAACAAAAACAACAGAACTAATGTTGGATGAGTGTAATCATGCCTTCAACTACAATCCAGACCATTTAAATTCAATACACCTAGGGAATGAGTATGTACATACACTTTTATCTCTAGACATGTAAATACACACAGGAAAATAAAAAGAGATCAGAGGTGAGCAGATATAAAACAAAACATAGTTCATACAGTAGAAAAGAACCTACAGTCCTCTACTGTTCTTTCATCAAGATGAGATAAAAGTAGACAACTCCAGCATCAAAACATAGACCACACTTCCAGCTGCAAACTTCTAGTGACATGCCTTTGCAACACATGAAAGCCAAAGAATGCTTCATTAATACCCAAAGGCTGAGAGTATAACCATCTGGACCTCTATCCCCTAGACACAAGCCTCTGCAGTGAATACTAAAGGAAGCACTGGGAGGAAGGTAGAAAAGGCTTTGGGATTGCTGTTGTCCTCACATTGAGAGAGATGTACTGTCTTCCAGACCCAAGTCTTAGTGTATCTTAACTACCATCCACTTAACTTGACAAACATATCATCTTATAGAGGAGGAAGAGAGCGCACACAAACTAAAGACTGCACAGTGTTAAAAGTGTGGACTCAGTGAGTGTTTGACATGACTGTAGATATCACAATGGCTGCTTCGACAAACACACATCTGGTTCCTTCCTAAAGATGTTTACATTTTTCTCATTTATTAAGTATTCTTATTCTATACAAGACCCCACCTTTCTAACAGGGATTACTATGAAGAAGCATTCCATGACGATTTTAAAATTACAATAAAAAGAAATTGAGTGAAAGAATGGTAAAAATAAAGGAAGAAATAGAAATAAGAATCATGGATTAAGAAAAATAGTATATGTTATAAAGAAAGTAGAGAAAATAGAAAATCTTCAGGTCACGTGACAAGGCAAAGAGTAATTCTTGGATTTGAACCCAAAAGCATGATTCACAAGAGAAAAAAAAAATGACTCACTCCATTAAAAGCAAAAAATTTCCTTCTGGAAAGATCTATTAAGATGCTATGAAAAACTGAAAGAAAATATTAACAAATCACATATTCAACAAAAAGCAACATCTGGAATGTGCAAGTCTCTCACAAAATTCAACATTTCATCAACTTCAAAGACAAGAGACATGCATGGGCACTTCAACAAGGAAAATACATGAAAACCATGAAAAGATGATCGGTATCATAGCTATCAGAAAAAATATAACAGTATTTTCATGAACAAACTTGTGCACTAATGTTCACTGCAGCTTTATTCATAACACCCAAACACTGAAAGCTACTGAAATATACTTTAACTGGTGGGTGGTTAAACAAACTGTGGTGCATCCACACCAAGGAATATTATTAAGCAATAGGATGCAAACAAGGTGTTGATTCATGCAACTCGGATTTCAAAGGAAATATGTTGGGTGAAAAGAAGCCAATATTAAAAGGTACAAATGTATGGCTCCATTTATTTGAAAACTATAAAATATATAATTATAGAAGTGGAGAACACATTAATATTACTAGGCTAGGAGACTAGGAGGGAACAAAGCTGAATATTAAGTCATGAGTATTGTAGTGTATAGTGATTATGCATAATTACACATGGTATAATTGAGATACACATACACACATACACAAATAAGTGATGTAATCCAAATATATGTTGCAGTTCCAAAATTTCATATTAGTTATGCAAGATGTTAACTTTGCAGAAGGCTAAACCAAGGATGCATGGGACGTTTTTGTTCAATTCTTCGCAGCCACTTATGTATCTATCCTGTGATGATTTCAAAATTAAAAATTTAGAAGTGTAGAAAGAAGAGTAGAAAAGGGTAAGGCAATTAAAGCCAAAGAGACTTGGGGGTGGAAGATTAGCCCCTGCCAAGGGCTTGGGGTTCTGGTGTGCTGTGCTGCCTGCTTCCTCCCTGCAGGAACCCTTGTGGGGGTAGGAATAACACTAATGTATAAAACTACATGCTTAAGCAGAAACACTCTGATTGAAATGCTTGCTTGCTTTTCCTGCTCATCCACCCAAGCCACTACAATAATGTTTCTGAAGGCAACTATTCATTAAGTCTTTTTATTCATCAGCAGATTGTATAAAAGCAATTTGATCTCCCCAAAATATGCTCTTCCTCCAAGCAACTGAAACCTCTGTGTTAAGACACTGAGGCAGTCCAACTAAATATATTTTAATTACAGGTATTAATTACATAAAACAAAGAAAATGCACATGGTTAAACATTTACATTTCCTCTAGTCACTTACTCCATATTTTTAAGAAGCTGATTAACTGTACAGAGGAACCTGCAGGAGACACCAAGACAAATTGTTCTTGAAATCAGGAAGGTTGCCTTTTCACTACCAACCTTTCTCAACTTGTATTTAAGGAATAGCTATGTGGAGTCATAAATAAACACCCCACCATTACCTTTGGCTAAACTCTTGCAAGCACACTAGTGATCTCTAGACATCCCATTTACCAAGAAAAGTTGCACACATTTCAGCCCTGTGCAGAGCTGATGTCCTAGACTCAGAAATCTCACCAACTGCATTAGTGACTTAACAAAAGATAATGGTGTGCTTCTGTGAACCTTTATCTCACCATCCCTGGTAAAGCTTCTAAGCCAGAGGAAGTACTAGTATCTTGGTCAACTTTGTATAATGTTTGAATAGTCAGAGATGTGTGGGCTCAAATATAATCCCATTTCACATGGCATTTACTGCATCTCTGTTGCATGACAACACTGACAGAGAGGCACGCTGCTTGGTTGAAGCTGTCCCCTCTCTTGTCTTTCCTGAGCCCACCAGCCACCTGCACAATGCACAGCACTTTTACAATAGCAGAACATCAGCTTTAAGCAAAACCCACACAGCTGGCCAGGCGCAGGTGTGCACCAAGGAACTAAGTCAACATGGCCTGAAGCAACACGTTTCTAAGTATTTCAAAATGCCAGATCTTGCAAATAAAATTGACCTTTTCACTTGGCATTCTCTTAAAAGAAATAAGATTTTTGAGACGTGCATCCCACCTATTTTTAATTCCAGACTCCTATGACTGTGGAATAGCAAATGGGCTTTAAGAAAGAATGCAATGCTCCCATTTGCAGTTTTGCCTGCATGTATACAACTTAGAGCACTCGTACATACATACCAACTTCCTTTACCAACACAGTCTCTAATCTAGAATCACAAACACCTCTTTCTCTAAAAAAGAAATTTTTAAATTATTTTTTTAGCACATTACAAAATTCCGACATCTTCTTGCCACTTTATATTTTAAACCAATGACCTCATATTGAATCAGAGAATAGGGAACTTTTCGAGTAAAATACCAAGGCCCATGCTCAGGGGACCTTACTTAATTGCTTTAAATAAAAACTGACAAATCATTTGTCATGCCCTGCTCTTGACAGCCTGTCACCCTAACCGTAGATCACATCTTTTTCTACTTCCGTATCCTTCCTCTTTTTTCTTTTGTCAGTTTCAGCCATGGCTCCAGTCTCCAATTCACAGGGCAAGTCAAACTCTCCCTTCCTCCTCCTACTTCTGTTGCTTTCCTAGGCAGTAGCTTCTCACTGCCCAAGTCATAACGTCCATGCCTATCCCATGCTATGAGAAGGTGCTGCTGGCCTTGTTCCCATGCCGTCATGAAACTGCTCCTCCACTTAAAGAACACAGCTGGACCGTGGAACTAAGTTCAGAGTCCTCAAACTGGTTCTCCTCTGCTTTCCCCCAACCACCAGCACACAGACCCTGCAACTGCTACCATCAGAAAGTTAGTTAACTTTCTGTCCTTAAGTAGATTGAGTAGAAAAACAAAGCCACTGGGCTTGAAGCTGTCTTTCAGCTTTTTTTTTCCAATTATGCCTTTCTTTATTGTCCAATTACAATGTCAGTCTATCCTATTACTAAGTCTTTTATCTCTCCCATGAAATAAAGCTATTTTTATTCTGTAATTAAATTGACTTGTATTCTTTAGTTCTCTGCTCTTTTTTTTATTTAAATCAGGCTAAATCAATACATTCCAGTAAGAGTTGGAATCTGATTCTGCCTCAAGGTTTTGTTTTTTGTTTTTTTTTTTTCTGCCTCAAGGTTTTAAAATGGACTAAGTAGCCTATAATTGTGATTTCCTGATGAACATCTAAGAACTTTGATGTTGAATGTGAAAAGAATATAAGGTGTGTTCATTGGCAATCAAAAGTGGGTGCCTCAGACTGTTAGGATAGTTTAGTAAGGGCATTTGCTGACAAACCTGACATCCTGAGTTCAAAAAAGAAGAGAACCAATTCCCCAGTTATTCTCTGACCTCCACACACATGCCAACACACACACATGCATGCACCATGCACACGTACACATACACATACACACAGAGTAAATGCAGAAACATTGCTGCTTCATTCTACTATAATATATGCTGCTTAAGTGAAAGGCCTGGGTTTGCAAGGGTTTTCTTTTTTCTTTTTGTTTCCCTAATCCCCCACATGACTGAACAGGAATTTAAGTCACCATTTCCCCTTAATGCAAAAAATATGTTCCAAAATCTCCAGTGGATGCCTGAAATTGCAGGTATATCAAACCCTACACTGACTATTTTTTTTCTACCTATACTAACAATACAGTTTAACTTATAGGTTAAGCAAAGTAAGAGTGAAGAAAGGAAAGAAAGAAAGAAAGAAAGAAAGAAAGAAAGAAAGAAAGAAAGAAAGAAAGGAAGGAAGGAAGGAAGGAAGGAAGGAAGGAAAAAAAACAACAAAACATAAACCACACACAATAAAATAGAACTACCTCTGTACTATTTTAAAATCCTCATAAATATGATCATTCTGTCTCTCTTTCATAACACCTCCTCATATTGTGTTTACCCTTCCTCTTGTGGTAATATGATATCTAGGAAGCACTTTACATTTTTTCTTTGTCGTATCCAAATCTCTAGTTTCAACACCCTCTGCTTTAGGGCCACTGTAAAACAAAGCAAGGGTTACCTGAACACATTACTTGAACACAATCACTTAATGACATTTCACTTGATCAATTAACAGAAGAAGCTAGTAAGTGAATAACAGGAGGGTACCTTATACTGTGTGAACACACTGGGTAGAGGGATGATTAATGTCCCAAGCAGGATGCAGTAGAAAGCTACAAGACTTTATTGTGTTTTTCAGGGTATCATACAGTTTAAAAAGCTATAATTTGCTTGTCTGGGATTTACCATTTAATGCCTTTAAACCCCAGATGACCATAATTCTGTGACAACATAACAGAAATACATATAAAGAAAGTAAAACCATGGCTAAGGGAGGATTACTATCTCCTGTCATCTCCAGAGATAGACTCAAAGACTAAGTAAATATTTCCAGGTTAATGACTAAACACTCAACAGAAGATACTTTAAGAGTCTGGAAATCTGCTTTGTAAAAACTGTAGAGCCACCTAGAATGCCAGCTTTATGAGTGCTGCTACCATTCACACAATGGTATTAACAGAAAAATAGCCAAATATCCTTTTCTAGACACACACACACACACACACACACACACACACACACAAAGTCATCATGGAAATAACCAGACAATGATGGACCAACATTTTCAGATGCAAAGAATCAACAACCAAGGAGCTGAGCTGCACATGCATTAAAAAAAAAAAAGCAACCCTGAAAATAGATCTTAACATTTTCCAAATAAAATTAAGTAGCTGTTTACACAAATGTACCTACTATAACATAACTCGCCCTCAAAATCAAGATTTATTGTGCACAACCTCTTTTCCACACAAAAGCACTCAGATCCTTATTTTAGAGATAAGAAGCTCAGAAAGGTCACTCTACTGTGAGTGATGGTAACAAAAACCCTACCAGGCCCACCCACCCTCAGCCACTACCCGTGGACATCTAAGCTTCATAGAAGCTGTCTGAGTGATGAATCATGATGAAGAGTAGCAGGTGATTCCGCAAACGTTTCTACTCAATGAAATCCTACGCAACTATTAAAGTTGTAAGGGTGGTTCTGCTAACAAGGTCATATGAAGTTGACTGGGGACCATTATAAATTGTCACATTTCATCTTTCTCCCAAAATCATGTGAGGTAAACATTTCTGTAAGAGACTTGACAGTTAGGAAGACTTCACTCAGGAAAACAGCAAGCCCTATTTTCACAACCATCACACTGGACATTATACCCCCGCCACCTGACTTAAAACAGACAGAGACCCTCCAATAATTACAACTCTGGCTTCCTACTCTGCACTATAGGAAACTGGGCCATAGCAGAGACAATGTGATCTCAGCTTCAGAACAGATAATTTCCTATTTGAGTCACAATAGCATTCATTTATACCACTCTAGTGATATTCATTTTTGTGTTTTTCTAAAATGTTCTTAATTTTAATAAATCAAGTTTCATCTAGAGTTTGGCTTTACAAATGGCCGATAACTCAGGACTTAACATTGTCAATCTGTCAGTAATGAAATGGTTAAGCTTGAGGGTAACTCCCTGGTGGATATCTCTCCCTGAAGCATCAAAGGCGTGCAGGGAGGGGGGAGGAGGTCACAGTCAGTTACTCCAGTTAACATCTGTCAGCACACAAACACTCTGCCCTTCAGCCTTCAGCTTGCCACAGTCATACTAACCAGTCACTGACTCTTCCCCCTAGTCCTGGCTTAGCCGCAAGGATTCAGAGAGGGATAAGCAGCCCCTCTGGCCTTCAGGTAGGTCCAATACCTTCATTTCTAGAAAAGCTAAAAGATGGGGACCTGTGTTTATAAACTTTACAGGACTGCTGAGGCCATACTAAAGCAGTATTTGACTGCAGATGGATAGGGCAGCTGGGTAAGGAAGAAGTGCTGTAGATTTTGGAAGTATGGGGTGTCCTGGTCTCCAGCTACTGCGATGACTAATTCCTTCAGGGCACTATTATTAACCTTGGTACATAAATGATACTCTGGCATCAATGTGGTGGGGAAAGAACTAATCCTGGTTTCATTGCCAGCAAAAATCCAATAACGTATGCCTCAAAGCTGATTAACTGAGCAAACTCATGTTAACTCACTAAGTAGCTGCAGTACAGGGAGGCACTTGCTATTTTGGAGGCAGGAAACATGAGCAATGCCGATCGGTAAGATTTAATGCTTCAGAGTATACTGTCTGACTTTGACAAGTCAGTTCAGACACAGGAAACTACAAACCCAGACCTCACACCATTAGTTCCCTTCTGATACTCAACTATGCCCTGGCTTCAAAGTGAATAAGTGAAAATTGCCCTGCTGGGGAATGCTAGCACAGTGCTGAGAAAACTGTGTTAAGGGTATTGGCCCTGTATTTCTTCCTTTTAAAAGGAATCTTTAATGTGCTGACTTTGAAATTTCCCTCAGTTGAAGAGCAGTGTCTTTTTTTTTAATATGCCTGATTTGTGTGTATCTATTTAAAGAGAAGTGTTATCTATTTAGATCTAGCACAAATTTTAAACAATTTTTAAAACCCTCGATGTAACTAATATAGTTATACTAAAAATATATTAATGGAAAAGATACAATCTTCAGCTCCAGCGAAAATATATTCCATCCCATAAACTAAACTTTCAACAACTCAGTGTGTCAAAAAAAATGCTAAAGCACCTCAAATGTTTCAATTATTTAAATACAAAAATTGTCTGACTAAAAGCAGATCATCTAAGACTTAAATGGGCAAACACTTGTCTATGTTCCAAGAGAAGACAATGTAGCTCTCTTTACTATTTTTAGGGCTCCAAAGTTATTACAAAAATGGACAATCTTCCTTGTGCATTGTTCAAGAATATGCTTCTATTTTATCCATAATAATCCAAAATCCCTTTGACAACTTTAACATGACACAGCAGGCTACCATGAAAACTTATTAGGCTGTTGGAGGGGAGCGGGTATTTAACTCCTTGGGGTCTAGAATCCATTGCCCCCGTACTGCTTGTTCTAGAATTCTGGGTCGCTTTTTATGGCGTTTGAAATAAGGAAGCTTTGAATTCAGCACCGCCCCTGCCCAAAATGGGGTAAATCTCTGAAAATAATCACTCTGTATGGAGAACAGAATCGCCTGGTTTTCAGTTGCTGGATTAGGGGTCAGCCCTTTCTTTTATTGCTGATAGGCAGAATGTTCTCAGTTGATAGAAGATCCTCTCTTATGCATACTTGAACACCCCAGGAATAAATTAAACATTTCCCCAGGCTATTTCAGAATCAGAGCAAGCTACTGGATCTACAAACAACCACAGTCTGAGGAAGCTGGAAGCTTGCCTTCATAGTTCTAAAAACAATCTTTCTCAGGCACCATGTCCCCACTTGACTTAACCCACAAAAGAATACTAAAAGATCACACCTTGAGGACTCTTGAAAGTAAGCTATACATCACAGCTGCAAGAGAGTGCTTCGCGGTTAATGACACAGAAACTACAGAAGTTCTTCAGGCCAGAAAACATATATCATAGAGTGATCAGATATTACGTGGTTCAAGGAACATTTACAGGAGGAACAGAAATATAGCGTCCAGTAACATTTGCTGACTAATTTCTGTGCAACAGGCACTGTGCCTTATAATTTACAAGTACTTCCTTCTTTGCAAAGCAATCCAATAAACAGGTATTAATGTTATTCCAATTTACAGGTAAAAAAGAGAAAATGAGTTCCCAAAGATAATCACGAAGGAACGAAGTAGTAGAATTCCAGATTTAGACTCAAATCCAACTTTGGATCTTGCATACACAATGACAGGTTAGAGAAAGAATGACAAAAACAAAATACCCTTTGTTATTTAAACTGAGTCACTACCAATACCTTTGGCTTGTACGTTTATCCAACCATTATTAGTTCAAAAGTTTATCGCTTACACCACCTCCTCTACTGCTCAGAGAACATCTTACAAAAAGGGATGGAACTAAAAGAATGTTAAGTGCCAGGAGAGAGAGGCTGTGAAATGCTATCTTTAAGGTATGACACAGCCACTGCAGCCATGAACTCAAAGATGCAATGGTTACCTAGACTGGGCCTACACAAGACTGGCCCTATCAATAGCCATTCATGGATTGAAGGGGAGTTCATGAGGCCCTACCTCACTCTGCTGCACTACTGACTACTGATAGATTTAGGGAGAGAGAGAAAGCCACTGCCTTCAGTTGTGTACCCATTCATGAGCACACCAAGTTTCTATGAATAATTCCAAACCCATGGCCACACAGACGTCTCCAGTCAAACAGTTAAACAAAACTAAACCAAACAAAACAAAAAGTCATTAATGTAGGAAATGTGAGGAAAAGATTGTTTGGAAGGAGAGAAAGCTGGCAGGGAGATAAAAGAGAACGGTAGTGAGAGTAATCAGAAAGAACTCCACACATATGTGAAACTACCAAAGAAAAAACTAAGTAAGCAAAAAGGGGTTACCTGTCTATATTCACTGATCAAATCCCAACATCCTAAAGCCCCTTCTAATCATTTGCAGCATCATTCGTGTGTGCTGCCATTATCAACAGATAGCTGTACCAGAGCAGCCTTCCTATCTGTTAGTTCAAGGACAATGGCGTCTACTATTTACTGTATAAACTCCCTATTCCAAGTTCTTTACAAGTCACAAATTACTAACCACAGTTGACATCAACCTGTGTGGGTAAAATTGTCCCATTTTACACATGGAGTCACAGAGAGTCAAACAGCTTGCTCAAAGTCATGTGAGAGCCAGGATTTGAATCTAGTCTGATAGCATTGAGTTCTAATCTTGACCATTGTTTTATTCTGCTTTTGAAACAATTTACTCCAAAAGGCCAATCTTATTTTGTTTCAACATTTAGTGCCAAAATAAGTGTATTTCACGTCTACAAGGAAGAAGTGTACTTCATACCTCTCTAAGGTAAGTAATAATAAAAACTTACCAAGCTTACTTTATTTGGTAAATATTTCTTAATGACAGTACAATATGAAAAGGAGCACTCTTTGCACTCAATATAAAATAACTCAAGAATTATCTCACAGTTCTTGAGCTGAAAAGTGGTCTGAAACGAGATAATTCTATTTTCCTAGGTGTGTGGGGAAGGGGGAGTTAATTTTGAAACTTTCTCTGCTTCCCTGAAAAAAAATCTTCAAAATAAAAAGGAAGGAAATCTTCCTGAGCAGGAAGAAGGGGGTCCTCTAAAGTGTCACTAGCAACGGCCTAATAAATTTCCGTTAGTAAGTGCACCGGTGGGGGGGTGGGGGGGAGGATCATTTTTAAACTGTTTCTCCGCTGCATGCCAGGTATTCTGAGACTCGTCTTTTGATTTTGAAAGACAGTCAGCTTTCTAACTACCTGTCCCAGCAAGGGAAGAATCCTCAGAGTGCAATTCTGAGTCTCGCTTCACTACATCCAGTGTGGAATCAGTAAAGGCACCTCAACCATGGCTTCCCTTCAGACTACGGTTTCCAGGCAACCACACTCGGGCAGGAAGCATTTGTGCCTCCTACCGGGTCACTCCAGTAGTCCCAGGAGAAGCTGCGCCGATTCCTAGGCACAGGTTTGCCAGTGCTCCTCCTGGTACTCTTGCCTGCCAGCGCCGCGGTGTTTATAGAGAACTTCATTCTCACCTCCCGTTCCCTAGCTGTCCGTTGCCGTGGCGCCCATCTAGTCACTTCGCACTTTTGGAGTCCTGATCCAGTCAAACAGCCTACAAGATATCTGTCCTGAAGCAGAAAACACACATTGTCCCAGATACACAGCCCTTAAAAAAATGGGATTCCTGGGAAATGTAGTTTTTCTGGCTTCCATGTAAGGGCTCTCTAGGAAAGAAGGACTACAATTCCCAGAAATCAAAGCAAAACAAGTCCGCCACTAAATTATGTCCCGGCTGCTTAGCTTGAATTAAATAGAATGTGTGGCTCTTAGTTTCCTGATTTGGGTCTTACGGTTCTAAGACAAGCACATTAAATGGCCTATTTTTTTTTTTTTTAAACAAGGCTTTTGCATGTAATCTAAACAATTAACTATAGAAAAAATATTCTAACTTATTGCGTTTTATAATTCTTTCAGATAAAAGACCTATTCACACTCAAAAAATGTCACTGCAGATGGTAACAGTGGGTCATAACATAGCTTTAATTCAACCAGGCTTCTCACTGATGAATTTTGATGGTCAAGTTTTCTTCTTTGGCCAAAAAGGCTGGCCCAAGAGATCCTGCCCTACTGGAGTATTCCATTTTGATATAAAACAAAATCATCTCAAACTGAAGCCTGCGATTTTCTCTAACGATTCCTGCTACCTCCCTCCTCTTCGCTACCCAGCTACTTGCTCGTACAAAGGCAGCATAGAATCTGACAAGGATCAATATATCATCCACGGAGGGAAAACACCAAACAATGAGCTTTCCGATAAGATTTATATCATGTCTGTGGCTTGCAAGAACAACAAAAAAGTTACCTTCCGGTGCACAGAAAAAGACCTAGTAGGAGATGTCCCTGAAGCTAGATATGGTCATTCCATTGATGTGGTATATAGTCGCGGGAAAAGCATGGGTGTTCTCTTTGGAGGACGGTCGTACATGCCTTGTACCCAGAGAACCACAGAAAAATGGAATAGCGTAGCTGACTGCTTGCCCCGTGTTTTCTTGATAGATTTTGAGTTTGGGTGTGCTACATCATACATTCTCCCCGAACTTCAGGATGGGCTGTCTTTTCATGTTTCTATTGCCAGAAATGATACCATTTATATTTTAGGAGGACACTCACTTACCAATAACATCCGCCCTGCCAACCTGTACAGAATAAGGGTAGATCTTCCTCTAGGTAGCCCAGCAGTGAACTGTACAATCTTGCCAGGAGGAATCTCCGTCTCCAGTGCAATCATCACTCAAACAAATAATGATGAGTTTGTTATTGTTGGTGGTTATCAACTGGAAAATCAAAAAAGGATGGTGTGCAACATTGTCTCTCTAGGGGACAACAAGATTGAAATTAGTGAGATGGAGACCCCAGACTGGACCCCCGATATTAAACATAGCAAAATATGGTTTGGAAGTAATATGGGAAATGGGACTATTTTCCTCGGCATACCAGGAGATAATAAGCAGGCTGTGTCAGAAGCATTCTATTTCTATATGCTGAAATGCTCTGAAGATGAAGTAAGTGAAGAGCAGAGAGTCCTCACAAACAGTCAGACATCAACAGAAGACCCCGGGGACTCCACTCCCTTTGAAGATTCAGAAGAATTTTGTTTCAGTGCAGAAGCAACCAGTTTTGATGGCGATGATGAATTTGACACCTACAATGAAGACGACGAGGAAGATGAGTCTGTAACTGGCTACTGGATCACATGCTGCCCAACTTGTGATGTGGACATCAACACTTGGGTTCCATTCTATTCAACTGAGCTCAATAAACCTGCCATGATTTATTGTTCTCATGGAGATGGGCACTGGGTGCATGCCCAGTGCATGGATCTGGCAGAACGCACACTCATCCACTTGTCAGAAGGAAGCAACAAGTATTACTGCAATGAGCATGTGCAGATAGCAAGAGCATTACAAACTCCCAAAAGAACCATACCCTTACAAAAACCTCCAATGAAATCTCTCCACAAAAAAGGCTCTGGGAAAGTTTTGACTCCTGCCAAGAAATCCTTTCTTAGAAGGTTGTTTGATTAGTATAGCAAAAACCCCTCAGATTCAGGTGCATTGATATCTAGACCTACTTTTTAAATCATAACAGTGATATAAATTTTCATTTATCTTTGTTTTTCATTTTTGTTTATTTTCATTTTTGTTTCCTGAAATTTATAGGTTGTGCTTCAGTTATATGAATTAAGTCTAATGTTTTGATATAATGTTAGTTATAATTATTCTAATGTGTGTTTTTAACATTTTTGTACAATAATTTCTTAAATGAAAAATGTTATATAATTTTTGCATTAAGGATCGCAGTGATAAAGTTTACATAGAATTCTTGCATCATTTTGTAACAATCTACATGTTGAATAGTAACTAAATACCAATAAATAAACTACTATACAAAGGAATTAAATTGTTTTGTGTAATAAGCCTATAGTTGATTTTAAAAGTTAAAACCAAAGTAATCCAAATTAAAAATGGGGTACAGAGCTAAACAGAGATTTCTCTTAGAGGAATATAGAATGACAGAGAAACACGTAAAGAAATGCTCAACACCCTTAGTCATCAGGGAAATGCAAATTAAAACGAGCCTGATATTTCACCTTATTCCCATCAGAATGGCTAAGATCAGAAACTCAAGTGACAACACATGCTGGAGAGGATGTGGAGAAAGGAGAACCCTCCTCCATTGCTGGTGGGAATGTAAACTTGTACAACCACTTTAGAAACCAATCTGGCGCTTTCTCAGAAAATCAGGAATAGTGCTTCCTCAAGACCCAGCTATACCACTCGTAGGTATATACCCAAAATTTTTTCAAATACACAAGGACATTTGTTCAACCATGTTTGTAGCAGCTTTATTTGTAATAGCCAGAACCTGAAAACAACCCAGATGTCCCTCAAAAGAGGAATGGATACAGAAATTGTGGTACATTTACACAATGGACTACTACTCAGCAATTAAAAACAAGAAAATCATGAATTTTTTTGGCAAATGGTGAGATCTAGAAATGATCACCCTGAGTGAGGTATCCCAGAAGTAGAAAGACACACATGGTATATACTCACTTATAAGTGGATATTAGACATATAATACAGAATAAACATCCTAAAATCTGTACACCTAAAGAAGCTAAGCAAGGAGGACCCTGGGTAAGATACTCAGTCCTCACTCAGAAAGACAAATGGGACAGACATCAGAAGAGAGAGAAAACAGGAAACAGGCCATGAGCTTACCACAGAGGGCGTCTGAAAGACTGTACCCAGCAGGGTATTAAAGCAGATGCTGAGACTTATGGCCAACCTTTGGGCAGAGTGCAGGGAATCTTATGAAAGAAGGGGGAGATAGAAAGACCTGGAGGGGACAAGAGCTCCACAAGGAGAGCAACAGAACTAAAAAATCTGGGCACAGGAGTCTTTTTTGAGACTGATACTCCAAACAAGGACCATGCATGGAGATAGCCTAGAACCCTTGCACAGATGTAGCCCATGGCAGCTCAGTATCCAAGTGGGTTCCCTGGTAAGGAGAACAAGGACTATCTCTGATGTGAACTCAGTGGCTGGCTCTTTGATCACCTCCCCCTTAGTGGGGAGCAACCTTACCAGGCCACAGAGGAAGACAATGCAACAGTCTTGATGAGATCTGATAATCTAGGGTCAGGTGGAAGGGGAGGAGGACCTCCCCTATCAGTGGACTTGGAGAGGGGCTTGAGAGGAGATAAGAGAGGGAGGGTGGTATTGGGAGGGGATGAAGGAGGGGACTACAGCTGGGATACAAAGTGAATAAACTAATTAATATAAAAAATTTAATTCTTAAAAATAAAATGTTAAAACCAACATCAACTATATCCCACACTCCTGCTCTTTATAAATTTTAAGGCAGCCCATTGGATTAAACCCATGAATGGAATACTGTATGTATAATACTCAGTAACATGAAGGAAAACCTAATCTATGTCAAGCCAGGCATGGTAACCCATGCCTGTAATCCTGGCACTTGGGATGTAGAGGCAGGAAAATTGTGAGTTTGATGCTAGCCTGGGCTAAGTTCTATCTCAAAAACCCAAAATCTTACAGAAGACAGAGCACTGGTCACATTGGCACCTACCATGCCCAAATCCTGATTTTAATGCTGTGGGATACTTTCTTGAATTATCTACACGCACTTCAGAACAGACAAAACATATTCCAACAACATGCATCTGTCTGAATCACTTTGGGGCCTCACACGCAATTGGCAATTAATAGCTCACTCCTTTGAAAATGCTCAACCATTGTCCCTCTTCTTAGAGACTGCTGTTTTCTCTAGAAATAGTCAAATGTCATTCAAGGCCCAATAGTGTGCAGCCCTGAGTACTGCACACTATCACTCTAAGCGAAAAGTGAAACATGGATGTGGGCTTCCACAATGGTTTGAGACAACCTCTCTCATGGGGGCTCTAATGCTTAGTCCTGAACTGTCTTCAAACAAGTACAGGAGTTTTATCAAGAAATAGGCGATCAGTAAAAAGAAAACTTTCACATGCCGTGAAGGAAAATTCTTAATTTCTTGTGGGAAAAGCATCAAATCCCTCACTGTGATTTGACGTGATTCTTTAGTCCCATCACCTCCTTCTCAGAATCCTCTCTGTACCTGAGTCTCCACCATTGTTTAACACCCTTCCCCAGAAAATAAAAATCAAACAAGGTGGATGACAGCTGAGGAGAAACATTTGAACTCGACCTCTGGCCTCCATGTACACGTGTGCATAATGTGTACTTGTTTCCACATGCGCATGATCATGCACACATATATGGACACACATGCGTACACACATGCATGCTCACACACTTCTTTTTTTTTTTAATTCCAAGATCCAAATTAAACATTATGGGACATGCAAAAGAAAAACTCACTTCTAGAGAACTTCTGTCTCACTACCAAAAGAGGCCAAGGACGGGGAAGGAAAGATTCGGAAATCATGTCTGTATGTACTTGAGCAGTTTATGTAGGCAAGGCTGCACATGTGATAGAAACTCTATTCTAACCTGGACCCAAAATATCTCAAATGTTCTATTTTATGTCACCTTTGTTGAAGAATTGCTGTAGCAAAGATAACAAAACATGCAGACTAAGCCATTTGATTACAAAATGCATAGTGATCGCTTAGCAAAGGGGAACCCTGTGTTGCAAAGGATGACCAACTAACTCACTTGAGACAACAAAAATATAAACTTTTTTCATTTTCAATTTTTATAAATCTATTTATTATTGAAAACAGTTTTTTATTTATTACAATTTATTCACTTTGTATCCCAGCTGTAGCCCCCTTCCTTTTCTCCTCCCAACCCCACCCTCCCTCCCTCTTCTCCTCCTATGCCCCTAAATATGAACTTCTTAAAGGCGAAGATGAAAAAAGTTTATAAAGACTGATCAGTCCATTACACTTTGATCACACCGCAGTATAGAAATACACAGATCTTGGCCTCCAAGTGAATTAGGATGTGTGGATGTGTGTGTGTCTGTCTGTCTGTCTGTGTACACACGTTCCTCTGTGCATGTCCGTGTGTATGAAGGTGTACACCTGTGTGTGTGTGTGTGTGTGTGTGTGCTGTGCAAGTGGGGGGGCTACAAGGCAACCACAGGTGTCATTCTTCAGGTGCCCCCCACCTTTTGGTGACAGGGTCTCACAGTGGCCTGGAACAAACCAAATAGATTGGACCAGCCGGCCACCAGAAATTGCCTCATCTCCACCTGCTAGCACTGACATTAAAAGATGGTTCTACCACCCTGGCTTTTTCTGTGGGTTCTGGGAATCAAACTCAGTCCCCCTTCTATGCAAAGCTCTATAACGATCAAACTATCTCCCTAGCCCAAAATGAATTGTTGTTTTTTTTTTTTTTTTTTTTTTTTTCAGTCAGAAATACATTGTTATCATCAGGAGAGAATAAAAAGCATTAAAAGGGGAAGGGGAGTTTCCGTGAGACAAAAGGAAGGGCAACAGGAAAATAAACAATAAGTTCATAAAAAAGATGAGCCTTTTAAACACTGATAACCCTGCTTCATCCCTTCCCTCCCAGACTTGGGCACACTTGTCTGAGAGGGTGAGACATTAATTTGTAGGCAATGTGCCACTGAAGCAAAAAAGGATGGTTAAACTTGCCTCCAGTTCCTTTACATGTACACATATAACTTTCCTCACACCTGCACAGAGTCCCTTGAGATGAATACTTTTCAAGAACATCTTGCTTGTGCCTCGCTTCATCATGGTTTAGTCTGTATCATGTGTTCACCTCAAATTCTTCCATGGTTTCCTTTTGCACACAAGGTATATCCACTGGGTCCCACACGACAAAGCTTCTGCCTGATTCTCCACCTGCCAGTCTTTCTTAAATTCCCAAACACTCTGAATGTGTTTCTACCTCAGAGTCTCCCCAGAGGCTGTCCATTCTAGGCAACTGGCCTAGCCTCACCCCACACCTTCCACCTTCACTTAAATGTTCTTTATTCCTGGGTGCTTTTTTTGATTCCCCACTTTAAGTTCTACTGTCATATTATACTTTATACTTATATATTGTAATTTAGTACTTTTCCTCCTCCACACAAACTAGAGAGTTATACCAAGCACTCATTAGTTCTTATTGTTGATTTGATGTCTAGCTCCTTGTGAACCAAAACTATGATTCTTGAAACTATATCTCAGTACCAAGCATACCCTGCCTGCGTAGAAGAAACAGCTCATAAACACTTAAAATAGAGGCTGATGAGCTGATAAGCAAAAGGAGAAAATCTATCAAAAATTTCACATAGCTGTAAAGCTTTGGAACCACAACAATGATGGCAAGAGACCCCAACTGTGCAATAGTGGAACTCAGGGGAAACTAACAATTGTCTAATTGGACCTAAAGCCCACTCAGTTGTTGGAAACAATTGCCTGACACTGTAAACCTGACTAAAAACCCACATTTGGAGGTATCATTAAGCCTAGAGGAGGATCTACTATTACTATATTACTAAAGTAATATAGTTTGCAAGTGCCTTCTAAATGTCCATCCTTATACCCACAGATTACTGCAGCTCTCACACCTCACAAAAAGCTTTTTTTTTTTTTTGCTACAAAATTAACTCAAAAAAAAAACAGTAGTCCTCCTGTATATGAAAGACAAAAGGCCTGAGAAAGAAATTAGGGAAACTACACCCTTCACAATAGCCACTAATGACATAAAGTACCTTGGGGTGACTCTAACCAAGCAAGTCAAAGACTTGTATGAAAAAAAACTTCAATTCCTTGAAGAAAGAAATTGAAGATATCAGAAGATGGAAAGATCTCCCACGCTCATGGCTTGGTAGGATTAACATAGTGAAAGTGGCCATCCTGCCAAAAGCAATCTACAGATTCAATGCAATTCCCATCAAAATACCAACACAATTCTTCACAGACTTTGAAAGAACAATTCTCAACTTCATATGAAAAAACAAAAAATCCAGAATCTCCAAAACAATCCTGTACAACAATAGATTGTCTGGAAGTATTTCCAGCCCTGATCTCAAGCTTTACTACAGAGAAATAGTAATAAAAACTGCATGGTATTGGCATAGAAATAGACTGTTGGATCAATAGAATCAAATAGAAGATCCAGAAATAAGCTCACACACCTACAGATACTTGATTTTTGACGAAAAAGCCAAAACCATACAATGGAAAAAAGACAGCATCTTCAACAAATGGTACTGGTCTAACTGCATGTTTACACGTAGAAAAATGCAAAAAGATCCATATTTATCACCCTGCACAAAACTCAAGTCCAGGTGGATCAAAGACCTCAACATAAAACCAGACACACTAAATCTGTTAGAAGAAAAAGTGGGAAGAGCCTTGAACTTATTGGCACAAGAGTCAACTTCCCGAACAGAACACCAACAGCACAGACTCTAAGATCAACAATCAATAAACTGAACCTCATGAAACTGAAAAGCTTCTGTAAAGCAAAGGACACTGTCATCAGAACAAAACAACAGCCTACAGAGTGGGAAAGAATCTTCACCAACCCTATATCTGACAGAGGGCTGATATCCAGAATATATAAAGAACTCAAGAAGTTAGAAAGCAACAAATCAAGTAATCCAATTAAAAAATGGGGTACAGAGCTAAACAGAGAATTCTCTATAGAGGAATATCGAATGGCAGAGAAACACTTAAAGAAGTGCTCAACCACCTTAGTCATCAAGGAAATGCAAATCAAAACGACTTTTTGCTGCATTAAAAAACTATCAGTGGTGTCTTCAACTCATCTAACTGCAGGAAATGAGTGACTATGGGGCACATAGTTCTCCCACACACACAAATGGGAGAGCTACAATACAACCCTGAAGCCTAAATCTCAGGAAAAATCTCAGAAAAAGAAATGGAAAAATCGTAACAGCCTGTGAACCAGAACAACTGCTACGTGATAGCTTCTTCTGGGAAGGACAGGGAAGTTACTCCAAAAAACTCTCCATAATACGGCTGCCCACACAAGTTCTGCAAAGACCACAGCAATTAACATGCTAACATGGATGGAAGAAAATTTCAAAGTCTTCTCCCCCTTCTCCCTCACTCATCAGCCATCACCCGGAGATATGCTACAGTCAGTCAATGGCTGCCTTTCGAGAAAGGGAAAGCCACTTCCATTTTGTTCTAAGGTGTTGATGCTGGTGGCAGGGCTGGTGAGGGTGTTTTGTTGTTGCTTCGGGTATGAGAGACTCCCATCCTATATGATCAGCCCAAAACACCTGCAAATAAGGGAAACACTAACTGTAGTCATTATTCTGTGTGTATGTACATGTGCTTGTGTACATCACATGTACACACACAGACAAACACACATATATGCTGTCAGGATGTAGTGTTTGAGAGAAGAAGAAAACTGGGAAAAACTGTTTTCTCTGGGCGCTCTTGTCTCATGTCAAGACTGAATTTTTTTTTTTTTTTTTTTTTTTTGCTTCCTTGGTGCTCTTGTAACCATGTGAACTGTCTTCTAGCCTTATTGGCCATCTTTTAGAATCTATGAAGCATGTTCAAAAGTAAGCTGAATAAAACTAGAAGGCATAAAAAAATATACAAGAAATTATACATTTGAGAGAGGCAGTTGGAAGATACGGGAGAAGTTAAAGAAGAGAGTGGGGTTGAAAATTATGCACATGTGGTGTACTCATCTATGAAATTTCAAATAAAATAAATAGAGGCTGGAGTACTTAGAAATGAGAGCATGAAGGAAATTAACTTCATTGGACCTTACTTTTAAGTAAGGAGATGATTATAGTCTCAAAAGCAGGATTAATATTCAATACTCAAAAAGTCGGGTCCAGAAACATCACCGGGGCCTAACTTGCTCCTAACCATGTTCTGGAATGTTCCCAGTTTCTTGGAGAATGACATGGAAATGATAAATTATTGTAAGGACAACTACATCTTGAGACTTTAAGTACAATATTTTAGGACTAGCACAGCTATGAAGAGAGCCAGACTAAATCCCAGTCCAAAGTAAAAGAAAACATGGAAGTGTCCAGTTAAGTAAGTGGGAGAGTGATGTGCAGATGAGCTAGAGAGAGTAGATTGTAAAGATGTGATTTTGGCTAAGATGTACCTCCCTGACCTCACATGAAAATGGATGTCATAGAAGTACCCAGTTCAAAAGGATAGATTGTGGCAACTCTACAGATGTAAAGTGCTTACCACAAGAAAAGAAGTTTGCTAAATGATCACTATCTGTTTTTTATTTGGTTTTGTGTCTTTGTCTGTTTAGTTGCATTGATTTGGTCTTGTATCACAAGGTCTCAGTAAATCAGCCTTGAATTCATAATTCTTCTGCCCCAGCCTTCCAAAAAGCACTTTCCACCATGCCTGTTTTATTATTTTTATTATCATTATTGCTAACACTGTGCGAAGAGCCTCGGGTCTGGCTGGTTTATGGGCCAACAATCAAAATTTTAACCACAGATTTTGAGTTTATAAGAATTTCAAGAGAGAAGCCTATTGTTCCAGAAGATTCTTAAAAGAATTTTTTTTAAGTTTACTGTTTATATTATCTGGAACCAAATTCTTTCACCCTACATTATGATAAATTATATTCTTTATCACCAATCTAATATCCTTTATTCCAAATACCACTATTTTAGTTCCTTTTCCTATTGCTGTAAAAAACTACCCCCAATGATGCAAATGCAAAAAAAATTATTTCGCCTCACAATTCAAAGGCACCCATCATGGCAAGAAAGCCGAAGCACCAGAACATGAAGCAGCTGGTCCAGAAGCAGAGAGCAATGAATGCCTTTTTCCCTCACTGAAAAGCTCACTCACACTGAAAAGCTCTTCCCATTGGTTAACCCAGTGGAAATACATTCCCACTGGGTTAGAAATACATTCCCAGGTGTGGCCAGAGGCCTGTCTCTCAGCTGATCCTAGCTCTGCAGCTGACAACTGCATTTTTACGTCTTTCAAAGCAGGGTGATAATTTTAAGTATGAGCAGTCAACATTATGGATATGTGACAATAAAAGGCCAATATAAATCACAACACCTGTTATTTTCAGATCTTAAACTTTTATTCCAAATACGTAAACACAAACTTGTGAGTAACAATTACAATGCTAATGAGTAAAATGTTAAAATACAAAAATAAGTATTGGAACTCATTTTCTTCCACTTGAAAACATTTAACATGGAAATACAGGTCCTCAAATCAAATAATACATTGCATCCTGGTGTCTAAACCTCTCCTAGAGGAGAAAAATAGACTCATGCAAGCCATTAAATAAAATGTATCATTATATGTAAAATAATAATAAAGTGAAATACAATACCACAAAACATCTCCCAAAACTAACAAATTCCGAGGTATGCTTACATATGTTCTCAGAGAACAACAACAATAAAAAAAAAAAACCCACAAAGAGAAATGGGTACAAAGTATCAATTTTGACTTAAAACATCTTATCATAGGAAACTAGAACAACTGTCATACAATATCTAAAGGTATGCACATATATAATCAAATACCATTATCAAAACTAGTCTGGCTGGCACACACCTGTCATGCCAGTTACTCAGAGGCTAGGACAGGAAGGTTGCAAGTTCAAAGTTAGCCTAGGCAAACAGTGAGACTGTCCCAAAAAACAAAATGTTTAAAGAAAGCTGAAACTATACCTCAGAAGTAATTTCTTGGGCTAGCATGTGCAAGACCCTGGCTTATTTCTATGATCTGCATGCCTCCTAACTGTAGAATTTGAAATCTGTTTAAAATCATATGAAATCCGTATTTTTAACTCCTAACTGCCGCCCCCAAAAATCTTTGTTTTCATGCATATTTTGTGAAAACAAATTGAGACAAAATTAAATTCCAGTCCACCTGAGAAAGAAAGACATCTTTCCCTGCTGCTCTGGCATCTGTGTGCATGTTCATTAATCCCAAGATACTTCTTAACCTCATACCCACCATTCATCAATTTTCATCAGCTACCATCACTGCTCCCTGCAGTGCACTGCAGAAGGCTGGCAGGAAGACTTGTAGAACCAGGTTTCAAAGCAGAAAAATGCATTGCACTTCTCCAGCCCTGCTCTGTGCTTTGAGAGAAAAAAAAATCCTCCATTCATTTCGGTAAATTTCCCAGGAGTATGTGCCTGCATTTGCAATGGGCATTGTTAAAAATAAAAGTAGAGTATTAGACCAGAGTCTGGGATAATGCAATCTCCACAATGAGAGAAACCAATAGCCAGCCACAGGCAGCACTCTACATAGTGAGATCCTGTGGCCAGGTGTTCTTGAGGTTTATCAGAATGTGATCTGATTAAGAGAGTCAGAGAAGGCTGTGCTATAAATCATGCCCTGAGTCAACTGCTTCTAAAATTGTCCTACAATGCTAGCAAGGGGGATTTAATATTGGACAGTATTTACAGTGCTGCGAGTTGACTAACAGAGTGAATGGGGAAAACATTCTACCAAACAGTCCCAGCATGCTCCAGGGAGCGGGACAATGGTGGGAATTTAGTTGTTTATTAGTGCACAGACATCTGTAAGGAGTAAATAGGATGAAAGGACTGGTGATTTGGAAGACTGTTAGCTTCCAAACTACAAAACAAAGAGGGTTTTATAAATAATGCTTAAGTGTTTATATGTTTCTGACAACTAAATTATGAATGTCTTTGATATGCTCCATACAGAAAGCAAAGAAATCTGCCATATCTTTCAACATAAAACACTCAACTCCATCTCTGAATATGCACCAAATGTGTGCCACTTAGGATAATGTCATTCTTGCACACTTGACAACTAAATTACAAAGCTCTTTGATATACTGTGTACGAAGACTGACAATTACGACCAATAAAATCAAAGGAAGAAAAAAACTAATTAACACTAACATATCATTATGACTCACTAGCATATAAAATCCCATGCCTGCTCTTAAATTGCTGGGGCCTGGCAAATGCTGCATTCCTAAGAACACGAATAGTTTCCAAGTAACTGCAGCCACTAGAGGGTTTATGGGTTCCTTAGAGGTCTGGCTCAATTTTATTCTATTCAAAAGCCCAAGACAAATAGATGACTTTAAATTCTATCCTGAAAGATGTAACTCTCACAATTATAAACTGTAGCAGTTAGTTGTAGATGCTAATTTAATTCTGATGCTACTGTATAAACGACATAAACATAGCATGAAGAACACAGAACTAAGGACAAAAGGCTTATGTTCAAATTCAAAATCAGGTATTAATTACTTCTGTAACTTCAGGAAAATTATGTAAACTCTATCCAATGCCCCCACCCCACAAAGCTGTGGTGAGAAAAACAAGTGTGTGAAAACAAAAGGAATAAAATATAAATAAACACTGTTCATTCCTCTACTCTGAGTAGACTCCATCTAAACTTAACAAATAGAAAAAGTTTAGCACCGACCTGCTACAAAATCTGGACACACTGAAACTCAGCTGATCATAATGGAAATAACACATGGCAGAATGAGAGGCCTCTATAAAGCCTAGATTTATTCAAATTGACCCATGCTTCATATAGAAAGAATCTGACTGACATTTTCAGCAAGACATTAAATTTGTTTGCAGGCAGTCAGGAAATATGGGTTTTAAAAATCTGTGACCTTGAGATTATATGGAAAGCATTGAGAATATAAATTACTCTTAATTAAAAGGTAAAAATAAATAAGCAGAGCTGGCTACAGATAGCTAAGCAAACATAAGCTTATCAGATTTAATAGGTAGCTTTAGCTAACAGGTGCATTCTCTCATTCCACTATTGAAAAATTTATGACACTCAATGACCTCCTAGACACTGAAGGTGACATTAACAATGCCATTTAAACCTCAAAAAAAGCTGATTTTCTGAAACCTGTCTTGATGTAATTTATTTCTGCATAAATGTACCACACAGGAAAATTCAGTGAGAGCCCTTGGTAAAGGTCATCATGTCCTACAAATGTACGGTGTTGTTAGAGAAATTCTAAAAGGCTCCTTTGGATCTTGTAGAATAAGTCAACATATGTGAAATTTACAAGACAGACCTACAAAATACGAAATGAGAAAAACAGCATTGTATCTCACTACAAAATATAATAAGTTGAGGTGAAAAAAAAAAAGACATGCCCAAGAAAAATTCCTTTCCTAGCATGCTTGGCTGTTCTTTGACAGCCCTGGCTTTGATTTTCAAGGCACACGCACATCTCCATGCATCCCTGGTCCCCTGCAGTTACCACTGTTCTGAGTTATTGAGCTTTCAAAAAACCGATTTCTCCTGTTGCTCTTCTGGACTCACGAAAGAGCTCAGACAATCAGTTCATCGATTATCCATCCCTGACCAGGTGACAGTACCTCTGGCCTCTCACTCCAACCTCCCCCACCTTGGGTGGTAAGACCAGACCCCCACACACAACTATGTGGCAGGTACTAGAAGGCCTCAGTGCAACCCAAAGGAAAACACATTTGCAAACGCCAGCTTCTATGTGCTGGTCCTATTTAGAACTCCATTGAATCTTGGATTTCCAGAGAGTCTTCAATGCCCAGTGGGTCCCCTAATACCTCCTTTGAGTTTGTGGTAAACCCAGAGCTTTTTAATGCATTGTGAGCATTCATAAACTTCTGGAGGTATTTTGAAGTGTATAGCCAGTGGTGTTTAAGGACATCTTCCATCTCATAGCACTTGGACTGCCTGGCATTCATTTTCCGGAAGCGTCTAAACAATTTATTACCAGATTCATTTCCCTCACTTGCCCATGCCCCGATAGAGCCATCCCTCTCAATAATTTCAGGGACATGTGCCAGGGTTTTGTGAAAATAATTAGTGATTTTGCCCTCGTATCTATATTTAAACTTGGTAGAAAGAAGCTCAGCAAAACGCTGTGAGTTGAAACTATACTGGCAGAGGGACTCCGGGCACTCTTTAGCAGGGCATGACGAACGCCACACGGGTTTCATCTTCAGGTAAAGGTCCATCAGCTCCCTGAGAGCTTCATGCCTCTCCTCAGAAGGAATCAACTCACAGACTGCGTCTACAGTCTCTTGGGTCATAAGCCGCCGGGCAAAGTTGCCATTCATCCTCATGATTGGTTTTAGGTTCATCCTTTTCCGGAGATGTTTGTCCAGTGTGGCCTGCCATCTCTTTCTTTCCACTTTAGAGGCGTTGGGGTTTTTGTACACTTCCCCTATCTCCAGCTGGAAAATCTTGTAGAATTCAGCCGCGTTGCCAATGTCACAGTGAAGCGCATCGATGGAAGGGACCGTCTCGATGAAAGGTTTAGCGGAAACACCTTTCACCCGGTCCCGGAGTTCCTCCACCGACTCGTGATACGGGTTGGACCTCCAGACCTCATAGCGTTCCAGGTTCTCAGCGTGGCTTCTGGTTATGGAGTGGAAGACAAGGTTTTGAGAGGCTTCCAGGCGGGTGGCGTCACAAAGGGTACAGATGTAGACCGAGCCAGAAGCCTCCAAGCCTTCTACTTCCCGGACAAGCTTCTCATCATATCCAGTGCCCCTGAAGATGAACTTGAAAGTCCTGAGGATGCCTCCCATCTCCAGCATTAATTCACTGCTCTTCATGGCTTCCCTTTCAGCAATGAGAGGGCTTAGGATAGCGGTCAGGGTCTCGTGGTCAGACTCATCCGCCAGCATAAGACACAACGGCTTGCAACACAGTTCAGAATTGGGCTTGGATTCCTCGAAGACCTTCACATTCTGCGAGCCATGCTCTATCGTAATTCTCATGACTGTGAATGAGAAACGAACCGCCTTTTCCGGAACTGCGGGGCCACTCCCATGCTTCTCGCTCACATCCCCCATTCCATCACAAGACTCTTTTACCACTACTGTGAAGGGACCGTTCAGGTAGTCATCAAGATCTTGGGATCTCATGCCTTCCAAGATGTCTTCTTCCATGTCCATCAAAGCCGAGACCAAAGCAGAGTCATAGCGGAACCTCTTTGCAATCGTGTCCACTGGGTATTCATCCACGGAGGAAGCCAGCCCAGACAGCCCATCGATGATGCCAACGTCAGTTCTGGAGGACACGTTCTTCAGAGGGGGCTGCCACTCAAAGGGGTGGTAGCCCGGCAGAAGGACTTTCTCGGCATTCCGAAGAGCATGCAAAGGCTGAAAAATCTGCCTCCCCGTGATGGCTTTCACAGTCCTGTACATCTTATGGTATTGGCTGCAGCTGAGGAAGGTGTTGACACGGATGGCCAAGCACACAGCTGGCTGCAGACCGGAGCCCTTGCCCTGCATCATGGCCTCTAGCTCATCGGCTTGTCTGTGCTCATTTCTCGCCCTCAGTGCCAGCAGGAACAACGTCAGGCACACAGCCTTCACGTCTCCGCCTTCTTCTTTGTCGGCAAACTCTTTGACTTGAATCTTGAGCTCTCTCAGCCGGTGTTTCTGGGCCCTTCGTGTCAGTGACAGGAGATGCTGACGAGGCCGGCCCCCTTTATTAATATGCACCAAAGTCTCTTTAGACTCTTTGTGGCTGGAGACATGGTGGTTGTATTTTTCCAGACTCACTTGCTCGTTGCACTCTTGTGCAGGACACTTCACCATCAGAGAATTCAGGATGCTCAGAAAGGACTTCACTGGAGCCTCCAGGTCAGTAGGGAAGCATGGATAACGGCAAGAGGGACAATAGCTGCCCATGACTTTGAGGCATCGTAGAATGCAGATCCTGCAAAACAGGTGCTTACAGCTGGTCTCCACAGGGTCGGCCAGAATGTGTTCGCAGATCTGGCAGGAGATGGACTTCACAAAGTGTGCTGGGAAGTCCACTGCAAGAAGCTTGGTGCTGAGGTGAATCTTACTGCAGTTGGAGATCTTCTTCATGACTTCCTTGCTGTTGACCCTAGCCTGAGCTCTCTTGCGATGTTCTCGTCTCGAGTGACTGAGCACAGTTTTTAATTTCTTGCTGAGATGCACATTGGGCTGTTGCCTCTTCCTCTTGAGTCCCTGACGGGCAGTGAGGCAGATGTCACAGGATGGTGTGTGGGGGTGCCACTCTATAGTCGTGATCCTTGGAAAGTAGGCCTGGCAGTGGGCACTGCTGAACTTTCTGTACATAACGATCCAACAGTTGTGGCAGAATTCAGTGGGGTGGATAGAGTCGACATCCCCCTTCACATCAATCTGGAATGCCCTGGCAATGAGGTCTGGCCAGGAAGTGACTCTTCTTTCCTTCTTTCGGAAAAGGCTTTGGGTTTTAGCATCCACGGGCCCGTGGACTGGGTATCTCCGGTTGTGCCCATCACTCTTGAAAGGATTCCCACAGATGCGGCACAAGTGTCTAAGCCTGGCTTGGTGAATTGCTTTGTCGCTTGACTTCCCATCAGCATGGAATTTCTTTGAAAATTTAGGATGGAGTTTCAATGGTCGTTGAGTCAGAGCTGAATTCTGACCACCAGGCTTATCTGGAACCACTGGAGACTGCTCTAGATGAGGCTTTCCCTCTGAAGAATCCTTCTCCTTTTTTGCTTCTTCGGGTGCCTTTTCAAAGGATCTCACCCTGAACAGCTTAAATTTCCACTCAGAAAATTTGATGTGTGGGTGCTGAATATCATCCGGGCCAGAACTGAGTCTCAGGGTTGGTGGCAAGGAGACAGCCATGTTGGCTAAGCTACCTGGAAACAATAGGGAAAAAAAAGTCAAGCTAAAAAGTATATCAATAGCTTATTCTGTATCTTGGAAATAATTGAGATTAACACACTCAAGCTTTCATTCATTAATTCTTTCCAAAAGATATTTATTAAAGCTCCTATTTTAATATGCTGTGTTGGGTACTGATAGCATAGCCAAGAATATTCAATCCTTTTCCTAACAGTATTTGGGGCCACTTATACTACAAATAGGCATGATTTTAAATACTATGCATATGTAAAATTTAATTCCCTTTCCACAAAAATTTTAACATCTTTGAAGACAGAGTCTTAGAGTGATTTATTGATTTCATCTCCCGATGTCCCTGATACCTATTAGGTGATCAATAGTTGTGAGTAAATGCAATGATAAACTGGATACTAAACCAGAGAGAAGTAATATTTTCCACATTGTATTAGCCTCATTACACTAACTGGACAATATATTTCTAGGTTTTTTAAAGCATTCTTCCAGGAGATTTGTTGTTTATTTCTTCCAAACGGGTCATAAAGAGATGATAAAGCTACAAACCCAAAGAAACTAATTACTCACTACTTGAAAGGATGAAGTGAATTTAGAGCATTATGGATGCAAACTAATAATAAGTATCATGGATAGTAATTATGCTTACAATTTTAATTAGCAAATGCTGCTGTAAATTAGAAGGCTGAGTGTACATTAGAAACAAAGCCACGGAGCTCTTTAAACCTGCAACAAGCCGTAGCATGAGCATGCTAAGAAGCTGAAGGACTTTTAAGATGCAAACTTCAGGTAGCTGCAGACAAAATTCACACAGATCATCCTGAAAGTCACTGCCGAAGAAAGGCCACCCAGCACAACAGTTTATAATCAGAAGAGATACGAGGAACAACTTTCTTCTGGTTAAAAATATTATGGATGAGGGAGATGATGTAGAAATACTTGTTTTTAATTACAAACAAGCATGATGGTGCATATCTGTTATACCAGCACTATGGAGGTGGGACAGAAGGATCAATACACATTTGCGTCCAGCCTGGTCGACCCTTTAGAGTTCTAGGCCACCCTGGGCTATATAATGAGACCTTGTCTCAAGTAATAATAATAATAAAAATAAAACAACAATAATGAATAAAATGATATGCCAATTGTAGTGTAAATATCAGTCACTATGTAGAAGAAATGCAAACAGTGCCATTTGAGTATCGGCTAAACCTAAATTAGACCAAATGTCCTATAATTCCTTAGCTCATAATATACCATCCCATCCATGCTTCCCAAATGTGTCTAGGTCAACTCTTTTGACCTACAGGTTATGAGTAGAAACTCATTTTCCCCTTAACAGATTAACCAGCTCAATGAATTTTTATGTAGTCAGGAAGACAGTCCCTCAAATGAACACATTTTGGCCAGGAGTGGGACTTGGGCATCAGGGGAGAAGTGATGGAGGTAAGGACTGCTCCTGGATTCTGCTAGCCACATTGCTTTTGAATTCTTTGCATTAAACTAACATTTTATTCCATGAGTACCAAGGGTTTTTTCATTAAAATTAAAGACAAATTTCTAAGACTTGATTGATAGAGAAACATAGTCCCACTGTTCTGGAAGCAGGACTGTGTGAGCTAAACAATTCTAAAAACATTTCAAAGGTCTCAAGAACCCCAAAGGTATTTCAAGTGCAACCAAACAAAGGCCTCAAAGTTGCTTTCTGATCAATTGACTCTTCTTTCTTTCTTGTAACAAATGTGCAGCCATTCTCTGTGTTCCTTGCCTTTGGCTTGAACTAAATGCCATTTTTACCACATTAAATATTGATCTTTTACATTCAGTAAGTTGCCTTCCTCTGACCCCCACTCGCCTGAAACACCCTGACCAAATCCACCAAACACAGCTGTTGAAGTGTTTCCGTGTAATAGTGTAGTTATTAGCCACCTCTTGTCAAATCAGACGTACTTATTAGATTGTTTTACAACTTAAATCATAAAGTTTGTTCAAACTTTTGAAATGGAATGGAGGTGGAAAGCATGTGATATGTTTTAAGGGAATGTATACAAAGATGCCAAGAAGGAGTTTCTGTGGAGGCTACATGTCTTATTTGGGAGAATACAGAACTTTAAAGTATCTGATTTAGGAAGTCCTTGTAATTCCTCCAGTTATCAAAGATTAGACTATTGGTACCACTAATTTATAAAGAAAGCATGAAGAAATTAAGATAACTTCACATACCCTTGAGAGGAGTATAAATGTAAATGAGCATAAAATATCCAGTGACATTTTAGTAAAGCCTTTTAAAAGTTAAGATATTTTGTCTTTAGTGCAATAAATTTCCTTTGAGGAAGATATTCTATAGTTATTCTATAGAAATACCTCCACAAGTATATAAAGCCTGGGGGAGACTTATTTGAAAAGTTGTTAGCTACTTTGAAAAACAGAAAATAATATAGATAATTGCCAAAGGGGCATTATTAAATAAATTATGATCCATATATAGAATATAAACTACATTGTGTGTACATTATACATATGTGTGATTTCTATATGCATAAATAAACAAAATATGTCCATGTGCAAAAAGATAAAACAACCAACATAACAAATACAACAGGCTCTTATTTCTGCATACATATTCAGATTTTATGCACATGGAAAGTACAGGGATTCTAAAAAATTGTGCACTAAAATCTTATTAGTGCTTAATCACTGAAAAATAGTTAGAATTAAGAAAGGGGTCTCTAAATTTTTTTTGTTTGAAGTTTCCACACAACACATGTATTTTTTTTTAATTTTATAACCAATTCAGCTCAAATAAAACTTGCTCAAGACTAGATTTGCAGTTATTTATGATATTTTTATATTCTTTCTTTTTAATTGTTCTTCAAAAAGAGAAAAGGCTTAAGACCTACCTAAGTATTAAATCCAACCAGCATCTTTATTGTTGTTTGTTTTCTATCAAAGATAACATCTAACCTGTAGACAATATGAAGCTAGGACCATGGAAGGATAGTTTCGTACTCGTGATTTGAAATTCTTCAAAGGCTCATTGTTTTCTCTTGTAGCAAAAGGTCTGAGAGAAGACACCTCAGAGTCTAAAGACAGAGGGTCTGATGCTGTCTCAGCTCTATCCCAGGCAGCACTATCACCTACCTATTGCTATCCTCTGCCAGCTGCACTGTCCTTCCTTTCATTGCCCATGAACTCTGTGAATCCAGCCTGAAGTATGGATGAGGCAAAGCTGAGGCAAAGCTTAGATGTCTGGAAAGTGTACCAAGTGTAGCAGCAACTCATTTCTGACTGCAACACATGCATTCCCCTGCTTGGCTCACCATCTCCTGCAAACAGCTACTTTATCACTGACTGGCCAGGCAGCTCCAGAGACCTACGTGTCTCTTTCTCCCTGGCGCTGAGATTTCAAGAATGGAACATTGCACCCAGCCATTTTACAGAGGTTTGGGGGAATCCCACTTGGGTCTTCATGCTTGCAGACACTTTATTGACTAAGCTATCTCCCCAGTCCAAATCACACAATTTCTGTGCACCCAAGTGTGGTCCCTCTTTGTCACACCATCCCACTCCTTTTTTCTCTGCAGGTTCTACTCTTGATTATCTGCCACACAGCATGCAAAAAAAAAAAAAAACATTTTTAGCATCTACAAAACAACCACAATATTCTTGCCCTTCTTCCAGGGGATCCCTCATTGAACCACTTTAGAAAGAAATGTGTAGTCACACCCCTATGTTACACATCACATGAACATAACCTCAGAATAGGGTCTCTTCTACGGAAATTCTCAAAATTAATTTGAGTCAGAATCACTACGGAGATTGTTTTCCAAAACATGCATATCATTAGCTCCCAGAGAGTCTGCCTATTTGCTCAGGATGGAATCCCAAAATTGCGTTTTTAAAAAAGCATTGCAATGGTCCTGATGAAGTGGCATACAGGCCGCATTTTCAGAAACACTGGACTTCTCAGTTCAGGAAACGTCAGGCCCCGGTGGGAAAACCTGGGAAATTGCACATTTGGTCCCAGCCTGGAATTCTTTGCTCCTGATTGCTTTTCCTTGCCTGAGCTAGCACTGTGTTCGTTCCTCTCTCCTTTGCAGTCATCCAGGCAGCTCTCCCTAAGCTCTCCTCCGCCAGCAGCACTCACTTATACCGACTTAGAGGTGTTCCATCTGTTCTAGGAGCCTGCCATGTCTCTCGGCTCGGCCTTTATTCCTTTTCTGTCTTTCATTCATTCCAAACAAAAACGGAATCAGTTCCAGCTTTCCTCATCCATCCCTCCCTCCGCTGCCTGCAAGGAAAACATCTCTCATAGTCCAGCTTAGAAACACAAAAATAGAATAAATATTTTGGCTCAAGGCATGAAAAGTACAAGAATTACCTTGCTCCACAGGCCTCCTGGCCAGAATATTAGGATGTCTGCAACTCAGTTGTTAATATTCAATACCACAGAGATGGCAATGTGTGTTGTGTATTCCCTCCTTTCTCTCCTGTCCCTTAGTGCACAGTGCTGCATTATTTATCAATCCTCACTGTCCTTCCTCACCCCCCACCACCACAGAGGGCTAACCACAAATCATGGTAGCCAATCACAGGCCAGCAGCCCCCCCACCCCAGCCCCCAGCTCCAGCTGGCACCTGGGTCTTCAGGAAGCTTAGCTGGGGGACCTGAATGTAAAAACATTCAGGGTGTATTCCGGAGGGCCAGCAGCCAGTTCACTGCCTGGGGGCACCTCGGCTGGAAATGATCTTGCCACTCTAAACTCTTGGTTTCTACCTGAACTCTAAAGCTCCATGCCTCAGTTTTTTTGCATCAAAGAGTCAATGGGAGCTAGCGGTGAGAGTTCCTATAGGAAAGTTCCTAGAATGGCATCTGGCTCTTAGTAAATACCTTTTAAATATTAACAAAGTTATTCATTTTATTTACTATATATTATAAACATTCCCAGAACACTTCCATCTGGTCAAGTTTTTGTCAGGAAACTTGATAAACACTGAAAGAAAACTAAGCTTAAATATGACTGTAGTCTTGAGGACAAGAGACCTGGATACAAATGACTGGGTGTTTAAGTAAAGAATTACTTAAATTCTTTACTTAAATTCTTATAAATTTAAGTCTGGTCACCTACAGCCTGTAGTTGGCATTATTAAAGCAAAATGGGCTAGGTGCTTTCTACGTGCTTAATTCTCACTAGAGTCATATGCACTCAATGGTATTAATATCTATAGAAAGGTTTCAAGCAGCAGAAAAATTGGCCTGTGATCACCCAGCTGTTAGATGTTAGAGGTGGGCTGGAATTGTGGAGCCTTCTCCCTGTGTCTCTGCCCCTGCCTGTCTCTCTCCGTAGGTCTGTCTCCCTGTCTCTCTATCTCTCTATGTCTCACTATCTCTCACTGTGTATCTGTGTGGGGGATGGGTATACATGTTTATGTATGACCACAAGTGCAGGTGCATGTAGAGACCAGATGTCAACATCATTGGGGGTCTCGCTCTGTTGATCAGCACCTTATTTTTTTGAAACAAGGTTTCTTGTTGAAGTTGAGGCTCAACAATTTTAGAATACCCAGCAAATCCCAGGGATCCTCCTGACTCCATCTCCCCAGCACTTGAATTACTGACAATGCACCACTGTATCTAGATCTTATACATGTTCTGGTAATTGAACTCAGGCCTTCAATTCATGCACTTGGGACAAGAGAGAAGAACCACAGGATGATTTCCATGGAAGCAGCTGCCCTTCCCATTCGTGTCCCACAGAATCACAGGAAAAGGATAAGAAAAGGTCAAATGTTCATGCTTCACCTTTAACGAAAGAGGAAAAAATGCTATCTCACAGAAGAGGAGCAAGCCAACAAGCCCACGAACCCCAAAATCTGACTTCAGTTCTACATGCACATTACAAATCAAATGATACTAAGGTGACGGAGCCATCTCTGCTTGATTGCCCCGGGCTTTGCATCACGAGTCCAAGGCAAGTAAAATTGGTTAGTCACCATTCGGCTCCAAACCAGAGTTGGAATATTTTTTTCTGGACTCAAATATTCATAAGTATAATCCTTTTCAGCTTTTCTCAGAAAATGTAGACTCAACAAGAAAATATGTTTCAAGCTGTTTAGGATAAGGGCATGAGGGTCAGACCCAATAATTAACAGCCACTCATCTATTTATCTATCTATCTATCATATATTTCTGTGTTGCTTACTTTTATCAGTCCTATATTACTTTAAAAAAAACAAGAAAATTCTGAAGTATTACAAAAGTTAATTCTAATGAATTAATGAAAGTATTGGATACATACAAAAATACCCTTAAAATTGTTTAGTCTTACAAAAATTTAGGTGCATTTGTACCAAATTCTTCAAAGTCAAAAGCACTGATATTTTTATATTTTCCCTCA
Organism: Meriones unguiculatus; assembly: GCF_030254825.1. Classification (NCBI taxonomy): domain Eukaryota; kingdom Metazoa; phylum Chordata; class Mammalia; order Rodentia; family Muridae; genus Meriones; species Meriones unguiculatus. Next base: position 39,803,252 of record NC_083365.1, on the reverse strand, counting down.
TTTTACCCAACAGCCTCTTCTTTACCACCCACATTGCAATCATATTGCTGTTATTTGTCTCCTACTGTGACCTGAGACCACTTTTGTGTCATGAAAATACAGGCTGAGCTAAAAACCGTGGTCCTTTTGCCTAGAGACTAAACTTCTTTTCACTGTCCTTTCAAATGTTTTCAATGGAAATAAGCCCCAGCTGGAGCAATCCTTGACTTTCATCATAAAATTGCAAAGGCAGAGCTATCTAAGACTCTGTGTTGTTCCAAGCAAATTAAAAAAAAAAAAAAAAAAAGGAACATGCTGACAGGTGTTGGCGAAATTTTGCAAGAGGCAAAAAACTGAAAGGGTGAGCTAGAGTCTGGACAATTTAATGCCAGATTCGAGCCTGCAGCTCAGCCCTGCAGCTGAGCGATTAACTATGGAGAGCCCTGAAGTGCTCACGGGTCCTTTGCTCTCTGGGCTTCCCCAAGCACACCTTCAGGCTCTCCTTCCTTTCAGCCTGCCTGTCCATCCAAGTCCAAAAACCTCCTTAACAACTTGCCTGCGCTTATTCACTGTGACTTCCCAAAGGCCCTTTTAAAAGACCTTTTCAAATTCAATTTCTTCCCAGACAGCAGTGAGCTCTAGTTTCTGATACCAATCAGAACCTCCTCCTGCTACCGGGGTCTGAGTAGGTGAACACCACATTTCCACTCTTATCATAATCCGGCAGACGCTGCTTGCCGGCCCCGTGGTTACTTAAGCGGGCATGTATCCATACATCTCCAACTAGCAAAAGTCTTGTCTCTTAGCATCATCGAAAGCCAAAGCTAAAGGGGGTCTTAGAGGTTATCATGTCCTGAGGGTGCATGTTGAAGGTACGAAACAGTCCTTGAAGGACAAAGTGCCTCCATGCAGTGTCACAGGAAGGGATTCCCTGAAGAGAGGGTACTTCAAATGTGGTCTCCAGGACTCCAGGATCCCAGGACAAGACTCTTTCCGCTACAGTGAGAAGAGGTCCCCCACCCACCCTTACACCGTTTTAACTAGTTTGGGCCAAGCGGGAGCTTGAGTTGGCCATGGATCAGAACCTGAACGGGTCATTGCTAGATTAGAGCCTTGGGTGATTGTGCTAATTTGCACGCTGCGCGGGCCACAGAGAGGCAATATCTCCACTCATTCATTTCTCCCTCGCTTCCTCGGCCTTAAAATTGCTTTCTAATTAACTCAGTGTGGATTATCCCTGTTAGTAAATTTTCTAATGCGTTATTAATTACTCTAAACGTCAACTGCAGCTCATTTTCAGCACATTGAGGAATGCCGCAGCACGTTTGCCGACAGCAGCCACCCCGTTTTCTAAACAACTAGCGCCACCATGTGGGCAAAATGGCAGTTTCTTGGGGCAAAGCAGCAAGCCATCAGAAAAAAACAAAACAATTACTGAATTTCTGGACTGGTTAAGAAGAAAATGTGTGTACTGTTTTCTTCTCTCCCTTTGTCTCAACCTCTGTTCCCACTACCTACCCCTACCACCACAGGAATCCTCCCTCCCACGCCATCCCCATAGCTCCTACCAACCAGGAAATGACACTAAAAGCTTACAAGGTCAAAGGAATTTGCCCAAAAGTTCACACCTAGTTAAAGTCAGTGTTCCACCAAGGTCAAAGGTCCAACATGAAAATCTAGCCTCACTGTCTAATTACTGTTGACTGCCACCCCCCACCCCCCAAGAATGCCTACTCCTAATTCCCCAAACAAGTAAAGATGTGAGAACTGCATCTTCATTAAAGATTCTGGAGACACAAAGTGTTGGACAGAACACAGATCTCTACTAGACAAAGTTTCTAACCGAGGGGCAGGTAGTCCTGTCCAAACCCAACAACAGACGGCCATCCCTTTGCCTCCATTCCATTTAGCTGCCAAGCGTTTAATGACGTGTTCAAAGGTCATTGCAGGATGGGATTTCTCTAAAGTTCTCAGACCCAGTATTCGTGTTTGAGGAGCATCCCTAGCCTAAAACTCAGAAAACAGAAAGGCTCAAAACATTTTAAGTGATGACAAGACAGCACAAGTAGAAAACTCCTTTGTTTCACACAGGAAACTGTAAGTCTACTCAAAGCCAACTTCAGTTATGAGGCACGAATCCACGACCCCCAGGGCACCTCATGACGCATGTATTAACAGTTCCAAAAATCTGAAAATGTGCTGAATGAAGATTTATACTCATCCTTAATGTTTTATGTCACTATAACAGATAGTTTAAAGGACCATCTGAATTCTGATGATTTTTATTTATGTCCATTTCAGACAAAAAGTAACTGTCATGAATGAAGGATGCAAGCTGAGTTTTGGGTGTAGTTAACATTCACAGTTCTTTGTTCTGCTAACAGTGGATGATGTTCTCTTTCTTCAGGCTTCTGTGAGTCTCTCCCAGCACTCCCATGCACCCTCACTCCGAAGTCAATCACCCACTAGAGCAAACAGTGGAAGTTTAGGATATTATTTGAATGTCCCCCGTGGTTTCATGTGCCTAAAGCTAATCCCCGTTGTGGGACATTAAGATGGTGTTTGGAGGTGAGGACTTTGGGGAGCGATCAGGATGAGATGAGGGCCTTAGAGCAAAGATCGATATTGAATACTTAAGGGGCAGAGACCTGATAGAAACAGCCATTGACCCATGTTCTCTGTCGCCTGCGCTGTAACACTCTGTGCCACTTCATAGCTCTTCAACAAGAACGTTTGCTCCTCCAGAACTGTGAGATGAAATAAACTTCTTTCTAGTATTGAATAGCCTGCCTTGGATATTTTAGTATAGCAAAAAAGTATTACATATATGGTAATAAATAAAAAAATATTCACAACAATATGACAAAACAATATAAATAGCTTCCAGGCCTCTTGAACATCTTCAGTGGCCTCGTATTTATTCATTGACTGTCTTTATTATATAGAAACTACATATAAGATGAACTCAAGATTAGGTGGTTCCTGGTCCTTGGATACATAATCTGTTTTCTCTAATAAAGATGTTTCATGAGATGATGAAATAGCTCAGTGGGTAAAGACTCCTGCCAATCCTCACTACCTGAGCTCAATCCCTGAAACCTACATGGTAAAAGGAGACATAGACTCCCTCATGTTGTAGCTGTCTTAACGGGCACGTGCATCTTAGTACTCATAGATGCACAGTGAGAGTAGGGATAAATAAATAAAAGCAAATAAAAATAATTATAAAGGGAGCGGGGCTCTGGGGAGATGGCTGTGTTTAAGAGCAGTCACTGTTATCCAGAAGACTGGATTTCAGTTCCCAGATGCTTCACAGCCACCTATAACTCCAGCTCCAGGAGATCTGATGCCCTCTGCTGGCTTTCGTGAGTACCTGTGCACATGTGACATATACGCTAACACATGCACATAAATAAAGCATGGCTTATGCTTGTTGACATAAAGGTCTGTGTGCTGATGCCGTGGTGCCCAGTACCTTAGACTATGACTGTATCTGGAAGCAGGTACCCATATGAGTCAGTATTCTCCAAACAGAGGAAGATGGGGCAAGGGAGAAAGAAGAATGGGAGTTTGGCTCACAGTGTGCTATCTAATAACGTGAGAACCGGGAAGTCCAGTGGTGTGCATCAGGCTGAGCCTAAAGGACCAAGAACTAAGAGCACCAGCGTTCGAGAGCAGGACATGAAAGTCAGAGCTTGAAGAAAGCAAGTTTTCCCTTCCTCTGCCTTTTTCTTCAACTGTGAACCTAAATGAGTTACGGGGTACTCTACTCACCATCACTCATGAGGGTATCTTCTTTTCTCAGTCCATTCAAACATTAAATTCTCACAGATACGCCCATGTTTTACCAGCTACCTAGGCATCCCTTAGCGCAGTTACATTAACACATAAAATCACCTATCACAACTCCCTATGGGCTGAGTAGGCTAAAAGGAAGCTATTAGATTGGATTCTGATACACCAGTCTGAAGAGCTGGAAGCATGGCTCAGCAGTTAAGAGCACTTGCTGCTTTTTCAGAGAACTGCAGCTCAGTTCCCAGAATTCACATAGGCTGGCTCACAACCGCCTGTAACTCCATCTACATGGAATTTCATACTCTCTTCTTGCCTTCCTGGGTACCTGTACACACATGATATACACACATGCACAAGAGGAAAGACAAATGTTTAGGGGGAAAAGGAAGAGGAATATCATGGGAAATGAGGCAGAAAATCTATACGAGCAAGGAAGTTTTCGTAAAATTATGTCCCTTAACAATGTCAAGAACTACATACATAAAGTCTCACCAGCATGGCCACCTAAACATGAGCTAAACAAGGACAACAGCAATGGACATGACAGAGTGGAAAGGGGAAGCCAATGGGGTCCAACCCTAACCAAAGATCTACAGGCAACTAAGGAATGCTGAGAGCAGGAGAGATAGTCTTCCCTAGGAAAGAGCACACCAATTGCTTAGCCAATACCAAGTGCTCAATGTGTGCCCTTGGAAGACTTAAAGAAAATAACAATGTGTGTGGTAATGCCTTGGAAGACCTAAACAATAATGTGCTTGAAATACTTAGCACACTCTTAAACAGATCGCCCAGGCGCCCTCAGAACACTCTCCTTCCCCAGTCTCCTTCAGTTTCCTCGCTGGCAGTTCCACACATCGGTGGAAGCTCCTCATCAGGACCAGATTTTACTTACTCTTCTTCTCTGAACCCTCACATCCAATCAGTCGGCAAATCTTAATCTCCTTAAAATCTTGCAGAAGATTTCACTTCCCTGGTCAAAAGCCCCTATGCTTCATCTCCGTCTTGGTTAAACTATCTCCAAAGGCCGAGAGCAGCCAATCATCTCCTTCCTCGTCTCCTCCTCCTGATGCACTGCAACCACCGCAGCCTCCCTTCAGCTCCTCAGAAGCCCAGACACGCTGTTACTGCTGTTCACTCACTGAAATACCACATTAGACAGCACTGAGCCAGTCAGCGAGCTCCAGAGGGGGAAAGGAAGATTTCAAGTATATATACACATTATGTGTGTACATGATATTATATATATATATATATATATATATATATATATATATATATATATATAAGATATGATACTAAGATATATATGTATATGTGTTATTACATGTATATGTGAGAGGGAGAGAGGGAAGGAGAAACTCTTCTGTCTAGATTTTGTGTTCCTGAAGAATCTCACTGTCTTACATAGCTGGGCTGTAAAAGCTCACCATGTGACCTTATGATGAAGAGCTATGCGAGGGGAAGTCCAGCCAGACAAGAGAAAAAGGGAAGCAACTGGGGGGAAAAATATGACATGAGGATATTTGAACTCTTGGATTAAATGAACTCCAACCTCAAGGCTTCTAAGTGATGAAAGTCATGAAATTCCATGAACTACTTAAGTGAGGTTGATTTTAGGGTTTGATTTGTTCTGTTTTGTTGATATGGTCTTGTTAAGTAGCCTGGGTTGGCCTACAGTTCACAGTCCTGTCTCAATCGCCCTGGTGCTGGAACAGTGCAGCATGTATGTGCTATTATACTGGGCTGAATTTAGGTTCGTGTCCCTCAAAACCATCCTAAATTCAAAGAAACAAAGATCTTTTCTTCTATCCTTGCAAGTTTTTCTTAGAAGCTGTGAGTTCCTGGAAAATTACAGTAATGACACAGGAAAGCTTTCCTTCAGCCCACAGTATGTTTGAACTTTACAGGTTCCTTTACATTAAAGAAGTTCCTGCTTTTGTTGGTTTTTCCCTAAAGAAGAGTAAATTTGAGGTTCTTATTTCCCCCTTTTTTTAATTGACATGAATTCATTTTACGTAGTGATGTGTTCCCTAAAGATAATTTGTTCAACTATGTCATGTATTTTGACCACATTTACCATCCCATATACTTCCCTTCCTCCCATCTCCCCATTTACCCCTCCAACTATTTTCTCTCCTTTCCCATCTCCTATTTCATATGGTGTGTGTGTGTGTGTGTGTACACATACATATTTGGTTTTGTGTATCTATGCACAATCTAGGAGACGGCGATCAAAGAGCCAGCCACTGGGTTCATGTGAGAGACTGCCCCTGTCCCCTTACTAGGGTGCCCACTTGGATACTGAGCTGCCATGGGCTACATTTGTACAGGGGTTCTAGGCTATCTCCATGAATGGTCCTTGGTTGGAGTATCAGTCTCAGAAAAGACCCCTGGGACCAGAATTTTTTGGTTCTGTTGCTCTCTTTGTGGAGCTCCTGTCCCCTCCAGTTCTTTCTACCCCACCCCTTATTTCATAAAATTTCCTGCCCAAAGTTTGGCTATGAGTCTCAGCATCTGCTTCAATACCCTAGTGGGTAGAATCTTTCAGAGCCCCTCTGTAGTAGGCTCCTGTCCTGTTCCCTGTTTTCTTTCTCTTCTGATGTCTATCTCATTTGCCTTTCTGAATGAAGATTGAGCATCTTACCCAGTTTCTTCCTTCTTGCTTAGCTTCTTTAGGTGTACAGATTTTAGTATGGTTATCCTATACTATGTGTTTAACATCCACTTATTAGTGAGTATATACCATGTGTGTCTTTCTGCTTCTGGGATACCTCACTCAGGATGATCTTTTCTAGTTCCCACCATTTGCCTGCAAATTTCATGATTTCCTCGTTTTTAATTGCTGAGTAGTATTCCATTGTGTAAATGTACCACAATTTCTGCATCCATTCCTCAACTGAGGGGCATCTGGGTTGTTTCCAGCTTCTGGCTAGTGTGAATAAAGAACATGCTTGAGCAAACGTCCTTGTTGAATACTTGAGCATCTTTTGGATATATGCCTAGGAGTGATAGAGCTGGATCTTGAGGTAGCTATAATTGTCTGAGAAAGTGCCAGATTGATTTCCAAAGTGGTTGTACAAGTTAACATTCCCACCAGCAAAGGAGGAGGGTTCCCCTTTCTCCACATACTCTCCAGCATGTGTTGTCACATGAGTTTTATCTTAGCCATTCTGATGGATGTGAGATGAAATCTCAGGGTCATTTTGATTTGCATTTCCCTGATGACTAAGGATGTTGAGCATCTCTTTAAGTGTTTCTCTGGCATTTGATATTCCTCTGTAGCTATTCAGAATGGGGTAGGATGGTGTCCCAGTGTAGGGATTTTGACTTTGGGTTTTGTTGTTTAGAGTTGTTCTTCTTTCTTGAGATAGGTTTTAGAGTAGCTTAGTCTAGCCTTGAATCTGCCGTGTAGCTAAGTATGGCCTTGAACTTGTGATCCTCCCAACCCCACTCCTGGAGTGTCAGGATTATAGGTGTGTGCGGCCACAAGCAATTACTGATGGGCTGGAGATCAAACCTAGGCCTTCCTACATGTTCCACAAGCTCTGTATCCACTGAGCTGCATCCTAGGCTTCAGTGTAGTTTAATTTGCCTTTTCGTTGTGACCAAAGATACTGAACATTTTTTCATGTTTGCTGGCAATTTGTATTTTGTCTTTTGGGGGTTGGCTGGTTGGTTGGTTTGGTTTGGTTTGGTTTTTTGTTTTGGGTTTTTGTGGGGAGTTATTTTTGTTTTGTTTGAGGGTTTGTGTTTGTTTGTTGTTTATTTTTTGAGATAGTGTTTGTCTATGTACTTCTGGCTGTCCCATATTCACCATGTAGACTAAGATAAGCTTGAACTCACAAAGATTAAATACAAGTGCTGCGCTTGTACTTCACCTTTTGAGAACTATGCTCATACGTTTGTACATTAAGTGACTGAGGTATTTGTTTTCTGGCATCTAGTTTCTGTTATCCTTTATACATTCTAGACAATAGTCCTCTACCAAATGTATAACTAATAACTGTAGGCTATCTCTCTACATAATCAATTGTTCCCTTTGCTGCACAGAAACCTGTCCATTTCATGAATTCCATCTGTGGGTTCTTTTTTTTTAATTTTTTTATTTTTAAATAATTTAAACATTCATTTGTATCCCAGCAGTAGCCCTCTCCCTCTTTCCCTCCCAATCCTCTCCTCCCTCCCTCATCTCCTCCCTGCCCCCTTCCGAGTCCACTGAGAGTCCTCCTCTCCTTTCCTCTGGCCGTAGCTTATCAGATATCTTCCAGGATGGTTACAATGTCCTTATCTGTGGCCTAGCAAGGCTGCTCCTCCCTCAGGGGGGAGGGGAAGCTCATGAGTTCACCTCAGAAACAATTTCTGTCCCCCTTACTAGGGAACCCACTTGGATACTGAGATACCATGGGCTATGTCTGAGCAGGGGTTGTAGGTTATATCCATGCATGGTCCTTGGTTGGATAAACAGTCTCATAGAAGACCCCTGTGCTCAGATATATTTGGACCTTGTGGAGCTCCCTGTCCCCTCTAGGATATACTAATTCCTCCTTCCTTCATATGATTCCCTACACTCTGCCAAAGGTTTGGTTATGGGTCACAGCATCTGCTTTGATACGCTGCTAGGTATGTCTGGTTTTATGTTGAGGTCTTTGATCCACTTGGACTTCAGTTTTGTGCAGGGTGATATATAGGAATCTATTTTCATTTTTCGGCATGTAGACATCCAGTTGGACCAGCACCATTTGTTGAAGATGCTGTCTTTTTTCCATTGAATGGTTTTGGCTTCTTTGTCAAAAATCAAGTATTCATAGGTGTGTGGGTCTTCTATTCGGTTCCATTGATCCACCTTTCTGTTTCTATGCCAGTACCGAGCAGTTTTTATTATTATTGGTCTGTAGTACAACTTGATGCCTTTCAGATGCCTTCTGTGGTAGGCTACTGTCCTGTTACTTGTTTTCTCCTATTTCCAATGTCCATACCCTTTGTCTTTCTAGATGAGGATTGATCATCTTAACCCTGGACCTCTTTCTTGTTTATCTTCTTTAGATGTACATATTTTAGTATGTTTATCCTATCTTATAGGTCTATATAAGTGAGGATATACCATGTGTGTCTTTCTGCTTTGGGGATACCTCACTCAGGATGATTTTTTTCTAGATCCCACGATTTGCCTGCAAAATTCATGAGTTCCTTGTTTTTAATTGCTGAGTAGTATTCCATTGTGTAAAAGTACCACAATTTCTGTATCCATTCCTCCCTTGATGGACATCTGGGTTGTTTCCAGGTTCTGGCTATTACAAATAAAGCTGCTACAAACATGGTTGAGCAAATGCCCTTGTTGTGTACTTGAACATCTTTTGGATATATGCCTAGGAGTGGTAGAGCTGGATCTTGAGGTAGCACTATTCCCAATTGTCTGAGAAATCGCCAGATTGATTTCCATAGTGGTTGTACCAGTTTACATTCCCACCAACAATGGAGGAGTGTTCCCCTTTCTCCACATACTCTCCAGCATGCATTATCTCTTGCGTTTTTGATCTTAGCCATTCTGATGGATGTGAGATGAAATCTCAGGGTCATTTTGATTTGCATCTCTATGATGGCTAGGGATGTTGAACATCTTCTTGTGTGTATCTCTGCCATTCTATATTCTTCTACAGAGAATTCTCTGTTTAGCTCTATACCCCATTTTTTAATTGGGTTACTTGAATTATTGCCTTTTAACTTCTTTAGTTCTTTATATATTCCAGATATCAGCCCTTTGTCAGATGTTGGGTTGGTGAAGATCCTTTCCCAATCTGTATGCTGTCGATTTGTTCTAATGACAGTGTCTTTTGCTTTACAGTTTCATGAGGTCCCATTTATTGATTGTTGCTCTTAGGGCCTGTGCTAATGGTGTTCTGTTCAGGAAGTTGTCTCCTGTGCCAATGAGTTCTAGGGTCTTCCCCACTTTTTCTTCTAACAGATTTAGTGTGTCTGGTTTTATGTTGAGGTCTTTGATCCACTTGGACTTCAGTTTTGTGCAGAGTGATATATAGGGATCTATTTTCATTTTTCTGCATGTAGACATCCAGTTGGACCAGCACCATTTGTTGAAAATGCTGTTTTTTCGATCCTGTACAACAACAGATCATCTGGAGGTATCTCCATTCCTGATCTCAAGCTGTACTACAGGGCAACAGTAATAAAAACTGCATGGTACTGGCATAGAAACAGAAAGGAGGATCAATGGAACCGCATAGAAGACCCAGAAATAAATCCACACACCTATGAATACTCGATATTCGACAAAGAAGCCAATTCCATTCAATGGAAAAAAGACAGCATCTTCAACAAATGGTGCTGGACCAACTGGATGTCTACATGCAGAAAAATGAAAATAGATCCATATTTATCACCCTGCACAAAACTAAAGTCAAAGTGGACCAAGGACCTCAACATAAAACCAGATACCCTAAATCAATTGGAAAAAAAAGTGGGGAACAGCCTAGAACTCATTGGCACAGGAGACAACTTCCTGAACAGAACACCAACAGCACAGGCTCTAAGAGCAACAATCAATAAATGGGACCTCATGAAACTGAAAAGTTTCTGTAAAGCAAAGGATACCGTCATCAAAACAAAACGACTGCCTACAGATTGGGAAAGAATCTTCACTAACCCTTTATCTGACAGAGGACTAATATCCAGTATATACAAAGAACTAAAGAAGCTGAAAAGCAGCAAACCAAGTAATCCAATTAAAAAATGGGGAACAGAGCTAAACAGAGAATTCTCAACAGAGGAATATCGAATGGCAGAAAAACACTTAAAGAAATGCTCATCCTCATTAGCCATCAGGGAAATGCAAATCAAAATGACCCTGAGATATCACCTTACACCCATCAGAATGGCCAAGATGAAAAACTCAAGCGATAACACATGCTGGAGAGGTTGTGGAGAAAGGGGAACCCTGCTCCACTGCTGGTGGGAATGTAAACTGGTACAACCACTCTGGAAAGCTATCTGGCGCTTTCTAAGACAAATAGGAATAGTGCTTCCTCCAGACCCAGCTATAAACTTTGGTATATACCCAAAGTTTGTTCAAGTACACAAAAAGGACACTTGCTCAACCATGTTTATAGCAGCTCTATTTGTAATAGCCAGAACCTGGAAACAACCCAGATGTCCATCAACGGTGGAATGGGTACAGAAATTGTGGTATTTTTATACAATGGAATACTACTCAGCAATCAAAAAGGAGGAAATCATGAAATTTGCAGGCAAATGGTGGGATCTAGAAAAGATCATTCTGAGTGAAATATCCCAGAAGGAGAAAGACAAACATGGGATATACTCACTTATATAGACCAATAAGATATGATAAACATAATGAAATCTATACACCTAAAAAAGATAATCAATTGAGCAGACATGGGGTAAGATGATCAATCCTCATTTAGAAAGACAGATGGGATGTGCATTGAACGTATGACAGGAGTCTACTGAGCGCATCTGAAAGACTCTAACTAGCAGTGTTTTCAAAGCAAAGACTCATGACCAAACCTTTGGCAGAGTACAGGGAATCATAAGAAAGAAGGGGAGTTTGTCTGATGGGGAAAGGATAGGAGCTCCACAAGGACCAAATATATCTGGGCACAGGGTCTTTTCTGAGACTGACATTCAACCAAGGACCATGTATGGATATAACCTAGAACCTCCACTCAGATGTAGCCTGTGGTAGCTCAGTAACCAATGGGTTTCCCAAAGTGAGGGGAACAGGGACTATTTCTAACAGGAACTCAATGACTGGCTCTTTGGTCTCCCCACCCCCGAAGGGAGGAGCAGTCCTGTTAGGCCACAGAGGAGGGCTTTGCAGCCAGTCCTGAAGATACCTGATAAAACAGGATCAGATGAATGGGGAGGAGGTCCCCCCTATCAGTGGACTTGGAAAGGGGCACGGTGGAGATGAGGGAGGGAGGGAGGGAGAGACTGGGAGGGAATGAGGGATCGGGACACGGCTGGGATACAGAGTTAATAAAATGTAACTGATAAAAATAAAATAAAATAAAAAAAATTAAAAAAAAAGAAAAAGAAAATTTAAACTTAAAAAAAAAAAAAAAGAAAATGCTGTTTTTTTTCCATTGAATGGTTTTGATTTTTTTTTTTCCAAAAATCAAGTATTCATAGGTGTGTGGGTCTTCTATTCGGTTCCATTGATCCACCTTTCTGTTTCTATGCCAGTACCAAGCAGTTTTTATTATTATTGGTCTGTAGTACAACTTGAGATCAGGGATGGAGATACCTCCAGAGGATCTGTTGTTGTACAGTATTGTTTTGGCAATTCTGGTTTGTTTTTTTTTTTTTGTTATTGTTGTTGTTTCTCCATATGAAGTTGAGAATTGTTCTTTCAAGGTCTGTAAAGAATTGTGTTGTTATTTTGATAGGAATTGCATTCAATCTGTAGAGTGCTTTTGGCAGGATGGCCATTTTCATTAAATCCTACCAATCCATGAGCACAGGAGATTTTTCCATCTTCTGATGTCTTCTTCGATTTCTTTCTTCAGAGACTTGAAGTTTTTTTCAAACAAGTCTTTCACCTGCTTGGTTAGAGTCACCCCAAGGTATTTTATGTTATTAGTGGCTATTGTGAAGGCTGTTGTTTCCCTGATTTCTTTCTCGGCCCTTTTGTCTTGGGTATACAGGAGGGCTTCTGATTTTTTTGAGTTAATTTTTTATCCAGCCACTTTGCTGAAGGTGTTCATCAGCTGAAGGAGTTCTCTGGTTGAGTTTTTTGGGTCACTCAGGTATACTATCATATCATCTGCAAATAGTGAAACTTTGACTTCTTCCTTTCTGATTTGTATCCCTTGATCTTCCTTACTTGTCTATTGCTCTAGCTAGGACTTCAAGTACTATGTTGAAGAGATATGGAGACAATGGGCAGCCTTGCCTTGTCCTTAATTCAGTGGGATTGATTTAAGTTTCTCTCCGTTGAGTTTGATGTTGGGTATAGGCTTGCTGTATATTGCCTTTACTATGTTTAGGTATGTTCCTTGTTTCCCTGATCTCTCCAAGACTTTAGACATGAATGGGTGAAACTTTTCCATTTCATGAATTCCATCTGTGAGTTCTTGATAATGTTTCCTGTTGTCCTTTTCTATTTTGATGTCCTTTTCCAAGAGTCCTTCCTAGGGCCTAGATCTTGGAGTGTTTACCTTGGGTTTTCTTTGTAATGCTTTCAGAGTTTCAAGCCTTACATTCAGATCTTTGATCCACTTTCACTTTGTTTTTGCACTTGACAAGACATGGAGTTCAATCTCATTTTTTTACATGTGGCTCTCCAGTTTTCCCAGCTATCTTTTCACAAATATATTTTTAGTATCTTTCTCAAAACTCATGGCTATAGCTGTATGAGTCTGATAATGGGTCTTATAGTTCATATCTGGTTTTGTGCAATTACCAGGCTGGTTTTCTTAACCGTGTCTACAGTATAACCTGAAGTCAAATACAGTGATACCTCCAACGTTGCTCAGCATCACCCAGCTCGGGATTCCCTTGGCTATCGGGCTCTTCCATACCTTCATATGATTCTCATTTCCAGGCCTATGAAGAATTCCATTAGAATTTTCATGGGGGTTACATTGGATCACTAGACTTCTTCAAGTAGTGTAGTCATTTTCACTACATCTGACAGTCTATGAGTTCAGAAGGTATTTACATTTTCTAGTGTTTCTCTTCATAGAGATCTTGAAGTTTGATTATGTTTGTTCCTAATATTTTTTAATTATTGTGAATGGAGTGTTTCCTTGATTTCAGTCTCAAGGTGTTTATTTTGGTTTATTGGAAAGCTACTGATTTGGGTGTGTTGGTTTTGTGTCCTGCTGCTTTTCTAAAGGTGTTTATGAGCTCCAAGAGTTTTGTGGTGGAGTCTTTAGAGCTTTTATGTACAGGCTCAAGTTATCTCATCTACAAATATGGATGATTAACTTCTTCCTTTGCTATTTTTATCCCCTTTCTTGGCACTGTTCACCTCTATTCTAGGAAGTTAGTGAATCTTATTCCAGTCCACGGTTCATATATTTCCACCATCTGGAATGTTGTGTAGCTCTGACTCAGAGATTTTCCCCTGTGGTCAAAAGTAATCAACATACCAGGACTCAGAGACTAACCTCCTGAAATTTGCCATGTCCCCAGAGTAGGCCATGCACAGAGGAACCTTGGCCTCCAAAATTGTCTAGCTACTAACTAGAGGTCTTTTTCAAATAACTTCTTGGATGAAATGATGAGAAGATTTTCCCGGAAGTTCTGTGGTAAGTGAACCCCAAGAAACCTGTCAGTGTGTATCTGCTCAGTGACACACTCAGTGTTGGTTGTGATTTTAACGTCTCCAATTCATTTTCATTTTTTCTTTGGACCCCTGTCGGCATGCTCAGCTGGTCATCCTCTTCCCACCTCCATCCTGATGCTCTCTCTCTCTCTGTCTGTCTCTCTGTGCTCTCTGTGTATCTCTGTGTCTCTGTTGTGTGTGTGTGTCTCTCTCTCTGACTCTGTCTCTATCTCTCTCTCCCTCTTCCTCCTGTTACCTTTGAACCAGTATTCATCTCTCCAGCTTCCCAACTGTGAATTCAATATGACAAGCTGCCTCACACTTCAGCTGCCATGACATTCCTGCCATGATCAACTGTATCCCTTAAAACTGGGAACCATAATAAACCACTCTTTCCTTGTTTGGGGTTTTTTTTATGTCAGATATTTTGCCACTACAGTAAGAAAAGTGACAACTAATACAGTGACAATTAGTGGTTGTATAGCCTGCTTCATTTTCATAAGTTCTTCAATTGTACCATCTCTGTTACTGTTTTATTCAAACACAAACCTTGAGAACCTGATCATATTATGAAAGGGACCCACACCTTTCCCCTGTGATTCTATATGTGCAACCTAACGTCCATAGAAACAAAGTGAGACATGATTGTTGGTCAAAGAGATGAACTAAAGATCTAATGTGAGAAAAAACATACACAGAGAAAGGAATAGTCAGGTGATAGCAAAAATATAAGAACAGCTCACTCTCAAAGTGCTTTCTAACACTGGGTTTCATTAGAACGTACTCATGCCTTTCTACCTTTGTGCCATGCTTGTGTTAGCTCCCCTGGCGCCCTATTCCACCCCTCCTCCCCACCTCCCTGCTCTTCCCTACAGTCTCCATTCTGCCTTCATGTCATATATGCATATATGTACATATGCAGGCAGCTAAATCTGGATTCTGCATATGAGAGAAAGCTTGTGATATTTTGTTCCTCCCCATCCCCATCTCTTGTTTCCCCTCTCCCTTCCTCAACCCCTCTGAACTTCACATGTGTACCACGGCATGCTTTCTTGAAGCAGGATCTCACTTTGTACCCAAGACTGACATCGAACTATTTATGAACCCAACCCAGCTCACCTCTTTTCTCATAATCCTCCTTTTTACATCCATGTCCTCTCGTGCTTTCATTTTAAATATACATTCCAAATATGAAAGAAACTGTGCAAGGATCTATCTTTAAGGACAGACACCCTGGTGGCTAGAGCTTTAACCTCTGAGAAGACCTAGAACTCTCAGACCTACTCATTTACATCAAAACTCTTCAGGAAATCCCAGCGCTTGGGCTGACACAGGAGGACACTGAGTTTAAAGCAAGGTGGGCTCCTTAGGTAGTTCAATGTCAGTCTGGGTTACAAAGCAAGATCCTGTTTCAAGAAAGCGTGTTGGATGTTTATTGGGAGAGAAAGTGCGTGTCGTGGTGCGCATGTGAAGTTCAGAGAAAAATTTTATGGAGTGGATGGTCTCTGTCACTTTCGTGAAGGTTCAGGGCATCAAATTAAAGTCCCCAGGCTTATTCATCAAGTACCCTTCCTCATTGTGTCATCTGGCCCCCTCAACAGGAATGTCTAAGATAGTCTACTGGTTCATAAAAAATGAAGAAGAAGAAACTCATTTGTCCAAAACTGAGCTCTATAAAGGCTTTGCTTGGAAATTTTTTATACAGTCAACCTCCAGTTCCATGGAGTCTCTGAGTATTCAAACAACCATGAAACATATATATATGTTTCTTGTCATTTTCCCCTAAACAATACTATAGAACAACTTTTCACACAACACATTGTGTAAGAGAATTGAGTGTTCCAGTTATGGTATTCATGTAGGCCATGATATTAATCTACACAGATATGAAGAATTACAGTATGAAACTTTTTCCACTTCTCTACTATATTGAAGGTATAAATACTTGTAACAATAATTAATTAATTAATGGAAAGGTTAAAATATGACACACAAGATTCCCAAGTTCAACAACAATGACATCAAGCATCATTTTCTTCATAGAGCCTTGCTGGTTCACATGCTCTTTTGATGTAATATATATATATATATATATATATATATATATATATATATATATATATATTGGTTTTTGGTACCTTTCCAAATCACAGAAGCCACACTCCCAATTCCCATCACATTCTTCTTCCCATTGAACTCCTGGGGACCACCAATAGGTTGATACAGCAAAGACGTTCTTAATGCACAGGCCATTATCGAGCTCCATGAGCTGGGCAGCCTATCCTAATAAGGAAAACTCAACATTTTCTGGGCAGCCTCTTCCTCTATCCTGGGCATCCTGGCTATAGTGGATGTCATTTGTCAACTATTCCAATTCTCTGAACAGTCAATTTACAGCATAGAAACAAATGGGGGGGTGAACCACTTTATCCGTATCTTTCTAGGCACTGCTTTCCCAGTTCTCCTTATTCAAATACCATCTGCAGTGTTATTTAACATCTCTACTTAAAGTGATTTGTGTTTCTAAGTGGAATTCACTTGCTTGGTTATTAGAATTAATTATTTCAATAATATCAAATGGTAGTACAGCAGAATAGAATAGAATAGAATAGAACACAACACAACACAACACAACACAACAGAATAGAGATTCTCTGTTAAAAAGGGAAGGTAGTGAGTCTAGACAAAAGTCTCTAAAAGTCTGCTAGCACCACCCTTACCTTCTTCCATCTTAATCAAAAGGATTGAATGAACATTGGCAACACAAGTCACTGTTAACATTTGCCCACTTCTAAATTTCACTCACCTGCTGTCACCTGTGACACAATGTGTCACTGTGCTCTACCACAGGATGTTGCGAAACACAGAAGAATATGATGCCTGAGAACCCTGGATCGTCGTTGGCGATCCAGCCCACAGTTCAAGAGAATGGCCAGTAGGTGGCAGGATTGAAGCACATGAGGTACAGCAAGGCTTCTCCTGATCTATTAATAGCTCCATTGTTTACAGCTCTGCAGCTGCTGTTTATAACTGCTGCAAATTCGGTGGCTCTTCCTCCTCACCTGTTATTTGTCTACATATGCCTCTACGTCCCCAAGGAGAACAAGAGAAAAGTATACCACGTCACATGGGACCAGAACTAAGTAAGGAACTTAAAGTATTTATGTCTGTGGGAAAAGGCCGCACTCTTCTCTCGCACCTTAGAAGTTTGAACTTACATCTAAAACTGGGCAACCAAAAGAATCAAGGTCCCTACCTAGGATTCAATTCCAGGATTTAACCAACCAACCACTTAGAATTTTAAAAGCACTGAGTTAGGCAGAGATTACAGAGCACAGTAATGTGCTGCTTGCAAACTTACAGGTTAACGGAACAGACGGCATGAAAACTGTGGCTATCAATGAAGACACAAATGCTAGAGGCATGAGAGGAGCCTTAAGAAATTCAAACCTTCAGGGAAGATTAATAAATGATCACATGAGTCCTCTTTCCAAATATCCCATTGCAACGCCTATGAAAACGTCCAACAGTGAGGAGATTTTTACTTTAACAGAAGTTAGGAATAAAACCTAGACACATGCCAGAAGCTCCAGACTTTGCTATATGTTAGCAGAATGATGATGGGTGGACACAGTATGTTTTTGGCCGCCTAAGGCTGCCAAAACTAAGCCAGACTGTGGATGGAATAACAAACATTTTCTTCTGACAATATAGAAGGGGTTGGCAGGTTTGCTACATGAGGCCCCTCTCTTGGCTTAAAAGCACTGTTATGCATCTTGTCTTATTGTCATATCATTTGCATCACTCCATCTTGCATCTCATAAAGATGCAGACCACATCCGATGAAGGCTTCACCTTCACCATCTCCTTATTGACTTCGCAAAGGTCCTATCTCCGAGACAGTCACGCTGGAGTACACAGCTGAGTCCACAATGCAGCTCAAATCTACTCTTCAGTTTCTCCAGAGAAAACAGCTTAGAAGGAGGACAGGGAAGGAAAAAAAATGAAGGGGAAATACAGGGGGGTAAAGCGTCCTGATGACAGCACTGAGGCCAACCATGAGCCGCAGTCCAGTTCCAAAGACAACATCCAACTTAAAGACGGAAACAGAGGTGACCCTGAAGAACAGAGTCACCCGAGGCAAAAGCAATTTGAGGAATGAAGCTGAATTAGTGGGTTCAAAGATGGAAGTCACATGATCATTCCGAGAGATGTGGGAAAGGAGGTCCCAGCTGGAAGCGCACATCTCTAGTTCTGACGGCAAGTATCTCCCGCTTGTCAGTTTCTAAAACTGCCAATGACCTCTCCCACAACGAAGCCCTTAAGAGACATGCCAACACTGCCCTCAGCACTGACAGCATTATAAACCCAACATCAGTTATCCCCTTCAGAGTCTTCTTTAAAGACAGCAGAATCTGTAGCCACTGTTGCTCAGAACAGGAAAGTTCCTTTGTTATACGGAAATTACACTTCTGTGCTGTTCACTAAAGCAATATTCAGAAAGCAAGCCATTCTATTCCAGAAAGAATTAGAGCGAAAGTGACTATTTGGGGTAGGTAAAATGTTGAAAGTTCCATTTAGAACTAAAGGTTTTGTTCTGGTATTAACGGCAACTCCTTGTGAGAAGAGAGTCATAGGCAGGGCTCATGGGTACATGGAAGGAGCATTCTACTGTGACTGAAAACTGAAAAATATGAGTGGTAAGAGCACACACACCTGCACAAAGACTTCCACTTCCTCTGGAAGCATGCATTTGCAATTTGCCTAATTTTACCACTACAATAACATTCTAAAAGATTATCGATTATAATCTATATTAGAGAGTATATACTGACTCCCCCACTCCCACTAAGCATTTTTATTTAGTCATCTTGAACAAAATACACACTAACTATAAAAATAATAATAATAATAATAATGCTATAAATCAGAACTAGTTTCCATGTATGCCCCAACCAAAGACTTCTGGGTTCATATTGTATCTGAAATGTTTGCAATGAAAATATACAATTACTGGAAACAATACTATTGAAGGGGGCAGGGGGAAGGCACATTATTTCAACCGTGTTGTGGGTAATTCATGGAAATGGATTCTAACTTTGCCTTTTGGGACAAATTATAAACCCTAATCAGGAGCACTGGAAAGATCTCTTTCTATTCCAGACATGTCCTGCTGCCTTGTACAGACAGTCTCTGCCTTCACCGCTTCAAAGGCAGCAAAATGGGCAGCCATTGGAAACCCACACAGAGCAGATTCCAGGGGCTGGGAGAGAGATGGCTCAGTGTGTAAGGCTACCTGCTATGCAAGCATGAGGATCTGAGTTCAAATACCCAGCACCCACGCAAACACATGCATATCTGTGTGTGTGTGTGTGTGTGTGTGTCCATGTTTAAAGTTTATTCTAAGGATCCCAATGCTCTGAAGACACAACAATATTAGATCAGTGAGTCACAAACTACCTGAGAGCCTTGGGCTGACTTCGATTTTAGTTTATTCCGTGTACAGGGCTGGAAAGAAGCACAGTGAAGCAGGATGCAGCCGTGCTGAAGCACTTTTCGAACAGTCAGGTGCAAGACTTACACAGACCGGTCAGGAATGGAAGTTTACGTCCTACTCAACTCAGCAATGCATGAAGGAACCTAAGAACTAACTCAAAGGAGAATCAAAGAATGGAGATTTGTGCCTAGGCAATCAGAGAAATGAAGAAAAGAAAGGCCTGCCTAACAGACACAGGCCTAGTTAATATTCTACAGGGTATCTGCTTAGGTTTGTTCCCCATCCCATTGCCTGGGTTGGCAAAAAGCTCTAAGTTAATACCTAGCTTCAACGTCTGCTTTTTTTTTTTTTTTTTTTAGAAAATATCACTAATAGCAAAGTCACACATCTTCTAATATAAAATACTAAATAGTTATAAGTAAGTGTGTCAAAAATGATATTACTTCTTTATTTCCAGTTTTGGTTGAGTTATCTTAACGTTAGTAATTAAAAAAAAAAAAATGTCCAAAAGAGACTGTACCTAAAGATTTAAGTATTTTTCACCTTAGCGAATATGACTCCTGGTTCTGTCAATTTAAAACCTGGTTTTATCCCCACTGTGTGCCAGAACACTAACTCAGCTCATGGGAAGCAAATATATAGATCAGACAAGAGCCATTCATTCACACCACACCCATAACTCACAGGAAGAGCAGATGCTCACGTCCTCCAGCAGTTTCGTACTTTTCCTCAAGGAAAGCGGTTAATTGGATCAATTTATCATCTTAATGTGGCTGGATCTGTTGGAATGAAACTAGGGGGAAAGGCTGGCTCTGACATAATGGAAATGTGCTTACTCGCCCACTCTCCCAAAGAGAGAGAGAGAGACAGACAGACAGAGACAGAGTCAGAGACACAGAGAGAGAGACAGTGGCAGACAGAGACAGAGAGATGAATGAAGGAGGGAGGAAGGGGGATGAAGAAAAGACAGAAAAGAAAGAAAACACCACAAACAAGCAAACAAACAAACCTCATCTGCAATTCTTTCCTTGATTTTAAAGCCTGCTTTACAAGCTGTACACTAGGATCTGGAGAAGAGATTTCTTACACCTCACAGGAGCAAGGTTTGCCATTGCCCTGGCCAGTTTGCGGAGCTTGTCCTTGAAGATATGAAGCTGCTGAGGTTTGAGCGCCATTTGTCCTCTCGAATTCATGCTGAGCTTCATCCCCACTGTGGGGCACCAGGAAATAGAGGGTTAATTCGACTATGATATTGTAAAGACAGTCATCTGGGTGGAGCTCCCGTGGCATTACAGGAACTCGATTAACTAGAATACCCAGACAGGCACACCGAAATCCTGTCTTTTGCCATGTGCTACCATTTGCTACCTTTGGACTCTGCCAGGACGGCAAGCATCACCGAAAGTTGAGGGTTCAAGAAGCCTGGTTCCTTGCTAACGTTACCAAGCCTCAAGCGCTTTTGTTCCGGTAATAAAACACAAACACGGAGGGTAATGTAAAACTAAACTTATGTCTGCTAGTGCAGCAGGCTCTGCCCTCGCCCACGACAGCTGCCTGAGCCAGCTGAGCAACTGAGAAACAGAGACAGTTACTTCTGTCTGCGGTACCCTTGGGAGCCCCTCTCTACATGTCTGCACCTCCTACCTTCCCTTTGTCTTCCTGCCCTCATCATGCTATGATCGCTTTTCCCACCCTCTGCTCGGAGAAGTTTGTCTCACTTTGATAACTATGGAGAAGGATTTGGGGGAGACAGGGGAATGACAGGAACTACCCCGTATCTTACTGTATGGGGAATGCTCATCCCAAGTCCAAAGCCAGTTTTGAGGAATGCTATGTTGTGTGCTCTTTTGGGTTTACAGACCCACCGTTAACAATGGGGAAACCCACCAATCAGTCATTACTTTGCATCCAATCACTGATGACATCAGGCTGCCTCCAAAATGTCTGACACTGAAAACAAGACGGAGAGATTTTGACCTCTAAATGCCTCCTTCTTCCAACAGAACATGCATGAATTTCTTTTACTTTTTTCTAGGTTCTGTTGTGGCAAAATCTCCCTCTCACTGGCTCATTCTTTCTTGCTGTATAATTGCATCAAATGCTGCAACCCTGTGTCCTTTCTTCTTTCCCTGTTGACTTGGGTAAGAGTCTGACTCTGATGAGCTTTCCTCCACGCTGCATGCACCCAGTTGTATCTTTTCTCTAAGTACTTGCCTCGACTACCTGGGCCACTCTGCTTACAGTGGCTTTGCATGGGGAAAATGTGCAGAATTTTAGTTCCACTCTTTCCTTCTTGAAGAAACTATTTTCGATGTGGTAGTCTTAAATACATTTTCACAGGGGGCTGGGGTGATAGGTGAGTGGGTAAAGAGCTTGACTTGCAAGCATGAGGATCCAAACATCCATGACGGAGCTGGGGAAGATGGACACGTGGCATGTGCCTGTAATCCTACCACTCCGGGCACAGAAACATGAGAATCCCAGGGCCTCCCTGGCCAGCCAGCCTGGGTCGGTCAGTGAAATCCAGATACAGTAAGAATCTCTGTCTCAAAAAATAAGGTGAACTGTCTGGCTGGAGAAAGGCCTGGCTCAAGCAGGTAAGAATACTGGCTGTTCTTCCAGGGGACCCAACTTGAAGTGACCAGGGAATCCCCACCCAGGGCATCAGATGCCCTCTTCTGATTTCTGTGGATATGTGCACTCATGTAGCATATATTCACAAAAACTCACACATATACACATAAATAAAATAAAAATAAGTATTAAAAAATAAGGTGGAGAGGAATTGAGAAAGACACCCAGCATGGACCTCTGATATGCATATAAGTGTATGCACGGATGGACACACACACACACACATACACACACACACACACACACACACACACACTGCACTCTCAGGGTTTCTGACTTCCTGAGAGTTCATAGGTGTTACTACTGTTGAAGTTATCTCATTTGTTCAGTCTGTCTTTCCACAAACACTGACATGTGAGTCTTACGGAGCACAGACCTGGTTGATTTATCTCCTGGGCTGTAAGGAATGCCAACACCTCCCATTTGCTACCTGCTACCGCATAAGTTATCAAAAATTTAGAATCTTAAGCGAATACCTATCTCACAGCTTCTGTAGGTCAAGAAGTGTGCTTCCAAGATGGTGTGCTCACAGGGCCTGGGTAATGCTGTGGCTGCTCAGGAAGGTTATGCTTGGCATCACATAAGCCTTTACCTGAGCACTGCTCTGGTATCCTCAAGACAAGGCAAGAGCTCCCCTCACAATGAGCAACTGTGAGAACAAAACATCTTCTGCACTCTAGCCTAGAAGGACACATCCTGTCATTTCCACAATGTGTGACTAGCTATGCAAGTCAGCCTCATTCATTCAGGAAGCGGGTTTCTCAGGGGTGTAACTGTCATCTCCGGGGATGCCACACACAGGTAATTGTTATTTAATAAATATTTGTCAGGTCCCAAAGAAACCCAAGACAAGTCTCACTCAGTACCTGTTGCTCCTCCCAGCACTTCTCATCCTGCTTCCTACCCTGAACCTGTCCAGCCCAGGGACGGAGCTCTGCTTCCCAGGAGCTCAGCTTCTGATTCCCATATAATCCTGCCATATTGGCCATGCGCTTTCTTGGCCCTTTGGTCCTCAGCTTCTCTCATGGTCTGCTTGCTCTCTCTTCTCTCTCACTCCCCTCACCCCCACCTCTCATGGCCCAGTTCAATCTGGACCTTTGACTATACACTCCCT
The DNA here is from genome assembly GCF_030254825.1 of Meriones unguiculatus. Lineage (NCBI taxonomy): Eukaryota > Metazoa > Chordata > Mammalia > Rodentia > Muridae > Meriones > Meriones unguiculatus. The sequence goes on along the minus strand of NC_083365.1, from coordinate 39,779,927 downwards.
CATATCTACAATAAAACCCTTCTCCTCAACCATACCTAGGAGAGGTCATGTCCTCGTTTTCATTCAGTATTAAACTAATTGTGTCTAATTTTATAATTTAACTCTTCAAGAGGCATCTTATTTTTCAAGTGTCTGGGAAGTATTCTCTCACTCTCTCAACCCTATTACCTGGATAGAGTATCCTATTTTATTAATAAAACAATTTTTATCATATTTGTGTGTGTGTGTGTGTGTGTGTGCGCGCGTGTGTGTGTGTGTGTGTGAGAGAGAGAGAGAGAGAGAGATCATAGGACAACTTGTAGGAGTATTTTCTCACACCATGTGGGCCTGAAAGTTGAATTCAGGTCACCAGGGCTGATGGCAAGTACCTTTATCCACTAAACCTCCTCATCAGCCTCTCTTCATTTTATTTTTTAAAAAGAATACAGAAAAGGAACAGTCTATGTGCATTATGGTGGTGACTATACTTTTTCACATATTCAGTTTGTGTATAGGACAATCGAGAGGGATGTTTTCCACTTGCAACATCTTAGAGATCTTGGGCGCTGGGATTTCCACCTACATCGGGACCCTGCTGGTCAGCACATCTGGCTCCTCTGCTCCTCTGTCTGGACAGGACTTCCCAGTCGGCAGAGCAGCTTCACTGTGGTCTCATCTGAAAGCACTTCAGCTATGGGAAGAAAACAAGGGTGATTTCATTCCAGTGTCGAAGATGAGGACACCTGATGGGGATCCAGTTTTTCTGAGGAGCAGAGCCAGAAATGCAACCTTCGTGTTCTGATTGCTCTTATCAGAAGAGAGACTAAGGCGGCAATGTATCAAAAAAAAAAAAAAAAAAAAAGGGTAGAATACATTTCCAAAAGCAAGTACACCATCTCAGTGGCTTAAAACAAAAGAACTTGGTTCCTGCTCATGTAATCCAAAGTAGAGGCTGACTTTTCAAGGTGATTGCCTCCACACAAGGCAAGGACTCGCCCTCAAAAAGCTTCTTCATGGCCTCCAGGGTTGAGATGCTTACTCTTGCCTGTCAGTTTGGTTGAGAAATATTTAGGAGGCTGGTAAAAAAAAGCCATTAGTTAGAATAAACAAAGTACTCAATAAACTACAGGTTGGGGAGTGCTCTGGAAGGTGGGGTGGACCTGTGCGTGCCATTCATTCTGTGCTTGTGTGGTTGAGAGGACAATTTTTGGCAATTGGTTCTCTTCTACAATTGTAGGTTCTGGAGGTCCAACTCATATCGTCAGGGTCAGAGGCATGCTGTTTTGCACACTGAGACAGCTCACTGGCCCTTTCCCTATCCCTTGATTTTATATAATGACCTTTTCCCGTACCTCAAGAGTTTGTTTATATAAGTGGAGAGGACAACTACTGAAGAAGGATACAAAGAGTGTGGCAATTCAGCTGGCTTACTTTTACTTCTTAAACTGGGTGATGAGTACACAGAAGCTTGTAGGTAATTTTTTTTATGCTTTTCAGGTCTTAAATATTGCAAGGAGGTGGCTCAGAGGTTAAGAACACTGGCTTTTCTCCCAAAGGTCCTAGGTTCAATTCCCAGCAACCACATGGTGGCTCACAACCATCCATACTGAGATCTGGTATGCAGGCAACACATGCAGTCAGAATGCTGTATAAATAATAAACAAATCTTTAAAAAATATTGCAAGGCACTTTCTTAAAAAGGGGATTGATTCTGAGTAGTGCTGTCTGTCTTTCTGTTTCTTGGTTACTTCACTCAGGATGATCTTTTCTAGCTTCGTCCATTTGCCTGAAAATTTCATGATTTCCTTGTTTTTAATAGCTGAATAGTATTCTACTGTGTAGATATATCACATTTTCTTCATCCATTCTTTGGTTGAGGGACATTTGGGTTGTTTCCAGTTTCTATCTATTACAAATAAAGCTGCTATGAACATAGTTGAGCAAACGTCCTTATTGAATGGGTGAGCATCTTTTGGGTATATACCCAGGTGTGGTATAGCTGGATCTTGAGATAGTGCTATTCCCAATTTTCTGAGAAAGCACCAGATTGATTTCCAAAGTTGTACAAGTTTGCACTTCCACCAGCAATGGAGGAGGGTTCCCCTTTCTTCACATCCTCTCCAGCATCTGCTGTTGCTTGAGTTTTTTTACTTTAGCCATTCTGATTGGTGTAAGATAGAATCTCAGAGTTGTTTTGCTCTGCTTTTCTCTGATGACTAAGGATGTTGAACATTTCTTTAAGTGTTTTCTGCCATTTGATATTCCTCTGTTGAGAATTCTCTGTATAGCTCTGTTCCCCATCTTTAATTGGATTATTTGGTTTGTTGGCATCTAATTTCTTGAGTTCTTTATATATTCGGGATAATAGCTCTCTATCAGAAGTAGGGTTGGTGAAGATCTTTTCCCACTATTGGCATTCATTTATTTACATATATTTACTTACCTTGCCTAGCAACCAAGTATAGATAAAGTAACTTAATCTAAATTCACAGGGCTTATAAAGGGGGAAAGACTGGTTTTGAAAGCGTACATTCTAGTTTCAGGCTACGTAGTCGTGACACTGTAATACCTTCCCTATCAGATGGAGAAGGTATCTAACCGTATCTAGTTAAATTCGCATCTAGTTAAACTGGGGATTCAAAATAGCTCTCCTGTAGCCACTAGTAGAGATGGCAACAATTGTAGGTTCTGCCTACTGAGAAAACTCCTTTGCGAGAAGGGCGGAGTAAGGGAGGGATTTAAAAACTCCCAAGGGTCAAACTTCTCCTGCTTGCATAGGAAGTCTAAAAAATATATAATTTGGGATCGTGGCTATCTACGCTACTGATCCTGCCATCACCGTCAAATTCCCCCCTGTACACCGGCGCGCAAGCACGCACGCACGTACGCTCACACAACCAAACTTCCAGGCGGGCCTGAGCGCCGCAGCGTGGAGGACCACGGCCAGGGGGCGCGCTCTCCCCCAGGGCCGCTCCGTCCCGGGGTGCGCTGCCCTCCGCTCCTGGCTCGCTGAGAAGGCGGAAGCCGCGGCTGGGGCTGAGGCTCCGGCCGTCGGCGGACGGAGCGGCCCCGACCCTCGAGCCTGGAGTTCGGCGTCGGAACAACCCGGTCTCGGATCGCCGCGTGTGTCGGCGGCCCGGGGAAGCCATCCCGGTAGGCTGTGGCGTCTCGGCGTGCGCGAGCGGTGAGTGAGCGGCTTCGAACTTGGGTTCTGGCGGCCCGCGGGCCCCAGAGTGTCCCCCGCGGGACAGGGACGTGTCACCACGGGCCTCCCAGTGACGGGGGCGGCCGTCCCCCTGTCCTCCCTCGGGTGGGATTCCGCCCTCTCTCCCCTCCAGTCCGGGTAGCCCTAGGACCCCCGGTCTCGGCCCAAAGCCACCTATGTCCCTGGCGTCTGACAGATGCAGGATGCGCCCGCTGTCCTCCCACGGGCCGGGGCGCTCTCCTTCCCCTCCCCGTGGCTGCTCTGGCCCCCACAGGTCCTGGACCCTCCCCTGGATTTGGAGAGAGTCTCTCCAGGCGTTCCTGTCGCCTCCCGGCTGATCGCATCCCACTCCTCAGCCCCTCTCATCCTCTCCTTGTGTTTCCCCCTTGCCTGGGAAGGAAATCGCCTTCTTGCTGGGTTTTCCCGTCCCTTTCAGCTTAAATTAAAAAAGAAAAAAAGAAAAAAAAATCCCATCAATCTTCCAGAGTGCAGGGGAAAACTTTTTGAGTTCCCTGTTAAGTTCGAGAGAGGTAGCAAGTTAAAAAAAAAAAAAAAGAAAAAGTGATGACACACCAGTGTTCCTCCCCACCCCTGCACCCTAGCGATTGTTCCAGACGCCGAGTTGCTAAAGCTGTTCCTAGTATTTGCCTTCAGGGGAACTCCAGATGAGACTTAGACTGTCTTCGTGTGTGGACAGAAAGCACCTAAAGCTTAGATGTATAGGATTTGCTTGTTTCTCTAAGAGCAGGTGATTAGCTTGCTACACAAACCTAGAAACGAGAACGACTTGTCACATCCCAAGTGTGGGCTTTGTAACTTGAGCTGCTGCCTCCTTTGATGATGCTTGGCGGTAAAGGGGCGCTTTTTTTTTTTTTTTTTTTTTTTTGGTTTTTGAGGTGGAGGGTGGAGTGTAGATGGTTTGGTGTCATGTGACTAGAGGAAAGTGTTTGAGCCCGTAGCTGACCACATGATGGACACAAGAATCATATCTGAGTTTCAGCCTTCATGCACAGTATGTGCTACTTCAGAATCATAGCCTTGCTTTTCTTGTTTGTCTTGATATCTACTGCTAATAAATTTTGGTCACTTGGCTTCTTCGGTAAGCGATTGTCCAAAATCCTTGGGTTTTGGAGGAGCATACAATCCTTGAGTAAGGAAAAGCTCCTTGAATTTGGGCTAAAACTAAATTACATCAACCGAATAGAATAGTTGTACCATTTCATAACCTTTGTAGCTGCAGGTCTTTGCACTTTACAAATGGATGTTTGAGGACTTGGTACATGGTGTTAGTAAAGAAGTTTGGGTTTTTGTTTTTTATGCCATTATTTAGTGTTCTCGTGTGTGTGTGTCTGTATGTGTAAGTCTTCTTGCATAAGCTCACCTGTGGAGGTCACAGGAAAAGTCACTTCCCTCCTTCCACCTGGTAGTTTCCACCAACTGAGCCTCTTAGAGTAGAGAATTAAAGGTAACTTGTCAGTGTTCTTTCTTTCAGGTGGCTTTGCTTTATGAATTACGCTAGCTGACTTAAAATAGATGCTTTCAAGACCTAACTTACCCATTTCTTTAGTTTCACACATCCTAGCGTTGGCATCTGGTTTTGTGGGTCACCCTACCCTGCACACAAGACATCTGACAGCATTGCTTTGAATTCTGATGTATACCTAGATACAGATCTGTGATACAAGCCATGATTTCTGACAAGGCTAATTTCATTATTTACTCACTGTGGAGTTGAAATAGGTTGGTAATGATCACCACCTCCGTGGAATTCATTAAAGTGTGCCTTAACTAGATTCTCAGGAATAAACAATTGCAGTCATGAAGTACCAGATAAAGAATGACTTGAATTTCATTCTGCCCCTTCTGTTCATGGAGAGAGTCACCCAAATAAGTTTAAAAACAAAAGAGCTGTAAGAAATACTTAATTATACCAAAGCATATTGCCTTATTTTAGTGAGTATGTAGCCTGATTTTATAGCAGCTCATAAAGGGAATCCCCAGAGCACAGTGTTTCTGCACATTCCACATTATGTGCTTATCTCTGTAGCAGATTCTTCCCTAAATATTAAGCTATTCATTGTAGGAAAACTAGAGATATGACTTTTTTATATAAGTCATTGCAACATGTAAAAGTAAAGGGAAAAATACTTAAACTCACCCCAGAAGACCGTAAACATAAAAATACCTAATGGTACTCAACTATACTTGTTTTAGCTTAAATTCCGTAATATTGATTCAATTACAGTCCAGTTACTATAGTTCTATTAAGGTATTGCAATATATTAAATACACACCCAAACATGCGCACACACACATGCGCACACACACCATAGGCTTTCAGGGTTATTATCAGAAGATATTATTTGGAAGACACAAAGTTTCTGTGTTCTTAAGGTATGGGAAGTAATGAAAGAAACCTGATATTGCTTAGATTTTTTTTTTCTAACAATAATACTACTGTTTGTTTTTTTTTTACCATGAGAGCTGGTGTGTGTGTGTGTGTGTGTTGTGTTGTGTTTGGTAAACCAGTGAGTTTAATTAGGATTTTCCCTTGGGAGCATAAGTGAGGGTTTCTTTACAGGAGAATACACAACCTCACAGTGGCTACACTGCCTCAGAAAATGTTTCTCCTCCAGCAGCCTTTAACTGCAAATGAGACTCAGAGAAGGGTAATGCTTTGTGAACTCTTCCCCCAACCTTGGCTATGCTCCCCAATTTGAAAATGTTAAGGAGGGACCTTTATCTTTTTAATTAACTAGTTAATTAATTAATTAATTGTATTTATGTATGTGTGTATGTGTATCTGTATGCCTTGTGTGTGTAGCCCACAGAAGCCAGAAGGTGTCAGATCTCCTGGAGCTGGAACTATAGGCTATTGTAAGCCTTCTGACATGGATCCTGGGACCAAACTTGGGTCTTCTGGAAGAACTGCGTGTGTTCTTAACCGCCAAGCCATCTCTGCAGCTACCAAGGAGGGATCTTGAGCAGGTAATCTGCTGCTGACAGAGTTCAAGAATGCAATGGCCATGTCAGTCCCAGAAGACAGCTGTCCCCTTCACACCTTCCTCATGTTCTTGTCTCTCCTTTGTCCATGGATGCTTGTTATAGATTTTGATATAGTTTGGTGGGTTTTTGTTGTTGTTGTTGTTGTTTTGAGACAGGGTTTCTCTGTATAGCCCTGGCTGTCCTGGAACTCACTCTGTCGAGCAGGCTGACCTCAAACCCAGAAATTGCCTCTACCTCGAGTACAAGGACCAAAGGTTTGTGCCATCACTGCTCAGCTGCTTGTGTAGGTTTTTAAGAGTGCACTTTCAGCCTGGTGTGGTGGCTCATGCCTCTAATCCCAGCACTCGGGAGACAGAGGCAGATGGATCTTTGTGAGTTTGAGCCAGCCTGGTCTATAGAATGACTTCTAGGATAGTCAGGGCTACATACAGAAACCCGGTCCGAGGGGTGGGGAGGGCACTTACAGTACTCTCCTTCAGTGGAAATCCTTTTAAGGAATTGTTACCACTAGGCATGTTTTCCTAGGAACATGTAGTTCATAAAATTACTCTGTAATCAGATGACATTCAAGCCTTGAACTGGACGGCAAGAAAGCAGTAGAGAGGATGTCCGTAACCTGATTTTAAACTAAACAAACGTGTGGCAGGAAAGGAAGGCTAAATTCACTCATGTTTGTCATCCGGCTAGCACTTAGATATGTGCTATGCAGCTCAGTAACAAACATAAATGTCTCAGAAGTGACGTTACTAAGCAAAGCAAAACAAAACAGCTTGCAAGTTTACAGGTTTACATTTACAAGTTTACATTTACAGGTTGAACTGTATCCATTGTTATCAAGGGTATATAAACTAGACATTCTTGTATATGCTCTCAAGTGAAGGTTGGAAAGCCTTTGATATATACTGGATAAGCAACATCACTTATCAGAAAAATTTTTTAAATTACATGCCCTTTGACCCAACACTTCTACATTTAGAAAACGTGACTAAGGATGAAGGTACAATTCTACATTTAGAAAACATGACTAAGATTGTGCATGAAAAGGAACACAACGAAGTCTATAATCCATAGTTTGGCCTAACTGTCATTGTCCCCAAATGTGAAGGCAGGAAAGGAGAGCTTAAACTTAGTCTTTGGACAAAGGCATGCATGGCTAGTTCTGCTGTGTGTCACTGTCTCTTGTTCCCCTTGTCTTCCACTCTGAATGAGCCATTCCTAGGAGCTCACATTGGAAATGGCAAGGCTTTGGGAGATACCTTCAACTTTTCAAAATTGCGTCAAAAATAAACTGGGGTGAAGTCTCTGTTGAATCACTGGAGTTCTATCATAATGCTGGACAGCACTTAAAAAGAAATGAATCTTAAATGGCTTCTGTCAAAACAAAAAAGTACAGAGTGGCTAAGCTCTGATAGCCAGGTACAGCTCTCAGGATTAACACGTCATCCTCGCAGGAACTCTTAGATAGAACCTGTTGCAACCTCATTTGACAAGAGAGGAAACTGAAGAATAGCAGGATCATCCCCTCAAGTTGTGACCAGGTGACTGCGAAAGGCCTGGATTTAGACTGTCCGGCTTAGCCCTGAGCTCTGCACTGTGCCACAGTATTGCCATGTAGCCAGAGCACTGCCGCTCTTAGGTTTTGGTGTTTTATTCCGTTTTGTTTAAGATTTATTTTATTTGTCATTATTTGTATGTGTGTCTACTACATGTGAGTTAGGTGATTATAAATGCCAGATCCCCTGGAGCCAGAGTTACATGGTTGTTAGCTACCCAACATGTGAAGGAATGAAACTCAGGTCCCCTGGAAGAGCAGGACCTTGTAACCTCTGAGCCGTCCTCCAGCCCCTCCTATTTCTTTGTAGGTGTCTATCACATAATGATGAGATGGCTTGAGGCATCTGGAAAGGTGGAAAGATTGTGGTGTGGGTACCCATCTTTATTTCCAGGGGATAGCACCTAGAGCCTCACGTGCCAGACAAGTCCTCTACCACTGGGCTGTTTCCATAGCCCTCTTTGGAAGCAAGACCTTTCGAAGCAAGGTCTCACTAAGTTGTCTGGAATTCACCATCCTCCTGCCCTTGCTTCCCTAGTAGTTGGGGTTACAAACCTGCCCCATAGAACCAACTGAGAACTTCTTTCTTTTTTTTTTTATTATTGTTATTATTGGGCAGGGGGTGATACATTTATGTATTGCTGTGTGAAAGAGGTATAGGTATGAAGGTCAAAGGACAACTTGTGGGTTCCAGGGATTGAACTCAAGTGGTCAGGTTTAGAGACAAGCACTGTTCTGATAGCTACTGCTTAATCCTCCATTTGACAAAGTGGCAGAGTTTTGATACAGCCAGACATAGAGAGGTAATTGTCTGCTGTGTTGGCTAAAGGTTTGCATTCTGCTTCTGGAAATATAGTTTACATTAGGTTTTTCCTCAGGGATGATTATCTAAGCTAAAGACATGGCTGGTTATAGGTGTTATAAGTTGCTTGTTACATACATCTCATGTATGTAACATAACAGTTTAAAATTTGAAGGCAGCTCTCTGTTCCTAGTAACAATAGTTTTCCATAGGCAAAGAAACCTCACATGTTTTTCCAGTCATTAGTAATGAAACATGGTCATCTGACCTGGCTGAAGGCAGAAGGAGACAAACATAACTTTTAAATCCCATTCTTTCTATATACTAGAAATGGCCACACTGAGCATTTAGAAATCTTCATGTAATTTTAGATACAGAAGAAGAAACAAAGTTCCCAGTGGTTTCAGTTACTTGCCCCAGATCACACAGCCGCTACTGGCTGGCGTTTGGTCACTTGGTTCCCTGCTGGCTGCACTGTTCTCTTCAGCTCAGAATAGCTAACAGATCTTCAATATGACATAAGGAACTTCCTCAGGGTTGGAGGGATGGCTCAGCCATTAAAGTCTAGGCTCACAACCAAAAATATAAGAACTTGTGAAAAATCCTGCACTGTGGACTAGGCATGACAGTGCTCTCAATCACTATAAACAGGAATAGAGGAGAGTGATGTGACTGGAGCACTGTTCTTTTTTAACCTTCTGTTGTCGATACATTACACCAGGACCTTCCCTTAAAGGGTCGGTCTAGTCTTTGTGTTCTGCATAGGTAAATCATAAACATTTTAAAGGAGGGAATTCACGTAACTTACCATGAAGTGGTAGTCATATGAAACAAAGCTCAAAACACTTTAAAAGTTATTTTGTAAATAATATTAAAAGTGTGTGTGTCCTGGGTGACTAGTATAGATAAGCTGTAAGTTTGCATGCAAAAGCATTTTTGTTGTTGTTTTTCTTTTGCTGTTTTTACAGATCGACTGATAACGAAGCTACTATGAGTCTGTTAAACTGTGAAAACAGCTGTGGGTCCAGCCAGTCCTCAAGTGACTGCTGTGCTGCCATGGCCACTTCCTGCAGTTCTGCAATGAAAGAAGACAGTGTGAGTGTATCTGCCTCCACGGGGAACCTCTCCAGCTCCTTCATGGAAGAGATCCAAGGATATGATGTAGAGTTTGACCCACCTTTGGAAAGCAAGTATGAGTGCCCTATCTGCTTAATGGCGTTACGGGAAGCAGTGCAAACACCATGTGGCCACAGGTTCTGCAAAGCCTGCATCATCAAATCCATCAGGTATCTGATTTTAAGAGAGAACCGTGCCCTATAACAACCAGATGCAAAGAGCATGTCAGAAACATGCTAAGAACAGGCAGACAGGGAAATCTGCTCTTGTGAAAACGGAGTGGACAGAAAAGTTAGATAGGTAGGGTCCTATCCCAGTATATACTGTGGTATGAAAGGAGACTTCTGTGTCTTCTCCTCCTTGACCTCCAGCTAACCTGGAGAGTGAATAGCTACTTTCACCTCAAGCAGTTCTAATGCAGACTAGGGGAGGATTCTATGGTTCATGAAAGTAGTATTTTTAATTTGTCTTGAATTATGCTACTAGAACAGTATTTCTCAGCCTGTGAGGTCAAAACTCCTTTGGAGGTCGGAACAACCCTTTCACAGGGGTCACATGTCAGATATCCTGCATATCAGATATTTGCATTATAATTCATAACAATAGCAAAGTTACAGTTATGAAGTAGCAACAACAGCACTTTTATGTTTGGGGGTGTTCACCAGAACATGCAGAACTAACTGCATTAAAGGGTCGTAGCAGTACGAAGGTTGAAAACCACTGTATGATAAAGCCAGCCAGGTGAGGAATGCTGATTCTGTGAGTGATCATACACTCTGTTTTAAGCTGTGGTGAGTTCTGTTGCCTCCTGTCTGTGAGCAACTGTAAAATGACCAGCGTTTCCTTAATCCAATCCCTTCTCTCTGCTACTACTGTTGCACCCCCTCACACAGCAATATATAAATGTATTACTTGAATTGAGCTCTCACAGGCCTTCTTCCTCCTAGCCTTGCCTTCTCCCAGTCTTCAATACAGCAGAGTGGCCCTGGTGTACAAGTCAAATGATACCTCCTTGGCTTAGAATGCACTTCATGAGATCTTGGAGTAAGATTCCTTGGAAGGACGTCTGATTCGTCCTTCCAAGTAGTAGCACATGTGACATGCTGATTTCTTATAGGTAGAAATGTGCACTGTTTTATCAAGTGTCCAGGAGATAGCTAGGTGATCTTGAGATACCTTTGTAGCAAAGTATTTTGAAAGTTGTAGGACAGTGATATGAAAAAGAAACGAGTCTCACAAAAGGAAATTTGAGGCTTTATTCCCCCATTTCCTTCAAAGCTAGTAATAGCGGCCTCCTATTGATTTCATGCTCTTAAAAAGAACCACTATAAATTCTTCATTAAGTATCATTTAAGAAATCAAAATGGATCTTGGTCTAATTTCATCTTCTTTGGATTATCTAAAACCATGGGTGATGATTTTAGGTTTATTTTGTAAACTTCTTACTTTTTCTTAGATATGTATGATTTATTCCTGGCTTTCTACATTTTTAAAAGTATCTGACAGTTTATTATGGGTTGTTTTTTTTTTTTTTTTTTTTTTTGAGACAGGATACATAGTACTGGCTGTCTAGAAACTTCCTTTTTAGACAGGCTGGCCTCCAACTTACACAGATCCTACACCTGGCATGCATTATATAATCTTAAACAGGCCCCATAAGGATCATCCCTGGACCTCCCTTTGATTAGTTCTGTGCTGTATGTTCGCAAACTCCATGTCCAGTCATAGCAGCAAGCACTGTTGAGGACATGTTCCATTGACTAAATAAGGCTCCTGTGGCCTACCTGATTACCACATTTTGTGAGACAAGATTGAAATCCCCTTAGATGGCTGGAGAAATGGCGCTGTGGTTAAGAGCATTTACTGCTCTTGCAGAGGGTTCAAATTCCATTCTCAGAACCCCCTGTAAGGTTGTTTATAACTGGCTGTAACTACAGCTTCCATAGGATCCAGCACCTCTGCATATACCCATCCACAGATACATACACAAAATCCAAAATAAAGATAGAATCTTAAAAAGAAATTCGACTCCAGGCATCGTGGTACACACCTTTAATGCCAGCACTCAAAAGGCAGAGGCAGGCAGATCTCTGTGAGTTCAAGACCAGCCTCGTCTACACAGTGAGTTCCAGGACAGCCAGGGCTACATAGTGAAATTCTGTGGGGGGAAGCGTATATTTTGAGAGGAATGGCAGATTCCTCAGCTTCCTGAAGATGTTTTTTCCCACCATAAGAATATGCTGGCACGCCAACACAGAGGCCCTATAACACTCTACTATAGTTCACTCTACATATGCAAATAAAATCATCCTTTTGTTGCTCAGGAGCTGGAATAATGCAGCCTCATTTCATAGCTTACCAGAGACCTCAGAAAGATCCTGCTAACTCATTCAACTTTTGTTTGTAACTGACCAATAAATTGTACATGTTGCTAATATTATGAGCAGCATAGTCTGTCTTCTTGCTAGACTCTAGGTATTACAAAGCACAGGCCAGCCAGATTGCCAGAATTCATCCCTAACTAACCTTCACTTGATGTTATGCCAATCAAACTGATTTAGTCAATGTTTTGCTCATTTTCTAACTCAAATCTGTGCCACAATCTATACTGTGTTAGCTTTTGATAGATAGTCATTGCTAGTTTGCATTCATTTCATAAATGAGTTCATAAACTCGACAGTACACATACCATTTTGGTGTTGCTGTGCAGTGTAGGGCATTCTGTTGTTTCATATGGAGAACTGAAGTTAGTTCTCCAAGATGGATGGCTTAGGATACTCACTAAGTTCTAAGTTCTCTTCTTCTTTTAGGGATGCAGGTCACAAGTGCCCAGTTGACAATGAAATACTGCTGGAAAATCAACTGTTTCCTGACAATTTTGCAAAGCGAGAGATTCTTTCCCTGACAGTAAAGTGCCCAAATAAAGGCTGTTTGCAAAAGATGGAACTGAGACATCTCGAGGTATTAAGGATGTTTTCTGGCTGTTGTAATATTTGTTGTCTCTCAAGCATAATGATTTTGCTTGTAGTCTGTGTATTATTACAGCTAGCAGATCAGGATTGGCTAATAAATTCTTGCCAAATACTAAAAAATAGAAAATGTTTTCTTTTTTTCTTTCTGCTTTGGCTTCATCCCAGCGATAAAAATAAGTCTGTGTTCTTAGGAGTTTTTCAGATCAGGACAGCTACAGTATAACATTTGTATAGCTCCTTAATTGCAAGAGTTACATTTTAACCCCATAACTTTATTCCTCTCCTTTTGAAATAAAACAATAAGTGTCTTATAGTCATCATCTCAGTACCTTCTTCATACTTTCAGTTTCTAAATTGTATGTTGCATTATTCACTAAATAAAATGTTTATGTATTTAAGAATTATCTGAAGCAATGAGATAATTTTCTTTTTTAATTAAAATAGATCAATTCTTTGATTTTTCTTAACCAAAAATCAAATATCAGTAATAATGTGTTTGAAATGAATGTTTAGGGCATATTTGAAATCTGTCCCTTTTATTTAGCTCTTTCTCTTTTTTAAACAATATTTATTTGTGTTTGTGTGTTTGTGTGTGTGTGTGATTGTCTGCCTTGTGTGTGCAGTGCCCATGGAGGCCAGAAGAGGTGCTGTATCCCCCAGAGTTGTAGGCAGTTGTTCTCAGCCCAGTGGGAATGCTGAGAACAGAATTCAGGTCCTCTTGAAGAGCAGCGGTCGCTTTTAACCACTGAGCCACCTGTTCAGCCCTTTTTGTGGGAGTGACCCTCTTAGCACAGTGCAAATTACTAATCTAGGAATCTAATTTCTTTCCAAAACTTCCCTACCTGGAAATTTTGTGACCTCAAGACTTCACGTTCTTTTTATAAACGATATCCACAATTATTATTTGAAAGACTCCATTAAAGTCTTCATACTGTGTATGGCTAAAGAATGTGGGCTTTAGTCACGGTTCTAATTTGGTTTCTCTGACCAAAAACAGTTTAGGGTAAGTAAGGGCTTATTTGGCTTACAGTTCCAGATCCTGGGCTGTTATTGAGGAAGTTAGTCTAAACCATACAGAGAAATTGGAGTAATACAACTTGCTGGCTCACTCACACGTCCTTACTCAGCCAGCTTTTTCATACAGTCCAGGCCTGCGCAAGGAATGGTACCACTCCCAGTGGTCTGAGCCCTCCTACATCATTTAACAGTCAAGACAGTCCCTATAGACATGCCACAGGCCAACCTCATCTGAGCAGTCCTTCAGTTGACACTCCCTTCTTGGGTGACTTGGGTTATTTCAAGTTAACAATTAAAACTAATTCTGAAAGAAAAAAAAATTGTATTCTTAAAAGAGACTGTCTCTATAAAACTTTTTTAGGGTTTTCAAATGCTAATAATTTGCTTTATACAGGATCATCAAGTACATTGTGAATTTGCTCTGATGAATTGTCCTCAATGCCAACGTCCTTTCCAAAAGTGCCAGTTTAATACACACATTATTGAGGATTGCCCCAGGAGACAGGTTGCTTGTGTAAACTGTGCTGTGACCATGCCATATGAAGATAAAGAGGTATGTTAACTGCATTTTAAGTGAATATTCGATGGCGCTAGTGTTAGATAAGAACGTAACTACAAAAAATGAATTTACATTCTCAGCTCTTAAAACATAATTTTAAGAAAGAAATGAAGTTTCAAAGAACCCACAATTCATAAGCGTGGAGTTTGCGTTTGCATCTCCTTAAAAAGCACTTTAATCTAGTTACTGGGAATGAACAAAAGCTGCTAGGATAGGTGTATGCTGGTTTATTTCCCTTTCTGAATTTTAATGTATAACGTGATTGCAGGCTAACAAGTAGTATGATTACTATGTAGGATTTATCCACACAGAATAGCTCATAAAGAATGTGAGCTATTGCATCTGTAAGAAAGAATTCATTACATACAGCAAAGTGTGTTTCACGGATGCTATGTCATTGACTTCATTCACTTTTTAATATGCATATTGTACTTCAGTTAACCTTTAAAAAGAAGCATTATGGTGCCTCGCCATAAACCAGTTGTTTTTATTCAGTTGGGATGTAAAGAGGCTAACTAGTTTCATTGTAGTTGTCAGTGTCCCGGCAACATTGAAATCCTACCCTTGGACTCTTAACTGAAATAACCTACATTATTTTATGCTCTTTTGTAACTAATACTCAGTTACTTCCTTAAACTTCTGTTCTTCTCAATTTGTTCCTTAGAAAATTGAGCGTTTTATATTTAGTATGTTGATAGTCAAAAGTCATCTAACTTGCTAATAATAAATATATAAAGTCTCATTCATGATTGGAACTAATTTGTACCTTTTTTCAACTTGAATTGATGAGGAAGGTAGGTTATCTATTTTTTGGCATATCAGTTAAACCAGAGCTACTGTGTCCTAGAAAATGGAACTCCCCATCCTGAGAACTTAGGCACCGAACTTAGTGCCCTAATGCTTGTTTGTTTGTATACTTTAACTTACTGGAAGTAATTGTTAACTTGTCATGCTGCTGCTAAAAACTTTTGCTTTTGGAGAACTAAAACCCCATGAAGTGCTATCCATGCTAATCAGGGGTACTCTGCCTCGAGTTGAAAGAAATGGCCTAACTAGCTCTGTTTTGCATGCTGACGTATTCTTTGAAGGAGTCTGAAGAGTGGGCCTCACTAACTAGCAAAAGTCTCACACTTAACTCTGCATCAACAAATGCCCTTCGTTTGCTCACAGCGAAAAAATTACTATCTATAAAAATCAGTCTTTGTACTTTTTCAGATTTTCTCATTTCTTAATTCTCTCATACAACCCAGATCCATGATCAGAGCTGTCCTTTGGCAAATATCATCTGTGAATACTGTGGTACAATCCTCATCAGAGAGCAGGTAGGACTCTCTTTTGCAAATCACTATTTCCTTAATAGCTGAAAGAACTGCTAGGGTTTTTTAAATTCATAATTTAAATCAATAAGGCAAAATCAGTATATGTTTAAGTATTCTACTGTACAAACAAGTATAAAATTAATGTAAGTAATAAATATTTCAAAGGAACAAAAATTATCATTTTTAGGTGCTTAAAATTCTTGAGTCATTTGCATGATACCTTATATGTAGTTATATGAATTCCATTGGTAAGCCAGGCATGGTGGCATACACCTTTGATCATAGCACTCAGAAGGCAGAGGCTGGTTGATCTTTGAGTTCAAAAGCAGCCAAGGCTCCCAAGTACAGGCAAAGAAATGAATCAAAACTGAACCAAACTATTCAGATCAAAACAACTGAAAGTAAAAAGCCACTTAAAGAAAAGACAGACTTGTAGAGGAACATACTTACACGTTGAAATGAGGGCCCAGTTGTCCGAGACTGGCTGAGACAACAGGGAAATAGGAGAAAGCTCATCTGCTCAGTGGCACAGCACTGTGCTGCGCCAGTGGCTGGAGCATGCAGAGGGCTTCTGGAACCTGTAGCCTCCCCAGCCACAGTGAACGTCATTAAAGGCAGCAGCTGTAATTGAAAATGTTATATTTTAATTTATTAATAAAGAAAGGAAAATTATATCCGGTTGCTCTCTATTGACATTTAGGGAGTTTACCCACAAAGGATCAATATTAGTCACTAAATCTGTGTGTGCCCAAAAATGTCTGTAAGTGAAAAGACCTACTGATTATCATACTGGTAGAAGAAGCATAGGACCCACCCCTTGACTAAATGTTTCCATGTCTCTGTTAGGAAAGTAGTGTTTTTCCAAAAATCCTAATTTGAAAGTGTTAAATGTTTGCTTATGAAATCATCTTTTCAGTTAATATTTAAAGAAAACTGTTGTACAAAGTTCAACAAAAATAAAATTTAATAAAGACAGAAACCATAAATGAAACACCAGAAAAACTGATCTTTGATTTTTGATGTGACATTCACTTCACCTCAACCCACAACTATGGCTCAATATCTAGAGAAAACTGGGCTCTGCTTTCACTCATTTTCCTCCCTCCCTCTTCCTGTCCTTCATCCCTTTTCTCCTTCTCCCTTTCTTTTTTTCTTTACTTTCTCCTTTCTGTGCTAAGGCTTTACATCCCAGGTTCACACATGCTAGGCAAAGAATACCCTACCAGTGAGCTGCCTGTCCAGCCCCTTGCTACCTTTTCTGTGTTTTGTTGGTTGTTTTTGGTTTTTTTGAAACCACGGAGTCTCTCCGTGTAGCCATGGGTGGCCTAGAATTCACTGTGTAGACCAGGCTGGTCTCATACCTTTGAGTGCTAGGATTAAGGGCATTTGCCATCATACCAGGCTAGCTTGGTACCATTTTTAAAATACGTTCTCCTTTAATGCAGCTCACCCTATAGAAGGTACCTTTGACCCCAAATCAAAAACTGAAATTTCTCTACCATGTCACCATGATGCACATGACTGTCCTGGCAGATGTTCTCATGAGCATCAGCAATGCTGAGAAGAGAGGTCCTCAGGCTGTGCTCCAAAGTCATTATTCAGTTCTCAGCTGTGGTGATAAAGCATGGCTACTTGGTAAATTTGAGATCACAGATGATTGCATAGCCAGGGAGGTCATTATGAACCACACAGGCAGGTGTGGAATGGTCAGACCTAGATTTGACAGCTCAAAGACAGAACAATCGGCCCTCATCCTGTCAGTTTTGCTTCATGGTACTGACAACCTCAGCTGGCATTGTGGACCACAAAGCAAGATAAGAGCACACAGGTGGGAAAATTCTGGGATTCTTTTTCTAGAGATGTAAAACCCATAAGAAAAAGCCTTTGTGGACTGTGCTTGGGGTCAGTTTTTTTGAACCTTTCCAGCAGAATAGCAAATACCCAGCAGCATGGGTTGTACTGACTGGTGACACTTCTCTTGAAGCAACTAAGACAGTCCTGTGACCACACCTTCACTAGAGTTGAGGCTGGGGTGCTGTGTCCAGCCCAGGATGGTTGTGACTCTACCGTAAAACAACCAAGGTCCCTGGTAGAACCAAAATATGCCAGGATTTCAAATACAAGATGATTTATGAAAGATTGTCATATGGGAAGTAATGGATCTATTCAGTGGCTTTATTGAATGTCTTATTGAATGTTCTATACCACAGAAGGCTTTGAGTTTGCTCTGAGTTGTCAGGAGCATTTCCTTGAATAATGCCACAAGAGGGCACCAGTTCCCTACAGTAGAAATAAACTCATGTTAAGAAATGAAGTTTAGTGAATTGAGAGGTGACATTATAAGATGTTAATGTTTAATTTGTCTCCAGTTGTGAAGAAGCTATGGGTAATACATAGTCTTGCTAAGTGTAAGGTAATTTTATATTTAAGTGTACTATCATCTTCTAGAGCATGATATGCAGGGGAAGACATTCTTCAGCCTTCTTTTTGATTTTCAGATGCCTAATCATTATGATCTAGACTGCCCAACTGCTCCAATCCCTTGCACATTCAGTGTTTTTGGCTGTCATGAAAAGGTACGTTTCTTTGAATTCTGAAATATGAATTTTAAAAATATACACTCAGATCTATGGCCTACTGAAGAATACTAACAAATTTAAATTTAAGTTTTTATAAAACATCTATATAAACAGTGTTGATGTAAATTATTATGAATATTGACGCAATTAAACACAGATACTTAGCAGTGGCTAAAGTATTTAGGTAGGCATGACTGAACATGTTTAGATTAAATCTTTGTCTTTTTTAATTTGTGTGTATATGCACATGGGCACAAATGCACATCAGTATGTATGTGGGTAGGCGTGTCCTATAGCATTCATGTCAAAGGACAGCTTATAGGAGTGAGTTCTCCCTTTCCACCATGTGGAGCCCAGGGCATCAAAGAATTGTCATTCTGGGTGGCAGGCACCGCTGAGCCATCCTACCAGCCTGTGGACTGAATCTTAACAGGTGGGATAAAACAATGTTCCTGGCAGCCCTGGACAGTGGCTCAGTAGTTCCTAGCACTTGCCTACAGCCGATGGCTCGCAGAGGCCTGGAGCTCTAGCCCCAGAGGATCCTCTGGCCTCTGTAGCACCTGTATTCACATGTACATTCCAAACACAGACGCACACACTTACCCATCGTTTAAAATAAAATAAAATTTTACAAAAAAAATAAAGTTCAAGAAGACAAGGGAAAGTGAGTGTGATTTATTAAAGTATTGATTTGTCTAAGAGTTTCTCTTTTTTATTTATTCAACCCAGCAACAACATGGGAGATCTAAAGTAGAATAAGGAAAATCAGCATCTGAGATTTTTCACTAACAGTTCCCAAAATAAGGGCAGCAAGAGTAATGAAAGTGAGTGGAGAGATGTAGGAGCCCAGACATGTTCAGGAGGGAAGGTCCAATAGTAAGTAGATAGCAGTAGAAGAGAAGAGAGGGTCATCCAGAGTGACTACAGGTTCCTAGCTTTAGTCACTGGGTCAGAGGGAAAGACTTGAACAAAAAGAGTGAACACAGGCAGAACCATACAGGTGGGAGCTGAAGAAGAACAAAAAGTGTTTCGATGGTATTGAGTCTTCCAGCTCTGACCCACTCGAACGGAGATAGCCCATGTGTACCTTAGAGCTCTGATTCGGGAGAGTAAGAAAGAACGGAAGTGGTATTGCAGAACTACAGAATGAGCAACACAGGAAAGAGAAGTAAACAATATTCACAACAAGTGATCCGGTGAGGGGCAATCCTGCCGCTGTCTCCCAGGTTAGCTTCCAGAAGCGGACTCCATGTGAAGTATCTGACAGCTCCCTGTGTGTGTTGGCCTCGTTCCGTCTGGGGTTTGCAACTACATGTTTGCTTCCCTTCTCTACTTTTACAAAATACTATAATAAAAATGCCTCACAGTTTAGAAGATAAAATAGAATGGCAACACATATTTAAATGTTATAAGGAAATTCTGTATCGTATACGTAGAAAAAAACTTGAAGTATAGTAAAATCTTAATAGACAGGTAATCAGTAGCCTTTTTCTTTTTAGTCACCTGTATTTTCTATTTGTAATATGCATTGTTTTGTGATTATGATTATCATGAAACATTTAGGATTTTTGATGATCTTAGAATAGTATGGAAATGGCAGTTTGCAAAAAGTTATCATCGAAGTGGGAGCTAAGGACTTGACAGGCAGGCTCAGGTGGTTTTAAAAGAAAGGGGAGAAAATGATACTAACTACAGGAAGCATGATCTAATGCAAAGATTTTATTAGTACTATATGTTATGTTTGCATTAATTGGTATTAAATATTATATATTCTGAGGAGCGAAACACTAGAGAAAGAGGAGTATGTGGAAAAGAGACTTGTGTGTTCGTTGTCTTTGATCAGCAAAGAAGGATGGGTATAGATGCTATTTTGAGAGTTATCAGAGTGACAGCTGAGAGTGGTCATCAGTTAGCTTTAGTAGAGGATTATTTCATTGGATCAGGTAACAACAAAGAAGTAATCAAGGCTTGAGAGAAATTGTGATGCTGCTTTTCAAACCTTTTGTCTGGCTGGCCAGGTCCTCCTCATCCTCAGTGAGTGTGCTCCTGGCTTACAGCTTGTGCTTGGTTTCAGATGCAGAGGAATCACTTGGCACGACACCTGCAAGAGAATACCCAGTTGCACATGAGACTGTTGGCCCAGGCTGTTCACAACGTAAACCTCACTCTGCGTCCGTGTGATGCTTCCTCTCCGTCCCGGGGTTATCGTTCAGAGGACCCAAATTATGAGGAGACTGTCAAACAATTGGAGGGCCGCCTAGTAAGACAGGACCATCAAATCCGGGAGCTGACAGCCAAAATGGAAACTCAGAGTATGTATGTAAGCGAGCTCAAACGAACCATTCGAACCCTTGAGGACAGAGTTGCTGAAATGGAAGCACAGCAGTGTAATGGGATTTACATTTGGAAGATTGGCAACTTTGGGATGCACTTGAAATCCCAAGAAGAGGAAAAACCTGTTGTCATTCATAGCCCTGGATTCTACACAGGCAGACCTGGGTACAAGCTCTGCATGCGCCTGCATCTTCAGTTACCAACGGCTCAGCGCTGCGCAAACTACATATCCCTTTTTGTCCACACAATGCAAGGAGACTACGACAGCCATCTCCCCTGGCCCTTCCAGGGTACAATACGCCTTACAATTCTTGATCAGTCTGAAGCAGTAATAAGGCAAAACCATGAAGAGGTCATGGATGCTAAACCAGAGCTGCTTGCCTTTCAGCGACCCACAATCCCACGGAACCCCAAAGGTTTTGGCTACGTAACATTTATGCACCTGGAAGCCTTAAGACAGGGAACCTTTGTTAAGGATGATACATTATTAGTGCGCTGCGAAGTCTCTACGCGCTTTGACATGGGTGGCCTTCGGAAGGAGGGTTTCCAGCCACGAAGCACTGATGCAGGGGTGTAGCATCCATTTGCTTGTGTTAAAAAACTAGGAACCATGGAGAAATGGTGTCCTCCTTGCACGATTCCAAACAAGCAGTGGGAAAGGTGTAGCATCTAGCAGCACATGTCTTATTGAGGTCACTTTCCACTTCTTACTGTCACAAATATCTGAGGTAGTTTTCATGGGACTCTACACGTTCCCGGTGTCTTCAAAAACTTAACATTTGAAGAGCCTGTTGCTCGTGTGTTTGTCAGGGCACCTCTTTACTCTATTTTCATGGGCTTTTTTTGTCCATATACTTTACTGTAAAAAGGCCAGAGTTAGTGTGTTGAAGCTCAATCATTTAATGATCCTAGGTGCCTTAAAAATTTGAGACTGTTTTTAGGACATGTGTGCAGCATAGTAAATGAGAGAATCACTACTGCCTTTGCTGATGCCAGGGAGACAGTTACTGCTCTGGTGTGGAGTTCTCATTTTTATGATTCCTGTGAATTTCAGAAGCTCTGAACCGCGATCCCTGGAAAGCTTAAGTTCTCATGTCCTCCCTTTCCCATTGTTCACTAAGGATCCAGGGACTGGTTTAACCCTTACTTATTTAGTCTGTTGAGCACCAAGTGTTTCTCCCCCGCTTGCATATTTTGAGGCTCCAGGCAGCAGCTTCAGTTTGTAATGCTGTGTTAATGTGGTTGCCAACTGTTAAACGTTATTGCCATGTAACCTTTCTTGACTGTTCGTTGAAGCTTGGTTTCTCACCCTGTGCATATCTTCTGTTGCTTGCAAACACAAAATCACCAGCACAAACATTAAAAGTAATTCAGTTCATCAGCCATTAAACTGCATTTCATGAATGACAACAGAAACTCTTAGAGCCAGGAAACTTCAGCCCTCTTATGTACCTTTTGATTTAGCTTAGCTAATTGAAATACAGTTGATTTCCTCAAGGGGCTAGAGAAATGGCTCAGTGGTAAGAGCACTGGCTGTTCATCCAAAGGACCCTGGTTCAATTCCCAGCACCTACATGGCAGTTCACAAGTGACTGTAACTCCAGTTCCAGGGGATCTGACACCCTCACACAGACATACATGCAAGCAAAACACCAATGCACATAAAATAAAAATAAATAAGTAGATAAAAATTGATTTCCTAGTCCAGCTCAGTGCATTGATAAGCCTGTTCTGTGGACTGTATTGGCATGGCCAGGTGTTCCTAATATGGAGAGGTGATTGTTGTGCTGCTGTGTATTTGTTAATGGCCTGTTCATACATGACACTGTGGAATCCAGTTCTCAGGAAGCCTGATTAGAGCCTTTATAAGGAACCAATGGGAATCTGTCTACTGCTGTTTACACAAGATTAAGTTTTATGGCAATTAGGAAAAAAAGGCATTTTTATCTCCAGTTGAATCAGAGCCCCTGACCAGTGCTCAGATCTGCTGTGCTTTCCAGAAGACGCTGAGAGACCTTGACTGACGGGTCTGGTTTTCAGTTGTAGCCTGTCCCCTGCCATTGTCACTTCTTTTCGTTTTTCTCTTTGCTTCCATTTCACCCATAAAGGTAAAGTAACGATCCTGTCGCTCACTATTAGCACAAGTTCATCACCGGTCATCAGTTGGGTTTCCTGGTACCATGTGTCCCTTAGCTGTGCTTCTAGCAGACCTGAGATGCTTGCAGTACCTCCTACCTAGGGAAACCTGCATGGCCCCTTCTCCTGTACTTGTTTCCCAGTGAGTACATAAATACAGGGTTTTCTGAAAGTAAGCAGTAGTTATTTTTGTATTTATTTAGAAAATGCCTGAAGAAGATTTACACAGCTATTTGAGGACTTATTTTCTTTATGCATTCTTAATTTTTTAATATGTTCTATAATAAGCATTTTATCAGGAGAAAGTCAAGTGTCACCACAAAATATCAGCTCCCCTCCCCCTTCGCGTTGAAAAAGGAAATGATATTTCAAAACTTCCTGATCAGGTTTCTATTTAAAAGATGTCTGTATTAGGTAGTAAGAAGAGTTATTTCATGCCTTGGTTTTGATTTTTTTTTTTTAACTCCAGCATCTTTAGTTTTTTTGCCTAAGTTAAACTTTTCCCACCTTGCAGTTGTTCCTTCTGTAAAGCAAGTTGGACTAGCTATTTCTAGCATCTGTGTTGAGCAGTTCAGTGCTAGCAGCAGAACACTGACAGTGCTCACGAAAAGGCTTCCCCTGTTGGAAACTGGTGTGGCTGCCCCTGCTACTCACACAAAGGCTTTACTTCAGTTCATGTCCGTCAGCAAAAGTGCATCTGACTTCCAGCATTTGGTGTCTGTAAGAAGCCAACCAGTTATTTCATGATACTTAGTCGCCGTAAATTCAGAGTAAAAATAAGCTGACATTCAAAGCCAACTCACGGTTGAGTCTTACCCTAGAAAGCTGATTTCTTTATACACACTTCTTAACCACCTCCCTCCTGCACATTCTGTCTGTGAGAACCTATACAATCTAGAGTGTATTGGCCACCTTTTCTTACCAAACTAGAACATTGCTATTTTTAAAATTGTTTCGTTTTAGAAAAAAAATTTCAACTTTCTATTGGAGATTTTTCTCCAAGTAAAATATTTTCTTAGTAGAAATCAGACCAGATTACGGTTGTAGTTTGGTTATTGGTTACTGTCCATTGGCTGTTACCATTTCTAGCCATTCAGCTTTCTTTCAGAGAATGAAGAGGAGGGAAAAGTGAACTAGAATGAAAGAAGTGCTTTTTCACCCTAATAAAATCTAACTGACAGGGGTTGGGTATTCCCTAATAGTTAAATTCTGTGACTGTGTAAAGTTTAATTCATACCAGGATCAAGCAAAGTTAAGACTAACTTGTGAATTATGCCTGCAATTAGAATATCTTCTCTTTACAGAGAAGTTGCTTGTTATTGCTTTATCTAGAGTTTCTTTAATTCTCCTGTGACCAGAACATGTTTTAATTACTAGAGAGGTTACTAACTTAAGACTTTGAAGTGCCTCTCTCTCTCTTATTAACCCTCTTCTGAGTTGCCTCAAATTCTCTCCATTGTCTTCACATAAAATGCCATTACAATTTTTTTGGGATGTTTGATGATTAGTTTCCCTGGTGCCTTAAGGGAATAAATAGGGCACAGTCAACAGTCATCTGATTATCTGTTGAAATACTAACATGTCAGCCTTCTCTGGATAGCTCTCATTTGCTTCATAATGTATGTGATTATCTGTGGAATGCCTTGGTGCTTCCCGATTCCCAGAATCCAGAAACATGGAGCCAAATGTGATCAACCTGAGCAAGTTCACACTGGGTCACAAGCCTGGAAGTGACTAGAAAGGGATTAACCTAGTTATTTCTCTGAGTGCCCTATGTGTCCTTGAAGCTCAACCCCCACCCCTACCCAGAAAGTTCAGGTTAATAAAAAAATACAACATGAAAACAATTTTAGTTGAAAATGTTGTAGAATGTGGAGAGGTGGCTCCTTTTCCTGCCCTATGTCTCAGCAAAACTAGCCCTGCCTGGCAGAGAAAGAAAGGGTGGCCCACTGGACACTTACCACCTGGAATGTAACTCAGTCTGTCTCCTGAAACCCCATTCCCTTCAGCAGGGGCCCCAGGAGAGGGCAGGGCTCCCGTTCTGGTCACTGCTGAATCCCCTCTTAGAATGCTGTGTTTGGGCCTGGCCAATAGTAACAACACTTACTGAAAGGCAGCATGGAAGCTGACTGGGTTCTGGGTAGCCTACCTGTCATGTAAGTCACTTGGTAAAGTGAATGTTCTTTTTTCCCCTCTTCCCCCAGGACTTTATTATGGCAGTCTCATAGATGGAGATATACTTAAAACCTAGCAAACATCTGCTACCTAGGATCTGCAATAACATTTTGTTAGGTTTGCTCTGTGATGTAATAATGTAACTTGTAGTTTTTCTTTAAGACTGTTTAGTCCTGAACTAATTAAACAACGTGTAGTTGTCAAATTCTCCTTGGAAACTTACGTTATTGTAACCACCACTTTATGCCATCTTGAAATTTGTGTGAATGTTATATGGAATTTTAATCTTATTACTTTGTCTGCAGGAGTATTTTTCATAAAGGATTTATTTGGAAGTTTCTGGTTATACATAATTTTTTCTTAAGATTTTATTATATATATATACACAGTATTCTGCCCGCTTGTGTGCCTGCATGCCAGCAGAGGGCACCAGATCTCACTATAGATGGTTGTGAGCCACCATGTGGTTGCTGGGAATTGAACTCAGGACCTCTGGAAGAGCAGACAGTGCTCTTAACCTCTGAGCCATCTCTCCAGCCCTATACAGAATTTTCTAATGTTATTTCCTTACTTGATTTAATTCCATGGGTAAGAGTATAATTTGGGGTGCATTTTGCTAATATATATGATTTCAGGATTATGTTCCCTGGGGACTAAAGATGAGTGATTTGGCATATAAATGCTATGCTAAATTTGGAGTCAGAAGATAGATTGCTGTGAAGGTCTCTGTGGCCTCTATGGCCAGCAGAATGATGATCCTCAGGATGCAAAAAGGGAGTTCAGTTCAACATAACAAAGGGGTTATTGAGTCAAACTTTGGGAGTCTGACACCTAGTGATTTGGTTTTAGCATATATAAGCACAGCACAATTTGGTGAAACCTTTTCTGGTGATAACTCAAGCCTGTGTATACAATATAGCATACGTAAATCTCTTTGAGGAGCAAAGTGAGCTAAATAAAGATTGGACATGGCCACATCCAAACTTTATAAATTACATGTGACACCTGCCCTGATAGTTTCTATAGACTGACTGAAAAAAAAAAATAGCTTTTGATAAGGGTCTACAGGAGGGCCACATGTGATCTCCTACCTCACAGATTGCACAAAGGTCCCCAAGCTAGGGGGCTTGTCTGTTCCCAGCCTTCTGGGTGGATAAGAGATTACGAATTCCTTCCCTTGAAGGAACAGCCCCATGTGCTAGCATTCCAGGTTCCCCTAATGCTAATCTGTGAGGCCAAGGACCTCCATGCCTCCTGCAGATCTTGCTGCTGACTGGCCACATAGGTTTTATTTGTGATAGTTTTATCTACCTGCAAGATGGGAACTAAAATTTCAAATTTATATATTATAAAGTGGGTAATATTAATGCTTAGGTCTATTTCTGAAGGTATTTTATAGACTTAAGGAGACTGCTTATAGTTTTGTAACTATGAAAAACTGTAGGAGGAAATCTGACTTTATAAATTAAACTGCAGTGGTCAGATGGTCACAAGCCTACTGTGCTCAGAATTCTGGTGTGGAATTGCTAGGTTGTCTTTCTAATGCTCTGGACTCGGAGAATATGCACGGTGTGGGGGGAGGTGTAAAGATGAGGTGTGGGTGGTAACAATCTTGGGTTTCGGTTGAGCAGGTTTGTTTAGAGATGAATTGAAATCATTGTCCAGGTCAGTGCCCCACGCTCAGCACACAAGCCACGTGATGCTGTGCAGAGCAAGCCCTGCTTGGTCCCTACCTGCTGCCTTGCCCCACCTGGTCTCCCTCAAGCCAGTACAGCTAACTGCAGAACTGACCAAGAGGGAAGGGGTGAGGTTACTGTGCTGTGCAGGCTCTCTGCAGTCCACCTAATACACATCTTTCCAAACCCAGGCCACAGTTGTGCACTCACTGTTCATCTCAAAGGCGTCTGGAGTTCTGTCTTTCATTTGTGTCGTAGCTATAAAAATATGGCCAAAACAACATGCCTTGAATTTTCTGAATATAAGTGTAGACTGGTATACCTTCTTCCCTCCTTTACTTCCTTATCAGACTGCATATTGCACAGTACCTTTTGAGTACTTAATTGTAATATATATATTTGCAAACGGTTTTAATAAAAGAACTAGGTTAATTCGTTTCTGTGTTATTCTGTTTGGGGCGCTGGGCCTCACTGTGATGAGTAGAAAACAAATAGCAGGTGGTAATTTTTATTTAAAATAAAATTTAAAAAAAAAAGCCAACTTCAAATACCTTGGCCCTTAGGTAACAATAAATGAGGACTCACTGTAGTGCCTGATTTTGGCAATGATTTCTGGCCTGAAGCTTCAAGTCTGTCTGAAACACAACCCCAGAGACATTTTCCTATAGCTACTGTAGGCCCAGTGAAAAACAGGTGACCATGTGGCTTTATTTCCGGAGAAAACTGGCAGGGTCTCCATTCCCATTTCCAAACCTGTGGGCTCACTTTGACCTTAGCAAACTCCCCTAATGTTTTGTTTCTTTGTATGGGTGTGTGCCTGGCTATGTCTGCATACCATATGTGTGCCAGGTCCCTGGGAGGCCAGAAGAGGGCACTGGATCCCTTGGGACTGGAGCTACAAATGATTGTGAGCTGTCATTTAGGGTTCTGGGAATCAAACACCTGTCTTCTAGAAGAGCAGCCGGGGCTCTTAACTGAGCCATCTCTCAGTTGTGAGGTGTTTGCTTGCTTGTTTGTTTTTAAATTAAAGCTGTTTCCGTTATAGGGCTACTAAAAGTTTTGTTAGAAGCCTTTCTGTCTAAAACAGATGAAGCATCCTTGAGTACAATATGAAAGCTGATATGACATGTAAGTGCTTTAAAAGATGCCACCTTAATTTCATTTTATTTTTTTCAAGACAGGGTTTCTCTGTGTAGCCTTGGCTGTACTAGACTCGCTTTGTAGTCCAGGCTGGCCTCAAACTCACATAGAGATCCTCCTGCCTCTGCCTCCCTGAGTGCTGGGATTACAGGCATGCGCCACCATCCCCTGCTGCCACCTTAATTTTAAATTCCAAACACAAAACTGTTAATTGTGGAATATCGTTTTTAAAAATAATTTTAGCAAATAATAAAACAAAAAATTAATTTTAGCATTCCACTTCTACTTTTAGGTAAGCTGTTCATTCTATGAGTGACTGCTTTCATATTTTTATTTATTTAATTTTTTCTGTGTGTGCATGTTGGGGCCATGCATGCACATAACATGCATATGAGTACATACGCACATATGACCATGTTGGTGTTAATCTGCAAATAGAGGCCAGAGGTCAGTCTCAAGTGCCTTCCTCGATGACTTCCCCCCCCTTATTTTTTGAGGGTCTCTCTCTAGAATTCACCAATTTGGCTAGACTGTCCAGTGAGCGTTGACGATCCACTTTTCTTGGTCTCCACCCCCAACAATGCTGGAGTTATAGCCCCGTGCCTGGCTTTCTTAAGACTTGAGTGCTGGGGATTGAACTCAAGTCCTCACGCTTGTTCCTCGGGCCTTTTCTGCTGATCCATCTCCCCAACCGACTTCCATATTTTATTTCATTTTATACTAAGACCGGCATAAGTAAGAGTGCCTCACAATGTAATACAGCCTTACAAAAATAGTCCTTGAGTGTGTTCTCTGTCTCTGAAATGCCTGAGGCAGCCAAAGGGGGAAAGGTTCGCTGTGGCTCCTGCTGTAGGAAGATTCATCCTTGACTGACCCTGTTGCTCCCTGCCTCTGGCAGCACAAGAGTCTACGGTTGAGCTGTACGCAAGCTAGAAATGAGCAAAGAGGCAGGCTGGGCCTCAGAGTCCCTCCGAGTGCACATTCCCAATGTTCCTCCAACAGGCTCCACCCCTTTTTTTTCTCCAGTTTTTTGAGACAGGGTTTCTCCGTGTAGCCCTGGCTGTTCTGGAACTCACGTTGTAGACCAGGCTGGCCTGCCTTGGACTCACAGAGATCTGCCTGCCTCTTCCTCCTGAGTGAGTGCTGCAGTTAAAGGTGTGTATCTTTACTGCACAGCCAGGCCCCACCTCATCAAAGTTCCAACTTCTGCCTCAGGCTGTGAACCACACGTGTCATGTCAGAGGGCATTTTCACATCCAAACCATAGCAGTCGAGGTGGAGAGGTTTACATTTTAATATAAAACTAGGTCTGCACCCTCCAAAGAGCTAAATAATAAAGCCACACTAAAAGGCAGATTTCAAAATCCTGAAAAATAATGGTATTCTCATATTAATACCAAGGGGCATGTGTTAATTTTATGAAATCTGACTGCCTCTTGGCTTTTGACGAAGATCACATGCAGTAAAGCATTTTATGACATCCTTATGAGGGAACCAAGGGATGTTACAAGTAGCTCAAGGGAGAAGGCGAACAACAGACACAGAAATGCTGGACTACATATGTAAACAGACGAAAGGCAGCTTACCTTGGAGTTGGGGAAGGAAAGCCAAAGAACAGGGCACAGTCCCCCCCCCAAAACCAACAGTTACCTCGCATTGCTGTGAACTCTCTACAAGGCAGAACCATACAGCAAATCTCAGAACTGCAGAAAGCTGAAGCTGTTATGTACCAGACTTGTCGATGCTATTTCTCTGAAGCAACTGTCCCCACTCCCTGTGCTAAAAGCTCAATGAAATGTGTGGATGGTAGGTAAACAGACCTGGGCCCAGTGGTGCAGGCCTCCTGTCCCGGCTGCTTAGGGAGTAGGTGGAGCACAGCTTCAAGGCCTGCCAGTGAGATGGTAAGCCTGACATCCCAGGACATAGTTGAAGGAGAACACTGGCTCCTGCAAGTTGTCCTCTGACCTTTATGCAAGCGTGTGCTAAAAAAAAAAAAAAAAAAAAAAAAAAACACCTATATTTTCAGGTATATTTTCAATGAGGGCTAAGATGGTAGCCCATTGGTAGAGCACTTTCCTAACAGGTTTGAAGCCCTAGATTCAATACCCAGAACTGAAGGGGAAAGAAATCAAAGAGGATCGAGGTTCCGTTTCAACCTACGATACTCTGTCAATTAGCACCTGCAAAATTCCAGACGAGAAGACTGCCTGACAGGACTACAGAGCAAACCCAAGGTAAGAACGACACAGAAGGTTCCAGCCCGTTAAGAGTGCCTGCTGCACTCTGCACCCGAAATTCAGCTCCTAGCACCCACATGGGCACCCACAAACATCTGTAACTCCGCTTCCAGGGGTTCTGATCCCTTCTTCCGGTCTCACGTGTGGTGCACAGTAGATAAGAATATATGACTCTTTTTAAGGAAGAAAAAGAACAATGCAGCAGTAGGTGGCAGCAGAACTCCACTCCTGAAGAATATAGCCTTTCCAAAAAAGAAAAAAAAAAAAAAAAGCGTGTGAAATAGGATTAATCAGGCAGCCCTGTATCTTTAAAGGCTCCATATATTTTCCTGAGATTGTACATAAGAAGTTGTCCCGGACTCACTTTTCCAGGAAGCAAGTCCTTAATTTTAGCTTTAAACCCAGTGAAAGCTACGAAGCATTTTCTCCAAATGTTGAAAGGCCTCGTTTCCAATTTTATCCACCAGTTGGTTGCCAAATAGCTTCAAGTTAGAAATACAGTGGCATTTGGGAAGCCAGTAAAGAGTTAAATTGTGGCAGCTTCTCGTGGTTGCGCCTACACATGCAGATTCGTGGTCACCCGCACTCCCTGTTTTATTCCAGCTGATGATAGGTTCACAATGAAGTTCAACCGCCTTGTGCGAGGTTGTGTGTAGGAAACGGGCTGTCGGCCTTTAGTTTATCCCAAGGCCCCAGTGGTTAGCGGCAGTTATCTCTGTCTCCTCTGTTTTTGGTTTTTGTTTGTTTGTTCGAGGGAGGGTTTCTCTGTGTAAGCCTTGACTTTGTCAATCGGGCTGGCCTTGAACTCACAAAGATCGGCCTGCCTCTGCCTCCCCGAGCGCTGGGATTACAGGCGTGCGCCACCGCTGCCTGGCTTCTCTTGTCCCCTCTGAACGACAACGTGGCATTAGCCACCTTACCCGTCCAGCTCGCGAAGAACTTCTCCCAGGTGCTTACTGAAGTGCCTGTTAAGGGCTGGGGACACAGCTTAGTGGTTGCACGGGCAAGACTCTGGATTCTATCACCAGAGAGAGAGAGAAGGAGGGGGAGGAGAGTGGAGGAGGTGAGAGGGTAGGAAGAGGATCGGGGAGGAGAGGCTTTCTCCACTACCTCCACCAAACTTGTAGTAAACTCTGCTTTAGACTCCAAGGGGGTGGCCAAAGGGCTCTTCATTCTAAGCACAGTGAAAGACATCTGCAGCCAGAGTAAATAATCACTGGCAACAGGAGAGGTAAGTGGAGGCACGTCAAGCATCAAAAGGGATCGTTAAACTCATGGCTCTCACACCAGCATAGAAACCGGAGCATGTCAAAGGCTGTGCTCTGTTCATTAACTTGTGACTGAGCCATAAGGCAAAATTGATTCAATGAGTACTTGGGGAGAGAGGCTTATAAAACCCACCAGGGGGAACGTGCTCCAGACAAATGAGAATGCCAGAGTGAGGTTACCTGGTTACAGATGAAAATGGCACTGTCTCTCAGGGACAAAAAAAAAGAAGAGAAAATACACTATTAAATTCGACCCAAACGAATACACTACTCTAAAAAAGAAACTAGAGGATCCAACGCATGGAAATTTAAATATTGGAAGAAGAGGTCGTTTAAGTTTTGTCTTATTTCTTAGTTCTAACTGTTTTGTTGTGGGGGGGGTGTTTTGTTTGGGGGGGTGTGGTTTGTGGATTGTTTTGTTTTGAGACAGGGTATTTTTAGGCTAGCCCTTTTTGCCTTGTAACTCAGTATATAGACTAGGCTGGCATAAAGCTCAAGAGATCTGCCTGCCTCTGCCTCCAGAATGTTGACATTAAAGGCATGTGCCATCCATGCTTGGCCCAGTTTTGGGGGGTTTTGTTTTTGTTGTTGTTGTTTGTTTTTTTTTTTTTTTTTTTTTTTGTATGGCCTTGGCTGTCCTGGACTCAGTTTGTAGACCAGGCTGGCCTTGAACTCACAGAGATCCACCTGTCTCTGCCTCCCAGAGTGCTGGGACTTTAGGTGTGTGCCAAGGTGCCTAGCTAGTGGGTTTTTTGTTTTGTTGGTTTGTTTTTGGTTTTGGTTGAGTGAATAAAGACAGCACACTGTGAAATGGACTCCACACTTCTGGATGAGAATTCAGGTTGGAGCAGTTATACTAAAAAAACAAGAACCCAGTGACATGAGAAAAAGGCGATCCGTAGGAAACTCAGAGCTTATGACTAGTCTCCTTGGATTTGTGGGACACTCACTGCAGTCACTTCTTCCTGCTGTCTAACTGAGTGACTTCTCACTTTTTGCTTCAAAACTAGCCATCCTTAACAACTTCTCTTGGAAATTTATCAGAAAAGCTCAGTAAGTTTTCACATCCTGTTCTTTTACTCTTAATTGAAAATTTCAGATACTTTATTTAAACATCAAAACCATCTTCTTCTTTCTTTGGCAAAATATCCCCCTGGGGAATTAAACTGTGGCCATCAAGAAACATGAACTGGGAAGGCTAAATGTGCCAACTCAACACTCCTGCTTTATGTGGGTGTGTCTGGGAGGTGACATATATCTGCAAGCAAAAGTGTGTGGAAGGCAGGAAACACTCTCTGGGGTCATTCCTTAGGCACCATCCACTTTGGTTTGGAGCAAGGTCTCCTGCTAGCCTGGAGTTCATCGAGTAGGCTAGGCTGGCAGGTTAGGGAGCTCCAGGAATCCTCGTGTCTCAGCCAAGACCGCAAGCGCAAGCTGCTGCCCGGCACATGGGTGCAGCCATCTCCTGCCCCTGTTTTCTGACTCTGATTCTGGGGAGAAGTTTGGAAATGAACTCTCTCCTTGGAATAAATGCTGAAGCTTAGCAGCTTCTGTATTTCAGTTCCTTCTTATTTCAAATAAGACTAAGATGTGTTTTTGTTTTGTCTTGTTTTTTGTAAGGTGGGATTTCCAACATAACCTTCGTTTCTTCCGCTGTTGCTATTTTCCTCTCTAAAAATAAGGCTTTGTCTTTTTCTTGTAGTTAAATTATGCTAAGAAGTTTTATTTTGGTGTTAAGAGTTGAACTCTGATCCAGGTGGATTGTGCATGCCTGTAATCCCAGCACCCTAGGAGGCAGAAGCAGGTGGATCTCTGTGGGTTCGAAGCCAGCCTGGTCTACAGAGCGAGTATAGGGCAGCCAAGGCTATACATAGAAACACCGTCTCAAAAGAAAAGAGAAGAAAAGAAGGGGAGGGGAGGGGAGGGGAGGGGAGGGGAGGGGAGGGGAGGGAAGGAAGGAAGGAAGGAAAGAAAGAGAAAGAAAGAAAGAAAGAAAGAAAGAAAGAAAGAAAGGAAGGAAGGAAGGAAGGAAGGAAGGAAGGAAGGAAGGAAGGAAGAAAGAAAGAGAAAGAAAAAAAGAAAAGGAAAAAGAATTCTTGCCTCTTGGATGTCAAGTTTGTATCCTACCACACTGACCTATGCTCCCAACTTCCTAAATTAGCTATAAAATGAGTTAAAAGCTCATTTCTAAGGACAAATTTATAAGTCATTAAATTTTATAATGATATCTCATTTACTAACTTTAAATTTTAAAAACAAATAAAATATTTTATTGAAGTGTATTTTATATATTATAAAATTCTCCAATGTTCAGGGGTCTGTATGACAACAATCATAACAGAATCATACACAAGTACAAAAAGGTTTTAAAAAAACAACAACAACAAAAAAGGCAGCCCAAACACTGACAATGGATGAAAGGACAGAATGTTAGAACATTATGCATAGTGTGGAGTACTCTTCAACCTTAAAAAAATGAAGAAAAAATTTTAAAATTGACAATATGGAGGAAGAACCTTAAAAGTGTGCAAAGTGAAATGAGCCAGTCTCAAAAGGACAAGAACTGCAGGATCCCACCTCATAGAAATTATGTAGAATCACTAGGAAGAGTAGAAGGATGACTACCAGCTAAGAGGAGAGGCAATCAGCACAGGAGGAGTTTTAGCTAATAAATAAATAAATAAATAAATAAATAAATAAATGGCAAAGCTCTGGCATGCTCTGGGGACAGGTGGTGTCAATAGCTTCATGACACAGAGTCGGACATGATGGCATATGTCTGTCATCCTAGCACCCAGAAGGATGAGGCAGGAGAATCATGTGTGAGGCAAACATGAGCCCCAACTCAGCCTGGCTGCTCTAATTGTTTCCAGTTTGGGTTATAATTCATAACACTGCTTGAACATACACATGTGAGGTGTGTGTGAGAGAGAGAGAGAGAGAAAGAGAAAGAGAGAGAAAGAGAGAGAGAATACTTTTTCAGTGCTTTTAAGTAGAAACCTAGAAATGAAATTGCTGGGTGGTATAATAGCTCTTAAACTTTTGAAAAACTGCCAAACTTACAAAGTAACTGCACCATTTTACATTTTGGCCAACAGTGGACAAAGGTTTCCTTTTGCTCATATCCTTGCCAACACTTGCTACTGTCTGTCTTGTTTGCTGTAGCCAGCTGTTCCAGTAGGTATGAAGTGATGCCTTGTGGTTTAAAATTCACAGTTCACCCATCCCCAGTAAAGCTGATCTTCACTCATGCTTGTTTTGGGTGAATTTTTTATTCACAACTTTTGCTTTTCTTCCTCCACTGTTTCTAAGAATTCTTTGTAAGTCTTGCCACAAGTCCTTGACAGATACATATTTTGCAAGTATTTCCTTCTACTCTGTTGTCCTGCTGGTGTTTTTTGAATTGTGGATTTCTTTTTAATTATTTTAATGAAGTCTAATTTTCTTTGTAGAAAGAAAATGACGTCTGTTTCTTTGTAGACTGGAAGAACTTTCTGCTTAACTAATTGTTTCTTCTGTTTTCTTCTAAAATGTTTCATTTTAGCTCTTAAGTTAAGCCTTCTATCCACTGAGTTCATTGTATGTGTGGTGCTGGCAATAGTCTAACATCACCTTTTTGGGTGAGTATCTGGTTCACCATGAATTACTGAATTATTTTAAGCAGTTCTCTAGTCAGCTGCCTTGCACATTTGGTTTGGTTTGGAGTTTTGTTTTTTTGTTTGTTTGGTTGGTTGGTTGGTTTTGATATGGTTTGGTTTGGCTTTTACAAGATAGTGTTTCTTTGTATAGCCCTGGCTATCCTGGAATTCACTCTGTAGACCAGGCTAGCCTAATACTCACAGAGATCTGCCTGCTTCTTCTTCTGCCTCCCAAGTGCTGGGCTAAAGGTGTGCACCACCACCACCTGGCTGCCCTGCACATTTATAAACCATGCAACAAGAAGAAACGGTTCACTGTAAACATTTCATCTCTTGGTTCTGTTCCATTGACCTATGTGGCATTAGGAGAGTGCCATCTTGTCTTGACTCTGCAGCTGTAGGCACAGAAACTCAGACAAAGCCAGATTTGAATCATGTCTTGTCTATACCTTTGTCTATACCTATGTGATCTCAGGAATTGGAGCCCTAACTTCCTCATCTAATAAACCTGGGCTACTCAAAACAACTAAAACATAACACTTACAATAGTCCTTGATCTATAGCTGATGACTAATAAATGCTAATTTGTGTAATGATTCATATCTTCCTTTTAAATTGATTTATCATTATGAAATTTACATCCTTCTAACTGGAAACATCAAGTTTCTCTTACTAAGTGTTATTTTTGCATGTTAATATATTTTTCCATTATTTTGCTACCAATCTATTTCTTAGTATTTAAAGTGTGTCTCTTGCTGGATATGGTGGCACACACTATTAGTCCCAGCACTAAAAAAGCAAAGGCAGGTACATCTTAGTAAGTTTGAGGCCAGCCTTGGTCTTTTATTATGAGCTTTAGGATAGCCAAAGCTGCAGAGTGAAACTCTGTCTCAAAATAAATAAATTTAAAAAACAAATAATAAATTGTGTATCTCTTATAAACAACGTTATTATTTCACTGTTGACCATTTTTGCTTTTTCATTGACTTGTTTAGTCTATTTACACTTAATGTAATTATATTTAACTCCAGGATCCTGTTTTGGCCATGATCCTGTCTCAGAATGAGACTCAATCTGATGCTGAGAATGTGTGCCAAAGCTCCCAACCTTGGTATGGCCTGAACCTCCTCAATAGTATGTAGGAATTGAAATGAATTCATCTGTTAATCATGGGAGAAGATGTCCTCCCGTCAGCTATATCTGGCAGTTTGGAGTATGCTGCTATCTTCCCCTTGCTATGACAAAATTCCTGAGATGAAGGGGGGAAAAACTGTCTTGGCTAATATTCTAGACGCCTCAGTACATGGTTGCTTGGCCTTATTGTTTAGGATCCTGTAGTCAGTAGTACATCACAGTGAAGTACATGGCAGGGACAATGTTTCTCACTTAATGGTAGCAAAAAGAAAGATCAAAGAGGCTGGAGTCCCAGTTTCCCATTCAAGAGCAAAACCCCCAATGATCCAACTTCATTCTGTTAGGTCCCACATCCTAGTGGTTCCCTAACTTGGAATAGATCAACGGCAAGTCAACATTTAGCCTTCGGGCAACACTTGGCACATTAACCAAAACAATTCCTCTGGCTGGAATCAGCCAGCAATTCAAGAGAGACTTTGTCTGTGCATTTTAGCCATCCATCACTCTCAGTTTATCTTTAAGCCCCAAATTCCTCTGCAGCTTTTCCCCTCAGTCCAGAGCCTGCCACTTCCTGCTGTCACCCCAGAAGACTGTTGGGGGAAAACCAGGCTGAGTTTGTCTCACTCACGTGTTTGCTTTCACTCAGTGACAGACCTTCTCAGATCCCACCTGGATTGATTCCTTCAAACATTTGCTTTATATTATTTTTTTCACCACCAGATTTTGATTACTTAGCAGAGAAATTAATCTGACACAAGCCTTTCCCCCTGCAAAGACCCAAAAGCCTTATGCTCTTTCCCTTTATTGAGCCTGTCTCAAGATTGCTCAAGTAGGTTGGAAACCTTTTTCTTGGCAGATAAGAAGACTTGATCTTACATCAGTCTACAGAAAATGGACCGATGTTATGGATAACAAAAGAACTATGTGAGATATTTGGTATCTGACTAAATTTTAGGCATTTGCTAAGAGTGACATCATCTTGAGACTATGAAGGTATGTAGGAATTCAGGGTCTAATCAGAGTACAACTCAATTGAAGAAGGTATTTACATAGCTTTAGAATTCTTTTCAAAGGCCGGGAGACTGAGCCCAGAGAAGCCAAACAAATTAAAAACCTTCCTAATGAGTGGCTTGTGAGAAAGGCATTTGCAAGAGTTGCACTCACAGAAGCAAGACCTACAAGAATGTTTCTATGCTATGAAGCCTTCAATTAAGGAGTCATAAATAGGACCAGTTGTTTCTTAGGAGCAGATGGACGTCACCTGTGCTCCAAGGATGTCACCTGTAACTCAAGACTGCTGAAGAGGATTACTTCAAATTAAAGCAGGGTCCTTAGGTAGAGTGAGCATTTCCAGCTCCGTCCACATCCAAGAGAGTAACCTTGAACCATTGTTGCCTTCTTTAGAGAGTGTATTTTTCAATCCTGTTTTTTTTTTTTTTTTCAGGCAGGGGCTAATGAGAGGACAGAAGCCGTATCTGTTACGTTACTAACTCTCAATGTGTGTGTGTATACAATGTGAGTAGGTGCCCACAGAGGCCAGAAGAGTGTATGGGATCATAACATGGGTCCTGGGACCCCCTGAAAGAGAAGGAAACACTGCTGAGTGCTGAGCCATCTCTCTGACCCCCAAGTCTGTTATTTTAGCAGAGTTTCATGTAAGATCAATCAGGTTTTGAGAAAATAAAACAGCAAAGAGGAAATGTGGTGGAATCTCACAACTGGCAACTACAAGCACCAGCCACCGCCCTTACGATGTGAAAAGGAGAGGAGCTGACATCACTCAGGGTAGACTTGGACTTCAGACTCTGCAGAGGAGCCCAGACAGTGTGGCTAGGGTTTGTCTGAAGGGAGGTGTTAAGGCAGGTTCTGAGAATGTAGAAAAACTGCAAACAGGAACTCATGGCTGCTGCTGGAGCAAACTGTCCCTTCCAGGTTACAAGGACAAGACATGATTCACCCATCCTACCCTCCACCCCCAGTGGTGGCATCTTTTTTTTTTTTAATTCTTTATTAATTACACTTTACTCACTTTGTATCCCCCCCCCCTCCGTGGTTCCCTCCCTCCTCCCATCCCAATCTCTCCCTTCCTCCACCCTCTGCATGCATGCCCCTCCCCAAGTCCACTGATAGGGGAGGTGGCAGCATCTTATACAGGCCCAACTGACAGCAGAAATGTTTTTGCAGAATCCCAGCCACAACAACACAACAGGATTCTTAGCCAACAGTGAAACCAACCAGCTCACCAGAAAGATTTAGCTTTAAGTATGGAAAGACTTAGAAAAGAACCGGCTGGGTGTGGTGACACTCCCCTTTAGTCCTAGCACTCGGGAGGCAGAGGCAGGCCAAGGTCTAAGTTCAAGGCCAGCCTGGTCTACTGAGTGAGTTCCAAGACATCCAGGAACCCTGGCTTGAAAAACTAAACAAAAGAAAACAGAACTGCAGCATGGGTTAGTGTTTCGGGTGAGGAAGGGACCTAAATATAGCAAATACTTTTTGACACACGTGATATTTAAGAAAATAAAGCCCATTTCTGACAGTTTTATAAGTCCACTTTAAAATATGTAGTTGAAAACTGAGTTAGACTTGTGATGTTTTACCATGGCATTTAAGTTTACGTAGAATAGAATGCACTCATTTAACGGAACGTCCGGCTTTCTTCATAAGCTCGATTTATCAGCTTCCATTGGTGTAGGATGCTTTTGTTTAATGCCAGAAAAACAGACATATATAAAAGAGCTAGATCAAATCTATAGATTCACTTAAAAGTGTGTGAAGGGCTGGGCTGAGCTCATAAACAGGACTAAGCATTAGTCAAAGGTTGCTCAAAAGCTATTGCTAAAACCTGCTAGGTTTATAAACAGAATAATCAAATCTGTCATCCAAATGTAAAAGCCTAAAAAAGGTCTTTGAATTTACTTATTGGCTCTAATGGCAAAGAATATGATTTGTTACATTCATAATTGTTACATTTACTAAGTATTAAGTTTTAAAGCCACACTTAAATAATATGAAAGGGGAAGAAAAAAAAAGTCTATTCTGCGAATGGAAAGCCCCTTCTAGGACACTGAACTCTCCTTGTCCAGCTCTTGTCCATGTCCTCTGCAACTGGCCAGTCCTCAGTTTCTCTGGGAACCACGAACCATCACTCACCTTGTAGCAGGAGCTGGTTAGCTCCTGGCCGGGCGGCTCTTTTCTCTCAAGCCAGGATGCCTTCTAGAGGAGGAAGCTACAACACTAGACATGGGGCTTGGGTTCCTACCACTCTAGTTTCCGAGGAAGCAGGCAGGCACCTCGGCTATTTTTCTATCACTGTATTCCTAGCACCAAGAAAATTGTTTATGCAGTGAAAGCGTCCCCAAAGCATAACAGGTTAACTGGGCAGGTAAATGGATGTGTTCGGTGATAGATCATCACGGATAGATTTAAGTCGTTGGATGTGCCCATGACTTAAAACCCAACATGCTTGTGCTAATCTCACAGTTCTGTAAGTCACAAGTCTGACAGGGTTCTGGGAGGCTAGAAGCAAGTTGACAGGGCTGTGCTCCTCTCCGGGAGCTCCCAGGGATAATGATTCCTTGCCTGTGCAGCTTCCAGAGGCTATGGCTACCTTACTTCACCACTGAGGTAGAACGCCCAATGACCATCCACCAGCAAAACTACAGCGCAATCAATCAGCAGAGACAGCATCTCTCCAAACGCATTTATTAATCCTTCCAAGGCCAAAAACGGGTGCCAACCTTCTTAAAGTGTTTATGCAGAAAGTAAAACATTATAAATTTCTTCTGTCAAGGAGACTTAGAAAGGAATATGTGAGGAGCCCATGATAAATATAATACAGAACGCATCCCTTCTGGCTCAAATACTCTAGGAGCAAAGACTGTGGGGTCTTTTGTTTTCTATCCTGTTTTTTGCTGTTGTTTTTTGTTTTTTATTTTGTTTTTAAGAAGCAGGCTTTCTATGTAGCATTGGTTGTCCTGGAACTTGCTGGTCTTGAACTCAGAGATCTACCTGCCTCTGCTTCCCAGGTGCTGGGAGTAATGGTATATGGCACCGCTGCCAGGTTTAGAACAGTTTAAGATTGTGTTTTAAAATAAGTCTTGAAGGGCTTTTTTAGTGTTTTCTATGCTCCCCAGATGAGATGCTTCTCCAAAAAAGAACTTGCCTACCGAATCCAGGCTGGCCAAAGAAACCAAGGGCAAAGCCGGCCTCTGAAGAAGACACAGGACAACAGAGCAGGTAGCACCCAGGCAGTGTAGCGTTGTTTTGAGGGCAGAATGCACCATGGCCAGTTTTACTGTGCTTGCAAATTCAACCAAAACATACTCTGAACTGCAGCACCCATGCCGTAAAGAAACACTGCTCATTGTATCTACTTTGAAAACAGACAACAAGAAAGGAGTTTAGCTTGTAAGTTCACTCAGAGCCCAGAGCTGGGATTACTTTCTGTCACTAAACTTCAGCCTAGGGAAACCCTTGGCATAAAATAGCAAATAACTTTCCATGGCACCGGGCAGGGGGTGGGGGGGTGGGGTGAGGGGAATGGTAAAAACTGGTACAGGAAACACTCTTGCAGTAAGCCTGATGGCTAAAACACCCAATGTGTCTGTAAAATGTTGGTGAGTACAGTCTGGGATAGTTCTGGACTAGTATCAGGTGTGTTCAAAAAGAAACTTGCACTGTTTAAAGTCAGCAGCAATGAGGTTCAACATCCTGCCCGCTTTCAAGACAAGAGCTCATCCATTAAACTGACAACTGCTGTCTTCAGCAGACACATCCAAGATAAGTGAAAAGGCATTTTCAAAAACATGCCTTGCTAATACCGTATCAACAGAAAAGGCAAACCCAAACATGACTAATTCGTTGGCCTGGATCAATAAATAATCTCAAGCGTGTGTTTGGCGTACTGACAAGGACCTAGCCATCAGTTAACTTAAATGAACTGCAGAGCTCTGCCCGCTAACACACATTAGCTCACTTATGGAGGGGCTTTTAAGTTGTGTGTGTGTGTGTGTGTGTGTGTGCGCGCGCGTGCGCGCGCGCGTGCGCGCGCGTGCTTGCACGCGTGCCCTTTTTTAAGTGTATGTCTGCACCATGTGTACTCAGGTTCCATCAGAGCACAGAAGAGGGCATCAGAATGCCAGGGACTGGAGTTACGGGTGGTTGTGAGCTGCCTGAAATCACGTCTTATGGACTCTGTAAGAGCAGCCTGTGCTCACGAGCACCGAGCCGTCTCTCCAGCCCCACACTTGTAGACTTTAGACACCACATAGAGGCAGATGATTCTTTTGTTTGAAACTCTGAAAGGAGTCTGAACATTTCTCTTTGTGTATGTGGTGTGTGTGCGTGCATGTATGGGTTCACACAGTGTGCACATGGATGGGTGCAGGTGCATGAGCAGTCTGTGCACACATGTTGACATGTTTGTCGTTTTCTCTTGGAAGGACAAAATTTAAACATCTTAAAAACTACGATTTCTAAAGCAGAACCCATCAAAAGCGCAGCTGTGTTCAGACCTGTGTTCAGGCCCAGAAGCTTAGATGACTTGAAGGGCCTTTTCTCCTATTGCTGACTTACGAAATTGAAATCCTAGCAACAAAGTTTCCAAAGACTGAGCAGATCCTGAAAGGCCAGCACACACCATGAGCAGCCTCAGGAGAAACCTTCCAGGTTGTTTTGAGTTTCTATTAGCAAGACCACAGATGAACAGGAAGCCAGGGACTCAAGACAAAAACCTGCCCTTCCATAATCTGTAGTAAGGACCCAGCACAGTAACAAAGCTGCCTCAAATAGCATCATGAGACAGATGTGACAGGAATCTCAAACACTTCTGGGTACTTCTATAATTTCAGGGAATAAACATCCCTTCAAATAAAATGTGTCCACATCCTCATCTCTCTCCGTTCACTGTAAAGCAGACACACTCCAGTCACTATACTTCTTGGCCAGGAGGCAGTCCCGATTCCAGCACAGCCTTCCCTAGAAACCAAGACACTTACAACACAGGCCATTCCAGACTGGCTATTACAGAGCTTGAGGTATGTAATTCCTGCCCACTACTGATCAGTTTGTTCTGAGCTATCCCGTCACCTCTTGAAGGGGTCCCCTTGTGTTTAGTCTACAAACACAGACCACCGGAAATGAACAGTGCAAGATCCTACGTGCAAATGTTTGCAAACAAATTTTTTTTTCTTTTTTTTAGCAATACACATTTTACAAATTCAAGTGAAATCCAGGTACAGACTAGGTCAGTTGCTGTCAGGCAGCCTCTCCTATACCCAACAGGAAAGTGGTCAGTTCCTGAAACTGGAGGGAGAGTAAGGCACCGATGACTGAGAAAGTTCATTTCTGCAATCTGGGGTGAAGCCTGAGAGGGACATGCCGAGGTGCTTGTGCAAGACAGGGCTACACCAGCCTGGTAGGTTCTCCTAGGCAAAAGCTCTTCATGTAGACAGCACACGCCTGGACATAGGTAAGGATGGACCCTTGCCCACAAGTACGACAATACTTTCCCAGGAACTCTGCAATTAATGTGATGAGAGGACATTCCCAGGGCCGTGTGGCACAGGCAGCAGTTGACTTCCATGCTAGAGAGAACCTCTACTGTTCTTTCTACCCATTGGCTTCTGCTTCACAGGATCACTGGGGGAATTGCAAAGTCTGGCCCATTCCAGATGCCCATATGTATAGCCCAACCTTCTGCTTTAATAATGCCAGAGCATTATATACTAGGAGCATCGACCTGTCCAATAGGATGGGGAAGGCCCAGAGATGAGGATCCAGGTGACTCAGGCAAGGCTGGAAGTCAAGAGAACAGTGGCACGAGGAGCTGGTCACAGACACCAGAGTGGGGAGCCGTACAGGTGTTTCTCGAGGCATGAGGACTTGGCTTATGCCCTGAAGAAAAGGCAGTGTTGCCCAAAGCAAGAGCCCCTTGGTGATCCTTGGAAGGAGAAGGGGTTCATCCTGGCTACAAAGCAGGGATGCTGTCCCTGGAGGTGGAGGCTCAGCTGAGGGACGCACAGTTCAGCTCTGAGTCGTCCTGGCTGCCGCTTGCCACGTCTTCGTCTTCTAGTTCCAGTTCATCAGGGCTATCGGGTATGCTGGGCTCACTGGAGCACTGCCGATGCGGTGGCGGGAAGCTGGGTGGCAGGAGCAGGTGCTTGTCCTCGTTGCCAGCCTCCTCCCCCAACCCTGAGTGCATCATGGTGGCCATAGCCAACAGCTGGATATCCGAGTGGGCATTAGCCACCGTGTGCCGACGAACACTGCCACACTTCTCCAGGTAAGCCTCCCCTTCCTGTTCTGTGAGGGGGGTCAAGACCATCTCGTTCAGTGGCCGGCCAACCGTGGTCATGAGAGAGGCATAGTTCAGGACAGTCACCTTGGGCCGGACCCTGGAATGCCTCCTGGCTGCAAGAGAAAAAGCAGCAATGGCTGTGATTGGGGAATGGTAAGAGGTGGTGACCAGAAGCTTCTCTTCAGATTGAGGAAGTGGGAACAGCTTGAGGTGGGCCCCCACTGAATGCAGTGGACAACAGGGCCATCTATATGTCATGCAACTTTACTTGCTTGCACCAGACCCTGAATGCGGTCATCCAGAACCCTGTAGTAAATGCTCACCTAAAACGTCCCCCTGGATGGAGCAAGCATGCAATGACCTAACCCGCCCTACCTTTCCTGCTGCTGCTGCCCGAGGCTCACTAAATTGGCCTTTAATTCTCTTTCAACCATCTCTGAAGATATACACATTAGCCAGGGCTTTGGAACCCTGCTCAGGTGTGTCTGCATTGTCAGGAGGGCTGGGGGGTGGGGGGTGCCTCAGTCAGGAGAGTCGTTGCCTTGCAAGCCTGAGGACCTTCATCTGGTCACAAGACCAAGCAAAAAGGCCAGATGCAGTGGCATGAGCTGGGGAGGTAAAGACAGGTAGACCTTTGGTACTAGGCAAGCCAGCCTAGCCTATGTGCCAAGTTCCAGGCCAGTGAAAAGGCCCTTCCTTAAAAATCAAACAAACACACCCAATCAAAAAAACCCAACCAACTAAAGAAACAAACAAAAAAAAACCAGGAACCGGAGAGATCTTTTAGAGGATAAAGGTGTGAGGACCAGAGTTCAGATCCCCAGAACCTATGCACATGCCAGGTGGGTATGGTGGCTTCCCTGCGACTCCAGCACTCAGAAGGCAGAAACGGGGGATCCCTGGAGCAAGTTACCTACCTAGCTAGACTAACATGTATCAGTGAGTTCTGGGATCAATGGAGAGATCGTGAGTCCATGAATAAAGTGAAGAGCACTCAGGAAGACTCCCAATGTCAGCCTTGGGTCTACAACTGCTGCTTTTTAAGAACTGTGCTCCAGAAACCGCTGAAGCTTCATAGGCAGAAGGCTTTGTGGTATTAAAGTAGCTGTTATACCAGCTACTCAGGAGGCTGGGACAGGAAGATCTCAAGTTAAAAGCCTGCCTGTGATACAAAGCAAATTCAAGGCTAGTCTGAGCAAGTGAGATTCAGTTTCAAAACAAAGAGTACAGAGAGGGC
Organism: Meriones unguiculatus; assembly: GCF_030254825.1. Classification (NCBI taxonomy): domain Eukaryota; kingdom Metazoa; phylum Chordata; class Mammalia; order Rodentia; family Muridae; genus Meriones; species Meriones unguiculatus. The sequence goes on along the minus strand of NC_083365.1, from coordinate 39,735,549 downwards.
CAGTGGCATAGTTCAACAGTAGAGCATTTATCCAGAATGTGTGATGACCTAGGTTCAAATCTCAAGATCACAAAAATTAAAAATGGTTAGCATGCATTCTGGACTCCAACTAGAGGCTGAACCTAAATCATAGCATAGACACTGAGAAAAACTCAGTGTCAGTGAAGTAGGAATTTCCCCAAGGTCACATAGCTTGAAAACAATCAGGGTGAGGATCTCTTTCACTCCAGACTTTGCTTTTCCTAACTGCCCATACCCCAAACAAACAAACAAACCAAAAAACAACAACAACAAAAAACCCTACAAAGAACCTTATGGAAAGGACAAGCCCTCAGCGCAGTTTCTTTCCCCTACTCCCTCCCAGCAGAAGGCCAGAGATGGTGTTCAAGCCCCAAGCAGCTCCCAGAAGGCAGGTAACTAACACCAGACCACACAACTGAGCCCTGGCCCTTGTAGTCACCAAGACCCCCACTCTTTCCACGTTGCCTCCTCGCTCACCCTGCAGTGACTTGCAGGAGAGGCCTACTTCCTTCTACTTTGTGGGAGAATGTTGGGGTCCCCAACTTGCTTCTGGCAGAGCCAAGGCCACATGAACCTCATGTTTTGTCAAGTTTCCTGGCAGCCAGTGCTTCCTTGATGAGCTGATCCTCGGATAAGCCAACTGAATGGTGACTTCGTCAAGTCAACCACACCGGGCTCTTTGGGAAGCCCGCAAACCAAAGCCGGGACCTGGACTGACAGGCAGCTCCCTGCCTGTCATTTGCTTGGTCTCATTTTCTTCTACCTCTCTTTTTTGCACCAGGGATAGCAGGACCATGCCACCTGGGGAAAGAGAATGGAGTCTCCCATTGAGGAACTCACTGAGATTGTCTTCCTAGGAACAAAGGCCTGAGACCTACTTTCCTTGCAATGTCTGCCACCTCATGGAGGGTTCACTCTCAAACCACCTCCCCTTCCTCCTTTATTTTCAGGAGGTTGTGCCAGCAGAGCCTTTATTCCTTCCTCACAGGCCCCCAACCGAGCCAGGCATTCATCCCTGTGGAAGGCAGCAATGGCAGTTTCTTCAAAGTCTCAAAGAGGTGAAGCCTGGGCGAGGCTGTCTTTTGTTGGGGTTTGGCTCCTCAAAAGGCCTTTGATCTAGGCTCCCAGAATGCCCTTGCCTACCAAAGCTGTCGTTGACTGCTGCTCTAGTCCAGAGCCTGAAAGGCCCAGGCAGCCTTTGTCATGTAGAGAAGGTTCTATAGAAGGCTCCAAGGAGACAAAGGAGAGAGGTGGAGGGAAGACAGCCCTTTTGTGGGAGGAGGAATCCAGCCTCCTAAATATCTGCTGCAGCAGAGGGGCCCTGAGAGCCTCAGGAAATCCCAAGCAGCTCAGGAATTTGGGCAACTTGAAAGGTAGCACGTGGGCCTGGCCTCCACAAAGTTCTGGGGGTTTTGTTGTTGTTATAATAAAGAAAAAAAAAGTGAGGCTTTGGAGGGGAGGACTTACACATACACACACACAAACACACACACACACACACACACACACACGTTCCATTTGTGGTCGTGGATAGGATCATTTATCTGTTGTTCTAAAACAAGACTCCAGGTCCTGGCCCCAGGCCAGGTCCAACAAGACACTGCTCAGCACCTTTGGAGTCAAGGATACAGGGTTGAGTCTCCTCCACCTTTCTGGCCTCTAAAACCTGGGCATTTCTCAGACACCCTGGGAGTACCAATAGCACCACCATCCTCAGGCCATGCACACCTGCCAAAAGCCTGGACAGTGTTCAGCATGGCCATCCGCTGAGCAGCTTTTTAGATGACATCCCAGCTGCCTTGACAGTCTTGTGCTGCTCTGGTCCCAGGAGCCACAACACAGCCCTGCCTCAGATTGAATGATCTCTCGTGACTCCAATGTGGATCTCTTCCACCGCTAAAGAAGGTGGCCTTTGCATCTTCCTCCAAGAAGAATGCTGTTTTTATGTCAACTTATGGTACAGTAAAAGACAAAACCCTACAACTCCAGACAAATCTACAAAAGCAAAGGGAAGACCTCGAGGCCTCTAATTCTTGGGCCCCCATATGGAAGTGTATTCTGCCTTCCCTCACCCCTCTTTTGCTTATCTTTCTACTTTTGCTTTTCATACCCTGCTTGATTAACTTTTTCTCTACATTCCTCCAACAACAAACGCAAAAATTCTCTAACCATACCATTAACTATTTACTCTCGCAAGATTATCAACCTCTGCCCACAGAACCAGATGACAATGACCTTCCAGTCAACCCTGATGGTGGGAAACAGCCGTACCCCGAGAATAGCAATGCCCCTAATCAGCAGTAAGTAGCTTGAAGAGCACAAGTAGCGCCTATGCCCTCCCCACCATCACCCTTTCTAGCTCCTCACTTTTTAATTAAATGAAGAATGCTGGGATACCAGGCATCTCTACACCAACCCCCAGGGGACTCAACAAGCGGGACGTCATCAGGTATCTGTGAGGCCGCCTCCAGAATCGGTGGTGACACGACAACCTGCACACAACCTGTTCCTTCTGAGCATGTGCTCGGTCATATAAAAGGACTTGCCCTTCATTATTCCCTCCCTCTTCCTCTCTACTCCCTCTCTCTCTTCTTCCCCCTCCCACCCCCCCCGCCCCGTCCTCACCCAGAATCAGTCTCTGTGACTCACCCCCTTCCCTCAATAAAACCTCCCACATGGAGCCTGTCACATGGCATGATTTTTGAACCCACCATATAACTCTGCCCACTATTCTAACAAGTGAGACTTTTAATTTTTTATCACTGTCCGTTCAAAAAAAAAATTATGTGTATATGTGTGTGTCCATGTGTGGGTATGTGCACCAAAGTGCACCTACTCAAAGAGATCAGAGGTTTGTAATCTCCCTGGAGCTGGAGCTACAGGAGATTGTGGTGGGCTCTAGAAACTAAACTTGGGTCTTCTGAAAGCAGTATATGTTTTTAACCTTTGAGCCATTATCTCCAACACCTCAATTACTGTCTTAACACCCCGTGTCCCAGACTGAGAAAATGCTACTTTAACCATCAATAGAGGTCTTGATCCCCAAAGGGTAAGGAAAGTCACCTCAGCTTTTAACATGCAGAGGTCTGGGATGAAATGTCTGACCTGGGACACCCCTTAGACTAAGGAATAGAAGAGCAGGAAGACCTATGTGACTATTTCTTAATGAACTCATGTCCTCAGGGCTGACACTGTGGGGCTGAGGGATATGGACTGTCGAAGGCTTTTCGCTTTGGGATCCTAAGTCAAAGAGCCCAGCGAATTTAGCCCTTGTAAGGCAGGAATGGCCACCCTACTCCATTGTCTGCCCAGCACACTGCCTACAATTTGGCCCGTGTCCAGTGCTGTTTCTTGCCACGGGTAACTCTGTACCTCTGAAGCCCCTTCAGTTTCTTGAGGGCTCCATCCTCTGGTGTTCCCACAACCCTCTAAGTCCTCCCAATGGTCCTTCCAGACTGGACAGTCTCCCTCCCTCCCTCTTGTTTACTCAGTCAACTCCTGGTCATCCTACACTTCCCAAAACATACCTCTCTTCCTCCAGGATCCTTCCCCCGCGTCCTGTGTGGCTTCCCCCCTCAGAGCATCTATGTAATTTCACCCCTCCCTGGACTGTGGGCAGGGGTATTCACTCACAGCTGAAGCAGCACACAAGGTTCCTGGCAGAGTCTGAAAGCACATCTGCTGAGATTACTATTAAATGAAATAATAGTAATTTAAAAATTGCTCAAAAGAGAAAAATGGCCACCCTTCTGTCCCTTTCAAGACAATGTTTCAAAAACGACGACTGGGCTGGCAGAATGGCTCAGCAGGTAAAGGTGCCTGTCACCAAGCCTGACTACTTGAGTCTGAACCCCAGAACCCACATGAAGGAAGGAGAATATGGCCTCCCACAAGCTGTTCTCTGACTGCCATAGTTGGGTTGTGGCATGAATGAACATGTGTGTGCATGCATATGCACATGCACATGAAGAAATAAAATTTAATTTAAATAAAAAACACACCATCCTTTATACAAGAATAAAGTCTCAGGCCTCCTTATCTGACAAAAACGCGTATCGTTTTTATTTGGGCTGGAGATGGAGGTTACGCCTCTTAAAGTTCTCAAATGTACTCTGACTGGGTTTCTTTGTGTAGCCTCGGCTGTCCTAGAACTCACTCTGTAGATCAGGCTGGCTTTGAACTCAGAGTTCTGCCTCCTCTGCCTCCAGAGTGCTGGGACTAAAGGCGCGCATCACCACTGCCCGGCACATGTCTCCTCTCGCTCAGGCATGGGAGACCAGGATATGCCTCGAAACATAAAGTGGGAGCTAAAGCGAAGGGTTAGCAATTAAAGAGCACTGGCTGCTCTTCCACAGAACCCAAATCCAATCCCCAACAGCACAGGATGGTTCAAAACCACCTGTAACTCCAGTTCCGGGAAAAATTAATGCCTTTTTCTAGCCTCTTCGGGCACTAGACACACAAGAGCACAAATACAGGCAAAATACCCATACATAAAATAATAAACATGAAGGATCAGTGATCTAAAGACAACGAAGCACGTTCAAGCTGGTTGTGCTTGGATACATAGTAAGGCTGAGGTCAGCTTGGGCCAAGTGAGACCCTGTCTCAAAATTATTGCTCTTTATTAAAGACATTACATAAACAGGAATTCAAAGCCAACTACTTGAAAACTAAGGAATAGAAGAGCAGGAAGACCTATGTGACTATTTCTTAATGAACTCATGTCCTCAGGGCTGACACTGGATGTCTCCCCTGTACATATTTCAATACACTTGTTTGTTTTACCCGTTAATCTGTTACAGGGATCTGTTCCAACTAAGAGCTTATGGGGGTTGAAGAAAAGTTATTTTTCTTCCTCTGTGTTGGCATTAGGCCCTGAATATGGTGGAGTTCCTGGCATAACCCAGCCAACCTGCTGGCATCCTGAGATTTCCCTGGGTCCCCATCCCTGAAATGACATGAGCCTAGGTAGACTCCATGGAGACCATAGCAATATAGCACCCAGCTTAGGGCAGAGGGCAGGTGGCTATCTTTCTTCAATAGCTTTCAGATCTTATGTGAAGGGAGGAAGAGATCAGAGACTGGGGCTGTGGGCAGACGTGGGAGTCAGCTGATTGGAGCCAGCCACCTCCAATCTGTGGCTGCTTTGTGAGGCTAGTATCTCCAGAGAGACAGGACCAGGGCCAGGAAAACTGCCAGTAGAAGGCTTAGCCTTCTACACAGAGAAGCCCAGGAAGGGCAACAAGTTCTCTGGAAACTGCTCCTTGGCCCCTGGGTGTTGAAGCTCAGCTACAACTCTGTCACAGCAGGAAGAATGCCAACCGAGTCCGATCCAGACGCTGTTTCCCATTCTGCACCTTTCCGTGGGTGCCAGCTTGTGGATGCCCTGGCTCGGGGGTACAACTGCCTGCATCAGCTTAACGAGCACTTTCAAGTACCTGCTGTATTGCTGTGTGGCTGTATGTCAGGTACCAGCGCAGATGCCGAAGCCAGAAATAAGCAAGTGAGCGTCTAAAGTGATAGCTTTCAGATCTTCTGCGATGGGTGTGAGGAAGAGATCAGATTCTGTGCTTACATCTTAGGCACTAACTGAAGAATCTTTCTCACCAAGACAGTGGTTCTGTTAGGAACTATTGTACAGTGCACTGTACTATGTCATCAAATGTTTCTGCCAAAATGATCTAGACTGTGCTCTCACTGGGAGAAGGTATAGATCTGATTCACTTCTAGATTCTTTACAGAGAATGAGACAGTGCCTGGAGCTGCAGTAGCTTTACTGACACCAGGAGGTCCCAGAGGAATTTACTCCTAAACCCAGGAACCCCACCCCTTGCAATGAAAGACCTTGCAGTACCTACAGAAACAGAGTGGAAACAGCAGATGAAATATCTGACTGTGAAAGTGACACGGTGGCTTCACATGGTGAGCCACTGTCAAGGGAAAAAATATCATGGTGAAGCTTCCACTCATATGAGTGAAGCGTGTTGTACCGGATAGTTTTATGCCAACTTGACACGGGCTAAAGTCATCTGAGATGCAGGAACCTCGATTAAGAAACTATCTCCATAGGAGAGCTAACCCCACCACTCATCTGCCATGAGGTGCAGTGGGCATGGAAGTGACGTCCTTCACCCACCCCTTGTCCCTCACCACCTTTGGAAGTTGGGAAAGCTGGCTTCAAGGACATGAAAGCACAAGAATGGGCCCCGCACCTTCCCTGGGCAACATAGTGGAGCTGGCCCCAGTGGTGAAGGAACCAGCGAGCCAGCCTCAAAGGTATGAAAGCTGGAGAGCTGGCCCCGCCCCTTGCCAGCTGCAGCACCTGGGAGAGTGGGGATGGACACGGGTGAGCTGACCCCAGGAGCATGAGAGCAGGGGAGATGACCTGCTTCCTGCCGATGGCAGCATTGGGTAGTGCTGGAGGGCTCTCCCTGGTGAAGTAGATAAGGGAGAGCCAGCAGGCTGACTAGCTCAGCTACTACCCAGGCCCAGATCCAGGACTTTCATCATCTGTGAACCATATGAACAGGCTGGTCTTACTGATCCAAAGCTGCACGACCTCCATGACACAACAGGATAACCAGTAAGAGTCCCAGTGAGAATCTAATATTGATAGTGTCACAGGAGCTAGAGACCTCGAACTGGACCAATGACTCATTGCAACGAACAGTTACAAGTAAAGATGTGTGGATAGAGGGGTATACTGTGGGACATACTGTGACATACTACAGCTTCCATGATGAGATGTTTTCTATGCTTTGTTCTGTTTATTTCATTGTTTGTGTGTCTTTATTTTGGGAGGGACATTGCAAAGGCAGAGGTCAAATACAAGGGGATGGAGAGAGGAGCGGGACTGGGGTGCAGGATCTGAAGAAGAATCAATAAAAAGTTAAATATGCATATATGAAAAGAAAGAAAATGCCTCCATAAGATCTGTCTCTAGGCAAGCCTGTATAGCATTTTCTTAATTAGTGACTGGTACTCGAGGGCACAGCTCACTGTAGGTCATTTCATCCCTGGACTAATGGTCCTGGGTTCTATAAGAAAGCAGACTGAGCAAGCCATAGGGAGCAAGCCAGTAAGCAGCACCTCTCTATGGTCTCTACATCAGCTCCTGTCTCCAGGTTTCTGCCCTGCTTGAGTTCTTGCCCCCACTGCACTGATGAGGAACTGTTGTATGGAACTGTGTGTGAAATAAACCCTTTCCTCCCCAAGTTGCTTTTTGTCATGGTGTTTCATGATAGCAATAGTAAGCCTGACTAAGACAAATGTAGTAAGAAATTACAGCTTCTGGTATTAAAAAAAAAAAATTAATGTCAAGGCACACAGGAAAGATCATTGATCAAAGGCATGGATGACACAGGATTCATTCATTACAGAGTATGGGACCAGTCTCTGAGGAAGATTGGGAGAAGGGCGGGGCAGCTGCCACATGGTCTAGGAACATCTGTAACCAACAAAGATTTGCACTGGCCTTCACTGGAACAAAGTGCTGAGTAGACAACTGGTGCTTGGTACAACGTAATGGATATCATTATCCCCAGGTCTAGACTTCAGAGCTAAGTGCTTCTTACCCAGTGAGTACGTGGGGCCTGAGCAGCTGCGGTCCCTGCTGAGGCCAAGGAAGGGAGACACCACTTGCTTCACCAGCTCCTCCAACTGCAAATAGCCCTCACTTGGGCCTGTGGGCTCATGGACACTCTACAAATGAACAGCCGAGACAGAGAAAAGTCAGTGAAAAGTGTCATGGCACTTGACGTTTGTCAACGCCTGCCAATGGCCTTCCTCCATGTACAAGGCAGTGTGGCCAAAGTCAGCCTCCTTGTGGTTGGAATGAAGACAACAGGTCAGAAGCATTGGTCACTTGTTCCAAGTCAATGGATGAGAATAAGAGGCAACAGGACATGGACATGAAACAATAGGTGGGAGGGAAAGGCAAGATTTGGAGTTGGGTAGCTTTCCCAGGACATTGTAGGTAGCATAGTCCTAATTCTTCCTAAAAGTGAGGGGCGGCAAGGCTCAGCAATTATCAGAACAGTAGTAAGCTCACCCACAGCACACAGAACTTCACAAAAGCACTGCACGTGAGCCAACACAGGCCTCCCAACAATCAAAGACAGGTCCCCTTTCCAATGACCGGAAATAAAGATCAGGAGGCTTAAGGAACTAGCCTAGTATGGCACAGCCAATAAATGACAAAAACAAAAAACAACAACAACAAAACCCACCCACTCCTGGACTAGAATCCAAGGAATCTGGCTCTGGATCCATGTGCGACTGTCACTTGTTACCAAGTTAGGAAACAGAGTAAAAGCACAGAAAAATCCAGAACAGGATCCTAGAACAATTCTAGGCCTAATTTCAGCAGTCCACCATGGCAGAGTCCTCAAACTAAGCCCTGGGTAAAAGCCAACCAAAATAAATGCATGACAGCAAAAACTGGAAAGGAGCTGGTAGAAACCTGCTTTCTAGAAAGCCAGCAGGCTCCCTGTGAACTGTTTCTCGCTGGAATGGGCATGAAAGCATGCCCTCCTGTTGGGAGGTGGCTAGGACCCAGAGACAACCCGGAAAGGGACAAGGGCCTGAGTGGAAAAGAAGGGAGACTCCAGGGGTCTCTGTGCTTAACCTCAAATTCTCAGAATAGATCCCCAATGGCTTTCCTTAAAAAGCTGAAGTTCACCATGACCTCAGAGCTGTCTGTGGGGTCAAGTAGGTGGGACCAACTCCTGAAGATTAGGGATGCACAGTTGGGGTGTGGTTCCCAAAGAAACAGGCTCTTCCTAGGTCCTTTTCAGCTACACTAAATAAGATGCAGATGCCTTGGTGTTGGATGGTTTAAGGAAACAAGAAACCTGAGAAGAAGCTACAGAATGTATGCAGAGTTTGCAGTCTAGAACCAAAAATGGAAGGGAAGAGACAGATGCAGAGAAAGGTACTATCCATTGGGATGAACTTGCCTGTGGCACTGGAAACAGGCAGTTTTCTCCACAACATCTGTTCCAGCTCCACTCTCCCTGAGCTCAAGCATTAGAATACAAAGCATTGGAAAGAAAAAAGGAAATAAGCTGCTTCACTTAGGAAGACACATGAAGGCCTGTCCAAACCATTGTGGGGTGCTCAAGTGAGTAGGAAGAAAAATGTTCAGGAACCAAACCAAATCTCAGGGCAGAGCGGTCCAAGCCATAAAACCACCTTTATTAGGTCTCAAAGCTCAGGAAACATTTTTCTTCTTTTATTTCTTTCCTTGATAGTTCTCATCAGCTTCTTCTCTACCTTCCCTGCCCCTTCCCCAGAGACATGACAGGAAAAAGAACTGGCAAAGGGAAGCAGGAAAACGGATGATTAACACAGCTTGGAGCTGGGTAGCTCTCCCAGGGACATGGCCGTTGAGGACCTACTCAGTCTTCTGTCTCACTGCTACACCACTTAGCACAACACAGGCAGTGAATGACAGCTTTTCATGGCCCACTCTGAAATGAAGATGCTGAGCCCTACATTCAAAAATTATTAAGAATGTTAAGTGGAAAATGGGAGATTATCAAACTAAACACAGGACCCGCCAAGGACAATGTCACACACCTTGCCTATTGGACAGGGCCCCATCCTCGCTGAAGGTCTCCCTTCATCCTCTGGGTGGGCCACTTTGAGGAACAGAGCTTTCAACTTAGAATAGCAGGAGATGCCCTTGAATCTTCTGAGAAGGAAGGAATTGGCTCAAGGACGTTTGGAAGACTGATGGAAAAGAGAGAGCCGAAGTCTGAGAAAGACTCCTTTTCTTTGCATCAGAGTCAGGTCATTTTGGAAACATCATCCCCAGGTCTCATGTCCCTGTGGAGTGTAAGGGCCAAGGGAAGAACAATTTACAGTACATTCTCTTCAGCAGAAGTGGCCCCAGAGAGGATTCCCTGAATATTGTATTCAGCCTCCCAGGTTGATGCCCCTCATGCCCTAGAAAATAGATTTGGACTGAGGAAAGACCTACATTGATTGCTGCCATCCTCCCTGGTAGCTCTGCATCTCCCAAGGGAGACAGAGGCTCAGGAGACCTATTCTCAGGAGGCTCAGAGGGGAAAGTTGCCAAGTGCCCTGCCCATCTTAGAAGTTCTAACAGTGTTTCCAATAGCTCAGGGGAGGCAGAAAAGAAAGCTAAGGGGGCGGGGGGTAGAGAGAGCAAAATATGAGGCGTGGCTGACTGGTCCTGCGCACATAGATCAGTTGGCAGACCAGGGTTAGTCATCTATCCTCTCTGACCCTCTATCACCTCAAAGTGAGACAAACACGGTGATCCACAGCGGGGCAATTTTCCAGAGCCTCAACATAGCCAGGGAGCTTCTCTGGCTATATTTCATGCTTCTCAAGAAAGAAGCCATCATGGGACTCAGGCCAGGCACCTGGGGTTCTTACGAACTGGCTCCACCAGTTCCTGAACCATATTCAACAAATACCTACTTTATTTTTTATTTTTTATCAAGACTGTGCTGAATGCTAAGGGCACATGGAAGAAAAAGGAGCTGAAGGTTTGCTTTGACTGTTTCAGACAAGTGTGTCGAGGACAGGGAAAGTGAGCACAAAGACTCCAGCCTCACTGGGAGCAGGAAGGCCAAAGCATCAGGTAAGTCAGGTTCTAATATCTGATGGAAGGGTGGAGAGGCTGTAGGCCCAGAGACACTTGAGCAGATTTCCTCAGATCAGCCTGAAAAGAGCCGCAGGTACACAGCATGGTGGGTGAGTGGGACGGGCCAGGGCAGATGGAAGTCCTTCTGGTATATCTTCAGGAGTGTTTAGGGGTGATGGCATGTGTTCTTGGGTTCTTTCACACAGAACCCAGAACCTCAAAAGGCTTTCATGACAGAAACAGGTCCTCCTGCTCCAGCTTCAGTTGGGGAGGATCCTCAAAAGGCAGCCGTGACCACAAATAAAAAGAGATGTGTGGTAGCTGGCCTTGGCTGTGGCAGTGGAAACACCCCTTGGGAGCCTATCTGTGAGGGCTTATCTAGATTAGGTTAGCCAGTACAGCACCAACATTCATCCCTTATCTACTTGCTGATACAGATAAAGGACTTAATACGGCCAACTGCCTTACCTTCCTGTTGCCTTCTCTGGGGTGATTACTATAAGCTCAAGAAAACGCTTCCTCTTTTAAGTTTGTTTTTGTCAGGTATTTTGTCACAGCTAAAGGAGAAGTAACTAATACTGGATTCCTCCCCAAAGCATTATAAATGAAAACAGAAAGTGGAGCCCAGCTTCCTAACCTCACTCCCAGAATCCCTTTCTACAACCCATATTTGGGCACTAAGCTGCAGACGCTTTGCCACGCCCATCCTTCTCTTCCCTTCTATCTAGAATGATACTCTAAGACCACACTTCCTCCTTTCTGATTACAAGAAAGGGGAATAAGCAGAGAGATGGCCCCAAGATAGTCAAAAGCACAGTAGTTGGTGGGAGATGAGGCTGGTGACATTCTACTAGTCATCAAGAGCCTGATGGAGGCTGGGACCTGAGAACTGCACACTCACCCATGGGAAAGGGTTCCCTAGGGCATGTTGCTCCCACCTGATCCCACTCAAGGTCATGGCTGATTGGGTAAAGGGCATCCCCAAGCCCAACATGTACCAACTAGATCCCTTACCCACAAGAGGGAGCGCAATGTTTAGAGCTCTGTGTCTTGGATTCTTACTACCTCTTACCAGCTGAGAATTTTCACTCAAATGCATAAGCATCCTGTTTTTGTTTCCTCATCTGGAGCATGGGAATAGCAACAATGCTGACCTCATAACACGGTTATTAGAATTGTTTAAGAAAACAGCACATTTATAGTCCTGGTGCCTGCAAACAAACAGAGCCTGAGAGTGTTAGCTCATCTTCCTGTTGCTGATTTAGGACTGGGATGAGAAGACAGCATGGAGCCATCTGGGTAGTGTCTCGCTGGAAACAAACACTATACCATGTCACATCTAATTGGGTCCAAATAATTCCACAAATGGAGAAAGACCAAGTCCAAGAGCAACCAGGATACAAGAAACAGTATCTGAGAAAAATAAGGAAGAATGATCCAGAGACCCAAGAAGTGACCAGAGCTGGTGGCTCTGAGACTTGACATGGTCCTACTTTGTCATGAAGCCCATCTAGGAGTTCTAGGTCTATCTCGACGCAACTGTAACAGAGACTCTGTCATTATTTGCAATGCTTGGCTCCTTAGCATAGCTGAAGAGCACAGAAGGATGGCTACTCCTCACGAGCTGGCACCACAGTGAATTCCTACTTTTGTGCTCAAGACCCTGGGCTGGGTGCCGAGGGCACAAAGCGTGAGAAGAAAGTTTAGAATCTGTCTTGACTGTCCCAGACCACAGTGTTCAGAGCAGAGGGAATGTGAGCACGCAAATTCTACCCTCACAGGGACTGAGAAATCCACAGCACCCAGTAAATCAGGTTCCAAGTGTTTGTCTGTTTGTTTGTTTTTCCTCCCCTTACTCCAATACCAGCCCTGAATAGAGCAATGGGGTCTGAGAGGTGTGTGAACCAGTGAACCCAGAAACATGGATGAACAAGCAGAAGAATGCACAGCTCAGCTACACTGCTCTGTTGTTGGAGCTCCTCACCTCCACCATGGAAGGTTCCTTCACTGCTCTGGCCTAAGGAGCAGGCTTCCCCTAGAGCTTACCTGCAGAATGAGCAGCATTTGTATAACAGACGAGGGCAGCTTGGACTGTGCCAACAGCAGCAGGTCACCCAGCTTCACCTTCAACAGGACCAGGTCCCGGAAGCCCAGCAGGGAGATCTGTCGGATGGTCAGCTCCTGTCCCTGGGAAAGAAGCCAGGTGGAAAGGTTAAGGGGTGAGTGCCTACTGGAGCCCCACCAGTAGTTCAGGGCAAGTGTTCACAGTGCTCAGGAGGGACTGGGACAGGCATGTGCATGTCCTGTGGGCTCTCTCAGAAGACCCAGCTCTTGTTTCCTCTGGCAATAAGATAAGGTGTGGCTAAACCTGCTTAAATAACCAAAGACAATACAAGACACATGTAATAGGGACCACACTGTCAAGACTCCAGGGGTTGAGAAGGAGAGGTTGTGAGAGGAACACGGGAGAAAGAGACAGAAAAGATTGTTGATGCCCCCACACTTCAAGGCCCAGTTTCACCTGCTAAATATTTAAGTGCTCATCACATGTCAGGCAACATCAGACGTAACATACCTGGTTACGTAAGATGTTAGGTTCTTACACAATCGCAAGTAATTACGGAAGAAAAGTAGTAAGGAGTGTGTGGAAAGAGTGCGTAGAAGGTGTGTGACTATTTCAGCTGTTGGGGTAGTCGGCACGAGATAAAAATACCAATGGCGTCAAGAGTTTGAATTTGCCCGGCTCTGTGTGCTAGGAAGGACCCTAAGCGTTAAGATGTAGATAATACGTATAAGCTCCACAAATTCTTCCGTGGTTTCTGTGTGTAGCCTTCTCAAACTCATCTGCTACAAGTCTGGGATTTGGAGAGGCCTTTCTACCTCTTTTGAAGATTTATTTGCATTTGTGTGTGTCTGTGTGTGTGTGTGTGTGTGTGTGTGTGTGTGTGTGTGTGTAGGGGAATAAATTTGACTAAACTACACTCTGGCCTTATTAGATACGACTCCTCCCTGTTCCTGTGACGGCCAAGGTGAGGTCAGCACTGGAAACAGCAGACAGGACAAAGCAGTTGCTCTCTCCAACACACGCGGGCATCCTCCAATCAGCTGAGACCTCTTCAGAGCTCCCACCATGCTGTGTCTGTGGACGTGGAGCCTAGACTCTCCCTGGAGGCCCTGCCAGGCACTGAGCTTGCCGGCCACAGGGATGACTCCTGGCTCTTCTATTTTGGATTTCACTTTATTTGTTTTGTTTTTCGAGACAGGATTTCTCTGTATAGCCTTGGCTGTCCTGGGATCACTTTGTAGCCTCGAACTCCCTGAGTGCTGGGATTACAGGCATGCACCACTGCAACTGGCCCAGATTTTACTTTTAAATCTTTAGGTAATAGGAATTTCTAGGATACGATCGACAATAGTAAGGACAGGGTTAGGGCAAGCGGAAGCCACCTTCTGTAGCCTTCTTGACCTCCATACAAAAAAAAAAAAAAAAAAAAACAAAACAAAAAACACTCTTCAAAGACTTGTAGTTATCCTCTGAATTTTTCCAGAAAGTACCTAACTATAAAATTACACACAGAACCTTTACACACACATAGAGACCATACCCTTCATGCCTTTATTTAGCTTAGTGTAACCTGGACATCTTTGCATACCAACACACCTTGCTTCTCCCCTGCTCCACACTACTTTAGGGACACTTATTATTTCAATTTGTGTTTCAATACACTCTAACTGCCATTTCTTCAACTAAAATGCCCCTTTATACTACAACAATAAAAATGTTCATCCATGATTCTCTGGATAGTTTTGTTTTTGTACCCAGATCGCTACCACTCTTCAAAACAAAACAAAACAAAAAACTTACACAGCAACATTTGCCTTTGGAAAGGGATGGAGAGATGGCTCCTGAAAGTGAATGCTGAACAAACAGGAAGTCCTGAGTTTGAGGCCCAAGAAGCCACACTTTAACACCAGATGGATCTGTAATCTCAGCACTGGATGGGCAGATTCCTAGGGCTTCCTAGTCTAGTCAAGTCAGTGAGCTAACAGGTTCAGTAAGACCCTGTCCCAAAAACTACACAGTCAAAAAGAGCACCTGATATTAGCCTCTGGCATCTATATATATGCTCATAGGCGCGCACACACACACACACACACACACACACACAAAGACAAACATGGCTGCACACACACACAAACAAAAACACACATGTGCACACACACGCGCACACACACACTTCATGGATACTGCTTCGCTGCCCTCTTAAAAGAATGCACTGACTGGTGGGCTCTTTGACACGCCCCCTCCCCCCAGGGGGGAACAGCCTTGCCAGGCCACAGAGAGGACAATGCAGCCAGTCCGGATGAGACCTGACAGGCTAGGGTCAGATGGAAAGGGAGGAGGACCTCCCCTATCAGTGGACATTCTAGAGCATCCCATTCCAAACCCACATTCTTGGCCGGAACAAAATCAGATCCAAACAATTACGACAATCTCTCTGACTGAACCCCCAAATCAACCTGCTTTGCTGTTGTCACTCCACCCCTGCCCACCCCATTTCCTTTCCTGAATGTTCTCAGCAATGCCTCTTCACATAAACACCTGCAGTCACCTGAGTGTGGGCTAGGCAGGAGGGTCACAGCACTCCCCTGGAAAAGATGAAAGACTCTGCCTTCAGGTCTTCCAAACCTAAGGTTAAACATACACACTCAGGAAAGAGACCAGCGGCTTAGTAAGTGACCAGAGGGCAATAGAGTCAGTGCCAGGCACTTCCCATGTTGAAACATGAGCCAAGCAGGCCTAGACTAGCAGGGTGAGGTGCCGCTTACATCAAAACTGTCCTCAGTACCGCATACTTTCAATCAAGGCTGAAGTGTAGAGCTTACATCCATGGCCTTAGCAGCCACAAAGGCCTCGTCCAAATGCAAAATCTGGCCTCTCATGCTGTCAGAAAAACGTACTTGATGGGAGAGATGAGGTGCCCAGTTTATACCAACAGTAACAAGCCGATAACGGCATTAACCAAGGCCCTGGGTTGTCCTCAGACTCTGTTGTGGCTTCACTTCATAGTGGACCAGGGACAGGACACCTACTCATCCAACGATAAAATAAGTCTATCTCCTTGTAACCTCCTTAAAACAAAAAAGAAAAAAAAAATCACCTCCACATTACCTAGTGTACAGGCTGCCAAATTTATGTGTCATCTACCTTGGTGCCCATTTGTTACAGCTCTCCCTCACTTCCCTTGACTACTCCATCCAAGTTCTGAATCCAGGCCTCTCCCACTCAATCTCAGCTAGCAAATAAAATGGGTCAGCAAAGGCAGATGGCCTTCAAGGTCAACAGGGGCAAAAAGGAGCCAGGTGAGTGGGGACCCATTATCACTAGGGTGAAAAAAGTGAAATGAGCAATACCACTACTGCCAGATCTGACCACTTTTTAAGAGAACCAAAACAGAACTATCCTTAGGTCGGTATGACCATGTTCTTGCCTGGCTCTCAGCCCCTCAAGGCCCACCTTGACCCACACTCTGCATTCTATACCCATCACCATGCCCTGGCATTTGCTGCACAAATAACCCAGGTCTGCACATCACGTGTATCAAACACATGATGCTGGCTAAATTTTGTTTTCACAGGCACATGTATCAGAATACACTGTCATTTATATAAAATGTAAAGTGAAGGCAACACCTGGTGTTTTCATTTGCCACATCAGTGAACCCTTCCCTACCGTCTGTCTTCCTGAGACCCTGCTGCTTGCTAAGGGGTGACAACCGCAAGAGACAGAGTATCTGTGGGGGCAGATGCAGCAGTCTCCATCAGCACTGGTTCAGCCTGAGGAAGAGGAGAGGCATGGACTGGATCTGGACTTCTATGTGCACTGCGTTACAGCAGATGTGAGAGGCAAGTCTGCAAAGGGTAGTGACATCACTAAGTAAAATTTTAAATATGGGGTATGGAGGGCAAGCAACCCCACACTCCTTGAAAACACTGTAAGTGCAAACATTCTCCTGGGGCCTTCCCTTTGGAATGAGGAAATTCCAACCATTGCTGGTGGCTCTGTTTCCAGTCTGCTTATTACACTCATGCTTCAACCAAGCCAGATGAGGCAAAAGCCTTAACCCCAGGGGGGAGGAGAGGAATGTGTGCAAGCTGCAGGTATGTGAGAGCAATTTTGGAGAGGAATAGCTCACCAATTACACTAGACTGGCTGGCGAGCAAGTTTCAGGGATCTGCCTGTCTCCCCTGAACACTGGTATTGGCGGATGTGCTGCTGCCCCGACTTCTAAATTGGGTGATGAGGATCTGAATTCAGAGCCTCGGGCTTGCCTTTGCAAGCTCTTTATTGTTAAAGAGGTTCCCCTAAAGCACACATTCTAGAAAGACGTTTATTATTGTCTTTAAATTACACATATATACTTGTATCTCTGTGTGGATTTGTACACACGCGTGCAGGGTGTGCACGAGTCCAGAAGAGAGCAACGAAGTCCCAGGAACTGGAGATACAGGTAGATGTGTGCCAACCAACACAGGTGTAGGGAATTGCACCCAGGGCCTCTCCAAGATTGGTACAAACTCTTCACTGCTGTGCTCTCTCTCCAGCCCTAAATCCCAATCCCCTGTTTTGCAGGGACGGATGTATACAAAGTTAATTACCCTTGACAAGTCCACACTCTAGAACTCCAACCTGCCCATTCCCTACCCAGCACTATTACAGCATGTAGCTCTTTGGATGAGAGTCCATCACAGAGAACCAGGAATATTATCCTTTCCCATGACTTCAGGACAACAGCACCTTGCTTCTCAAGTGTTTCAAGGGGATCAGCAGGGGGGAGGAAGGAGGGAGCATCAGAGAGTAAAGGGGGTGAATATGGAGAAAGTACATTAGATACACACATGAAGCTGTTTTAAAGAACCAAGACTTTCTGATCAATGTGCACTAAGAAAGTATTTCAAAACTGCACTTCAAAGAGATTGCCATTGAAAAGGACAGGTGGGGTAAGAAAGAAAGAGGAGGGAAAAGGAAAGCCACCTGGCTGACTGTGTGTGTATACACACACACACACACACACACACACACACACGCACACGCACACGCACGCACACACACATATGTATATCATCAAACCCTTAAGGGTAACAAAAACCTACAAACTGCTAGTTATATGTAAGACTCTCTTCTTAATGTTAGGGACTAAATATAGACAGAGTACTCAGAAAACCCCTGGAGCCTCTTCTAATGGGGCTCCCACCTCCACAGTAACCCCCTCTTAGAAAGAGGCCCAATCACCCAAGTCAGTGGAGGAGACAGGCTGTTGCATCCCAGTGACACTGACCTGAACCGGATAAAATATTGCCTGCAGGGTGGGGAGAGTCTCGGTGAAGAAGTGGTCCCAGACTTCAGCCAGAACCTCAATGCGACTGTCACCTACACATGGGAGAGATGACAGCAGAAAGAAGAGAACATGTCATTACTCTCACAGGACAGCTCCTCCTCCAATGTAAAGCCACACACAGTAGGGGACTTGTAGTGTGAGCTGCTGAGGCCCAGGGAGTACAGGCAAGTGCACAGGGTCTTTGTCCCTGGCCAAAGCCATCATACACAGTAACTGAAATTCAGTATCACTAGTGAGACCCTGAAAGCAAGTCGAGGAACAGCATTTGCAGGGAGTGAGGGGGTGTTTCAGCCGCAAAGTATGACAGCAGCCAGTGTAACGTGAGGCGGTACTGAGGCTGGATGGGACTTATCCTCAGGGGGTCACATGGTGGAGGCCCAGGCCCCAGTGTGGTAGGCAGCAAGTAGGGCTGCACACTTATAATTCCAGCACTTGGAAGGTAAAAGAAAAAGGATCATGAGTTGGATGACAGCCTGGACTACGTATAGTGAATCTGAGGCTAGCCTGTGCTCTGTAAGCAAGACCCTGTCTCATAACAAGAGAAAGAAGAGAATCCTTAAAAGGTGCGGCCCAGTCAGAGGTCACTGGGAACCTGGCCCTTGGAGCAGGAGGCTTCAACAAAGATTTTAAAACATGGGCTCGTCTCTGGCTTCCTCTCATGTGATCTCTTCCACACTTGCCTACCACCACAATGTCACCCACCGTGAGGCTCCTACCATGGTCCTCCTACCATGAGGACACACCAAAGAGTTTGAGCCTCCAAACCAATGAGCCAAGTCGATCCCTTATTGATAAAAGTGATCCCGGGTATTCTGTTATAGCAAAAATTCAGACGGGAAGACTCAACCGAAAACACACAAATGTGCTTTTCTAGCCCAAACTCAGAAAAGAGAGAAGATTTAGGATCACATGATAAATGTTATCCGGGAGTGCACTCAGCATCTTCCGACACTGTGCTAGACTACTCATCAACATGATGCGAGCAGGCCGTTACTGCGTCTCGCAGGCCCAGAGACACCAAGTAACTAGGCCAATGGCCCACAGTCCATCTTCTTTACCTGATTGTTTGGAAGACTGCAGTTTGCACAGTTACACACTGCTCTGTCTGCACTGCCGTTACATACTGCTTTCCTTGAAGTTACATACTCTGGTCTGATTCTGAGTTTCAGCTGTCAGGTGAGAAGCAGAAAGGAGATCTACGGTATCCCCTTCACCCTCTGTAGCTGGGAGGCACCTGCTTACCCTGGCACAAGGAAGTCAAAGGCCACCCACAGGCTAAAGTACTCAGGTCACCTCATGCCACTGAATGGATGAGAGAGGAGAGAGCCTGGTTGAGGTGGCAGCTGCCTAATGACCTAGATGTCAGAGCTGATGGGCTACTGTCTGCTCATCCTGAGCAGAGAAACTGGGTCAGCCAAGGCGAGACACCAAGAGAAGTGTTTGGCAAGACACCATTAGTTCCATGGAACAAATCTTGATAGACTCATTTAGCGTCTTCTGTCTATTAACTTAATGGCCAATAAAAGCAGTGGCTGGGGAGAAAGCACAGAACAAGGACAGAGCTAGTGGCTGACAGCTTCTGGAAGGTCAGGGTGGATGCAGGCCCGTGTCATCCTCTGCTTTCCCTGGCAAAGCGCTAATCAAACATTGCTGGAACAATCCTCCACTAGAACTGGAGAGTCTGGGACAGGTTTGTCCCTCTTACACTTCGTGTGCACAGCACCAAGCTAGGCACATCGACAAACCGCTATGCAAAAGCCTTCATGGAGAAAAAATGGAATGTTCCGAACTTGTAGGTTGTTGCAGATGCCAGGTCTCTCGGGGGACAGGAGGCACGATCTGACCCAGTGAGGTGACATTGCAGAGCAAAACTTTCTAGCTGGTAGGAACATGTTCTGTTTTCTCCTAGAAGAAAGGACACTTCTCCCATTTGGACTACACAGCCGAGAGGATCTGTCTTCTCTATGTCTTCATCTTCAGGTCCATTTCCCCCAGTCTTTGACCTGTGGTTATGCAGGCTTGATCTCAGCCCCTCATCCTTACCAAGCTCCCTCACACCACAGAGCCTTTGCATATGGTAATTCCTCCTCTGCCCAGACTGCTCTTTCCCTTCCTCTTTGCCTAACTTGCCTGTTCAGACTTTATTCATTCTTACAGGAACCTTTCTCCAGTGTATCAATCTGCCCCTCTCTGCAGTGAGAATTTTGGTTTCTTTAAAAACACAGAGATCTTATGGGAAATTTTGCCTTGTGCTGTGCTGCGTGATTTTGCCAGCTGCACGCTGTTTCTGTAAGTGTATGACGTTTGAAATTCTAGGGACTCTTGAGACAGTATATAGATGCTAGAGCCCTGAGAGAGGCTGATGCTCCTCTCTCTTGCTGATACTGCTGCTGGTTGTGGTTCATCAAATGGTCATGCACAGAGAGACGAGCAGAAGAAATTTAATATTCTGATGGTGAAGATCAACCCTGCCACAGAACTCGAAGTTCCTCATCAGCAGGAAGTAGTCTAAACATATCAGGGGCTCCTTTCCCCTCTAACCTTCTTTCTCTCCTATCTAGTGTTTGAGGGTTGAAAGGCTGGGGAAGGGTGGTAGATAAAAGAACCCATAAAGTAGCCAAAAGTTACACAGTACTAGACTCGGTTGCGCTCACCCCAACCTCTAACACACTCACACATGACTGACATATTAATATATGATCTGAATCATATCTGTTCCCATTTCCAGTTTAGCAGCCCCAGAACCTAACGAAGGTCCTGGTGTCCAATTACTGGTGATCAGCCACACAAAACCATGTAAGATGTAAGCAACACTCATTCACTGTAGGAATGATGGTGGAAAAATCAAAGGGTCATTGGGTTTCCTAAATCCAAACTGAACCCAAAGAGGGGCACAAGCTACAGTAGCTTCCCTGTTGATAGCTTTTATCTGAAGCATTCTACAGTGAAGGGCAGGAGGAAGCCTGTGGGGCAGTGCTGGACTTGCTTCCATGCTAGGAGTGGAGGCCTTGTGAGGGCAGAAAGGAGTTCTTCCACCCGGAGCTGGAAGGTACCTTCCAGGAGGTTGGATCTAACTGATGGCTGCAAAGGTCTGGGAGGAAAGAAGGTTTTAGAAAGTGTTCTGTGGGACACAGAAACAAACAAACAAACAAAAGAGGTAAAGTAAAGGAAATGGGTAGCTTCACTTCCAGGAATAGCCTGCAAGTCAAGAGTCAGCTTGAAGGTGAAGGAGGTTTGAAAGGAAGGTTCTAGATGTCTGCCATCAAATCTTTTCTCTGATACACCACAGGCTTTAGACTGTCAGCAGGTCACGGGTTACTATGAAGAAAACCCTCCTGAAAAGGAAGGTCAGTGCAACTGTAGAAAAGACTTAAAACAGCATGGTGTCTCCTGCCCAGCAGCTGTCATTAAGTACAGCTGAAAACAGTAACAAACCCAAGTGTGAGCAGGCATGGTGCCAGAGGACCTGTACTAAGCAATGGCCAGATACAAAGAACCAAACTTCCTGGTCAAAACAAGTCACCACTGATGGATGAATGGGCGAAAAAAAAAAAATTATTTAGCTGTACACTGGAGTATATGATTTCAAAAACACATGGTGTCTTCTGACATGTGACAACATGTATGGACTGGGAGGCCATTAAGTCCCGTGAAAGAAGCCACTACAAAAGCACAATTACTGTACGAATCCTCTTAGTCAAAGCCCTGGAAGCAAGGTGTGAATGGTAGTTGTGAAAACATGAGTTTAGAGTTTCTAGTTTCAAGGTGAAGAACTGGAGGCCACTACACAGAGACAAGAAAAGTCAGTGCAAGGACTGTGGGGTAGTGGCAGGCAGAGACCTAACATCATGTGTTTTACCACATTTCAAATGACTTCTTTATGTTTAGTGTATGTGTGTTGAACCACATGCATACATGCCTTCAGGTGCCCAAGGAAGTCAGAAGGAGTCAGATCCCGAGAGCTCAGTTACAGGCAATAGTGAGCAACCTTCTGATGTGGAGATTAGGAATCGAACCTAGGTCCTCTGAAAGAGCAGCAAGCCCTCTCAATCGATGAACCATCTCTCCAGCTCCAACTTCAAAGAATTTAAAGCCTTGATTTAATAGGTTTTTACAGACTTAAGAGAAACAAGCCACATTCCGAAGAGAAAAAAAGTGTGGGATGTGTGTGTGTGTACATTTCAACCTTTGGTTTTCCCCAAAGGTTTGGGGGGACATTTACTTCAAGGCAAGCACCAGAACTTTCTAGCATCTGTTTCTCATTTTCCTTCTAATTTTGTCTTAGCAGGAACAACATTACTGGACATGTCTTTCTCAGGAAATAGGGGAAAAATGTCTTTCACTGGACATATGCCCTCAATATTCAATCATGTTGTCGTATGTCAGCATGTGTTTTTGAAGCCACATACTCCAGTGTATGACTAGACACAGCCCCGTGAAGCCTGTGTCTGGATGTTCATCTGGCCTATACTGAGAACATAAAGCTAGATCACAAAGAAAAGGTAGACTGACTGTGTGTGTGCAGAGTATGGTGTTATGTATGGTATTATATTTCTCTTATATTCAGCACAAGCCCTCACCCCATTTCATCACTTTCAAATGAGACTCTGAGCTGAGGGTGTAGCTCAATTGATGGCGTACCTGCCTGGCATGCACAAAGCCATGGGCTTAATCTCTAGCACAGCATACACTAGGTACAGTGGTGCATGCCTGTAATCCCAGAACCTGGGAGATGGAGGCAGGAGGATCAATCAGAAGTTCTAGGTCATTTTCCACTACATAGTAAATTTAAGGCCAGCCTAGGATACAAAAGGAGAGGCGGAGAAAGGGACCAAAGAGAGAGGGAGAGAGAAAGAGAGAGGAGGGAGAGAGAGAAAGAGAGAGAGAAAGAGAAACTTTCCAAGATTCACTAGAGAACTAGGGAACAAGCTAAGCCACGTCCCTAAAACCCTTGGTGGAATGGAAGGGGTGGTCATTTCTTTCCTTTGAAACTACCTCCCTTCTCCATCTGTCATTAGATTCTAAAACCACAAACAGGCCAGGAACTTTTTCTTCTTCTGTCAGATCACATCTCACTGGGTGGGAGCCTGCTTGTCCTAATGTCCCCCAAATGGGGAGCCCTTCTATCTAGTATGATTCCAAGAACTATTGCAACGGTGGATGGAGAACAGCCCAGAATAACCCAGATCCACCAGCAGCATCTACAGTAAAGCAAACGCTGCTGCATCCATTCAAAGGACATGTCCATGGAAACCCCTTACCTGGGTCTCCAATAAATCACCCTATCCCAATTCATTCTTTTGCAAAGACAATCTGCGTTGCACGGACAGGGGCAGCTGGTTCAAACCGCTGAATGCGGCAAGAAGCAGGGCTGACTCACTCCCTGGGAGTCTGCTGCTTTTAGACAGAAGCGTCTCAGCTGTGCAAACATCAGAGGCTGAGTCACAGCCCCGTGCACCAGGGCCTCCTACTTGCCTTCACACAGCTTGATCTTCTCCTCCACAAAGGACAGTCCTTTTGCAAGAAGCTGGTTCTGCCAAAAGAGAACAAAGAGCACAAGAGCTGGGTGACTCTGATGGGGAGTGTGCAGCACAGACTTCCCAGGCCCCTTGTGCTAGTCAGACCTCTAAGTTTAAGAAGCCCTTTGTCCTCCTGGAAGGCAAGACCTCAGAGGAACACTAGGAGACACCACACAAACCAAGGGCAGTAAGCCAAAAGCCAAAAGCAGTCACCACCCCACCTCTCAAACTAAGAGATACAGAAAGGGCCCAGCCCAATTCACTGTTTGAGCCATTATTCTTGTAGCTCAGGCTGGCCTCAAACTTGGAACCTTCCTTCCTCTGCCTAGCACATGCATCCTGCCTCTGGGTCAGAAAGCAAGAAACACAGCCCAATGTCAGCTGATGAGGACCTCCTGGCAGCCAAGATGTATGTGAAAGGTTGTCCAGATGACAGAAAGGACAGTAGTCAATCCACCCGAGCACAAATCCCACTTAGACCTTAGAGCAGTGGCTCGAAACCTTCCTAACGCTGCAGTGCTCACGTGGTGGTGATCCCTAACCATAAAATTATTTCACTGCTACTTTATAACTGTAATTTTGCTCCTGTTCTGAATCATAATGTAAATATGTGATATGCAGGGTATCTGATATGGGAGCCCCAAAGAGGCTGTGGCTCATCGACTGAGAGCCACTGCTTTAGAATATCTGCCCCAGAACTTTGAGTCAGTCCAGGTGAGGTTCTCAGAAAGGTCACCTCTGCACTGTTCCAGACTCCTGAATGTCTGGTATCAACACTGCTACTCCAGCCTTCTCCCAAAACAAATCTGCAAGCTCTCTCTCCTTTATCACCTTTCCAAGGCACATATTCCAGGAGGAGGCGATACCATCTTGTCCCTTCACTCTCATTATCTATACTAAGGGATGCAGTGGCAAACTAGGGTGCTAAAAGAAATTTAAAAAAAAATCAGTCCAGGTTATAACATGAATTAATAAATAGTGCCAGGGCTAGGGGCATATCTCAGTAGGTAAGTACTCGCCCGACAAACACGAGGACCTAAGTTTAAATCCCCAGCACTCATGCGGCAGGAGTGTGGCAGTAAATACTTATGACTCCAGCACTCTAAGGGGGTTGGAGCATGAGGCTTCCCCTGAGATTTCCAGTCCACCAGCCTAGCTCCAAGTTCAGTGAGAGATTCAGCCACCAGTATTACAATGGACAGTGAGAGACAGGACATCTGACATCCTGCTTCTGGTCTCCACATACACACAGGAATGTGGACACACACATCCATGAACACTCTGATATTACACATAGTAATACACACACACACACACACACACACACACACTCACCTCAATATGCCCATTAAGCTTTTAGATCCTTGAGGACAGGAACCACCTCTTACGTTAATACCCCACTCGTGCACGATCTTTGTTAAACTTAATCAACTGCCTATTTTGGTGACAAGAATTTTTTTGTATTTTTAAGGAGTCAAGATAAGAAACAGAATGGTTTTCTTTTTTAAGGGGATGGGAGAGGTGACATAGGGTACCTAAAACTGTTGCCATTTTCTTCATTTGGTAAATATTCCTTTGTCCAAATCAGAAGGAATAAATTCTAACAAAGACCCAGAGCCTCCTTCCTGGCCCTTAAGTCTTCTTCCTTCAAGGAGATATTAGAAGGAAAAATATGTGTTTCCAAGGAAAAGGAGTTATTTCTGGCTTAGAAGGGAAATGACACAGAAACCATTCTTTCTAAGGTTCTCATGATGCACAACACGGAAATTCTGTAGCTTAGATCAAAATAAACAGAAACATGGGGTCTGAAGGAGTCGTTCTGGTCATCTAGTCCTTTTCCTCACTTGAAGCCTGTGGTCACCATAGCCTGCTCACATACCGATTTGCTGATATTTAAGGGGCTCCATTTTCCAAGAAGCTAAAACCCCTTGAAAAGCATGCCACTAATGCTTTGATCTTCCAGTAACTGAGGTTAGGTTAGAGTTTCCTTCCCCAGATTCCAACCCACAGGAATGCAGCTCAGATTCCATTAGAAATCCTCCACACAGTGCCTGCTGATTTCTCCAAGATTCTCAGGGGCAGCCCAGCGCCCAGCACCCAGCGTCCCTTCCCTGGAGATCTGCTACCTTGACTCCCTTCTCATTCACACACCAGCAACTTGACCACAGCCATATTCTCTGCTCAGCTGCCAGGGCTGCTCTTGTCCCCACTCCCCATCCCAGGGCACCACTGATCAAGAAAAGGTCTTTTCTCCAGCGAATCTGCAGTCATACAGGCGCCTGCACTCCTGGAAATCCTGCATCTCTTAAGGCCTAGCATTTGAAGGGGCAGCAATTAGAATTCGATGCTCTGCAGGTGCCATCTCTTAAGTTCGCTGAGAGTGTGTGTCTGTATGTGTGTGTGTGCATGTGTGTGTTGTAAGTAAGGTGTGTGGTGGAACATTGCAACATAAAAGGCCAGGGAGTCTGGAGATACCACCTCCCAGAAAGAGTTCGCAGGCCTTCATACCCCAGTGTCCAGGCCACACCCACACTTCCCCACTCTGACCTATACCATTGCTGTCATCATACTCCTAAGGTAGTAATGGGGCGGAGTTAGTGGAGGTATAGGTTTAGGTATGGTGTATAGAGGTCAAGGTTGGACATGTGCCTATTAATTCTTGAACAGAAGCGTGGTGACAGCCATCTTCACTAGGGTCTCGAAGTGCTGTGACATGTTTGCTAATAACTGGGTGGGTCTTATCCCTTCCCGACCCTGTGATCTGTGTGGCACAGTGTAGAGATTGAGAGGCGCTCTTAGGGGCTACCTGACTTCTGTATGTAGCAGTGACAGATCCACGGGAAAGAGATGGAATTCCACAACCCTACTGTAGCCATATTTTCACTTAGCACCAGGCCCTGGAGGTTATGAAGCCCACATCACTGCCATCTACTTTGTCTAAGAAAGGTCTGATTTGGTATCTATGGGACTTAGGCCTGCTCAATGGTTGAGAGACCAAAACCAAGGAAGGGAGACTAAGGAAGAAAGAGGAAGTGAGGAAGAGAAGAAAAAAAAGAAGAGGGGGGAGAATGAGGGAGAGAGGTAAGCTTTAATTCAGGTAGTCTGTATTATTTTTCTAAACATCTGTTCTTCCTGAACCTAAGCTCAAAGAATTCCCATCCCTGCCAAGTGCCTGAATCCAAAACGTTCTGAGCAGACATTTGCCTCTAGGCAGTGGTCACAGAGACTTTTTCTCCTGACCCCTCCCAGACCAATGGCTCTCTCTACCACCTCCCCTGCCAGCTTCAAATCACAAACCACCAGTTCATTAAATAGTAGCTCCTTGGGAAATGACTTAGGACTTGGCAAAGGGCCGGTTATTACTTAACACATCCTTCTGGCACACCATCAGTGAACTTGACCACGGACAAAATAGCACATTAATGAAGTGGCAGAAGGATCCGGAAGTGGAAAGAGCTGACATTTTTTTCCCCTAAGACACAGAGAAATGGGCTGCAAACAGAAAAATGAAGCTTGGGAAAAACTCTGACAAGGATGATTGGAGGAAAGCATTCCAAGCCACAGGCCTTTGAAAGAGAAGGGGGAAAAATCAGCTTATCCTGGGCAGCATGGGGCAGGATGGAGGTACTGCGATGAGCAGAGGAAAGGTTAGGCGTGTGTGGGGTACAGCTTGTCAACCACGTATGTCACCTTTCAAGCAGGGTACCTCCCAACCCAGTCAGAGGGACTCAGGGGAAAAAAGTAAATAAGAAGGTTAGGGGGGAATAATGCTAACCCCACCTTCCCAGGAAAAAGAACTCCATGCCAAACAGATTCCCGGCATGTACCACCATTCCTGGCTTCTGGGACGTTAGGAATTGAACACACAGCCTCCTGGATGCTTGCCAAATGAGCTACATACCCAGCCTTCGTCAGAACTCTCAGAAGGGGCATCGGAGAAAGCTTTCCATAGTAAACAAAACTTCAAAACAACCTTTGTTTCCCATGACCACTGGACATTCGGCCATGTCTACTCACTGTCACACCCCACGTGCAGCACATACAGAAGCTTGCTAGGCCTTCAATTTGTCTCCCCACTAATCCTGACTCATCTCAGTCCTTATCCGGTCTGTAAGCAATCGCTCAATTTCACACATAGTGGGCTCCTGAAACCCATATAGTGGGTTCCCACACACAACAGGCCTGCATGACATCAAAAGAATCCTGCTCCCATTGAGCCAAGAAGGGTGATAGATAAAAGCCTCCACCACACCTCCTTCCTAGAGCTCATCTTCAGATGATGTATTTTCAGCATTCTGTGCCCATATGCATTTTTCCCTCACAATTAAACCCAAATCCAATGAAGCCAATGATCCATTACCTCATTGATTTCCATCTTTATCTAAAAACCATTAAGGCTGAAGTTTATCAATTTCAAGACTTATTTTTCCACTAGTTTCATAAAGTATGAGAAAAGCGCAATAAAAACACTCAGACAATTGCACAGAATTCATGTGACTGCTCCGGAGCCTGGGGGCAAGAAAGCTTTGGAAAGGTAACTCCTGGCTGGCTGGCCGCATACTCTTTGTACCCTCACTTAGATAGCTCCACCTCAGAGGTCACGGTGGCCACCAGGAACTTCTGGTCCACTCAGGTGTTCAGGCTTCACCATGCCTTTGTCCCAAATGCCATTCCAACCTCAATGCTAATGACCTCCTCACTTAAAAACATCACTCAGCCTCCCAGTCAAGCAGCTTAGTTTACTGGCCCCATCCCTAACCTATAGAGAGTATTCATGGAATTCCCCTTCCTCCCAGCTGTTTACCTCATACTCTCTGTCTCCTTCTGGGGAATTGTGCTTTTTAATTGACATCTTCTGAGACGGATCAAAAAAGGGAGCAGTACCTTTTCTCCACCATTCAGTTTAGATTTGAAAATCCCAAGAGTTATTCTCATGACCCTGTCTTATCTGTCCCATACAAGTCCCGTTTTCCTAAGTACTGATTTATTCTGGACCTGATCTGAAGAGCCTGCCATCCATACCCACCACCAATCAATATTACCATGTGTCCTGCTGGTCGTTGAGTCACTTATATTCCTGCATTGTTCACAGTTTTAAAACTCCACTCTGCCTACGACCCCCTCACCACCAATCTCCTCTCTCAACAACTTCCAAGTGCACATTTCCCTAGTACTACGATGATTAGTCTTTTCCTGTGGCTCTTGCAGCAATCAGACAAACAAATATATGCACATACCTATCTATTCACATACGCGTATGTAATAATATGCACATGTGCGTGCCCACAGTCGTTCCAGACTCCCTGCCTGGGCTTTTACTGTCCCACCACACCTTACTTACAACACCAACACACACGCCCACACACACTCATCAAACACACACCAAGGCATCCATGACCTATTGCTAATGATAGTGTTCGTGTTTCTCTCTTCCCTAACACTAACTCTCTCTGACTTGAGCTCAGTTTCTATATGAAGCAAAACTCTGAATTCCACCAAAAGAAATGAAACCTTCTGGGCTTGGGGCAAGGTTTTTAGCAAACAGAACAACCCACAGATGGAGAACTGAGAAAGTAAGGAATTTGATAGCCTGCACAGCACCCCCATACTTTGAACCACAGAGATACCTTACTAGGCAATCCAAAAATGGAGATCATTTTATAATATCCATTTTCAAGCACAACAGAGAACCAATTATCCCTCCAAGCAGTCACTAGGATAGAGTTCTACTCTGAAACCTCAATCTTCCTCCCAGGCACAATTCAAAACAGACAGGAGGAAAAGGGGTGGGTGGGGTGGGAGTCAATACTGGAAATGTCAGAAATTTCTCTGGCCAGCGCCTCATAGAAAAATCTATTCAGGCTCCTGAAGACCAAATAGGCTGTCTTCTCTGTGTGCAGACCAGAGATAAGCACCACTCTTTTTTTTTTCCTACCTGCTGCCCCTGCCCTCACCTCAGGTCGTTTTCATTATTCCTCCCCGTGGATAGTCTTTCTTTAAAATTGTAAAATAAAAATGTTCGCTTGCGCCAGTGAAAGCAGAGCCCCAGATACAAAGAGCTCTGTTTGTGGCTCTGCAGATGATGAGCTTCACTGGGAGGAGGGCTTGAAGAGGGGGCAGACCTCACTCCCAATGCAGGTGCCTGGGGAAAGGGTCTAAGCCTCACCCCGAGGAGCCCAGGGCCGAGGGAGCTTGTTTACAGTCTTCTGAGCAAACAAGGTTTAGGGACTTTCCTGATAGTGCTAGGCCTCCCTCTGCTTCCCACAGGCACCCACACTTTCCTCCAGGTCCTTCTCTGTTGGAGCCTCTTAGGGCTTTGTCCCTGTATTCTGTGAAGCTGAGCCTGACTCTCTCCTGGGTGGAGATTTCTTGTGCAGCTTTGGAAGCCTCCTCAGTGGCGCCCAGACCCAGGCTTCCCACCTGAATGTCTCCTGAACCATCTTCACCATGTCCCTCCCCGACCCCCACAGCCAGAGCCACCTGCATTGTCATCCTTCATGTGCCATTTTGTTGTTCCTCAAGCTGCTTGTCAAAATTGTCACTGTGTGTTAAAAGAAACTGGTAGCAGCACCACTTACAACAAGTGGAAGATCACTCAGAAATTAACTCATAGCAAACAAAGCAAAGACACAGAACCTTAGCCGGTCAAGTATCCCTTCCTAAGGTTGCCAAGTAAAAGGCCAGCTCCGGCTTCCTTCAATAAAGAGGCTGCTAAGTCCCAGAAGACCGCACAGACTTTCTCTGGCATGAATGTAAGGGCTAGAGCAAACATTTTAAAAGAGAAGTGAGATGGAGAGATGGCTCAGCTCTTCCAGAGGTCCTGAGTTCAATTCCCAGCAACCACACAGTGGCTAACAACCACCTATATCTATAACGGGGTCTGATGCTCTCTTCTGTCATCCAGGCATCCATGTAAACAGAGTGCTCGTATGGATAAACAAATAAATCTTAAAAAAAATAAAAAGGAAGCACGTTCTAAGCCTGAACTCTGATATTACTCATTGCCTTTGTTTAGGCCCCTACATGTCATTTCTGGCCTGTATGGCAGAAAATCCCTCCTGCTCTCCCTAAAACATTGACAGAACATAAATGGGGGGGAGGGGCGGGGGGAAGTAAATGCTTAGAAACAACCCCAGGAGGTGGAGCTATACACTGCAGCTTCAAAAAACAAAAACTTAAAATCTACATTAGAAGAGTGTCTAGCAGGAGCCCCACCAGGAGACCAACAAAACCAAAAGTTCTGAGCCCAGGAGGTCCTGCAGAAACTGCTGCACCAAAGGAGGACCATGCACGGAATGGACCTAGCCCCCCTGCTCAGATATGTCCGACTGGTAGTTCAGTCTCCATGTGGATCTCTGAGTGAGGGGAGCAAGGCCTGCCTCCATCATGAACTCAGTTGACTGCCCGTTTTGATGCAGCCTTGCCAGGCCACACAGGAAGAGGAGCTCAGCAGTCCGGATGAGACTTATCAGGGTATGAGCAGATGGCAATAGTGGAGAAGTCCCCCTTTCAGTGGACTAAGGGAAGGGGATGGAGAGAAGAGGGAAGGAAGGTGGGACTGGGGGAGTTGAGGGAGGGGGCTTCAATTGGGATATATAATGAATAAATTGTGAAGAAAAAATTTAAAAAATAATAATAATAAAAGAAGAGTGTCTAGGAGAGCCCTTTTCCAGTTTAACACGGTAAATAAGGAAAACCCTAGATTCAAAGATCTGATAATTAGTCCCCACACCACACCCCAAGAAAAAAGCCTCACCAAGCACCTTCTCTAGCTAGGTTCCTGGTAGGAAATGACATGTGGTTATTAGTTTTGAAGTATCTGGCGTCTTTGTAAGCAGTATTAGCCGCCCTCAAAAAACCTCAGGGCTTCCCATAGGCACAAGTCCCCACCAGACACACCCTTCCTGGGGGTAGCCCCCAACGCCAAAAGACAGCTGACATTTAAAACTTGACTGAAACCACACAAACCCCCATCTCTCTGAAATGTCAAGGCAGAAGGCAGCCCAGGCCAGCAGGCTTCTTAGCAGCCTTGCTTCAAATCAATCAATAGAGACCACAGCGGGGCAGAGTGAGGTAGAGGCTGACCTTTGAGTGAAGGGCAAATGAAATGATGCACAGTCGGGACTCCCTTTCTCAGTCTGAGTCTTCAGTCTCCCCTCCTGACCCCTTTTAGAGATGCCAGCATCCAAGCAGCTGAGGATGACCTGACTTAATTCCAGCCTTCCTCTGGATCTTAATCTGTCCAGATTTAGAGTTCCTGTTTTCTGGCGTGTATGTGCAAGCGTGCGCGTGCGTGTGCACATCACAAGCACATGTGTATATGCATTTGTGCTTGAGTCATTCTATAAGAGTTGACATTTCCTAACACTTGAGTCAAAAAAACAAAATGATGTTTGGATTTCTAACAGCAAAAATCCCTCCAAACAGTGTTAAAATTTTGCTCTATTTGGACACAAAATAACAACAAACTGCAACCAAGATTATATATGTATTCACAGTCCCTTTCCCATTCCAATGGATGGGCTGTGCCTCAGAATAATAAGTAAGCATACATTTAACAAAAA
The DNA here is from genome assembly GCF_030254825.1 of Meriones unguiculatus. Classification (NCBI taxonomy): domain Eukaryota; kingdom Metazoa; phylum Chordata; class Mammalia; order Rodentia; family Muridae; genus Meriones; species Meriones unguiculatus. Next base: position 39,703,427 of record NC_083365.1, on the reverse strand, counting down.
CTATTACTCTCTTATTTTGTGCTGGCCAGAAAGGGCTTTGTAAATAACAATTTATTTAGTCCCTACAGTAATCTTATTCAGGTAGGTCCTAAAGGTTATCTCATGGTTTTGTAGAAAAGAAAATTGAAACAGGGAGAAACAGTAACTTGCTCATGGTAACACACTCAGTAAATAGTGTGCTGGGCCCTGAACCTGGGAGCCTGCCTCAGTGGTCCGTGATCTTGACTACCAAGCTATGTGGTCTGCTACAGCTGGCACTGAGCTCTCCACTGCTGTTATTTCATGCAAACCACACGTGGGGTAAACTATATTTTTGTTCTTATCTTACAAATGAGGAAAGTGAGACAGACAGAAATGAAGCAGCTCGCCTCAACCCACCTAGCAAATGAGTGAGAAGTAGGGGCGCTGACTTCATGGACGCATCATATAGCTGTCACCCCAGCAGCCCCTGAACACCTCTGGTCAGAGTTAAGGGAGCAGCTTATGTCTATGACTTAGAAACTGTCCTTTGCAGAGAAAGACAGAAACCTGGAACCTTGACATTTCTGGCCCCACAACACTGTGTAGGCAGAAGGGAAGTCTGACTGTCATATCTAATCCTGCTGTCAACAGAACATACCAGGAGGCTGAGTGACAAAGAATAATCTGCCCAAAAGGCACAGACACCTAACCCAACTGAGCAAAACACACAGGACAGGAGGAGTTTAGGGCAGTGGTGGGAGTCAGGTTCCTCTGGGTGAAACTATGTTGCCAGCAACAGTAGGCAGACTCTGTCTTCCCGCCTGTGCCCAAGAGCTGGACAGCACAGCTATGCAGAGACTGCATGACCTGCGATACACAACCCACAAAAGAAGCAGAGAAGAGAGAAGACTGCCCTCGAGAAAGCATGCCCTGCACACATTTGCACACTGCCATCCATGCCACTCTTCCTCCTTCTGCTTTATCCTGGACACTTTTTTCTTTTCCTCATAGAGATGCCATCTCTTCTGCAAGTTAATTACAACATACTTTAAAGCCTCAGAGGCACAATTTCTCATATGGTGAGGACAGACAGATGGAACCCAAATAAGCAACAATTTTTTAACAATATAAATGAGTCCCGAGACACAAAAGCCTGCGACTCACTGCAAGGGATCTGACTACTCTCCACTGATGTCAGGGACCAGGCTGGCCCAGCAGCCCCTTACAGCCACTGCAGCAAATGTAACTGTAGGCACTGAAGGAACACGCAAATAGGCAGTAGTGACGCCCCGTCGGTGTGTCAATGGCATGTGTAAATGGGTGCTGGGACCCTCTGAGCTTACCTGGAAATAGTCTGTAATGAATGATCCAAGTTCACTCTTCAGCAGCCTCCTGGGGAGAGAGAGACACACGGAAACAGTCAGGCAGCTGTTGGTGTGAACACAGCTGCTGAAGACCTGCTCCAGTGGATGATGGATGGCACAGGGCTCATCATGGACGACAATGTGTTTAGCAGCGGTACAGGGGTGGAATCTAGGCTCCTCGCTCCTAGTAGAGCCCTCCACCCCCCAATGCAACCACAGAACTTATACCAATAAGCGTTTTATTGTCTAAAAAAAAAACTTTTCATACATTCCCAACCAAAGGTTTAAAGCATATGTAGGATGGCAGAGTTGTTACAACTACTGTAGAGATGTCATGCCCACCCCCACCTTACACATTAATCCAAGAGCCAAGGTTCAAACGTGGATCTTCTGCAAACCTAACACCTTTTCTTATAACTCCACTTCTCCTCTTCTAAGTCCATCAGAGTCTCCCAGACTTGAAACTCACTTGAAATTAATGATATGTTGGGGTTGGTCTCATCTCATCCTGAATGTACTGGGGCAAAAGGGACACACAGTGAGAACTGGCTTTCTGGCCACCTAACACATTTATTTACTGAGCGGCCCTGTATGTTCCCACACATTGTTCTGGCTCCAGGTCCAGCATGGTGAAGAAGACACATAAGGTCTCTGCTCTCATAAGAGTTTCTACACTTGGGTGAAGAGAGTAGATAAATAGCATAAACACACTAACTGCATAAAAATAATAAAACATTCGGTAGGTAATAGCAAGGCATCCTAAGTGCTAAAAATCTAAACAAACAGATCTGGACACCAGATTTCCTTCCCCTGTAACAAATAATGAGCCCATCCGTACTGATCCATCTTGAATTTGAGCCAGACAAGGTGAGAAGAAGCTAAAAACAAGAAAAACTGGCTCCTGAATCCACTGAGTTCTCTAGGGAACAAAATCTCCCGGACTTAAACGTTCTCACTGCCTCTCCCACCTGCTATGGTTATTAAGGAGCAAATGCTCAAATTTCTGACAGTCTTGCTGGGTATTAACTTCCCTCAAAACACGCTCACACATGTCGCTGATGAATAAACAGGCGGGTACAGCAGTATGTCATTATGTGCATAAAACAGGAACAAGAATTTGGGGACAGAACAAGAGATAAACACTCAGTTTGAAGTTTCCAGAAAAGCCTGGAAAGATGAAACCACATGAAAAATACAATCCTTTTCCCACAGCAGAAAATATGTTAGGTGGTAAATGAAGCATTTTGAAGTTCAACTTAATGGCGGGCAAACTAGGAGCCACCCCAGCAATGCACCCCAGGGGTTCTCCAAGATGTGGGCAGGTCTAATGGGAGATGGAAATGGATCAAAAGCTATTGGGCTAGGGCTGAAGAGACGGTGCAGCCGTTAAGAGCTCTGGCTGCTCTTGCAAAGGTTGTGTTCCCAGCAGCCAGATGGAGGCTCATAAATCTGTTATTCTGTTACTCCTGTCTTAAGAGATGCTGCAGCTGAGGTTCAGGGAAGGGAACAAATGCCTGTCCAGGCCACCTAACCCCAGGAAAAACTCTCCCACCTTACGCTATAAATGTATAGCTATCTGTAACTCCAATTCCAGATGATCCTACGCCCTCTTCTGATCTCCACGGTTACTAGGCATACATGTGGTACACATACACACCCACAGGCAAACATTCATACATATGAAACAAAAATAAACAAAATTTTTAGGCAAAGTCTTGGGAGAGAATGTCTCGAGAGAGACCATGTCTTGGGAGAGAAGACAGAACTGAGCTGAGCAGCCAGCATGGACGCTTCGAAGCAGAATGAGACAAGGAGTCTGCCTCTGACCAAGAAGCAAAAATGCCTCCTGACAGTCTTTTTGGCTAGGCTCAAGACTATGGGTGAAGAAGCCGAGGTTGTGAATACATAGAAGAGGCAAGTCCTATCAGACAGCCCATGTCGCACGATGCTTAGAGACTAACATAACACTGAGATCAAATGACATGCTCTGGAATTGCTAAGCTTCACGGTCAACTTTATGGGATTTTGAATCACCATAGAAACACACCTCTGGGTATTTCCAGAAAGTCTTAGAGGAGCCGAGAAGACCCACATTGTGAGTGGACACAGCCCAAAGAAAGATGACTCTCTCCTCGACCTGTTACCAACTGTCACAGCTCCTCTCATGTGGGATGGCTGAAGAGCAGGGCTTGTGAGCCCATCCCCATCCATGCTGGAATTTTGGCTGGCTTAAACTCATGTAAGTCTTACTCACAGGATCGCAGCTCCTGTGAATTCTTGAGGCACCTTGGTTTTTAGACTCATGGAACACTTTCGAAATAACACAGAAAAACACAAGGCTGAGGGTTCACCTCTCCTTTCCAGGGAAGAGACTGAAGAACATTGAAGCTATGATTGGAGATTAAGGAGCCCCATGGCACCAGAAATATGCATTTCTGTGCATATTCCTATATATGCAGAAAGACATGCTAGAAGACTACTCTAGCATGAGATACTGTTAAGATAACTTCTGCCTTTAAAAAGGAGTAAATGGAAACTAGGGGTACAGTAGAGATTCTCCACCTTATACATTTTTATAAGGCAGGCACACACACATACACACACGAAGGGATATGCTCATGTATGTCTATTAAAATGTAGAGACCCGAGGTCAACCACAGGTGTTCCCTGGAAGCCATCCATCTTGTTTTTGAAACAAGGTCTCTCTCTCACTAGGACCTGTGGCTCACCGATTTAACTGGGATAGCTGAGCATGAAGATGCAAGGATCCTCCTGGCTCTGCCTTCCCAGTACTGTAATTGCAAATACCTACCACAGTGCCCAGCTATTTTCACGGGCACTGGGGACCAAACTCAGCTCCACGCACTTACGTGGCTACACTTTACCACTGAGCTGTCTCCCCAGCCCCAGCTATAGCACTTTTGAACTGTAGGAATACAATCATGCCCAAAGCACTTTTCAAAAAGATTCTGAAAATTAACGGTAGCCACCACCAAGGTCGCTGAGGATGGTCTGAAACCCAAGAAAGGAGTGTGGGAGTAAATTCCAAGCAAGGGCATAATATCAGGAAGCAGGCATAGGGGTGACAGAATCCTGACAGTTTTACGAACCTGAACTTGCAGCCCTCCCTGGGCTGGTAACCTGAGAACCACTGTTCCAAGGGGACACAGAGGAGGAGGAGGTGAGGAAAGGGAGCCAGAGCCAGGGGACAGGAGCAGTGCTGGCTGGTCAACCTGCGGGCAGACCACAAGTGTGTCCGGTTACACAGCTGCCTCTACACTGTCTATTCTGCTTGTCCTTGTCTGACAAAAGAAGGACACCTCTACCTTAAAAAGAAAAAAAAAAAATCTCTATTCATGTGTCAGCCAAAATGAGAGTTAGGAGGCCTGCAACACTTCCACCTCCGTCCATAGCCACCCTGACGGTAAAAACATTGGAAAGAGGTTCTTGCCCTCTTCCCATCACTTATTGGGCTACGGAAAGCAGTCCTCAAGAAGTTGGAATCTCCCCAAGAACCCCATGCTCAAATAGGGAAAATGCAGAACCCTGGTGCCAGTCAAAGGGGACGAAGATTTCATGTACACTGTCAACTTGTCAGAAAGTCTGGACCTGAGTCAATGATGGGTCAGTGACAGTCAGGACCACACCTTGACCAAGACTGCTTAGTTATACATACCTCTTGCGTTCTATTTAAGAATAAATGTTGTTTGTTTGTTTGTTTTTGAGACAGGGTTTCTCTGTGTAGCCCTGACTGTCCTATGTAGTCTAGGCTGGACTTGAACTCACAGAGATCTGCCTGCCTCTGCCTCCCTGAGCCCTGAGATTATAGACATGCACTACTGAGACTAAATCTTATGCCAGGACCCCAAAGATGGACCTGGGGACTCACTAGATCCATTTGCTCCTTTTTAAACACGACTATAATGAATTAATCTCCTTTTTCTGCTTTTCACCACTGCTTGTTTTTTAATTAGCTATTTTGGACATGTGACTGAGTCCAGCTTCTTAGGGCAGCTAGAGCCCAGACTCTGACCCTAACTCGGGTAACACTGCTATCTCCAGTGGAATCTAGTCAATGTTGCCCATCTGATGGGCACACTCGGCACCTCCTCCCCACTGAAATGGAACAGAGAAACTGGCAGAGAAAACAGGAAGCTCAGCAGTTAATTCCACTAATTAATTCTTTGATCCATATTAATTTACTAGAAACCTGTTAGGTATTAGCTGTGGTGGTGAGAGCAAGAAGGAGAAGAAAGAAAACTCAGACAAGGGTCTCTTCCCTGACCAGAGTCTTCATTCAAAAGCTGAAATTTCTTTAAAAATTTGGCTGAGGGCCTGAGTTGGAGCCTTGAAACCTAAGTTAAAAAAAAAAAAAACAAAAAACAGGCATGGTAGCATGCACTTGTAATCCCAGAGCTGGGGACGCAAGGACAGGCAGAACCTCTGGGGCTCACAGGCCAGACAGAACTGCTAAAGCCAGGTCACAGAGACTCAGTATACAGAATGGATGGCTCCTAAGTAATGACACCCAGGGTCATTCTCTGGTCCATACATATGCATGTGCCTGTACACATATAAACACACACACACACAAATACAGATACACAAAACACACATACACACAGTTACATACACACATATACACACAGACACACCATACACACTCACACACAGAGACACATACACTCATGCATACAGGACACACACAGACACACCACACACACAGGGAGACATACACACAAAGACACATACAGACACATATACACAGAGACACATAAACGGACATATACTCAGACACACATAGATATATGCATAGAGAGACAGACATAAACACACACAGTCACGCATACATACTCACAGAGAGGCACACATAGAAAGACAGACACACCACATAGTTACATGCGACATACACACAGACACACTCAGGAACCAGAGATACTGGTCTAAATCACAGCAGGATAATCCCTCGCCTACACTCACCATACCCTTCCTCATCAAGTTTATCTAGTTCATGGGTAAAACATACAAAGAAAAGCTGGCTGGATTCAGGAGATGGCATTCTGTAATTCCCAAGATATGAAAAGGCTAGAAGCTTAGAATCTAACGACCTACCTTCTATGTTCCCTAGTCTTTCCTAAGGTTTCTTCCCTGTTGACAGAAATGCAATTATTTGCAAGGACAAATTAAAATAATAAGGAATAAGTACAAATTGTACCTAGGACCGGTGTCTCTTTCTCTAAGTCGATTCACTTCATGTGTGTCAGGCTGTGACACGCACGACAGTTGTTATTCCTGTGTTTTGGCCTAAGCAGTGTCTGCAGAAAAGCAGAAACGGCCCTGTTTCCAACCAAGAAGCTGACCTCGGTGACGGCAGCTCATTAAATCTGGAAGCGGCTGCCTGGGTCTGAATACCGAAGGCCACTTCCCTGCTACTGACTGCTGTAAGCAAGCACATGCCTTCCACCCTCCTGCTCCTGGTCCTCGGAGAATGGGTAGATAGTGAGACCCCACAGAGCAGGATGACTGCAAAAGGCGAGTGGGTTTCATCTTCGAGATGTTTTTGTAGACGGGCTCCTGGCTGTGGTAAGTCTTGGCAAGGGTTTGTCAAGAGGAGTCTACCAGGTCTGCCGGACTCTGAAGCCGACAGCCCTAGGACTCCACCCTTCTTCTCCTTGACACCTCCCCAGGACAGCTGGCTGGCTTTGCCCAACCTGAGATTTCGGCCCTGGGAACATGTGAATGGATGTTAGGCCCAGAGCCCAGCACTCAAAGGGCTAGAGGGTAGACATCACGTGGGGAAAAGAGTTGCTGTGGCTGGAGGCGGATGTGAAAGGCCCCTCTGGTCCGGGCCACACCCACGTGATCAGTTTCACATTCCCAGACCCCTGGCCTCCTTTGACAGCAAACTTCTGCTCACAGTCACTCCACCACAAGCGGCTAAATTAGAAGGAAGTCAGGGAGCCAGAAGCAATGGGAAGCAGTGAAAGCAGAAATGGCATGAAGTTCAGTCAGAAGGCAAAAGGAGCCACAACAGAGAAAAAGGGAACACCCCAACACCTGCCCAGGCTGATCAGCTGTGCTGCCACCCCCCCCCACCCCCCCACCCCCCGGTCATAAGACTTCCTGTGATGACACAGACCGGGGATTCTCAACCTCCTTTGGGGGGTCGAATATCCGGTATTTTGCCTAACAGATATTTACATTCTGATTTGTAACAGTAGCAAAATTACAGTTATGAAGTAGCAACAAAATAAAGCTATGGTGGGGGAGAGGTCATGACAGCATTGAGAACTGTATTAAAGGGTTGCAGGGTAAGGAAGGTTGAGAACCACTGATACAGACCCTTGCTTGTATCCTCCTCATACAATGCCGTCTACAGGGTCTCCACTCTTGTGTCGGCCTGGAGGTAAAGCAGACAGCTCCAAAGTTGGGTTCCAGCCAGCAGAAGGGACCCTGAGAAGCTATCTGACCCCTGCACATAGGCGTAGAGGGCTGGGGCTAGAGGAGTGGGAGGCCAAGTCCTCCAGTTTGTCAACTTGCTTCAGCTGTCTTCCCGGTTAACACAGAGATAAGGAGGCCACACTGGGCAGGTGCCACCATTCAGCCAGGCTAGATCAAGAAAGCCATACTGGTTATTAAATATTTGGCCAACCCAAGTTCTCCCTAGGCCCTTCTCTGGGACCCGCTTTGACTGCTTCAAAATCCAGGAACAGCAAGGCCCTCCAGGTAGGGCTCTAAGCCAGAAGTCAGAACTGTGCTCATCCATCCTGACTGTTCTTCCTCTGAAGACCCCACCCAGCAGCCACCACAGGGCCTGTTGGGAGGCAACAGCCTTTAAGGAGTAACAGACGAAAGCTTTCCTTTCCAAATCCTGTGGCCTATTCCACTGGGGTTGGTGTCCCTTGGTTGGGGCACAGTGCTACCAGCTTCACGTATCTCTGTCTTCGCCCCTGCAGGAGAACCCTGAGGGAAAGGGATGCTCCCAATAATGGGCACAAACAAAGCTCCTAATTCTGAGGTACATGTGTGGGGCAGCTTACACATACTGGAATACTCCAATGGCCTCCAAGGTGGGAGTCTCCCATGCTGCCCTCCTCTGCCCATAGAAAACTAATGCAATGCACAGAGAACACATCCTATCTACAGGGGAAGACAGCAAGGTAGGGAGGGAGGGAATATGAACACTGAGGGCTGAGGAAATTTCCTCTGAAAACCAGCAGGCAAGTCTCAGACCCCATGACTGACCAAAGACCAGACTGTGGGGTCTAATATTGCCAGATTGGAACTTTCCAGAAAGTCTAGAAACCTTGAATTTTAGGGAAGAGCAGATTTCTACACAATATTTAGACCAACACATGGGCCAGCTGCACTGGTCTCTAGTTAAAGACCTTCCTGTCCCCGAAGACAAGCTTGTTTCTCAACTGCAGCACAATACGCCAACATGAGATCAACAGCGCCAAATGAGGTCAAAAGACAGACCTGACAGTCGGAGGCCAGCCTGGGCTACAAGGGAGTTCCAGGCTAACTGAGGCTACATGATGAGACCTGTCTCAAAAAGAAAGAACAGGAAAGACAGGCCTATTTTCTCCCAAACTAGGGTATTATTTTTAAAGACATCATCCCTAGCTCCATACTTCAAGATCTTTTAGTGAGGCTGTACCCGCCAGGGGCATCGGGCCCGACTATGGCCTGTGCCAGCACTTTGGGACTCTGGTATCTTCTGACAACATGGAGGGCTGAGTTGAAGCCCCAGAACTACCTGCAGCGATGACCCCAGTGATTTAGTCCACCTCTGTGCACTTGTACTTTCCTCATCCATATAACAGACGGACAGCCTCCATCTTCAGGACATGACACTTGTACAAGAATGAGCATACACACAACCTTGGAAGGGCCTGACATGTTTCTGCTCAACAGGCACTTGCTATAGTCATTGCCTCAGAGAATCGTGCCTCAGGCTGGTGTCAGTCTCATCAGCCACTTGGGTGGGACTTAAGTATCCCCTCTTCTCATCCCCCTGCAATGCTTTTCCCAGCTGCCGTTTCCACTTCAGTCAGCAGGCTCAGAGAGATGGGACCATCTAAGGGACTTCCTTCTGGAATCTGGGCATCCAACGCCTCAGACGGAAGTCTCACGTCAGACCAGTCAGAGATCAGCAGTCACCAAAGCATCCTCTCCTTAAAAATCTCTGGGGTTCCCTTTATACCATCATCTTCCTCCCCAAGAACAGAAGTGATGTGATGGAAAGAGGAGGAAAATGAACATTTTTTTGCCTCAGGCTAGCTGCAAATAACTCATCTACAGCTTCCCAAAGCCTTGCCTCTGAGTACTTATTTCTGCAGACAGAAAGTCCTCCCAGGAGCTGAGGGTATGAGGTGAGAAATGGAAAGACAGTTATGTCCTCAACTGCCCTGTACCTGACTGCCACTTGCTCACCCCTCAGGTTTCAACTCAGGAGTCAACCCTGTCCCCACCCTAAACCCATGTGCTGCCACCCTACTTGAAACACCATATGATGAGTGCCTGCCCAGTTCCTCTCTAATACAAGCTCTGGACCACCCGCCACAATGGCTGCCTCCAAACATGTCAAGGACCAGGCAGAAACCATCACAAACATTCAATAAGTGAATAACAATACCAATAACCCTTCCATCTATACACCCCAACCCAGGTTCTCAAAGGAACCAGTAAACTTCAATTTTTATTTTCTTCCTCACTGTTCTCTTTCTGGAGACCTAAAAGCAGAAGAATCTGTTTGCTAAGGAAGAAGGTGATCAGGACTCAGCCACTCCTGCTTCTAGAAGATTCCTGAAACTCAGACTTCCAATCAGGGATTAGGCTGGAGATTTGAACACCACATCTAAGCTCCGGAGAATTCAGACAGGAAGGTGTGCAGGCTGAGCCAGCACTGGGAACAGTGGTGACTGGCAATTTAGCCAGAATAAGTCTATTCAGAAAGGTCATCCCCTTGCCTTTGGGGACATCGAATCATGCTCTGCTTCCTAAGGCAGTTGCAAATAGAAAATATTCTGATTTATGGTTTTCATATTCACAAAACAGGTGCCTCGACTTTCATTTAGGGAAAACTGGCCACTCTGGTTTGGATGGGATTACTCTTAAGGTCTGGAAATACTTGTCTCTAAATTCAATATTATGTTTTAGAACTTGGCCAAACTTGGACCAAAGTTCTTCCCTGTACAGACTTCAAAGGCTATCTGCAAAGACAGTGTTTTCAATAACACATCTTAAAAAGAAAGGTCTGATACTTGCACTGACTTCATTATAAGATCCAGTTGCACAAACGCCTGCCTTCGGCCAGCCTGCACCCGGGCTACACACATCCACGTCTCCCAGGTGCATCCTGACTGCACTGCTAGACAGAGAGCCATGAAGGCTGTCAGCAAAGAGCCACTGCACAAGTGTGAGGACCTGCATTCTTATCCAAGATCCACATAAAAGTGAGCATGGTGGCTGGGGTCTATAAAGCCAGCACTGGGATGGGGGCTGTTTCCGAGATCTCACGGGCCTCCCAGCTTAGTCAGACAGATGTGCCCCAGGTTCAGTGTCTCAAAAAACAAGGTGAAAACCCTAAGGCGTGTGTGTGTGTGTGTGTGTGTGTGTGTGTGTGTGCGCGCGCGCGTGTGTATGTCTACCTGTGAAGCACATTCACACAGGTGCCCCAGCAGACCAGAAATAAATCACAAAATTAATAAGATGGAAAGCATCCAAAGAAGACACTTGATTTCAACCTCTGCCAACTCCTCAAGTGTACACACTGACACAGACACAGACACACACACACAAGGGGGAGGGAGAAGGCAGGGGAGGAGATGGGGAAGAAAGGGAAGGTGGAAGGGGCCAAGCCTGGCTAGGACCAGAGACCCAGGGGAGAGGAATCAAGTTTTAGCACTAGACTTGGGTGATTATCAGAAGGTTTATTACTGCTTGGCTGAATAGAGTGGAGAACTGAGAGAGTCATTTCCTCTTAGACTTGGTCTCCACAGAAAGAAGAAATAGCTATCTGTCCTTATAAGAACTCAGCCTCACCCAGACTCCAGTTCCAAGCACGCTCTTTGAGTGGCCCATCCAATTCTCAGGTTCAAAGTGAGCTCACCTCATCCAAACACTGGGGAAATCTTCACACTGGTTCTGCCCCCAAGACAACTGATCACACTGCCCTGTGGGCTCATTTAACCCCCAATTATTCCCAAGTGCTCATCAGAACAGCCTACTATTCACTGAACATTTTTTTGTCTATCAGACTTTGTGCTAAGGCCACTTAAGCAAGATATCAGTCCTCTCAACTGCCAAGAGGTTTGTTGCTATTATCACCCACATTTTATGAAAGGAAAAACAAACACAGGAAAATTAAGCAACTTCCCCAAGCTCATAGGGATTAACTAGCCCGGGTTCCCCAGGCTCTGAATCCAGTGGTGACAGGCTTTCACATTAAAGCATTTTATTGACCCTAAAACAAATACTCCACAGAGCAGAACTGACAAGATTAACTGACAAATAAGCCTGGGGACAACTCAGCCTTCCCTCTTGCTATATCCCCTTTCCAACATTTCTGCTGCCCTACGTTGTCCCTCTTTGTGCCCTCCACCCTGTTGAAAGTATCCATCTACTCTGCAAACAGGACTTAAGAGAAGAAAAAGAAAATCCAAGCCCTGTGTCTCTGTGAATGTAGGCAGAGCAGAACATCCACTTCAGTGCTGGGGTCACTGGGCATCTGTGTGTGTCTACAGATACTTGCAGATGTGGAACTACATTGGGCGGCTTGCTTTATGCAATTTGAGATGTCCAGGTGTGGCCTTTGGAATGAGCATGACCCCCATAGGTCCATATGTTTGAATGCTTGGTCCCCAGGTAGTGGAACTATTTGGAAGGATTAGGAGGTGTGGCCTATGGGAGGTGTGTAACTAGGGGTGGGCATTGAGGTTTCAAAAGCCCCAGTCCAGGCCCAGTGTCTCCCTGACCTGCTACTTGTGAATCAGGATGTAAAGCTCTCAGAAACTGTTACAGCACCATATCTGTCTGCTTCCTGTTACAATGATCATGGACTAACCCTCTGATATTGTTAAGCAAGGACCCAATTAAACATTTTTCTTCATAAGTGTTGCCCAGATCACGGTGTCTGATCACAGCAATAGAACAGTAACTAAGACACCAGGACACATTATCTGTGACATGACTTACATCCCTAGATGTACTCTCTGCCTCTGTGTTAGGGAATCCTGTCTCCATTCCAGCCACTAGGTTAGAAAAGCCAAAAAGAAAGAAACCCCAGAGGCACACAGAGGACAAGCTTGGCTTTCTAAAAGCTACAGCTTATTCTAGGCTCCAACCACACTTACTGTTCTTCCCAACCCCAACTACTGTAGTTTCCACCAAGCTGAAGACAGAGAGCCTTCAGTGGTAGCCATAAACTGTGTAGAACATCTGGAGGGGTGCTGTTTCTTGGGGACCAAGGGGAGTAGCAGGGAGAGTACCACCAGGACACAGTAAGTGATGAGCTCATCGAGGCCTTCTGAAAGAGAAGAGAGCAGAAAAAAGAAGCCAAGAACATCCGTTCAACCATCTTCCCCAGAAGAGACTGCTCCAGGACGCCACAGCACGGTGCCAAGCTAGGTTAGGCTGTGTGCTGTGCACCAGCCCCAACTCCTATGTCTAAGCCCTGACCCTCAGCATGATGGTGTGACCGGCCTTCAGGAGATGCTCAGCTCTACATGAGTTTTGAGGGTACAGTCCTCACAGCAGACTGATGTCCTTCTAAAAGCTGGCTTTCGTGTAAGCTCATAGCCATGTGGTGACCGCAAGCTAGCCGTCACCAGAAACTAAGCTGGTCAGCACTTTGACATTGAGCTTCTGGGACCCAGAACATTAAATAATAATAATAATTTCTGCTGCTTCTGCCATTCTGTCTGTGGTACTTGTTTCAGCACCCCAAGCAGACTAGTGTGGATTTTCCGACGCAGGTACTCAGGTCAGAATTCAGATGCGGATCCACTTTCAGCACTGCACAACCATGGGCAGGTCGTACGTTTTCTCTCCTTCATGGTTTTCTCATATGTAAACTACATGATGAAGACACAGACCTGATGGAGTTGGCCTCCAGCTGTCTAGGACACAACACATTTCCATAACAGAAACATCGTTCTATACACACAATGGCCCTTCTTAGTGTGGCTTGTGTGCCACACTTGGAATCAGAATCTTTTTTTTTTTTTTTTTGGTTTGGTCTGTACCAAAGCTTGGAGACAGTTACATTTTTTTTTTAAACTAACATTTAAAAGTTAAATACATCAATTACAAAAAAGTTTACTGGACAAACAAACAAACAAACTTAAAAAGCCTGGGCATGGCGGCTCATGCCTTTAATTCCAGTACTCAGGAAGCAGAGGCAGGGAGTTCTCTGTGGGATGGAGGCCAGCTTGGAATACATAGTGAGTTCCAGGAAAGCCAGGGCTACATAGTGGAACAAAAATACCAGGAAATTTTACATAATAATCTTAACTGCAGAGCTTCTAGGAGCATTTCTCCATGCTTCAGAGCCAGCCTCCCTATTCAGAAGGCCCCTTGGCACCTGGTGGCTTCTTGCTCCCCTGGGCTACAGGGCAGGTGACATCAGGGTTCGCTCCCACCTTCCTAGCTGCCCACAAAGTACAATGTCAGGATATGTCTCCTGAAGTGAGAAACAATTAGCACATTCCTGATACACTGGATTATTTATTTATACTTTCACTGGGGGCTGAGGAACCTAGGGGTAGAGGCAGGAACTCAGTGCTTGGAATGAGCTGGGCTCTTTCTTGCGAGTCTGAGGCTGGCGACCTAGCTTTGCCCGACACATAACTTCTTGGGACCTCATTTTCCTTCCCCGTAAAATGAGGTTTTAGTCTCTCTTGTCTCTTTCCAGATTTATGTAATGGTGACACGAAATTGAAATCCAAGTGCATAGGTAGAAATGTAACACAGCTGTTTGTGTATGTGCTGTACAAGTTTTAATGAAAACAGAGCTCTGAAACACCCAGCTGACCTTAACACAGACTCAATTCAATGTAAACCAGGCTTGAACAATGGCCTTGTTTGTTGTTCTGCCCACAGCAGGGCTGGTCTTTAGCCTAGATGTTCCGTGTTTAACATACCCAGAGAGGAATTAAAAGGCCGGCTAATTCAACCTCCTAGCCCTAGCTAAGCCTGGGACTGAGCCCTGTTCCTTTTCTCATTTCACAAAGACTCAAATCCAACTGTCCTACCACGCTGCCTCCAGCATCCTCTGTACTTGGGCTTCTTTCAGTTCCCTGCGCATTGTGGAGCCCCTTCCCCCAATGAATCCTTGTTGAGCCTCAGATCCTGGCATAAGCATCACCTCCATCGTCACTGTGCTCTAGGCAAGGCCTAGCTGTGTTAACACGCTTCATTCTATCAGCTTTGTTATAACACAGTCCGTGATTGGTTGACTAATAAGCTTCCCATCTAACTGTACATTCCAGGAAGGAGAGTGAGGTGGGGATGTGGCTCAGATGATGAAATGGTTGCCCACTATGCAAGAGGCTCTGAGTTCCATCCCCAGCATTTTATCAACCAAAGATGGTAGCACATACTTGTAATCCCAGAACTCTGGAGGTAGAGACAAGAGGATCAGAAATTCAAGGCCATCCTCGGTTATATAACCAGAACAAGGTCAGTGTGGGCTACCTAGGACCCTATCTCACAACAAAACAAACAAAAAATCAGGAGACCAGCGTTCGCACATGTCTGCTTCAGCACACAGCTATCAAGGAGGTACTCTGATATTTGTTACTCAGTCATTTATTAACATCAGTAACTGTCAAGTAATCTGCCTCCAAGTACTAAGTCATACTACTTAAAATGGTGCTTAATAGTTAGGCGGAATGCTTACAGAATTAGTACCAGCCCCTGCCTACCAATCTGTACGTCCTCATGCATTTATACATATGAGGATAGGCACCATATCAGAATGAGAAGTCTAGATGGGTCTCAGAACACAGCAGCCACAAGAACAATTCAACAGTAAGCAGAGGAGCAGAGGGCCAAGATCGGCTGTGGATGTGGGAGGTGGGGAGTACCCTAAGCCCCATAATGGGAAAACAGCACTGGTTTTGGCCAGCCAAGTACCTGATGTTTTCATTCAGTGCATACAGCTCATTGCTCTGCAAGCCGCCCCCTTTGAAAACGTTGATCACAGCCGTCTGCACGCTGCAGAGAGAGAAAGAGAAAGTATCCCAGGTTAGGTGATCTGTCTCCAGGGACCATATTTTCAAACAGCCCAAACGGAAGGTCATGGAAGAGCTGGGCAGCCTAGGGCATCCACACAGCCACATCTTCTCTCCTACTGTCCCAGAAGTATTACTGAGGAGTGTGAGGTGAAAGAATTCAGAGGAAGCTTCGGTCTCTTGAAGGTCGCCCAGGGCTCCTTCCTTCCCTTGTGCATATGGAGGTAGGCGATGGATCAGCTCTCTGAGAAACGCCATCACTGGGGCCTGGAAGTATCTAAAAAGCATTCATTGCCAGCAGGAGCTAACCCTGCCTGGGATCTTACAACTGGGAAGCCATCATCTTCTCAGACAGAAGTGATAACTGTTTGCCTTTATAACAGAATTTTCCATGGACCTTCCCTGTCCCTTTATTTCACGATGGGGTTGTGGGGGAGAAGTATACTGGCATAGTCTCTAAAAGGGCCACAGTCAGGGCTCAACTCCACATTCTCGTGGACCAAACCTGGAATCATCAGCAGAAGAGCTGATTATTATCTTTTCTGTACTGAGGAATTTTACAAAGGACAATGAGCCTTAGGATGCCAGAGCATTCCAGAGAGCCCTCCTGAGCTGCACCAACTGAGTGTGCCTAACGGCCACTCGCAAAAAGTTCAGTGATGCTTTCCTTTACCCGGAGTCCAACACAGATCTGACAACCAGCAGCCCACTAACTTACAAGGCGTACTGATTTTGCTGATCTGCTCGGGCTTGGTGCCTTACCTCTGCGGGACACGTTCCAAAGCTATATCTTCTACCCCAAGCACCAGTTGCGCAGGGGAAAGAAAACGGTGGTGTCTACCACTGACCGAGCTTTGCACAGATACACTTCTTCTTGAAGGGGAAAGAGGTAATGTAAGGTCGCTTGAAAGACTCCACTTTTGGATACTCACCCAGTGTTGGGTATTAAGGCGCATGAACACTAACTGTACATTCTAACCCAGCGATCCCAGGCTGGTAAAACTGACCCCGACAGGAGAACTCACAATGAGCTGCTCTGTCCGTATGAAAATGGGGGGACTTGCCTCATTCATCACCGGCATCATCATCAGTCTTCATGAGCAAAGCTCTCGGAGGCAGCAGATGCTCTGCCCACCCCCAGAATATCTGAGCCCTCCCTGGTGGTATGAGCCCCACAAGCCCGTACCTGTTCCAGGCAGAGTTGGAACTTAGCTGCAGAGCCTGCCGGGCAGCCTGGAAGCGAGGCAGCTCACTGAGCACGGGGGAGCTCATAAATCGTGGTCTAGGCCGGCGGAAGGAGCCCATTTTGTGGAACTCAATGGGCAGGAGGGGAGGAAGACCGCGGGTCATAAGTCCAGGTGAGGATTCAGCTGCGTCTTGAGGACCAGAAGTTTCTGGCCACCGCAGAAAAGGCTTCTCCCAACGCTGCTACTGGGCTATCTTAAAATCCCGCTGTCGGCCAACACCTGGAATGAGAGGCAGTCTTTATTTAGAACCCGGCTGAAAACATCTAACTGAAGGACGCTGGCTAGACTCTAGCTAAATGATCCTAAAATCAATGATGAGAGAGACACAACAAGAGCCTCTATTGCAGCTGAGGCTCCCAGCCACTCTGTGTGTGTGTGTGTGTGTGTGTTCAGCATGGTACCCAGGGCTCAGCACATGGTAGGCTAGCACTCTATGACTGAGTGCTACACACCAAACAGAAAGACAGCCTTTGTGAATGCCTCAAGACAAACATGAAGTTCCTTTTCCTTGGCAATGAAGACCTTCCCCCCTCTGTCCCACTAGCCAAGTCAAAAGGCTCCCTCTTCCAGGAGTGTCTCTCCATCCCTTTCCTACCTGCTGTGTGTTTATTCAGCCTATCAGGGCATATTTACTGTTTGATGTGGGTATAACCGTTGTAACAAGTTAAACACTCAAATTGTCTAAGGCCCGGGCCCTGCCTGTCAGAGCCTCATACTATGGTAAAGATGACTGACTTTCTAGTACCTGTTCATTCAGTAAATACCTACATGCTCCAGGCCCTGAGGTACTGGGAGATGATAAAATGATGGCCATGGGACTGTCACATGTGTCCTATTTATCTGTCCCATCATGACCTGCCTCAGGCTTCAAGTCTCGCTTATTCCCTCTCTCAGGCTTCTGAGCTAAGTCTTTCTGTCTTTTACCAAAACAATCTTCCTTTTGCTCTGTGTGTTTCTAAATCTAAACAATTCTGGAAGGTTGGGTCCAATAATCTTGTTCCTGAGCAGGGCTAGGTACAGGCTTATAATCTTATCTCCTCAGAAGGCTGAAGCAGGAGAATCTGAAATCAGAGACACTTCTAGGATACATATCACTGTGAGTTCAAGGTCAACCTGGAAAACTTAATTAGATCCCCCCAACTCAAAATAAAATGTACAAAATTATAATAAGTGTCAGCAAGATGGCTCAAAAGGTAAAGGTGCCTACCTTAGGTGCATGACAGCTCAGAGTTCAGTCCCTAGGACCCACATAATAAAAGGGAGAACCAACTTCCAAAAGTTGCCTCTGACTTCCACAAGTTCGAGTACACACACACACACACACACACACACACACAATCAGCAAATAAATGCTTGTTTTAAGTAAAAAGAGAGGAGAGCTGGGGGTATAACTTAGTAGCAGAGCACTCGCTTAGCATGCCTGAAGCTCTTTGGGTTCAGCGTCCAGTCCCAAACACATACCAAGATTTCATTCCTTGTGGCGAATAACAAGCTGTAAAGACAGCTTCTGTGGACGGCGATGGCGCTGCAATGAGCTTTGGTTCTGGGGTTCAAGAATCAACTCAGCCCCTCCCAAGTTGTATGACCATCAAACATAGGCAGTATAAGGGTCTCAGCTGCTATGTACCAACCTCACAGGACTGGGGAAGGACCAAATGAGATCAGCCAACATGCTCAGCAGAACTCCTGGGAGCCAGGGATAGCTTGCTCCCTTTCCATGCTCTCCTCTCAGCACCTTTGGATCCATCACTGCAATCACCTCAGCAGACTGAAGTACTGCAGGGAACAGCCAAGGGCACTTCCCCTTAATGGGTTTGGTAGGTTTCTCTCAGAGAATGGTTTGTTTTGTTTTCTTTGGTGGCTGTTGTTGCTGTCGTCCTATCCCCCCCCCCCCCGTATCCCCCCCCCCGCCCCGGTCTGGCCAAGTTAACTCAGATAGGACCCCGAGACCAGTGAAGAAAGAAAAGGCAGATGTCAGCCCTAAGTGACAGCCTGCGGGTTGGCAAGGAAAGTCCTACAGCCTTGGCTGCAGCATCTGGTGGACAGGACCACAGCAATGACAATGCACCTTGACAGGAAGGTACTGGTGACTGCATGTTGACGATGGGTGTGGCAACGGGCCTATTTACACTGGATTCATAAGACCAAGTGTCAAAAGAAGGACGGCTTGTCCCATTCTGTAACTTTGTTAACTGCTTTCCTTAAGGGAGGCAGATTCCTGTGCCATTTTCTTGAACTGTCTTTGCTGGGGAACCCTGTGTACTGAGCAAATCAACAGCTATCAGGATTGACCAAGAAATGTTGCAGTAGCCTGTCACGTTCCAGAGAGAGTTTCAAAAGGTTCCCAAATGCCACGGAATCTCGAAAGATCTCTGCACACCAGTGATGAGAGGAAGGCAAAATAAAACCATGGATCCTTCAGGATACTGTACAGTGGTTTGCTGGAGGTTTCACTTGTCAGTAAAGTGCTTTCTATATAGACAGGAGGCATCCCTGGGCCCAGCTTTGAAAGGCCTGTGAAGTGTACTCACTGTGTAATTACCGGATATTATTAACTCACTTTGTGGGGACCTTAAGCTGGAGGCAATGAAGCTGCCGCCCACTACGGGGCACTAGCTCAGGGAAGCAGAATACTGAAGAAGACACATTGTGAGGGGTTACACACATGCCTAACTTCTCCTAGAGGCTGAGATTCCAGAGGCGCTAAGGTGGCTCCTGCCCCTCCATGTCTCAGCCACAGCAACCAGGCCTCCCACCTCAAGCTATCTGAGTATGCCTCACTGCCCCTGAGGCAGCCCTGGTCACATGGGACAGCTCTAAGGCAGCCCTCATCACACGGGACGGCTCCAGCAGCATGGGACAGCTCCAGCAGCATGGCCTGATCTCCTATAAACAAGGGTAATTTTCAGCACAAAGGACAATGACCACAGTGCTCACAGCCTGAGTCATGGGTCACATACAGCAAGGAGCTCCTTCTGACTTGTTTTTTAGCTCCCAGGTTCTGCCCTCCTCAAATGATGACAGGATAAAGACAGTGTGGGGTTCACACCATCCCTGCTCATCACAGAGACAAGCAGCCCCATGGAGACAGTGGGAGGATGCTATGGGACGTGCTAACGAGGGCCCAAAGAAAGGATGATCGGCCTACCCTGCATACACCTGCTAAGATGCTGGCCCTTCAGGCACAGGCTTGTCCTGACCCAGCTATAGCAAGTCAGAAATGACAAGACAGATGGGGCCTGGGAGTGGAGCCATTTAGAAGCAACAAAGGTCGAGCAAATGAGCCAAGAGATTTATCCAAAGTCTCCAACACAGGACCAAGCCAGCCAACACTACCTAGAACTTCCATTTCCCAGAGTCAGACTCCTGAGAAGTTCTACAGCTCCAGGGAGGCCACTGTAGGAAGACCCTGAAGGCAGGCGGGACATTCACTTAACCACCAAACACACAAGCTCACACAAGCTCACAAGACAGGTGGAGTGAAACACGAATGAAGCATAGGTAAGCTGCTCCCAGAGGATGCTGGGCACCGTCACCAAAGTGACTTATCCAGGCCTCACAGAATGCCACCTTAAGTTAGAGAAGAAACCAACCTGAGGACACACAGAGCTAGCTAAAGGCGAGTCACTGACAGGTGTCAAGGTCGGCCTGCCTTCCCAGCCCATCTCCACTTTCCACACTACTAAACTCAGACAGGACCCCACGATCACAGCTACTGAGTTTGAAATGTCAGTCACCAGCCTTCCTATCAAAATCTAAATTTCACGGCCCTGAGATAAGTAAACTACCAAAATCATCTCTACATCCATCCACATATGATTGGGACAGAGGAACAGAGGAAGAGAAAGAACACCACGAGGAAATGCAGGCTCTGCCAGTCAGTGAGACAGCCACCCTTAACCCCCATGTGACCTTGGACAGGGTACCTGACCTCTGAAGATTGATTTTTTTTTTTCTCCAAGAAAGGGGCACGCCAACAGTCAATCCTCGGGATATCAGAAGTTTTAATGAGTAAATGTTTGTATAACAGACACTGAAAAGGATGGCCCAGGACATACCAAGACCAAATTCTCTGCATAAAGAAGGACTTATTTGCCCCGGAGAGACACAGGACTGCCTCCAGATGGAGAGGAGGCAGATGTGGCTGTAGGCAAATGGTGGTTAATAAAGGGAAAGGGGGAAACCCTGTGTTAGGGTGAGCTGGTTTGTTTTGATTGGGCATGTTTACGGTAGCCAAAAGGGGGCCTTTGATTGCTGCATTTCATCATTTTGATACTTGCACCTTGGTAGTCAGCCTCAGGAGGAGGAAGTGCTCAAGTAAGAGAATAAATTTTGGTGGCTGGCTTTAAGAATGTAATCTAATGGTTTAGCACGGTGAAGGGAATTGGGAAGAAGGATAAAAAAGCAAAAAAATAAAAAAATAAAAATAAAAATTCCTGTAGGCATCAGGTTTGCGGGCTCTGACATGCTATGTCCTTCACTTTTAACAGTACCAGACAAGAGGCAGGTGTGACACGGTATTGACCGAATCAGTAAAATAACGTTGCTCAGCATTGTTTCTAAATTGTCCAGCCCCATGGCACTGGGAAAACAGCTTCCCTCAGCATCTGAAACACACTGCCTCCAGACAGCACCCTGATACTATCATAGAAATGGACTTGGTGGTCTCTTCAGGCTGTTGGTGACTCACAGCTTTAGGTACTAGGCTTCACCTAGTTCATACATCCCCTGCTTCTAAACCTCACCCAGCCCTGGGCTGGGGATGCAGCTCAGTCAGACTAGCACTGCATAAACCAGTGTAATGGTCCCTGTCTGTGATCTAAGCAGTCCAAAGGTGGAGACAGGAGGATCAGAAGTACATAAAGAGTTCAAGGCCAGCCTGGGGTACAGGGGACACTTTACTATGAGCAAGTAAACATATATACATACAAATAAACATATTACACCCAATCATAGGAAACAGACAATTGTACCTTTAAAGGAGAGTGAAGCAGAGTGACTCACACTTAACATAAATTGAGCCAGGACTGGAGGGCTTTAGGGAATCCATAGTTGGTAGACAAAGGTTCTACCTTTAGCCTGGCTCCATAGTGTACCAGCACAGATGATTAGCTTTGTCTTTTTTTTTCCCCTTAAATATTTCAAAATGTTCTCTCTATAATTGATACTTGAAAAGTGTGTATGCACATAAGCACACATTTCAGTTATGACAGGGAACTGCCATCAACTTGAGGAATACAACTCTGCCTCAGAAAGCCATGCGCACACTGCACAAAAATGCTTCTCTCATGAGGACTTAGAGTCACTAATCTATGGTCAAAGATATATGTCTCTAGAAGGCAGCTGGATACTATGTCTGTTCAGCAAACACTGGTAGAGGTTCATCCTTGGGGCCTAATAGTTTCAAAGTGATGGGGTTTGGGCCAGACTGACAGTATCAGTCATGTGTTTGATTCTGTAGGGTATGCCTTAAATACAATAAGAAAGTAGTTTGTTACTCCCATAACATTCATGCCATGGGTGCAATGGCTTCTGCCTCTCAGCAGCTTACATTCTACCTCATTTAAAGAGACCGATCTTTCGTTGGCCAGACTTGGTTCACTCAGCTAGACTGACTGGCCAATGAGCCCCAAGGGCCTCCCTGTCTTTAGCTTCCCAACAATGGAATGAACAAGCACACACCAGCACACAAAAATACAAGTCTTTATGATTGTGTGGCAAAAACTTTACTGACTGAGTCAACTCTCCAGCCCTTACTTCACTTTTAATAGCCAGAGTGTTTTAATAAGGGCAGGTAAGTCTTCCTCCTACTACACTACAGTCATCTCATATCACTTTGTGTTGGTTAGCTTTACTACTGGAAATGGCAACTGAACCAACCACTTAGGGGCTCTCACATTTAATCTAGCCACTTCCCTATGGAAGGGACATTTAGAAAGTTCCGAGGATTTGGGGACTGCAAAGGAGTCCATTTATAGGTCTCGGGGCCCTGACATGCTTCTGATGTCTGGGTCTGATGGTTCCTTTCCAGCTTCACTCTGTGGCCCTAACATCCACCCATGCAGTAGTCTAGAAATAGCACACAGGAAAGGGTCAAGGGAAGATGTCTCTGGCTCCAGAGGATAAGCCACCACAAGGCTATGTCACTCTAGGTTATGGCTCACAAGAGCTGTCATGGTGGTTCCTTCTGTTATTCAGAAGTAGGCAGAAAGAATCACCTGAGGATACCACCTAGACAAACTCTTACATTGCCCAGGTTAGTTTTGTATGCACTATGCAACTGAGGATGACCTTGAACTTATGATCCACCTCTCAAGTTCTAGGGTTACAGGCATGTGCCACCATGACAGGTTTATTTTTCCATCTTAATCCCTGGAAATCATAAGCATAACCTTATACAACAGAAGCTATGATGAAGTTAAAATCTTAAGAGCAAGTGATTATCCTGGATTGGTGGGATCTACATATAACCCATGCAACGTCAACAGTAGGATGAAGACAAAGAAAGAGCAGAGAGGACAGCACAGCAGAAGATGGGGCACAGAGACAAAGACTGCAGTGATGCAGCCACAAGCCAAGGAGTGTCAGGAGCCTCTCCAAATCAGGAGAAGGAAAGAACCCAGTAGTCTCCCAGAGCTTTCAGGAGAAAAAAAAAATGGCCCCGAATACAAATTGATTCTGAACCCTGGCTTCACAGAACTGTGGGTAAATAAAGTTTTAAACCACAAAGGTTGTGATAACTTATTACAGCAGCCACTGGAACCTAATATTTATTGCATGCACATCCTTCGACTATCTAAGCTGCAGTGTCAATATCAAGAAGAGGGAATAGGGTAAAAAGTTGTGAAGAACAGAGAGACTGGCTAGGAGGTGCAGGGCATGGTTCCTGTAACTGTACAGGAAATGGTCCAGCTGGAGAGGAACTCAGGTTAAGAAACCCAGACAGGTTGGTATTATCATTTCCAGTAAGACCCTAGGCAGATGGCTTAGGACAGGTATAATGACTAGGTGCGGTGAAAAGAAAGACGTACAGGAAGTGTTTGGTAAATGATGGTCATTGTTTGTTTGTATTACCACCATTACTACCCCCACTGCATTATAATCTGCTCAATCTGATTGAACAGAACACCACAGCCCAGTAGGCTTACACGACACTATGGACTTCCTTATGGAAAGAATCTGTAAGTTGGAAATCCAAGCCCCATCCATCAGTGGGGTTGATCTCTCCTGAGGCCTCTTGCTCTGGCTTGCAGATGGATGCCCTCTCACTGGGTATCCCCTCTATGTTCTCACATGCTGGGTCTCCGTGTGCCTAAATGGCTTCCTTTATGAGGATACTAATAGATTGGGTTGAAGTCTGCTCAAACAGCTTTGTTTTAACTTAGTCACCCTCTTTACACACATTCGGAGGTACTGGAGTTACAGCCTCAATGTGGGGACTCACAAAGGGACACACTTCAGTCTACACCGTGTTCACTATCACAGAGAATTCAGGTCTAGTGTCCCTGCATTTCTCTTCTGAAGGACCAAGCCACCTAAACTGTCATTTAACTGACGAAGCTTTAAATGGGTAGGTTTAGGTGTTGAATGGTTCAGTTCAGTCCAGTTGGGATGCGGGGTCCACAAAGCACTGTAAGGGTCACAGAAGCCCTGGGAAGCATCACTGGTCTAGCTCTTGAGGTATCCCACACAGTTTCTTTGCCAAGCTCTTCACCAAAGGCCAATGATAGGGTTCTCGGCAAACAATTTCTTGTCCCACTTTCTCCCCATAGCTGGCAAGAAAACGGGCTATGGATGGCACACAGAGGCAGGGACTAGGCACAGAGATGGGGAGGGGCACAAAGACAGAGGTGAGGATGGGGATGGGGCACAAGGATGAAGATGAAGCATGAGGGCAAGGGTAGGGATGGGAATAGATATAGGGATGAGGATGAGGACAAGGCTTAGTTAGAAATGGGGGTGGAGAGTTGGAGACAAGAATGGGATGGGGTCTAGGGATGTAGGTATAAAGCATGATGCCAAAGCTGAGGTTAGGGCCTGGGCTCAGGGCCAGGTGGTAGGGATGGTATATAGACTGTGCCCATCAAAAAAGGGCAAAAGAAGATGAACGTGCAAACGAGATCCATTAAAGCCCCAGCTCGGTCTCTGAAAAAAAGGAAGTAGAATCATGACACAACAGCTTAAAATAAAGAAGTGCGTAGCTGGTGATGACTGGAGGCTTCCAGGAAAAAGCCACTCTGAGTGTAAATAACAAACTCAAAAGACAGAGCCACCCAGTCTGATGTAACCTCCCAGAACAAGAGGAGAATCCAGTTCCCAGGCAGACAGAAAAAGACCATTTCACATGGTCCCCCGGAGCTCAGCAGCTCCCGCCTTGCATCCTCAACACAGGAGCCAGTGTCTCCAGGCAATGCAGGGACTCAGCCAGGACTCAGCCCCACACTCACAGTCATTGTAACCCAGCTGACCTATCCTCTTACTGCAGCAGGAAGGGAGGGCGGCAGTCATGGGCACTTGCCATGCATACGCCCTCCTCTCAAAAACAGACTGAGGAGTAGTGACCAGTGGACAATACTTGCTGTGCCGGTTAGTTTTTTGCTGATTTGACACAAAGCTTGAGTCGCCTGGGAAGACGGAATGTCAATTGAGGAATTGCCTCCATCCCACCGGGCGTGTAGGCAAATCTGTAGGGCATTTTCCTGATTGATGATAGACTGGGAGGGACCATCCCACTGTGAGCATGGCCAACGCCTCCTCTGCCCCCACCCCCACTCCTCCCTGGGTAGATGGTCCTGATGTATATAAGCAGACAAACAGCAATACACAGGAGTAAGGCCTAAGGGAGCAGCCATTCTCTGGTGTCCTTCAGTTCCTGCCTCCCAGGTTCCTGCCCTGACTTCCCTTCATGATGGACTATAAGCTATGACTTGAAATATACACATTCCTTCCTAAATTGCCTTTGGTCATGGTCTTTATCACAGCCAACTATGCTCACATTTGCTCAAATCAAAATGTGTCACACAGCCAAAAGTGGTGACACATGCCTGCAATCCCAGCACTCAGGGAGACAGAGTCAGGGGGATATCTGTGAGTTCCAGGCCAGCCTGGTCTACAAAGGGAGTCCAGGACAGGGAAGGCTACAGGGAGAAACCCTGTCTCGAGATACAAAGATAAAAAGGTATCACATATTTCACACTGGGTAGCACCCCAAAGCCCATGAAAGCCCCTGCACTGGCTCTTGTAGTCACAAGGGCCAAAAGAGAAGAATGTGGGGGTACAAAGTGACAAAGACAGTGTGATGGGACAAAAATACAACAACAAAGAACCCAGAGCACTCCTGTCATTCCTGTCACTGGGTCTCATCAACACCTTCAAAGACTCTCCGCAGTTCTGAGGCTAAATTCTACGCCAACCTGTTAACACTCTCACCTCGTCACTGCCTGTCAACTCACTGGCCCGTTTTACTTCCACCACCATCATCTATTTCCGACCTAGTGCCTTCCCACATGCTGTGCCCTCTGCGTAAAATATCTCCCATCCTGTTCTTCAGGCTCAAACCTACAATCCATCCTCTAGTCAGGCAAGCCCTATTGCCCCTTCATCCATTATTTAGTTCTCATCACCACCAAAGAACAGCCTCCTCCTCCTCTTCTTCCTCCTCCTCACCACCACCTGTGTGGTCTTATCCCAATCAGCCTTGTGAGCACATACAAAATCGATACTTTTGTAAAGGTCCCTGTTCTCAGGGGCCCTGTGGTGCCCCCCACCTACCGGGTATACTAAACAGTGGTGGATGCTGTCCAGGGAGGCTTGGAAAGAAAGAAGGCTGATGAAGAGCTGTGAGTATATCATTCTGCCATCGCCTTAAACAGCTGGGAGGTCACTTGTGTATTTTGCAACAGAGCATGAGTTGACTCTAGAACCCTGGACCAGACACAGATTATGCTGGCTCCCCCTAGGGCCTTGGTCAAGTGGCAGGCAAACCAGGGACGTCTGTCTCTTTTCTGCACGCTCTTCTGTACTTCCTGAATTTGCAATGTGAGCCTGGATTACTTATTCAAATAAACAAAGACCTCAAGAGCGGCTCCTACAGCCCCGAAAAAAAAAAAAAAGAAAGAAAGAAAAAAGAAAAAAAGGAGAAAAGGGTAGGTGATTTGTTCAAAGACAGTTGTTTAGAAGGTGGTCAGGACCAGAACATGGCTTTTGATCTCAACTCAGGACTATTCGTTCATATGCTTGTTCACTCAATTTTATTCAGCAGGCATTCTACACCAGGGCTGCTGTAGGTAGGAAGCAAGGAGCTAGGGGTAAATGCTGATGGAAGAGAAAATGAAAGATGAAGCAATTTTTCCAGCCCCATAATCCTCTTCCCCCCCCCCTTCCCCACCAACATGCATCACAAACTGACTAAACAGGCCAGCTCTGGCTGCGGCAGTGAGTAAGGAGCAACCAACTTGTGTTTCTAAATAGCCCCTACCCAGGTCAATGGCACAATCACTGCGCAACACCATCAGCTTTTGACACTGGAATTTAGTCCAATTTTACCTGACCTTTCCCAAGGGAAGACCCAGAATTGATGTGCATGTATGTCTGCTGTACTGGCATAGTTGTATGGATGAACAGTCCACACGTGCATGAAGAGGGCAGAGGAAGAAATAACGGCAGAGTCTTCCTTTATCCCTCTCCACCTCATTCCTTTAAGACAGAATCTCTCGCTGAGCTAGAAGCTTGCCATTCTGGCAAGGCTGGCTATCAAACGCCTGGGATCTGCCCATCTCTTTCCTACAATGCTGGAATTAAAGACACTGACAACTGTGCCCAGCTTTTTATGTAGCTGCTGAGGATTTGAACTCAGGTCCTCATGTTTGTCCTGAGCCATCTTCCCAGACCTCACATATTCTTAAATGTGATGTGATTTATTTTTTTTTTAAAGAAACTTTCTAACTGCTGACTACTAATTCCAACTCACCCAGCCGGCTGAACCCTTTAGAGAGCAAACAGAGGTTTTTGTTTTATCCCTCCATAGCTATGATCCCTGGCATTCTCAGACCAGGGCAGGTCACTTCTCTTCCCATGGTCTACTGACTTTTTCAGTTCACTAAAGGTTTGAAAAGAGTCCTCCCACTAGCCCGGATTGTCCTCTGCTTGGCCAACTTTCAGTCACCACCTACTACTTGTTGACCTTGCTCAGGTGTCAACTGTAGGCACCCCGAGAGACCCTATAAGAGCTTGATCCCTAACACTGCACAGCCCCAAGCCAGTCTCAGCTCCCTACTGGCTCCAACCCACCACTCCACGAGGTTCACCTCTGACCTCCAGTTCTCTTCCGAGCTCACCCTCACCCCATCATCTACTCCTCCGCTGAAACACAGCACCCCTCTGTGCTGTAGACACACAGATTCACGGAGACAGGATGAGCCTCAGCTCCTCTCTCCCCTCCCCCCCCCCCCCCGCTATCTCAGAGACATCCAACAAAGCAAAGCCCTCCAGGCCAACGCAAGAAGCCAAATCCACACTCCCGGGATGATCCCAGGCCCATCGGCTGAGAACCAGGACAGGAAGAGGCTACTATTAAAAGTGGGATTCTTGCCAGGTGGTGGTGGCACATGCCTCTAATCCCCAGCATTTGGGAGGCAGAGGCAGGCAGATCTCTGTGAGTTCAAGGCCAGTCTGAATTCTACAGAGTAAATTCTAGGATAACCAGGAAACACTTGTCTTGAAAAACCAAAGGAAAAAAAAAGGTAAAATGAAGACAATTAAAAAAAAAAAAAGAGTAGAAATTCTTTCATCAAACAAAATGTGATTTTGCTGTCATAATTACTATTAGTTTGTAATTAACTGTCACTAAAATCTGGTTGATGGACTAGGCCTCAATTTACACTTATTATTTCCACCAAAATTCTAAGTGGATAGCCTTATCAGATTATTATCTGTTTTATAATTCCTACGTAGCAGATGGAGAGACTGAGGCACGGGGATTTACTTGGCCCCAAAGCAGAAAACTAACAAAAGTGTCCCACAAATCCTACAGGACCCCCCAAAAGGAGTCCGAGCTCCCAAAATCTCTGCTCACACATTGCATGTGTTGGCTGTACAGGCTGCCAAGATGCTGGACTCTGCCCTTCACTTCCCCCTGTGGGCATCACAGGGCTTCCGACCACAGCTCTCTCACAGGAGGAGACCCTGCCTCTCAAAGCACTTACTTGGCAAGCTGCAGTCTTTGCACCTCTTGTTCTTCCTGAGTCTGACCAGCCCTTCAAAGCAAAGGCTCCACCTGCCTTCTTACACTGTATCCTGACACCAAGCAACAGCATTGGGTACCCTGAAAGCACCCAATAGGTACTTTTAAATGAGGGACTTAAAAGGAGTTTTGTAAGTCCCTAGTAAGAGCAGCCTTCTCATTTCAGAGGTGCCAGAAAAATTCTCTTCAATGCTGATTCAGCCTGGGTCCATCTAGCACTAACATTCACAGGGACATTGTAGACCACACAGGCAAAACAGATACTGGGTCCTAAGAGATAGAAAGGGCCAATGGGAAAGACGAGCAACTTTTACCTCACTTCATGGAAACCAAGCTGAGAAGTTCTAATCCGGACAGTCTTCCACATCAGAGCAAACAGGATGCAAGGTGGACTTGACTCAGAAGAGGTCACTAGTTGTGTAGACAACTCAGGACACTGGCAATTTAGTTTCAACCACAAGTAACAATATGACATTACTACCTGGACCAGAAACCCACTGTGTAATTACCAGAAAACCCCACTCTTTGGTGCAAGTTAAGCGAAACTGTCGGAAATACCACACTTCTTAGGTACTCACCCTCATGCTCCCATTTAAACATCAAGTTTCTTGGAATGCACATGGTTTGGGTGTGGCCAGTGAATGTCATCCATAGTGATTCTGCAGTGTCTACCCCACAGTAAGCCGGCTGGTCTAGACTGACGGAGGCCATAGCCCAGACACACCATTATGGAGCAATTACATTTCTGACACATAGTATGTATAAAACACTGATGGGTGAAGATGTGGTCAAATGCTTCTGCCTGGCTGACAGTGGCACCTGAAAGTGCTGGGAAATGTGTCCCACATGAAGTGTGCTGTTTCTTGAAGTCAGTCCTCCCTCAGAGATAAAAACGCCCATTCTTAAGAAGTGAAGAGAACAGAAACTTCTCCCCAGGTCCACAAGAGGCTGGGCAAAGGAGCAGAGCCGTCTCGATGCAGTCATTTCCAGGAAATTATAAGTCAGCCAAAGTCTGTGTAACTCAACAACATTCTAGTGTGTGCCAAGGCCTAAACGAAGGAAGACATTGGGCCATAAAGACTAATAAAAACTACCCACAGCAAGCACAGGGTCGGTTAGGAAACATCCAAAAGCATCATTGTAGCAGGCCACCAAGGGTGTAGCTGAAGATGGTCAATTCAAACAGTTAGAGACAGAACTTTCAGGGCAAGAGGCATCTAAGCTGAAAAGTACAGGTTCGCCTTTCCTTCCCTGCCTGTGACCTTGGAGTGTGGGAACTGGGAATGTGGAAGATTTTGAGAAGGAAAAACAAACTTTTAAGAGCTCTGTTGCTGTTGTTTGGGGGCTGTTGTTGGTTTTGTTTGAGACAGTTTCTCTGTGTAGCCCTGGCTGTTCTGGAACTATGTATGAAGATCAGGCTAGCCCTGAACTCAAGAGATCCACCTGTCTCTACTTCCGATTGCTAGGGTTAAAGGCGTGCCCTATTTATAAGAGCTTTAAAAGCTCGAAGAGTAGACAGTGTCTTCTCTGTATGATGAGGATGGAATGACACTATCACTTCCAACACCTACTTTGCTGGCTATAAAGACAACTCATATATGAAGCCTAGTAATTAAAAGAAAATAAAGGGAGACTAATAGGTCATGATTAATGAAAAGGATAGGGATCTCCCACACACACCCCAAAAAAGGGGGGGCAAGTTCAATATTGGTCAAGGTCAGATATACAGCTAAGATTAAAGAAACACACAGGACTGTGGCAAAATAAAGAACAACCCAGTGTCTGTCAGTCTCTCTCTGTGCGTGTCTCTCTGTCTGTATCTCCCTCCTCCCTTTTTGAGACAGAGTCTCAATATGTGGTCTAGGCTGATCCTGAACTTGTTTTTTTTTTTCCCCCTTTAAAACATTATGCAAGAAAAAAAATATTATATATGAAGCAAAAGTCTGGGCCACAGGGCAGTAGTCCCATGTGTTTTAGTGTATAGAGAAAAGTGTGCCCAGTTTACAACCACAGCATATTACGGTGCAGAGAAATCCTCTGTGGGTTGCCGAGCTAGGCCTGAGAGAAAATGTACACAGTACTGCGTAAAACAAATGCAGCAGTAGGAGCAGCAGAACGGAACTCCAGAGGCCCGCAGTATCACAACACCTGCTCACATCTGCACAGCACACTGAATACCTAAAACTCCCACAGCCCTGGGGGAGGGAGGCTCTGAGCATTTCAGCAACATCCCTGTTGCCCCACTGCTGCAGCATCCTAACATAATCTTAACCTCTGTTCCAGCCAGAAACTCGGCGAACTACACAGTCTCCGTACCTTCTTAAAGAATACATATGCCCCCCCCCATCTATAAGGGGTGCCTTCCAGTAACCCCAGCAGATATCTCAAACCACAAAGATGGATGAGCCCTTTGTATTCCTGGTCTTTTTTCTATACACACATACCTGTTGTCTTAAGTTTCTTTTCCTGTTGCTATAATAAAGCAACTTGGAAGAAAGGGTTTATTCTGCTCACGTGTGTAACCCATCATGATGGGGATGTCAAGGCAGCAGGAGCTTGAAGCGGCTGACCACGCTGTGTCCACAGAGATACATGACAATGCAGGAACAGACAGTGATGAATGCATGCTGCTGCTCAGCTCCCTGTCTCTGTTTATACAGCTTAGGATACCGGCCAGGGAATGGTGCCACCCATAGTGGGCAGATCTTCCCACCTCAATTAACACAATCAAGGTAATACCTCACAGGCTCACCCAGACGCACATCTCCCAGGTTCTAGATTCTGTCAAGCTCCTGACACTAACCTATACCTATGATTGTTTAATTATAAAGTGAACAAAAAAAAAAATAACACTGATATTTGCAACTAGCGTACATTATTAAGTAAAATAAGGCTTACCTGGAATACTAACTAGCCTTCCAATACTGTAACAGTGGATGTGATACCTTTGACAGCTGCTAAGTCACTAACAGGCAGGTAGTACATACAAGGAGAGCAATCTGGGAAAAGGCATGATTCAACCAAGCAACACATCATGGAGCTGCAAACTTCATCATATTACTCAGAATAGGGTATAATTTTAAACGTGAACTGTTTACTTTTGGAATTCCCCAGTTAACAGTTCATACTAGGGTTGCTTATAGTTAACTGAAACCAAGAGCGGCACCATGAATAAAAGGTGACAGATTAGACAAATTCCTGGACCTTCTGGGGATTTTGATAGGCTAGCACTGAGGCTCAGTACTGGTTTCTCCCAGGTAGCTCTGGTATACATCTAGCACCCGACAACATGAAACTAGACCAACTTTCTCAACCAAAATGACAGCCTCCTGCTTCCCTAGGGAGCAGTCAGCATGTGTGGAGATATTAAGGACTGCTACCACTGTGGGGGTCAGGGCAGAGGACACTACGGGTATCCAGTGGTTAGAGGCCATCCCACAGCACCGTAAGAACTCTACATCTCAGTAGAGCCAAAGAAGAGAACCCTTGCTTCAAAACCTGGAGTCTGGGTACAAACACTATGTTCTGAGATGCTACATGATTGACAGCATCCTAGAGTCCGCCATCAGTTGAGGACCCCATGAAGATACACTGGACACACAGATTTACTTGTGACCCTGGCATGTAGCGATCTTCTATGAATTAAAACATCCCAACAAGGAGAGGAGCCCACCAAGAGTCAAGAAATAAGCAACTCCCACGTCTCAGCAAGTTACTGAAACTCACTAGATTTACAAGCCTCACCCACCCCAACAAACTTAGATAAGCAAGAAAGACTGCTAAGAATAAGAGACTGTCCAGCCTGTCAAGCTGGCTGAATATTATGTAGAGAACTCCAAGGTTTCCTATGCTGGAGCAGGCCTTTGGTGATATAGCTGTCTTTATAAGTAACCCCAGTATACTCACTGGTTCATCAAGCTGGACTTTGGAGATAACATTACTTTGCTCTGTCATTAGTTCCCTATGTGCGGTGGGCAGGCATTTGTTCACGTCTTCTCAGGAATAGTACCACACAATAGATCTGTGTGTACTTTGAACCTTATCCTTGGCCATTGTGAATGACTATTTGTGATAATTCAGTTTTACAGGTTTGTAGACAGGAAAGGTGAAGTCTAGAACAACTGAGAAAATACTTTCCTATGGTCAGACCTCTCTCAAGGCAGAGCCTCCAGCAGATTCCCAAGCTCAATTCTCCAACCAGTGTGGTCTCCCAATGCCAGTAAGAGCCAACGTAACAACTTTGCATTGAGACTGACCTTTCACAGGGGGGGGTGTGTGTATGTGTAAAAAGGGATGATATGAGGGTTTTTCTGAAGCCTCGAAGGAATCTATTGTCCTGCTGGAAGGTGAAGTTATTATTATTATTTAATCATTTCAAACACCAGGATTACAAAGTACACCCACTAATTTTGCCTACGGATACCACAAGGGAAATAGCCACAGGGTTCCATGACGGGAGCAGGAGGACTGCCTCCTGATGTTTCAGAGTTCTCCAAATGACTGCAGAAGTCTACATGGTCTCCCGAAGACATCCAGGAAAGGCCGATGGGTGAGTCAGTTCCAAAGGATTTATGTAGCACTCAACGGCAAGTATGGAAGGGTTTACCCTGAGGAGTTACACTGCTGAGGTCAGGAGCAGGTTGTGACAAGGTCTGAAGCAGCTTAGAGCAGGCTAATACAGACACATTTCAGAGCCAGGGGTAGAATTCTGTCCTAGTTCTGAGCAAGGAGACAGAAACAAACCTTTAGCTCTTGTTCCAGACTCTACTTAAACTACAGACCCCAGGGCTCTAAACAAAGGTAGCCAACACAATCCTTTCTTTAATCCTCGAATTCGTGAGCAACCCAGCATCCACCACAAAACCAAAAACTCAGCCAGGGTCAAAAACAAAAAACAAAACAAAACAAAAAAAACCACCAGCAAAAAGTTCTGTAAAGTAAAAAGGGAAGAGGGAGAGAAACAGGAGGTCCCGCTGAACCTGAGTCTGATAGGAGTGTGAGATTCTTTCTCTGATCTCAGAACCCAGGAAGGAACCTGAACACAGAGAGGGGCACGAGTAAATATACAATTCAATGCAACACATAATTACACACGGAGTATACTGCACATGTAATTATGCTGGGCTGCGGCTGGGCTGGTATTTACCAAGTCCTCCCATAAACTAGAATCAAAATGGGAAGAGCAATCGGGAAAGCTCGTCACTCTCCAACATTCTTCTAAGAGATTACCTCAGTGAGCTGGGTTCCCCAGAAGTGGCTGAAAGTGACTGAACTTGGCCATGAACTTCTTCTTTTTTTTTTTTTTTTAATGAAGCCAATTTATAACGATGTCATGCATTATCTGCTATGGAAATGTAAGACATGGGTGGAGAGATATGCATATACATAGAATATCTCTATACAGTTATGTACTATATAAAAGTCTTTAAAATTCTAAAATATGTTACAGCTGAAAAATACTGCAGTTTTTTTTAAGCCAGCTTAAATTTAATAGAGTGTTTAAATTCCTAGTTAATGGTAATTAGAGACCAAGCAGTATTTCTTTAAACTCTGCTAGACAGAACTTAATCCAATTTGGTAATCACTAACCTCTGGGCTTTTTTCCCCCTCTCCTTCTCCGAAATGAAATCCAAGCATTGATCTACAAAGGCTATAAACTGGCAAAGCATAAGAAAAGAATATTTAAAGAGAGATTGAGTGACTGTTACCTCAAAGGGCCAAGTCCAATTAAAATGGAAACGGGTCTCAAGGGCTCCCTCACTTCAACCGTTTATAAACTGGCACAAGAAATAACAAAAGGCACTCTCAGGGGGTGGGGATTTAGGTTCCCACTGCCCTCCCATCTGAGAACCACATCAGGGCATATCATTCACTACTGTCTTATATAACAGTATGAGTGAGGGCCATGCCTTCCCAAACCTATAGAGGCTTAGTCTCTATATCCTTTCCTTCCATCCTTTCAGGCCTTTGAGTCCCATGACTCCCTTTTCCCCCATTGTAGTTTCCCCTCTGATTCAGAAACTTCCATGTAAACCGCTGGAACCATCTTGAGAACTTGGGAGTCTGCCAAAATGTGCATTATCTCAAGCTGATTTCTGACGGCTTGTCATTGTCTTGTGTCATTTGTGTCCCCAGCCCCCTCCTTGACTCCAGTGTGGAATCTTCCCTTGTAACAGTATAGTAATGCCTTCTGCTTAGTGAGTAACGACTGACTCCAAATTCTGAAACCTGAATCCTGGACAAAACACACAAGATATCTTGCCTTCAAATTTCAGCCACAGAGGCATTGTGTTAGTGAATGAATATTGTCTGTAAGCGTGGTCTCTAACACGCTTCCAGTCCATACAGAGGGAAGTAGCTTTACCGACCAAGCCCTTCAGGACAGGCACTATAAGCAGTCCTTCAGAGACCCACATGCTAGTGCAATCCTATGCTGGTCCGGTTCAGCAGAAAAACGACTAAAGAGCGAGAGTCTGCCGTTCAGAAGAGAGTTTGCATTTGTTTTACCTGGTACAAGGGATGTATCAAAGCAAGGCCACAGGAACACACGTTCCTATCACCGAGACAGAGAAATCGGAACAGAGCTGAAGGATCAGAAGGGTTGTGCTGAGATGCACCTTCTCCAGACGAGTGGATTAAATGTTGAACATACAATAAGTTAATGAGTAACGTTCCAGTCAGGCCCGTCAGGGTAAGGTTTTCAGGTGGTCATTGCAATGGTATTCTAAGACAAGATGAAGAGCTTTCTCAATAATTGTGCAGCTCTAGGACATTTGAAAACAACAACAACAACACAGCATGGGGGACACAGAAATGGCTCTATTGGTAAAGTTCTTGACATACAAGTCAGGGGACCTGAGTTTGGATTCCCAGGACCCATGTATGAAGCCAGAGCTGTAATACCAGCACTGGGGCAGGTGCACACAGGACCAGCCCAGCGACCTGCTGGCCAGCCAACTAGCAGAATCAGTGAAAAACCCTGACTCAAAAAACAGAGATCAAACCGAGAAAGACATTCACACTGACCTCTGGCCTCTGCACATATGCACACATATGCAATGCACTGAAATATACAAGTGCGTACAGACATAACATGCAGCACACACATAAACACACACTCAAATGTAATCAACTATATGATGAGCTGGTGAACATCTGGGGAATCCATCAGAAAGGAAGGGTATCGCCAGGTATCCTAAAGAGGCAATCTATTCTGGGCTCCACCCCCTATGCAAGTAGCCTAAGACAGACTCCTGACATTCTCTGAGCTCACCTATTCAGCGTGCGTGCAGTAGGGCTGCAGCAACATTGGGTGAAGATCATGTTGTATTACCAGTTTAAGTGCAAAGTGTCACCATAAAGTGTGAAAAGATGTTTACAGATTCCCCTGTTTTCAGGCTTTTTTTTTTTTAGTTTAAAACCACACCTACTGAAATAAACACATACCATGCCCCTCCATTTGAAAGAAATAAGCTTCAGCCTACTGGAAACCAGATAGACTCAGGTTAAACCTAATGTACGCAGGCTTATTTCTACTTCCAGTTTACTTTTACATTTGAATAGGTCGAGCTGTTACAAGTGTGGTTAAGACACTAGAACAATGAGTGGGTGGGAATGGAGAAACCCGAAGATAACTTTGTAGCCGGGCCAACCATTGCTTCTTTTCTCTGGAAGGCAACATGCTATAGAAACCACTCTCCACGGTACAGTGCTCCTTTCTGGAGTTCAGTACTGCAATGAGAGGACTATTCTGCTCCCAGTCCACCTGGCAGATACATAAAGAACCTCACTGG
Organism: Meriones unguiculatus; assembly: GCF_030254825.1. NCBI lineage: Eukaryota > Metazoa > Chordata > Mammalia > Rodentia > Muridae > Meriones > Meriones unguiculatus. The sequence continues at coordinate 39,666,584 of NC_083365.1, read as the reverse complement.
GAGCCAGTTTTAAAATGTGTCTAAATTAATTTCCCTCCTGACTCGCTTGCAGCTTCGTGTTATCAGTAACAGCACCTTCTACGGCCAAAGCAATTTAGCAGAAATGGCAATGACGTTTTGAAGGATGTGGGGGAAATACTATTCTATATTCTACTATTACTTCAAACCTTAGTTGGTCAAGATGATTACTAGTAGATGGCCAAAGGCGCAGTCTTGATGGATGCCATGCTGGAAGCTGGCAGGGGAAAAGAGGCTGATGGGCTAGAACGTGACTATCTGAGATTGTTGTGGTCCTTATCATGGGTTATCTGAATTTGCATGTGTCTGCTGGGCACGGATTCCAAAATTCCACCCAAGCAGGGATGCCTGGAGGCTTTTTCCATGCGGGTCTCCGCAACAGACGTGTAGCTGCGCCATCGCGCGTAAGCATCTCGTCTTGTAGGGCGCGACTCGGATCAGTAATTGAAACCTTGCACACCGCAGGATTGCAGTGGCGTCTATAAATACTCTCCACTTTACTGCTGACAAGCAAAACGCGGGCTTCTGGCACCGCGGAGGAAGAGGCGGAGGTGGCATGTGATCCCGGACAGGGCGCGGGTAGAAATCGGGGAAACCCCTACTGCCAACGAAGGCATCACCCCAGAGTCTATTCCAGAAGGACCCTTCGCAAGCACACCTGGTCCGCGGCGCAGCCCAGGGAAGAGTGGGCGCGAGTCCTGGGAACCGACAGTCCCGCCGCCAGGCGAGGGCTCCACAGCGACCCCTGCGCGCAGAAACGCGCAGTGCGCACACGAGGCGCGCAGAGGAAATCCCGGCCCAACGCCCCGCGGGCGCGAAAGTCGAAGCGGAAAGGGGACACCGTGGACGCCTGGCGCTAAGCTGTCCCGAGCTTCTCGCCACCAAGGGCCAGGTCTCCCTCGGGATGTCTCCTGGCTACAGCGGCCTGCCCAGCGCACCGGGCCAAGTGGCCGCCCTCTACTGCCTCGGCTCCCACGCCTCCCTTCGGGAAAGAGGGGGGTGGCTGAGAGGGTCGGTTTCCCGGCTGAGTAGCCAGCCCCCTGAGCACCCGTGGCTCTGTAGACCTGCCCCTCCGGCCGTGGGAGGACGAGACAGACACACTCTTTTTCTTTTTGCTGCCTCCTAGCTCGCTATGGGTCCCACAATCGGCAGCATCCCCCAAAGCCGTTCACAGAGCTTCCTCGCCCACTACGCCCGGGGGCCTTCCCTACCCACTTCATGGTGGTCTACCTCCCCGCCTACAGCATCCGTGACGGAGGCTCCTTAACCACGCGGAGTCTCCTCTCAGTCTCTCTGTCCCTGTGGCCCCTCTCCCACCCCCAGATCACGCCAAGCAAGTTATTTTCCAAGCCTGTTGAGTCGTAGAACGGATGACTCCAGCCCCTCCAGGGACTTCCCCACTCACCCCCTTGGGGTCCCCGGCGTGAGTCACCCGAGCCGAGCCGAACCGCACACACCCGCCGCTCGCCTCCGTCCCAGACTGCGCGCGCAGGAAAAAAGTTTCCGGCGTTCCAGGGAAAGTTTTCTCGCTGGAGAGAAACTAGCTATGTGGATGGTTCTCGCCTTGTTCTTTCTCCCTAGGTCCTCTCCCTGCTCTGCCCTCCGGCTGGTCACGTCCAGCCCGGGTTTCTCTCCGGCATAGTCTCAAGAGTCCGGCTGGTGGCTTTCCCTCCCCTCTCAACTTACGGCCGCCTCCTCTTCTCCTCCCCCTCCTCCTCCCACTTTTCCTGTCCGGTGCACATCGCTCTAGTTTCTCTCCAACGCCCCCGCCTCTCTTCACCCCATCCCACGCCTCCTCTCTCCAACAACAAGAGGAGGCAGGGGACCCTGCGCTTAAATGCACTTCAGCAATTTCGGGAAATCAAGCTTGCGGTGCTAAAAAGCAGCGGAGGATGCTGCAAATCAAGGGAACCCCGCGCTACCTTTCACTAACTAACCCAAGATGAGATTGGCCTCCCACTGCTAACCACAAGATAAGAAACTCCCCCAGGAGCCCAGAGGTGTTAGTGCGACCAGATAAAAAGGAGTGGCGTCCTGCAGAACACTTTGGAAGCCGAGAGAGCTTTTGTTGCTGCTTTTAGGGCGCGCACGCGCGATGTGTTTTTAAGGAAAGGTTCTCAAACCGATTCCCCACTAGCTTGCTTCTCTAGCGTTGCAAAACAAATGTAAAGATCTGGGGTTCTCTTCCCAGGCGAAGATTTCACAAACAGGACAGATCTCCCAGAACTGAGACCACAGAAAACCAACCAGTTCTAAAATTTAAGAACAATGTAAAATTACTTTGGAAATGTGTTGTTGTTCGGTGGGTGCTAAGAATCTGAGCTAGTGGTGGTGCACACGTGATGCGAGGACAGCGGAATTTAACTTGTGGGTGGAGACCCCTTTGGGGGTTGCCCATCACTTATCTCGCATGCAACATACTTACATTACAATTCATAACAGTATGAAGTAGCAACAAAATAATTTTACGGTTGGAGGCCACCACCACATGAGGAACTGTATTAAAGGGTCTCAGCCTCAGGAAGATTGAGAACCACTGTAGTGCTTTGCAGTTAGGCAGGAAGATCAAGAGTTTAGGGCATCATGCTCTGCACAATGGGTTCTGTTCCACCCTGGCTCCTCTGAGCCCTACTCTCAAAAAAAAAAAAAAAAAAAAATTAAATGCAGCTATTTGCAGGACTCCCTGCTCCCTGCTTGCATAATTTTACCCTGTGGTTGAGCAGGGCAAAACTACTTTTAAAGCATTGTCCAGCCTCATATCAACACGCAAACTTTGAAACCACAGTGCTTCTTTGTTGTTGTTAAAACCAAGCACACTTAGAGCTTGCTTTAGTCACTGTAATACTATGACACCTTTGTGTTAAGGTGTAAGTGTAGATAAGCCTCTGGCCCCTCACTTGTCATGGATATTAGAGAAATCTAAAAGGTTGTAAAGAGTCTCCAAGATTACAGAAGGCCCTTAAATCTCACCCCAAGGATCCCATCTATAACTGGGGAGGGTGCACAGCCCAGTGCAGAAGACAGTAAGGCCTGGGGGAGCTGGGCCATGGTCAAGAAGGGAAAGCTGGCCTCCTAGAGGTGGCACAGTCCTCTAAGTCCAGCACTGCAGAAAGTGGATCTCTGAAGTTCAAGTCAGCCTGATCTACATATGGAGTTCCAGGACTGCCAAGGCTACACAGACCCTGTCTCCAAAGAAAAAGAAAGGACGAAGAAGAAAGAGGAGGAGGAAGAAAGGAGGAGGAGAAGGTGGAGGAGGCAGCCAAAAAGCCTACAGCTACAAGGCAGGGTACATACAACACCTCCTTCCAAGCTTCAGCGTATTATCCAATTACTGAAGAGTTGCCAAGCCCCAGTTTACTGACTTGAAATAGCAGTAAATACAATCTATCTAGGGTCATTAATAAGGACTTAAAGAATTCACACTGAGGAAGTACACAGAATCTCTACAGGAACTCACAAGACAAAATACTGTTATTACTGTTACCCCAGCAGTAGGGAAAGGATAACCTTGAGCCCAGGCATTTCCCTTGCTGGGGCCCCTCCCCTACAGCTCTTTGTTCAAGGAGAGCTACTTTATTCCATCTGCCTGTAAATACAGCTCTTGAAAGCAGTAGCCAGAGAATCCCAAGTTCCAGGTCAGCCTAGGCTATGCAGGAAAAAAAAAAAAATCTGTCTCAAAATAAAATAAAATTTTACTTCCTTCCAATACCTTCACTATTCTCCGTTTTTCCTTTAGCACCCATTATTGCATTATATAAATTAATTTTCCTAAATTTAATCTCCCACCTCCCACATATAGCCATCTAAAAGCTTTTCCTTTGTTCACTGACTAATATTTCCCAAGTTACCAGACCAGCACCAGGCACATAGTATGTCCACGGTATATGCTTTAGGAATAAATGTCATGAATAAATTCATTCCAAGCCGACTGCCTGTGATGGGCAGGGAGGGCTTTGTGCACGCAATAGGGGGAAATGACTAGATCTGTCTGAGAGGAGACATTCTTCCCGTGGATAAAGTTCCTTCCTGGGAAGCATTCACAGTGAAGGAACAGGGGAGAGGTCATGAAAAGTATTCAAAGACTGGGAGTATACTTTAAAGAGGTTTTAAGTTCAAGTTTTGCTGATTTGATTTTGTTTTTGTTTGCTTGCTTGCTTGTTGAGATAGGGCTCTAAAAGCCCAGGCTGGCGCCCAACTCCCTCAGCCCAGGATGATCTTCAATTCCAAATCCTCCTTCCTCCACCTCCTGAGTGCTGGGATTACAGGCTATGGACACCACACCCAATTTAGTGTCGTAAACAGAATCTTCCTAAAACGAGCCAGTATTTTGGTGTAAATAGGACTTCTCTAATGCCATTCTTTCATGCCTGTCACTTTGCAAATTAAAAAACAAACAAAACTGTCCAGTGAGCTCTGTCTTTTCTTACCAAGAAACAGTGGAGTCTTGTTCGGGAGCACAAACAAGATTATTTAAACATTCACCTGTGAGATGGGCTGTGGTGGTGCAGGCCTTTAACCCCAGCACTTGGGAGGCTGAGGCAGGCAACCGATCTCGATCTCTGAGAGGCCAGCCTGATCTACAGAGCTAAAACAGAGAAACCTTCTCTCAAAAGGACAAAACAACAAAACAAAAATAAAAAAAAAAAAGACTTATGGAGGAGAAAATGCCAGCTAGTTCTTTATTAAGCATATCCCTGTAGAGTTTGTAATGGAACCTGGCCCAAACCAGGCTACAGGTAAAAGGATAACTCTTAGGCAGCCTATTGTAAGTTGTGATTAATATTTACTATTGATATATCTTCTGGTTAAAGCTGCTGTTAATCCTAAACAGCTGTATACCCAAATCACCACAGACACTGGGATTTATTTAGTTAACCTAGAACACAATGCTGGGCAATAGTTGTTCCATCCTAAACCTCCAAGCCTTCATAGTTTCCTAACATTTAGATTTCCCACATTATACTTGCTTTTAGTGATATATTAGGTCCAGTCCATTTCTCCACATCGTTCCAAGATCTGTCCTCCAGCTCTGCTGTCCTAGCTCTGCCCTTCTCCCTCCTCTGCCTCCCACCTTCTGTCCTCTGGCTCCTCCCTCTCTTCCTGCTTCCTTTCCCTTGCACATCATTGTGGCTAGTTGCTTTATTTTGGCATGTTTACACAGAGTTAAGACAGGTGATGCTTAGAAAAAGTATCACAATGCAATGTCCGGATTGAAACCAGAGAGTGGGGAAGAGAAATCAGCATTTGAATGAACAAGGTTAAAGTATATAATTCCAAAAGAACATTATACCAACAGCAGCCCTTTTAGGACTAAGATGGGAACCTGACAGGTTCAGCCAAGCTCTGGATTTGTCCTTTGACATACTTTGTGTCAAAATGTATTGGGTAAATCATATTCTGGTTTTAGGACTTGAATTAGAAAAGGAAATAGAGCTGGGAGGTGGCTCACAGCTTTGATCTCAACATTCTGGGAGTCAGAGGCAGGAGGATCTCTGTGAGTTCGAGGCCAGCCTGGTCTACAAAGTGAGTCCAGGTTCAGCCCATGCTACACAGAGAAACCCTGTCTTGAATAACCAGAAATAAAAGAAAGAAAGAAAAAGAAAAGAGAGAGAGAAAAGAGAGGAAAAGGAGAAAGTGGAAGGGAGGATGAGAAGAAGGTAAAAGGTCATGACTTGTCAGAACTCCATATTATAGAGGCTGCAGACTGTCTGCGGCTGGACTAGTTAGATGCATATGATTGGAACTCCATGCTGTTCCATTTTCTTAAATCAGAAAACAGCCTGCCCTGAAGAACCTGGGAGCAGTGGTGAGAGCCTTACTGTCACATGCAGGACCGTGTGACCAGCACTGCGCTGCTTTTCTCCCTTGGAGAGGACACACAGTTTCCAGTTTGTCACAGTCCCAGCCACTCCCTGCTTCTCTGGTTCCTGGCCTGTTCAGTTTCCCAGCCACTCTCACTACAGCTTGAGAGGGATTCTGTGCGAGGAGGGGCGAGAGCTCTGAGTAAGCAGATATCATGCAACAGACTACCATGGGCTTCAAACATACTTTTTTCCCCTAGCAAGAGAACCCATTGTTTTCAAACAAAACTTTCCTGGGTGTGACACTTAGCAGTTTGAGCACTGCTAAGGTAAAGGAAGCCACAGAGGAGACTGACAAGTGGGCAAGGAGGGCAGGGAGAAGCAAAGGCCTTTACTGGGGTGGACCCTAGGCACACAAACTACCTTCAGTTCCAGAGGCCTGCTGTCCTGCTTTTCCATTAGTCTCATGGCAACCCTGCCCATGCAACCCTATCACTCATTCCCACCCCAGAAGAGACCTAATCAGACCACAGTCAGGCGAGTGGTCCAACACTGTCACAAGCAAGAAAGAATAAAGCAGGGCTTCAGCAAAGTCAACACAGGACTTTCTCTTGTCTCAGTAACTGCTTCTGTCTCTGATTCCTCACAGGAACTGTTCCAGTTGACAGAAGTAAGCTACTCAACACTTGAGGACTTGGTATTCAAATGGGGTGACACAGTGACTCCACTTTAGGCGACACAGGTGTGCGTTCCAGTTCACATGACCTCCCATACCTCAGCACCTTTGTTGTCTCATGCCTCATCAGGCAAGTATTCCAGTGTGGGAAGGCACGGCATCCCTCCAAACCTCGTCTCATCTCCTTTGTGTCTGTGACTCTGTGTATGCACTTGGGGGAAGGAGGCATGCACATGTGTGCACATGGGTGTGGAAACCAGAGGATGATGTCAGATGTCTTCTTCAGTCCCTCTCCACCCTATTTTTTGAGATAGGGTCTCTCATTGTCTAAGTTAGGGTTTTATTGCTGTGAAGAGACACCATGACCACAGCTACTCTATAAAGAGAAATGTTTAGCTGGGGCTGGCTTACAGTTCGGAGGTCTAGTCCAATATCGTCACAGCAGTAAGCACAAAGGCAGACATGGTGATAGAGAGGCAGATGAGAGTTCAACAGCTTGATCTGAAGGCAGGAGGAAGAGAAGGCAACATACTTCCCCCAACAAGGCCACACCTGCCCCAACAAGGCCACACCTTCTAAGAGTGTCACTCCCTACGGGCCTATGGGGGCCATTTTTATTCAACCCACCACACTCACTGAGTCTGAAGCTCAGACTTTCAGCTGGGGTGGCTGAACAGTGAGCTTTAGGGATGGATCTTTCCTGTCTCTGCTGTCACAGTACCAACATTACAGGCACAGATGCCCAAATCCAGCTTTTTACAAGCACTTCTGATGTGCTTTATGGACTAATCTCCCTGTCTGTCTCCATTTCCTTTCTTTATGGGGAGGGAGGAGACTCTAAAAACCCAAGATCCTTTGGCACAGAGGTTACGAGAACACAGGTAGACCTCTGAGCCGCGTGCACGCTGGTACACAGTTTTCAGGCCTCAAATCTGCAGTCATAAAACAGGTTAATGTAGTTACTCATGATTGGTACCAACCTGGATATGGAACTCCTGTAAGCACTTAGGCGTCCTCAGCATTCACTGGCCATAAAAACAGGACCATTTGAGAAATGTGTTCTGTATCTGACCTAACTGCAAGGTATAAAACCAGAGACCTTTGGTACAGAAGGCAGGTTTAGCACACAGGCTCACCCTCCTGCCAACATCCACCAAAAAAACCCATTACCTTGAAGTGTGATTGGAGGAGAAGCAGGTAGAATTTAGATGACACAAACAAACAAACCATCATAGAAGCCACTTACAGGTATTTTTGCCAAGAACCACCACTCTTCCTACTCTAATATGGAGTAATGGATGGTTCCATGACTTGTATCAAGTGGCTGGAAATGGCGGGTACACACCAACAAAAGAGAACATGAGGTGTGACAACCAGAGTACATTTCTGGAGAAATAGTTCAGAATTTTTGTCCTCTTGTAGAGGACCCAGGTAGGTTCAATTCCAACTACTCACAATGGCTCACAGTCAGGCACTGAAGGTCCCCATGGTCAGCACCCTCTTCTGGAGACACCAGGCAGGAATGTTGTACACAAATGTACACACAGGCAAAATAATCATACACGCAAAATAAAATAAGCAAATCTACAGTGATGATAATAGTAATCAACTAAGGCAAGCTAGGCTCAGTGGATTAAAATGCTTGCCTCTGTCTGAATCCCCAGAAACTACATAACAGCTGGGGGCCAGGCACAAGCATCTGTGACCACAGCGCTGCATGCAGACGTAAGGTAAAGACAGGAGACAGGAGAATCGCCAGCTCTCAGGTCAGCTAGCCTGGCTTGAACTCGGCAGTGAAAGAGAAGCAGCAGCCCTGGTCTCAAACAAAGTAGAAGCTGAGACCAACATCCAAAACGTTGTCTTCTGACCCGCAGGTATATGCCATGGCATGTTTTATGCTTTCATTCACACACACAAACAATGTGCACACATGAACACCCCCACAAACACACGTATTTTTAAAATTTTAGTCATAAAAGAATTAAAACTAAAGTTCTGCGTGTTGGACTAATGATATGGCTCAGTGGTTTAAGGCTGTTCCTTGTCTCTAAGCCTGATGACTTGAGTTGGACCCCAAGGACCCACATAGTATAGGCAAAGAACAACACCTGAAAATTTTCTCCTGACCTCCATATGAGTGCGTGTGGACACATACACACACACACACACACACATACACACAGAGACAGAGAGTCAGAGACAGGAAGATAGAGGGACACAGACAGAAAGATAAAACAAATAGATAAAAGTAAATTAAAAAAATTAGGTGGTCAGGTATAATGTTGCATGCTCTTAACCTCAGGACATGGGAGACAGCAGTGGCAGGATTTTAAGTTCCAGACCAGCCTGAACTATATAGTCGTATCACAAACAAACAGAAAACCCACATCAAAAACAGAAACTCAAAACTATATGTACTTTGAAATGATTAACCTCTCCTGGGTTGATCCCACCAGCCTCCCCACACCCGGAAGATATTCTACTATGTCACATGTTCCTTGTCTTCTGGCAATCATCACAGCCTCTTGACCACTCTATCCTTATGACCTTTCTTGCTTTCTCCTCCAATCAGCACCAGCAATAAGGCCAAATTAGAGTCTCTTGATCTCCTGAATGACCAATTTATTGGTCCTCTCCCTGGCTCTGATTCATTTCCCAGCCCTCCCTGTTCTCAAGAGCCTTCTGCCCTATTCTCTGGGTCCAATGGTTCAGCACCAGCAAAATCCTGGAAACTCTATCTTCTTATCAGCCTTTACGCCTAAACTTAGGAGCATTCAATATTTTGATCTCAGGAGACTTTTAATCATTTTTTAAAGTAATTCAGGATCCTAAAGAGCTTTTATTTGTGTAATATCTGTCCATACTTCCTGTATTTAAAATTAAAAAGTAAAATGAATACAGTAAGTTTAAAATAATAAAATCACCATGTATTTTGCGAAAGATAAGATTGTTCAGAATGGCAGCATACTGGGAAGGAAAAAAACCATTGTGTCTCTATGATACTCTTTTCTATCCAGCTTAATAAAGGACAGCGGAGGCAGTACACACCTGTAATCCCAGCACTCAGGGAAGCAAAGGCAGGTGGTTCTCTGTGAGTTCAAGACCATCCTGGTCTACAAAACGAGTCCAGGACAGCCAAGGCTACACAGAGAAACCCTGTCTCAAAAAAAAAAAAAATAAGATAATAATAATACAGTTGGGTTCTGCTATTTCTAAATTCAGCAATTTTTTTCCTGACAGGGTTTCTCTCTGTAGCCTTGGCTATCCTGGAACTCACTTTGTAGACCAGGCTGGACTCAAACTCAGAGATCTGCCTGCTTTTGCCTCCCAAGTGCTAGGATTAGAGGTGTGTACCACCGCCATTGCCCAGCTTTGCACTCAGCCTTTTGCACTGACACATACACATTGCCTCCAGAATAGCAGCACACTTGTGAAAAAATTGGTATGAGGAAGGTGAAGAGTACCTTAGGGTTTCTGTTAAAATAGTGTTATTCTCATGAATCTCTGACAGAGCCCTGGGAAATGACCTAGGTCTTAGAACACCTGGAGAATGACAGTCCCAATGGGAATGCTGGCTCTTCCTTGTTTCCTCACAAATCCTCCAAAAGGTATTGCTTGCTCTCCAGTATTCCTCGAAATGCTGGGCGGGAAGTTAGAGTGTTTGTTCTCCTTGTAATTCACACTCCTGCCAGACACAACATCGTCTGGCCATTCTTTTTTTTCTGTGGTCACTGTTGACTCTAGAGTCATCCCACATCTTTCCTCCAAGTTTTCATTATGGTTCATGGTCACTTTCCCAGTACTGGCTTATATTACACTTCTTGATAAGTTTACTAGCCATAGAATCCTTGCGAAATCATGGCAGATCATATCCTTGTCTTCCAGTGGGCTTCTCTCTACTCTACAGCCACACTTACTCTCATGGTCAGCCTTGACTTCGTCTCTTTCTGCGGACTTCCTCTCCCACTTGAACCACCACATCCCATCTTTCCAGCTAGAGTTATAGTATTCTAACTCCACTGGGGCCTGAGTCGTAGCTAATAGCTTTCCTCTGCATTTCAGTGATGCCCAAATGAAGCTTATGGGACATATGTGAACTGTTTGCAATGGTGCTTGACACACAGCACTATATTTTTTAAGAGCAAAGGCAAATCTTAGAAATGATATTCAAAGTAAGAAAAGAATTTTGAGACAGAGTGCCCCAACTCACTATGTATCCAAGGACAACCCTGAACTCCTCATCTTCCTGCCTCCACCTCCTAAGTACTGACATTGCTTTTTCAGTTTTAGGACTGGCTGGGATCATCAAACCTAGGCCTTTGTGCCTGCTGGGCAAGCAATATGCCAACTGAGCTACATCTCTGGCCCCAAATAAGAAACCTTTCTGTGTTTATTGTCCGTGTTTGTTTCCCTTGATAAAAAAAATAAAATAAAAAATCCCAGTTCCTTCATGGTACAGTCTAACCCTGTATTATACTCTTAGTTTATCCTAGCTTTTCTTCACAGTCTAATATGTGTTGCAATCCTGAGTAATAATGAAGTTTAAGAAGACTTCAATAAGTCAGCCAAGAAAATATATAGGCTGTGTATGGTGGTGCATGCCTTCATCCCAGCACTTGGGAGGCAGAGGCAGGTGGACCTCTGTGCTGCCAGGCCAGCCTGGTCTACCTAGTGAGTTCCAGGCTAGCAAGAGCTACATAATGAGAACTTGTCTCAAAAAATGTAAATAGTCATCTTCAAAGTAAATCACGACATTCATCTCTTCCCCACTTCTAAAACTCATGTAACCATAACAAGAATAATGACATAAGATAATGATCCAAGCATCAGTTACATACAGAAGCAGTGAGACAAACAAGAGCATGTTCATGCTTGTCCATTCCTGTTTTGGGGGAAGAGGAGCACAAAGGAGAAAGAAAGCAAAGAGAAGAAAAAGAAAAGAGTTCTGTGGTCACTGGGGTAGAATGCTGCCCAGAAGATTTCATCTAAATGAGTCAGATGTTTGATCAAAACTCTTGTAAAAGAGACTGGGGAGATGACTCAGTGGATAAGGCACTTGCTGTGGATCCCCTAAACCCACGTAAAATCTAGGCAGGTGCAGTGGCCCTTCTGTACCCCAGCACTCCAGAGGCAGAGACAACTGATTGCCAGAATAAGATGACTATCTACACACTAGCAGGGATCAGTGAACTCCAGGTTCAGCAAGAGACCCTCCCTCAAAATAAAGTGGTGACTAAAGAAGACACCCACACAGATGCATACACATTCATGAACTTGGTGTGTTCACGCACACACATACACACACACACTGAAGATAATCTGGTTTACTTTCTCCAATATCAAAGCCCTATACACTGCCCTAGAGCTACCATTTAGTATGCTAGGTTCCACGAAACACACAGTTTCATCTGATACAAAGCATATTTACTGGATCAATTCACACTAAGTTGTCCAGAGACTGGCATATAAACTAGAATACTAATGAACATCAAACCTTTTAGGAGTCTGCCCAGAATTCCGTTGATAAGTTATAACTTATTGTTTGCTTGTTTCTTTGCTTCGTTATTTCTTTGGTTGGTTGGATTTCGTTGTTGGTTGGTTGCTTTGTTTTCTTGTTTTTGTTTTTGTTTTGAGGCAGGGTTTCTCTGTGCAACCCTGGTTGCCTTGGAATTCACCTCTGCCTCTTGAGTGCTGGGATTAAAGGTGTATGTCACCATGCCTGGCTGATAAATTATCTCTTTAAATAAAAGGGATGATATTAATAGGAAATATATAAAATTTTCATTTGATCGAATAGTTCCTTTAGAAAAAAGATTTCCTTTTTTACTCTGTGTATAATATATACTCTATATGTCTCTCTCCCTCCTTTTTTCCCTTTCCTCTTCACTCCTCCTTCCACTCTCTCCTTTATCCCACTCCCCACATATACACAAATATGAAACCTATATGTAACAAGTGTTACTAACCACACACATGAAACATGTGTTGGTAGCAGAACCTCAATCCTTGGACAACCTGTGAAATGGATTTCTGTGAAATCCTCATTTCACAGAAAACCACCTTGAGCTTGAAAAGAAAATGACTGAACCCTTTCACAAGGTTTCACAGACTACTGGAAACATAAATAATCACAAATTACATTATTTTATTCACTGTTGCTCAGTCTTTCCCAACTTCAGTCATCTTTATCTTGCAATTGGGAAAAAGAAGAGTTCTCGTCCAATGCACCCATTCTGACAGATGTGGAGAATGAGGGGAACTGTGAGGAACAGAAAATGAAAGCTACCAAAGCAAAGACATGGTTGTCCCCAAGAACCAACTAAATCTGCCTGTGCTGTCGTGTCCAGCCCGGTCAAAGCGAGCCATGCTGGCCAGAGTGCACAGCCATTGCACAAAGCTCTGTTTATTCTCAGCATGAGCGGTAGTTCCCAGCAGGAACCTAGACCAACTCCCCACTCAGCATCTCCTCTTAGGGATTGCACTTGGGCCACTCAAAACATGGTGTTTCACTCCCTTTCACCAAGGAACTCTAGAGAGCTCCCCTAGACGTCTTTTTCTAAGAAAGGGCAATGCTGCAAGATTTTGCCACTATTACTGGAACGAGATACTTAAATAATTCTCAGAAATCCTGAATACAGCGGGTGATGTAACTCAGTTGGTGTAGTGCTTGTCTACCAAATATAAAGCCCGGCTTCAGTCCTTAGCACTGAATAAACCCAGTGTGATTGTGCACACCTGTAACCTCAGAACTCGGAAGGGAGAGGTAAAAGAACCAAGCTGCAGGTTAGTGTATATTATAAGAGAGCTGGGAGAGAGGGAGGGGAAAAGAGAGGAAGGGAGGAAAAGAGAGAGAGAGAGAGAGAGAGAGAGAGAGAGAGAGAAAGAGATCCTGAATACAGTATGCATTAGGATGTTAAGACCTTGGAGGTAGTCTTCAGAAAAGGAACATTCAGCAATTTAATTTCTGTGCATGGACCGCTCTTAACAGCTTCACTCTGCAGAGTCCAGCTGGGGAAGTGCTGTCCAAGACAAAAGAATCCTGTCAGTCAAATGTGCTTTTAAAGGGCTGAGGACGGTTCAAGATCAAGGAGAGATCTTAATTGAGTCTACTTGGGAGCCCCTGCTTTCTGCGTTTTAATTTCTTGGATGACTAGTCTGCTGATAGTATCAGAAGTTTACAGACGAAAAAAAAAATAGTCCTGCTTCACTTTCCACTGCAGAAGCAGAATGAGTAACCTTGAACAATCTCCCCCCTTGTCCTGCTTAGGCGCCTCCATCTAAGAACCAGCCAGCTTCTTTCTGGAAAAGCCTGAGACCTACTGTGGTGTGATCTAAGAACATCTGAATGTACACTAGATGCCAGCCCCAGCTCAGCACCCCACTCCACCCCACTCCTCCACCCCTACTCTGTGCCTACACAGTCAGTAACTGTTGAATCCTCAAGGCTTGTGCTACACACACACACACACACACACACACACACACACACACCATGAAACTGCCCAGTGGGGGATAGCCAGAGGGAGATGCTCAGTGAGAGCTCACTGAGAGAAAGTTAGGAGGAGATAGACAAAGAGAGAAGAAGGAAGTTAACCAAGGCTTACAAACATCAGCTTACCCAACACCACACCTCCAGCAAGAAGCTCCAGGCCTTCAACACAGACTACCTAAGGTCTTCGGCGCCTCAACTTGTGGTAACAAGCCAAAGCTCTTTTCTGGTCACAGCTACTCAATGCATTAACACTGGTCAGATTTTAGCTTGTACCAAGCATGGCAGAGGACCAGGAGTTCAAGTTCATTCTGGGTTTCACATTGAGTCAGCAGCCATCTTGGACTACATGAACATCCCTCCCCCTCCCCCCCCCCCGCCTGCACCCCACTCCATTCTAAAAGCCCAGATTGTAGCTTGCAAAATTAAAATTGTTGTGGGTGTATATGGCACCTCCTTTTCTTTGTGTTTGATAATGACAACAGCTAAAATTAATTGGGCACTTACTGAGTGTCACACTTTAAGAACTTCGTGGACTCATTCTCCACAGCTATCCCCAGAAACAAATACAATTACATCTTTATAGGCCAGGAAACAAAGTGTCGCAGAAAGTAGTTGCTTTAGCCTCTAATCCAGTGGGGAGTCAGGATTTCAAATGAAACCTCAGGGATCTTGAGAGAAGCAAAGAAGCAATGGGCTGGGGAGACAGCTCAGTCAGTGAAGTGCTTGCCATACAAGCATAAGGGCGTGTGTTGTAGGATATTTGATCCCATTGTGAGCCCCAAAATTGTGAACTGTAAAACTCTGTTTCTTTTTTGGTGTGGTTGAGCCCTGTCCAAGAACTTTTTATTATAAACAGTGATTATGGTGTGGTTCACCCAGCCCTAGCACACACCTTTAATCCAGAGCTCTCTGTATACTGGATCCAATAAAGTTAACCCTAGATCAAGAGGCAGAGCAGGAAACCAGCTGACAGGGATTAAAGAGCATGGGGGACTTTGAGTTGAGGGGTTTTTAAGATAGCATGGAGAAGAAAAAGCTATTCATTAAAGCTCTAGCTTTAGCTTAGGCTTCAGCTCCTCAGCTCCCTGGCTTTTTGGGCTTTCAGCTAGCAAGCCTTTGGCATTGGAATTTTTGGCCTTTTGCTCCTGGGCTGTCAGTTGAGCGAGTGAGCCTTTGGTGGGGTTTTTTTGTTTGTTTGTTTGTTTTTGTTGTTGTTTTCCATGTGGCCCTGAGCTGAGAAGGAAGGTTAGCTGGGTGCTTTCTCTGCCTCTCTGACTTAGCAGGTTTTTCACTCCAGCATCTGGCTCCGCACAGTCTTTATTGGTAAAATAGAACTAGAATGGTTGGGATTTTCATTTTTGTAAAACAACAGGCATGAGTTCAAGTCCCCATCACTGACGTAAAAAGCCAAGTGCTACAGTATCCAACTGTAACGCTAGCATCAGGGAAGCAGAAACAGGCAGATCCCTGGGGCTCACTGGCCAGCCAGTCTAGCCACATTGGGGAGCTCCAGTTTCAACGAGAGGTTCTGCTTAAAATAAATAAATAAATAAATAAATAGTTGGTGAAACTTAGAAGAAAACTGGTATCACTCTGGCTTCTCCAAACGTGTGCAACTTGCAGGTGTGCATATGTATATATAACACATGAACACATACATGTACCACAAACACAAATAAATAAATAAATAAATAGATAGATAGATAAGGTGTAGAACAGTTGATGAAGACACCCAGCACTGAACTCTGGTGTCAGGTGCATGTTCACATGTATGCATGCATGGCCATACACACACACACACACATACACACACACACACACACACACACACACACACCCAAAGAACACAGGCAGACACAGACAACACTCATACTTGGAAGGTGAGACATAAATCTCTTAGTAATTTAAGCTATGTTAACCCGCGAACATGTGTGCTATGCAGAGTTCTAAGCACATCACAAATACCCACTCACTCGTTTCTTCTGGCACCATGGAGCAACGTTGAGGCCACTGTTGTTTCTATTACGGTTCTCACTTCATAATGAATAAACCCAGGCACAGAGGTACAGAGAGTTAAGTCTCCTCA
This sequence comes from Meriones unguiculatus, assembly GCF_030254825.1. Lineage (NCBI taxonomy): Eukaryota > Metazoa > Chordata > Mammalia > Rodentia > Muridae > Meriones > Meriones unguiculatus. The sequence continues at coordinate 39,650,511 of NC_083365.1, read as the reverse complement.
AGACTAAAAACCCAGGAAATCTACCTCTCTAATGGGCGGACATACCCACCACTGAAAAGAACACAAAGGTGCCTTATATGTAATTAGATAACCTTCAGAGACCATTGGCTGAACATGGTCTGCAAAAGGAGAGCAGAGACATCCTTGTTACTGGACGTTCACAAGCAGATCGGGTGAGCTCATCACTGTTTAGTGCAGAGTTCCTGGCCAAATGAGATCGGATTGGCCCTTCTGCAAGTTTATAGCCAATTGGGTTGTTTTGGTCTTTGTTTGAGTGAGGTTGGTTTCCTTCAGTCTGTCTGGTACACGAAGGTTTTGCTTTCAGCCAGGAAAAGTGGAAAAAGGCTGACTGTAAGGAGACCAACTCTCTCCATCCAATGCACTTTTGTTTGTTTGTTTGTTTTGTTTTTCGAGACAAGGTTTTTCTGTACAGCCTGACTGTCCTTAGACTCTCTTTGTAGGCCAGGCGGGCTTCGAATTCACAGTGATCTGCCTGACTCTTCTCCCTGAATACTGGGTGGCATGTACCACCACGCCCGGCTATCCAGTATACTCTTGACAGAGGTGGATTTGCTGCTGATCTAGGAGCTGAGCACCCTCCCTTCCTTTGTAGGAGACTTCTCTCACATGCCTTACTCTTTCAGAAGGCCCAGCAGAAAGGAAAGCAGGAAAGACTGGAGTCGATCATTTGTTGGCAGCAGGGGCCAAAGTCCAAAGGAAGCAGTGAGGAGCTTGGACCCCAGCAAGAGCTGGAAGCAGTATTGAACTGAGTATCTGTGAACCCTGCCTGACTCAGGGAGTCCTGCCCCAGAGATTGGGGCCCTATGTGAGTCCTTGCACATGACATATGTGAAAAATATATAAGCTACATGATTCAGAGCAGAAATATAAGTTAAAGGTGCTTAGAAGAAACCAGTTCGGTCCACAAACTTTTTAATTTTTTTCTGTTTCCCAGCATGCCAAAGAAATGGCCAGACGCACCACAGTTTGCATTCCATGCACTCTCTCTCCTCTCCCTGCTTATCTTTGTCACTCGAGCTGTCTGGTATTTGAGAATGTCAGCACTATACAGGTGGGCGGTGCTGGCTACGGCAGGACACCACTCACCCAGGGTGCATTATGTAATCTCTTGAGCCTGGAGCACTTTATTCTCTTATCCTCCACTCCCACCACCCCTTTAAAACACTCCTTTATTTGTGCTAGAGAGAGAGCTCAATTGGCAAAGTTCTTGCCCGAGAACCCGTGTGAAGAATTCAGGTTTGGTGGCCCTTCCTTGTGTTCTTAGTACCGAGGAGGTGAAGACGGGAGCATCCCTGGGGCTTGCTGGCCAGCCAGTCTAGCCTAATGATAGAGTCCAAGGACAAGGAGAGACCCTGTCCCAAAATATATGATGGACAGTGCCTAAGGACCGACACCCAAGGTTGACCTCTGAGTTTCGTGTGAACGCATGCAAAAAAAAAAAAAAAAAATCTTCAACTTCCAGTAGGGCAATAGATTCCTTTTAGGCTTCAGAAAAACCCTTATGGCATGCCTTTTTACACACACAGAACATACACACACACACACACACACACACACACACACACACACACACCACTCTTACTCCCAGAGCTGGAAAAACATTGTCCCCATCTCGTCCTCCATCCCAGGCTGCCCTGCATTATACACATCCTCTCAGTATCTCCCTTGGCCTGATGAAATAGTCAGGTTACCTGCTTTTCTCCACTCCTCTCAACTCAAAATTATGAAATCAAGGACACCACACAGTAATTCATCTCTGGCTCCAAATGCCAAGACAGTGCTTGGGACAAGACAGAGAACACATCCAGCCTTTTGCAGTGTAAAGGAGGAGAATAGGAATGCAGAAGGGAAGATGGGTGGAGGGGAGGAGGGAGATGAATAGGATTGACTTTAAACCACAGGTATGTCTCGGGAGGTGCTAGAAAAATAGCACTGACTACATCCATTCTTTTTGCCCAGCATCTAAAATGCCTCGTTTTATAGGATTGTTCCTTGGAATCAATCCTGGCAGCCCCTTCACCCCATCTCCTTCTTTCTTTTCCCAGGGTGACATGTGAGACCATGAACAGCCAGGCATCTTACCTAATTCCTTTACAAGATGAATTTTTAAAAGACATGTGGGAGGAAGTCCTATCAGAATGGTGCAGCTGAAAGTGGAAGAAAGGGGCCCACGAAAGGGAAAGGAGGGATCAGCTTCAGTGAGTCAGAGTAAAAGAGTGAGAACCAGCCATTCCCTTTCCCACCCTGCCCACCTGCAGGCCTTTCTTGAGCAAGCCCTCTGCAAGCTGGAGCTGGTGGCTTCTAGTGCTTGGGGTGAGAGTTTCTAGTGACTTCTCCATGGCTTGCAGGCTGGCAGAACGCCAGCGGCGTCTCCTTTGCCTCCCCACCCCCACTGTGTGTACCTGTTCCCTAGGACCTCAGCCCAGTGACTTTGAATTTGGTAACTCTACTGATTAGCCTAGCAGCAGAAAGGAACCTCAGGAGTCGCCTCACCCCACTCTGCCTTGTGTGACACCCCCTGTCTATTCCCCTTGGGAAATGGACAGCTGCCTTTTGTGAGGACTAGTGATGGCCACTCCAGCAGCACTGCCATGTTGAAAAGCTCCAAGCACCACACAGAATCCAGAACCTTCTCTTCTTAAACGTCTTCAGAGGATAAAAGCAGACACAAGTGTGTGTTAGTTGTCACCATCAGCCTGCCGAGTTCAAGGTTATGGTAAAGATAACTTCCGTGGGTGTACTCACAAAAATGAATAAATGTAGCAGGTGTGGTGGCTCATGCTTGTAATCCCAGCACTCTGGGAGGCAAAGGTAGGTTGGATCTCCTTGAGTTTGAGGACAGCCTGGTCTACAAAGTGAGTCCAGGACAGCCAAAGGTACACACAGAAACCTTGTCTCAAAAAAAAAATTAAATAAATAAAATAAAATACCAAATAGGATTACACTGTTTCTCTTGGTCACGCTCATGATATGAGAGTGAAACAGTAAAAATAATTCTTTACGATGATTTCTGAAGGCTTCAGTTTTCCCGAGTTGTATCTGTCCCTACTGAACAGAAACTGACATGAGCCACAAACTTATTTGTTTATTTGGTGCTAAAGATCAAACCCAGAACTTCACCCGTGCTAAACACATGTTCTATCACAGCTGCACCCAGGGCTGGTGCGGAAAATTATTTAACGGTAATGTATTAATTTATTTCAAATAATAGAAAAACCCATTCCATAGTGACATAAACAATATTTTTATGAGGCTATAATTACACTTTCCAAAACCGAAATAGATTTCTGCAAATATTTTTAAAAGTCCAACTTGGGAATAGATGGCTAGATTTCACATTTATTGAGACAGAGGCAGACACAGACAGACAGACAGACAGACACATTCACTACTGTACCTCTAGGAACTGGTGTTTGGAGTGACCCTGACCAGAGAACGAAGCACATTTGGACTTGAGAGACAGCACTTGCTGCACAAGGATGAAGCCCTGAGTTTGGATCTCAGCATCCAGCTGAAAATCTAGGTGTTGCTGTACAAGTACCTGTAACCCCAGTGCTACAGGGAGCAGAGGCAGGAGGATTTCTGGAGCTCTCCAGCTGCCAGCTTAGTTCCAGGTTCATTGAGAGACCCTGTCCCACGGAGAAAAAGACAGTAATCAACCTCCTCTGGCCTCAGCATGCTTACTCCACACATACACGCCTCCCACCCAAGAGTAACTTAGGTCTAGCTTTTCTTTAAGCCTGTCCAGTCATAAGACCTTTCACCTCCTTCAGCCTGTTAGTCCCCAGTAACCACATCCCCCCACACCCCTCAAGCTGTGTTTCAAATGGCTACACCCAGGATAGTCAGATACTTGCCACCGATTCTTGCTCTGTGTTTTGATCGTGGGCACAGGCTTTGATCAACACAACAGATATCTAAGCTCCTCATTTTTCTGTTCGGTGCCTTCTCATAGCAGGCATCCTACCAGGCATGGCCCATCTGCAGACCTTGGGCTGCATGTAGCCTCACAAAGCCAAGGATATCTACAAATGGGTCCCAACACTCATTCACACACACACACACACACACACACACACACACACACACACTTACTTAAAACAGCATCAGATTCTTTTTTTTTTTTTTTTGTACCTTGATTGCTCCATTCTTGAGAGAGAACTTTGTAGATGGACATCTCAAAAAAAAAAAATGGACATGCCTGCTCAAGTCTAAGATGAGTTGAAAGTTATGGCTCTGGTTGTCAGGGAAAATTCTACTTCCTAAAAATTGCTAGCAGTGTTTGGCTAGTGACACAGATCATCACCCAATTCTCCTTCCTGAGAGCTAGACGTGGAGGGAGACCAGAGATCCCACTCATAACAGGTGGACTTGCGTCATCAGAGAATGACAGTGCCACCGCTCCGAGGGAGCCAGCTGGCGGCAGACCGTGATTTCTGAGCCTAAGGTGTGGATGCGGCTGGTAAAGCACATAAGATTCAGGTCTGGAAAGATGTCTCGGTTGAAAGCGCTTGTTCTTGCAGAGGACCTGGGTTTAGTTCCCAGTACCCACAGGGCGGCTCACGACCTACTGTAACTCCAGTGCTGGGGATCTGATGCCTTCTTCTGGCCTCTGGGAGAAAAAGGCAAGGACCATGATACACATTGTGTGTGCTGGCAAATAGCTCACACACACACATTAAAAAAAAAAAAATATATATATATATATATATATATATATATATTTTTAAAGGACATAAGTTTAAAAACAAGTTTTATATTAAATTTATTTTTATAGAAAGGAGGCACACACAGCCCAGCATACTTGTGATGGTGAGGGGACCATTTGCAGGAATCTTGTTCTCTCCTCCCACCATGTGTGTGTCCCAGGAATCTACCTTAGGTTATCAGGTTGGCAGAAAGTGCTTTCCTCGTTGAGCCCTCTCACCAGCTCCAAGGATGAAAGATTTGTATAATATTGAAAACAAGAGCCTTAGACTTCAGACAGCAAATCACCAAGTTGAACAAATACCTTCATGAATACAATGCAGATTGTTAATTTTTCATCAAACCACCTCTGTCTCCAGCATCAAGAGACATCAGTGTGGCCTGTCTCTCATACTAAGACAAAAATCCCTAGGGGAAGAGTAACCCCCTTCCATCCATACTGGAAGTTGGGTCTGCTACAACTGCCAAGGGTGTCATTGATTCTGGGGTCAAATCTGCCATTCCTTGTGGAAGCACACTCAGAGACAGGAAGTGATTTATCTTTCCATGATTACATGCAGTGGGATCAAACCTAACAATGAGTCGTGGACCATCCACACCAGGAGAACTGTATACTCCAGGACATCATGGGTCCAGACCCCTAGAGATCCAATAGCTGGCTCTGAAATATTAGACCCCTGACTTATTGGAAATCATGTCAAACATAGTTTTAAACGTCTCCTTTAAACCACAGATTAAACCCTTCTGTTCCTACCCCAGGTACCTGAATCAGCTTTCTTCCCTCTCAGCGTCCTCTTCTCCTTGACAGTGGCCCCCCTTTCTTACCCCCAATGTACGTCCTTCACCCCAGGAAAGAAAAGAAACAAACCTGGTTTCTTGCTGTTGACGTAATTCTACTTATTTCTCATCTGCTATTGCCAAACTCCCAGGAGTGATACATACCTTGTATATTTCTACTCATTCTCTTCTCCATTGACTCCTGTAAACCCTTGCAGGCTGGCTGCCATCCCAGCGCTCTGCAGAAACCAATGATGTGCTCGTCAAATGACTTTCACTTGGTTGAAATTCTTGCTGTCCATGCCCAAGCTTTTGTAATCATGAGAGAGCCATTGTAATAACACAGAGACACTCTTTTACTTAAAAATAGGTCAGGTATTTGAAAGCTGTTGATAGCTCGGGAGCTGAAAACAGGGTCTCTGGAGCCAGACCAGCCCAAGCCTTGGACCAGTGCAAGTCCCAGGGCACTGGCTTATTCCCAGAGGCAAACCGTACCCAGCTCCTCCCACATCTACAAAGCAGAAGCATAACAGCACGTACCTGGTTACACTTGGTGAAGCCCCTGCAATAGCCCTGCAGTTCTCTTGGGTATAGCTCAGTATTCTCACACATGCCCCCTTTGCACTGTCTGGTAAGAGTCATAATGGGAGCCATGTCTTGTAGGCTGGCAAGTGCCAGCTCATTTCTAACTGCTTGCCATAGCTGTGTCACTGCCACCAACCAATGCCTCTGCTCACAGGCACATGCAGCATCCTGCATTTTCTCACTTTCAACAAAAAAAGAAAAAGAAAAAAAAAAACACACCTGACCCCCACTTTCGTTATGAGAGTGTATCTCTTTTAACTAGCACGTTGCTCTCACTGCCTGTGTGTAGGAAATAACAGGAACGGTAGTGTTTGTGACACCTTGAAGCTAACTGCGGGCACAACCAATAGGCTGATAATAAGGGACAGCCAGATGGCCCAAACTAAGGAAATTACCCTAATGACTTGCCATCAGCTTTGAATGTGCTCTTGCCGAAAGCAGGATTTTGCACTTCAGTGTAAGACCGTATAACCTGGGAGGCGACCAGAAACAGTTCTGTAGGTCAGTGGAGTGTCATGCAGGGCCCCCCAGAGTTGCAAAGGGCTTTCCAAGCATCATTAGCACAAGGTCTCCAGAAAAACCATGGGTGACTATTGCTACGGTCTCAGACAAAGTGAGGGTAAAATGGAATCCAGCCAGGCCACAGGAAGCCAGGCTTCTAAAACAAGTGGTCCTGCCCTCATCTCATTTGATCTGGTTCTGTGCCCCTTACAGCACAACATGATCCTGGTTTTCTGGTCACTCCCACAGTGAGTGGGACTCAGAAATGCTAGGGAGTGGCCCTTCATTGTTCCAGTAGCCACCACCACACTTAACTCACTCTTTTTTGTTTGTTTTCATTTTTTGAGAAAGGGTTTCTCTAATATCCCTGGCTGTCCTGGAACTCACTTTGTGGACCAGACTGGTCTTGAACTCACAGACATCCACTTATCTCTGCCCACCAAGTGTTGATGTGTCACCATCTTTTTTGTTTGTTGTTTGTTTGTTTTTGTTTTTGTTTTTTCCTATTCTGGAACTAACACTGTAGACCAGGCTGGCCTTGAACTCAAAGAACTGGGATTAAAGGCCTCGGCCACCACCACCCAGATCACTTCACCGTCAAATCATTTCACTCATTCTTATCACTCCAACAACTCCTACGGGTTGCTCGGTACCAAAACAATTTTATTATTTATTTTATTTATTTATTATAATTTTATTTATTTATTTATTTTTCCAAGACAGGGTTTCTCTATGTAGCAGCCCTGGTTGTCCAGGAATTCGCTTTGGAGACCAGGCTGGAGAAGACTACACTGGCCTGGAACTCATAGAGGTCTGCCTGCCTCTGCCCCCCCTCACTCCCCACCAAGTGCTGGGATTAAAGGTGTGTGCCACCATGCCCAGCAAGTTCCAGCTTTTAGTGTTTTTATTAAACGGTCAGTGAAGAGAACCAAATACTTTGCAGAGCAAACATGATTGTCTGGTTACCGTCTGTCAGTGACATTTTCTGCTAACTTTTTCAATACTTTTATGACTATATGTGATATTGAAGTAAATGACAATTAGAAAATACTCAGAAAAGTAAATAATCAGAAATTAATAGTATCCCTAATCCCATCGCCCTGGCACCGTTAACATGGAATGAAAGAAAATGCCTTTCTAGAATACACAGTCAACTCTGTGACGCTGAAATGCACTCATTTCTTCAGGAGATATTTACTAAATGCCTACTGTACACAGACCTGGATATGAATGGAAAAATAAAGCAAAAAAAAAAAAAACAAACAAACAAACAAACCAAAAAAAAAAAAAAACAAACAAACCCAAAAAAACAAAAAAACAGGATAGGATTAATTAGAATCCCAGGCTAGAGCTGGAGACATGGCTCAGCTGTGAAGACCACAGGCTACTCTTCCCAGAGAACACTCCTTTGATTCCCAGCACCCACATGGTGGCTTACAAACGTCTGTAACTCCATTTTTAGGGGGTCTAATGCCCTCTTCCAGCCTCCAAAGTCGCCAAGCATGCAATGATGTACAGATATACATGCAGATATTCATGATTTTTTTTTAATTGAAAAAGAATCTCAGTCTGTATTCAAGTGGGGAAGACAGGCTGGAAAATAACTGAGAGGAGCGTTGGAAGGAATTTGGTATTATGGAAAAGAGAAACATGTACTGGGATTGGGGACTGGGAGTGTGAGGAGAGGGAATTTATTGTTGCTTTAATCACGTGATCCTAGCATGCTTCATTGAAAAGGCAGCACTGCATGAAGATGGGGGGGAGGGTTTGAGAATCCAGGGAAGACTATTACAGGAGGAAAATATAGCAAGTGCCAGGTGCCTGGGGTGGTAAAGCTCTTGCTGGGTCACAGAAATTCAGAAAGGCAGTGAGGGGTTGAAATGGACATGAGGACAAGAGCAGATGAGGCTGGAGACAGAAAGGCCCCTGGGTCCTAGGAGGATGGAGGATCATGGAAGCGGCTGTGACTTGGGGTTGCAGGAGGCCTTTGACCTGGTAAGGAAAGGGATAGGAACGGGAGATGAGGGAGTCCCAGAGAAGCTACTGCAATGAAGCAGCTCAGTAGAGGCAGAGGGGTGAACAGCCTGTCTCCAGGCCTTTTTCTTCAAGGAAGAACACGCCTTCCCTACGCTCCGGTTTGGATAAGGAGAGAAAAAGAAGTTGCCCAGGCATTTGCTGAAGACAGCTGGCAATAAGAAGCCGTTATCACTGAGGTAGAGAAGATGACATGGGGTAGAGCTAAGAAAAACGATTGGAAGAGGTGTTCCATTTGTTTGCCTGTAGGTTCTGGCATGCTGACAGATTAACATGCACGTCTGAAGTTCAAATGTGATAGTTAATGACCTTTCTCCCTTACAAAAGTAAACCAATTAGGTGCTTTCACTTCCCATTTTCTTAATACTTATTAATTTTGACGCAGAACTTCCCTCCCTGAAGGCCTGTTTGTCTGTATGCTTTCCACCTCCTAACCGATTAGTGAGTTCTTTGAAAGCCGTGACTCATCTTTGTATAGTAAAAAGGCAAAGAACATCATTTTAAAAATTAACTGCTCTCAGCCAGTGTCTGCAGTGTGTGCCCGTCGCGGGGGTGGTTTTACCGCAGCGGTGGGAGGCCTGGGAAGACAGGATGACCTTTCGTTTGGAAAAGCAGGGTGAGAAAGCTTTGGGTACAAAGGTTTTTCGGGTTCAAATGGGAAAGAGGCACAGAAATAAAGGGAGGAAAATGGTTGGCACAACACAATGGCAAAAGCGTTCTATCTTTTCTCTTTCAGCTTGAGTCACAGGCATGCTGAAAGGGTCCCCAAGTCACAAAAGAGTTGAAAAGAAGCTGTTTTCTCAAGGTAGGGGCTGCCCGTGGGCGTCAACAGCACAGAGGGCAGCCAAGTCCGAGGCACAGATGCTGAAGATGCTTTTGTGCCGCCTCAAGCTGCGGCTCTGATGCCTTGCAAGTATTAAGCTACTTAGTCTCCACAACAGCACAACCGACAAGTATTATCCATTGCTTCCATTTTACGGAGGATTGCTCCGTGGCACAGGGAGGCTGCGTTGGGGGCTTAGCATCTCAAAGCTCAGAGAAGCCGGTCTTGCGCTATTACCCACAAGTCTTTGTGTTGCCTCTTAAGATGGCGACTGCTAATCTAGGACAGTATGGGAAAATGAACTGAGAGATATTTTAATTCACACTTTTACTCAGGAGACAGCATGCTGGAGACCCAGACATATGATGGAGAGAGGGCAGCTGCAGAGTTCAGAGTTCAGAGACGACGGTGCTGCCCCTCTTCTTTGCTGGATCCTCTGTGGGGCTTTTCCTGATTACTAAAGAAGAGTATGAGCTCAGAAACCTGGAAGCTATTGGGACACTCGGTCAAATTTGGATGCTTTGTTCGGATTAAGGTGTTTTGTTGGGGCTGTTCGTTTTAGAAGAGCTTTCATTGCTGTTTTTTCAAGACAGGGTTTCTCTGTGTAGCCCCGGCTGTTCTGGATTCGCTTTGTGGACCAGGCTGGCCTGGAACTCACAGAGCTCTGCCTGTATCTGCCTCCCTGAGTGCTGGGATTATAGGTGTGCACCCCTGCGCCTGGCTTACAAATGTTAGGGCGCGAGGCCCGATAGAGAGCTCAGCAGTTATGAGCACTTGTTGCTCTTTCAGAGGACCCGAGTTCAGTTCCCAGAACCCACACTGGGAGGCTCACAACAGTCTATACCTCTAGCTGCAGGGAGTCCAACATCTCCTCGGCTCCACACACATGTGGCACACACACACACACACACACACACCACGCATGCATAAGCACACAGAAACACACACAGTCTTCTTTAAAAGTTAGAAAGCAGTGAGATGAAGCTGCTTAGCCTAGCCACTGAGCAGGCTCAGAGGAAAACACTCAGACATGTTTCACTGCCCCCAGCGCCTCACCTCACCCCCACACTCATAGAAGGCAGACACGCTCGTTATTCCTGCTTCGGAAAAAGCTGGTACCTCGGGGTTCCGGAGAAAGAACACTCAGCTTGCCTTCCCCACCATGAACAATTGAGCAGAAGGAAGCAGGACATTCAGGCCTGGACTTCCCCACAGGAAACTCCAGCCTCCTGCTTCCCTTCTCTACGGCCCTGGTGGAGTTCCAGGTGAGCTACTGCTTGCTGGATAAGCAGACTCCAAGGAGGCCCAGCGACCGCAGATGGACTTAAAAACATTTTTTTAACCTGTTAAATTTTAAAAATACACTTAATTTTTTTTAAATTACTTTGTGTGTGTGAGTGTTTTGCCTACATTTGTGTCTATGTACTTTGGGTGTGCCTGGTGCCTGAAGAGGGCATCAGAACCCATCACATGGGTTCTGGACTTGAACTGGTCCTCTGGAAGAACAACCAGTGCTCTTAACCACTGAGCCATCTTTCCAGCCCCAACCTGTTACAGTTAGAACAGCAATTTTTAAGAAAAGATTTACTTTATGCACATGAGTACTCTGTCTTCATGCACACCAGAAGAGGGAATCAGATTCCACTATAGATGGTTGTGAGCCACCATCATGTGGTTGGTGGGAACTGAACTCAGGACCATTATGGAAGAGCAGTCAGTTCTCTTTAACCACTGAGCCACCTCTTCAGCCCAAAATAGCAATTGTTAAAATCCCAATTCATTGCTGAAGGGTCATAGCACCCTGAACGGGCTCTGTGTGAAGCTGGGGAGGAATTAGAAAGTACTGGTTCTTAACACACCTGAACCACACTTCAGTGCTTTCCTGAACCCCTCCCACCAGATAGCAGGGCCAACAATTCTGCCTTATTTGGGTGCTGTTCTATTAACAGCTTGAATGCATTTGACCAGGGTCTTAGTGTGTAGCCCAGGATGGCCTTCAGCTTTCAGTTCTCTTGCTGTAGCCTTCTACATACTGGGATTAAGAGTGTGTATCACTTCTTGATTAATTTTAATTTTTTTCTATTTATTTACCTTTATTTTATATGCATTGGTATTTTGTCTGCATGTATGTCTGTGTGAGGGTGTCAGAGTCTCTGAAACTAGAGTTACAGACAGTTGTAAGCTTCCATGCTGGGATTTGAACCCAGGTCCTCTGGAAGAGCAGCTAATGCTCTTAACTGCTAAGCCATCTCTCCAGCCCCCACTTTTTGATTTAAGTGTCATTTCTGTGTAAAGATATCTAGCACCATATTGACAACCTGATCTTGAATTTAGCACTCACTATTAGCTTTTAATTGGTCATGTGCATGAAAACATATAGGACAAAATTGTAATTCTCTAAAATGTTACTTTCAGGTGGGGCCATGAGGAAAATATATACAACCATTTAGGGTGCAAAGCAATGCCTTGCCACAGTCAACGGACAAGGCAGGTAGAAGTGTCTGGAAGTTCAAAGAGAAGACATGTAGGTGGACAGAAGAGGTGGGATCTGAGCTGGCTGGAGAAGGGAGAAAAGTTTAGATCTGCAGACAGGTGGGGCAGAGAACTCCAGTCTGTGTATTTTGCATAGCCCACAAAGTATGAGATTTGTGCTTCGGACACACCCTAGAGAGCACTGTGCATCTCCTGAACCATCAGAAGCAGAAGCCTTACGAAGAGCCAAGTTTAGAGAAAGCTATGTCATCAAGTCATCTTCTTGGTGTATCCAAGCTCATGAAAGTGTTGGGAGGATAAAGACAGAAACGGGCCCAACACAGGCAAAGGGGAAAGGAAAAAAGGAATATAACAGCTATAAACACATAAGGGCTGTTGGTGTATAGGCAGCTTGCTTCTGGGTTGCCTAGTAACCTATGAGGTCATCATGTGTTGCCCACCAAGTGTGTGGCAGACGCGGTTCAGCTGCACATGCACAAGCTACAAACCTGCCAGTTTGACTTGCTCTTACTCTCCTCTCTTGCTCTCTCCATCTCTCTTTCTTTCCTCGGGGGGGGGGGGCACCATGTCTCTCTCTTTCCTTTTCTTCTGTATCTTGCCACCTCCATCCAATAACTCTCTTTCACACAATATCTGTTGTGTGCACAGCATCATTTTAAAATAAATACTAACAAGAGCCATGCCAGCAAGTGTCAGCATTGACAAAGCACTTATTTATTGTGGCAAGTACCATGAGAAGAGCTGGACATGAATCAACTCTTGTGATTCTCATGACAACCTGAAGTAAGAGATGCTCATTCTTTGAGCATTTTTTTGTTGTTCTTGTGCTTAGGATCCAACCTAGCTCTTCCGGGATGCTAAGTAGAACCTCTGCTATTGAGCTTCATCTCCAGCCAATATTAATATCATCATCATCATTACATCCTCTTCTCCTCATCACCATAGTATTATGAAATAGGAAGGTAAGGATGGAGGGATTCATAAACTATTAAACATTTCAAATTCAGGTCAGTGTACCACAAAGCTAAGACTCTCAGCCATGATGGGATTTTTCCCTCTCAACTCCTCAGCCCTGCAGAGAGCATCTCCTTCTACAACATTTTTGAAGAAGGATATGCATGACCTCATCCTCCCTGTCGTTGCTTGGTGGCTGCTTAATAAGACTGATGGATGGCAGGCCTTCAGGTGTAAACTGGAGCTGGGATGTACCTCCTTTCTGTTCTACAGCGCTTAGGGGTAGGAGAGCAGCCGCCCTCGCCTCTCCAGGCTAAGCGAGCGCCACTCCTCCTGTCAAGACTTCCCTTCACCTTCAGAGTCTCTGTCTGAAGAAATCATCTAGTGTGTCCATGTCTGCCTCCCACCCCATGAACCTCAAACAAAAGAGAGCCCTAGATGTGGCTTGATAGGAGGCAGCAAGCCAGTGGGGATGTCCCTCACTAGTCATCCGAAAGTCACTCATGCTTTTATTATTGTACTGCTGTGATAAAATGCCATGACCCAAAGAAACTTACAGAAGAAAGAGTTTATTCTGGCTTACAGTTCTAGGGGAATAGGAGGGAAAGGAGCAGGAAGCATGGCAGCAAGCAACATGGCCAGAGCAGGAAGCTGAAAGCTCACTCACGCATCCAATCACAAGCACAAAACAGAGAGATCGAACTGGTCACAGGGCAAGATTATAAACTTACAAAGACAATCCCCAGTGAGAACCTTCCTCCCACTGAGACCTCCCCAAACAGTGCTACCAATTGAGGACCAAGTTTTCAGATACTAAAGCCAACGGGAGATATTTGTCATGCAAGCCATCACAATTATCGTCTTCTAAAACAGAGTTAGGATTTTTAGCAGTGGCTAGCTTCACTGGAGTCTGTGGTTTACAAAACCTTTAACACTTTTCCATTCCACTGGCAAAGGAATTTCTCCACATCTGGGAGCCCCAAATTCTCAATTACATCATGTTAGGAATTGAAAGAGTTTCCAAAAGCAATATATATGTTCCGTTACACATCAAAGAGAACAGGAATGCAAAAAAAAAAAAAAAAAAAAAAAAAAAAAAAAAAGTCAATAATCATCCTATCACTTTCCCTTTTCCCCATGGAGTAAGTGCTATGAACAACCTGAAGCCTTTCCTAAACACACAGACAACACAACAGGTCTTTCAAAGCTGTGCCAAATGCAAGCGAACCACAGCCTGCCAGCTAAATCTGACCCACTGACTGCTTTTATCAATAAAGCTTTATTGGAAAACAGACACATCTATTCTCCTGTATATTGGCAATACCTGTCTTTCTACCAGAGGTACAGAGATGAATCATTATGACAGAGACCATGTGTCACACTAAGCCTAAAATAGCCATTTGCAGAAAGTGCTTGTTTCTTCCTGAGCTGGGCCCTTACTTGCCCAACTCAGGTTTTTAACTAAGAAAATATCATGGACACCCTTTAGGTCACTGAGTGTAAGTCTAACTTTCTTCTTTTTCTGTCCTTCCCCTCCCTCCCTTTCTCCTCTCTTTCTCTTCTCTCTTTTTGTTTTGCTTGAGAGATAGTTTGCTGTACATGTAACCCACGTGGTTATCCCCCTGCCTCAGCCATCCAAGTTCTGTAATTACAGGCATGAACCACCATGTTCAGCTTAGATCTCATCTCCTTTTAAACGCTAGCCGTTTTTCAGGCAGAAAAATGGTAACCATGGCCAAGCCTCATGATCCTCAGGGACCCACATGGTGGCTTGAGAGAACCACCTCCTGCAAGATGTCCTCTAACCTTTACACGGACACTCCACATGCAGACACATAAACGGACAAATAAAAGTAAAATGATGTTCAAGCCACCCACCCGTCATTTCACAACATAAGAGAAACATTACCATCAGGCTTTGGCCCCTGTGGACGATACTGTGATAAACATCTACCTAGGGGAAGCTGGATTTGCTAAGGAATCCAAGGGGCTCTCAAGAGAAACACAGCCTCGTGGCAAACATGCAACTCCCACTGTAAAAGTCTTGAAACAGCAGGCTGGCCTCGAACTCACAGAGATCCGCCTGCCTCTGCCTCCCAGAGCGCTGGGATTACAGGCATGTGCCATGGCGCATGACTGAGCATGGCATTCTTTTACTTGACCCATTCATGTCTTCCAAGAAACCCTGCAAACACTCCCAGTGCCAGCCGGGGATGCATACCATCATATCCAGGCAGCGTTTTCTGCCGCGGACAGGATAAGAGGTCTCTTGGCGCAGAGCAGAAGGAGTTATGAAATTTTCTCAGATATTTATTCAGAGTCCTGAAGCCGTAGCTCCTCCCCATGGGGGTAATATGTCTGCTTTTCTCTAGGAATGCTGGACAAACTCCGATGTTCACAGGTGTCTTATAAAGGCCACCAGTGGTGAACCATCTCTGGGTTATCAATCAGGCTCGAGGCCCATCAAGATGCCTCTCCTTCCCAACCTTCCCAGGGCTCCTGTCAGAAGACTCAGCACATTGCTCTGTGATTCATTAACACTTCCCTCCTGCTGTCACTGACCTTGGGTCTGTCATTCCAAAGGTCTTCCGCAGGCTGGCAGTCACGTGCTCCCTTCTTCCTCCTGCCATCCTGTTTGGGAAGATTAACTCATTTCTGAGCTGTCTGCCCACCTTTCACTGGACATGGGCCCCCTCAACCCTTCTTCCGGTTGCTTTCCTAGCCCCCTGTGCAAGCCCACAGGGGAAAGACCCTTTTATCTCCAGCACTTTGCCATCTGGAACAGCCTTCCGGAACATTCCTGGAAGTCATAAATCTCTTCAAACTGAGTTTTCCTTTCTGGCTCCTGCCTGTAAACTTGACTACCGTGTTGTTGCTAAATTTTAACAAAGCAAACTTGATTTACAAAAAAATAAAGCTACAAAGAGGTTTCATCAGGAAAGGAGGATCTCCCTTGCTGTTCGTGCTGCCCCCTACTGGATAGAAATAAGTAAACTGGCAGGCCTGCCTGCTCTTGGTTAAAATGCTCGTTGTTTTTTGTTTTAATATAGGTAGACTTCAATTATCAGCCTTGAGGCAAAAGAGATGGCTCAGCGGTTAAGAGTCTTGGACATGGGTCAGTGCCCAGCACCCACCCACACGGCAGCTCACAACTGTCCATCCATGGCACCAGGCATGCACATATCAGCACGTGCAGACAAAATACCCATCACGTAAAAAAAAAAAAAAAAAAAAAAAAAAAATCTGAAAAAGCAAGCAAATAAAACAAAACAAAAAGGAAGAACCAATTGAGGACCATGCATGGACTGAACCTAGGCCCTCTACACACATGTAGCCGAGTACTCATGTGTGTTCTCTAGTAAAGGGAACAGGTCTGCTTCTGACATGGACTCTGTTACCTGCTTTTTTGATCACTCCCCCCTGGCTGGGCTGCTCTGCCCGGCCTCAGTGGAGAGGATGTGCTCAGTCCTTATTCTACTTGATGCACCATGGTGGGTTGGGGGGGGGCAGTCCCCCATTCTGAGGAGTAGAGGAGAGGGGATATAAGCAAGAGAGAGGACTGGGAGGAGAGGTGGGCGGGGGCTAAGATCAGGATGTGAAATGAATTTTTAAAAAAATGAAAAAAGGAAACTAAAAAAAAAAAAAAAGAAAAGAAAAGAAAAAACTATCAGTCTTGGAAAGTAACACTCACTTTTGTTATTTATAAAGGCGAAGCACACCGTGATCTATTTCAGGTCTCCCGAAGTCCATTAAACTGTTCTTGCCCTTTGATCCAGTAATTTCCTCCCCAGAAATCTGCCCAGATGAAATAAGGAGAAAAGTAAACAAGAGATCACGCTCGGAGACGACTGTATTGTTATTACTCATGGTAGCCAAGAACCAGAAAAAAGTGAAATATCCAACAACAGGTGGTTCGGGATAGCTTAGGCCAGGCTAGAGGATCCTTAAAAGCAATGCTTTGATATTGAGCAGTATGAAGGGGTACTTACATCATGGTCAGTCAACAAGACCTAGTACACAACTGTACAATCTCATCTAAATATGTATGTGAATAAGTCTGGGAGTGGTATGGCAAAGCTGCCTATGGTTCCTTTAAATGATAACATTAAGGTTATTTATTTATTTGTTTATTTATCTATATATCTATGGATTTTGCAAGACAGGGTTTCTCTGTATAAGCCTTGGCTGTCCTGAACTCACTTTGTATACCAGGCTGGCCTCGAACTCACAGTGATCTGCCTGCCTCTGCCTCTCTGGGTGCTGGCATTAAAAGCATTAAGCTATTTTATGTAGTCATATGTTTTCAAATTTCCCTACAAACAGGAAACTTGTTTGGCATGGTGGAAAAACAATGCTTTAGAACCAAACAACTAAGGTTTCCATCTTCTTTATGTGACCCTGGATGAGTGACTCAAGCTGTGCAGACAGATCTGCTCCCTCAGCATTACTTGACAACCATAACAGGATCATGTCTCTGTGAGGACCGCAGACCTAACCCACAAGCTCTGCTCCTGGGCTCTTTTTGATAAGCAATAGATGTCCCCTAAAACTAGGTAGAGTAGCAAGCCATTTCCCCTCAGCCTAAAACCAAGTCTCCATCCACTCTTCCACGAAATGCAAATTAGCAGAAGTTATGTGGTTTCTACAAGCTGTCTTGCACGCTTCGGGAAGTCCTTGCCCTCTGCTTTTTTAGCTGCAAAAGCAGCCGCTTTGCATGTTCATTCAGGTCTCCAAGCTATTGAAACCACACTTCAGAGGCAGGTTTGTGGGCACTGCTTAGAGCAGTGAAGAAGTTATCCAAAGAGCCACAAAAGTGACCAACACTTATTATATCTATTTCACACTGGGTGAAGTCAACAACAGAAGGACATTTTAGCTAGCCTGTGATCTTGAATAAATTCACTAACACGCTATGAATCCCACCAGTGAAAACCCACTTCTGACATTTAGTTTGCTTGCTGGCAAAGCACTCCATGTCTCTCAAGGGTTAAGGTATCTGAAGCATTGAAAGTGACCTATTTGCAGTGAGATTTTTTTTTCTGATAGAACATTGCCTGAATGCTGGTTAGCACGGAAGCTGCCCATGGGGTCCAACTTCAAATAAGAATAGCTATAAAAATACCTTACAGTATGTGCTTACGTGCTTCAGGGAGATTACAGACCTGCATAGCAAGAAAGACAGCCCCCCCCCCCCCCCTGCACTGCAAGCATGCAAAAACTATGTGGTATAAACTGTGATGGGAAAATTCTAAATATTTGAATTTGATGTTTCTGGTATGTACTCCCGTAAAGATTTTTGAGCTATTTTTGTGCCTTTTTTCTTTTCATTGTTTCCTTCTTTCTCTCTCTTTCTTCTTTGCTCCTCGTCTTCTATCTTTTGCATTTCTCCCTCTCTTCCTTTTTTATTTTCTCTTCTTTCCTGTTGAAGCAGCTGGAAGTGAAGAATCGTGTGTGTGTGTGTGTGTGTGTGTGTGTGTGTGTGTGTGTATGTGTGTGTGAGGGAGTCTTTGCCTTTCGATATATTAGCCCTTTACTTTAACTTCTGAGTCTCAGTTCTGAGCTTTAAAAATCCTTTTTGTGGCTGAGATGGCTCAGTGGGTGAAGGTGCATGCCACAAAGCCCGACAACCTGGGCCCACGTGGTAGAAGAAGAGAATCAACCCTTACAGATTGATCATTGACCTCCACACATGATGAAATCCACCATCCCTCCCCACAATAAAAACATAAATGTAAAAAAAAAGAGATAACCCTTTCACAAAACTGTGCCCTCCATTAAAACAACATTGTTCTTGTTTTCAGCTCTGTAATGCACTTCCTGGAATCCATTCATCTGCTCTGAAGGCTTTTTCTTGGGTGTGCTGTATGCATTGCCTGGCTGGTATTTAAAGCACCTGCCAGCTTTTAAATAGAGAAGACGGGGCTGGTGGCTGGGGCAGGAATGACGTTGCCAAGTCACTGATCCTGGAGGAAGACTTTTATGGATTGTTGTTTTTTTCTGTTCCTTACTGAAGGGTGGCCTAGTTTAATCGGGGAGCTACAGTGGGTCTCCAGGTGGAATCCTAGTGGAAAAGAGTGGGTGCTGACCCCAGGGGCTCACAGGGCTGGCGGAACCATCCCACTGTGCTGTCCCCTCCAGATCTGTTCCTTACAAATTCCACACAGAGGCCCACTTTGGTATTCTGAGAGTTCTCCATTTAGGGAGGTTTTATCAGAGAAATCAAAGCTGGAAGTATTTGGCTCAGATAACAGGATTAATTGGCATTCTTCACATTCTGCAGAGAAACATAGATCAAGGCAGGGGGGCGGGAGACTGTCCAGAGGGAAGTAGTACTGCACACTTCAACAGAGCCCAATGATGTCATTGTATTATTATTATTAGTAGTAGTAGTAGTATGTTTTTTTGTTTTGGTTTTTTTTAAGATATGTTTTCTCTGTGTAGCCCCAGCTGTCTAGGAACTCTGTAGACCAGGCTGGCCTTAAACTTAGAGATCCACCTACCTCTGCCTTCTGAGTGCTGGAATTAAAAGTGTGTGCCACCATGCCCGGCTTCATTGGAGATTTTAAAATGCTGTTTCTTAGCCGGCCATGGGCGGTGCACTCAGGGAGGCAGAGATAAGCAGATTTCTGTGAGTTCAAGACTAGCCTGATCTACAAAGCTGGTACAAAGTCCAAGACAGCCAAGGCTACACAGAAAAACCGTGTCTAGAAAAAAGAAGAAGAAGAAGAAGAAGAAGAAGAAGAAGAAGAAGAAGAAGAAGAAGAAGAAAAGTTGTCCTTTAAATTGGAACCTGAGCTTCTCCAGAAATAGAATGATATAATGATATTCCAACCACCTTCTCACGGGGCAGGGCTTTCCCTTTCAACTTCCTCGATCCAATTCAGTTCTGTTTCCTGGTCTGTATTTTCAGATGGAAGTGACTTCAACAGGAGAATGGCATCGGTGGCAAGAGCAGGAGCTGGTGCTTATGGGGAACACTCTGGGGAGAGGAGGGAGTGACCCTGGCCTCATAGTTCTACTTACTCGTTGTCATTCGGTCACATCTGACTTCGGAGTTTGGGGTGGTTTTAATGACTGCTCCTTCTGACCACATGTCCCAGCTGGGTCCAAGAGCCCTAGATTCAGCCCATTAAAGACCACTCTCAAGCACTGTGGTAGAATTTTCAAACCACCCTAACCATCTATTGTCACATGAGCAGCACTATGCACAGGGAAGTGGAAATGTTCAATGAGCGTGAGGGGGTATGGTATCATGCCACTCACCCGCAGCAGCCATAACTCCTGCCTCGGAACTATGGAGGTTTCCAAGTCCGACTCTCCCTTGAGCACCAGGATGTAAAAATGGCTCCGTTTCCTGGGGCTGTTTCTTGAAATAACCTGAACAAACTGATTGCTCTTGGTAGGACAGGCTCCACCTGTCACTTAGGAATGGGGTAGCCCAGGGGGTTCAGGTAGTCTGGTGACCGCTGGGGATGTGACATGAAGATGCTGAGTGTCTTGGTTCTGGCTCCACTGTCTCCAAATGGTTTGCACGTGTTTTCTGACTAATGTTTCAAGTAAAAGTCAGATGCAGGCCGAACAGAATTAAATCCTCTCTTTGCCAAGAGAGATAAGCTTGTTTGTTCAACCACAGCTGCCTCTGAGCTCCCCAAAGACATCATTGCCAAGTCTTACTTGGTCCTTTCAGTATTTTGCTCTCAGCTCAAGTTCAACTTTGTTCAGAGCAAGAAGGAAAAATAGCTTCTTTCATTCTTTCTTTCTTTCTTTCTTTCTTTCTTTCTTTCTTTCTTTCTTTCTTTCTTTCTTCTCTCCTGCTGGCCTGCTCTTTACCTAGGAAAGGAGCTGAACAGGTTGAAGTTTTCAGTGTGTGGGCCTTGGGCAGTAGGGGGCATCAGGGAAAGTCCCCTATCGGTTCTTTGTCCTTTCAAGGAGGGGACACGCTTGTCAAAGCCTTCAAAGACAGATGTTTGCAGAGGGCTTTAAAGCAACCTGGAAGTCAGAATGCCAGGTATTGAGACCTAGCACCTACAACTAATGTGCTCCTCGATTTCCTCTGGAGAATAACAGTGTCTGTTCCACTGTGACACACAGCGTTCAATACAAGCACACTTTGTACCATTATTGTCACTTGAGGCCGGCCAATAAGGAAAACTAATGTGGCTGCAGGTGTTCCAGTAAGGAGAAAGAAGAAACTGCTGACCCAGACAGAATGTGCTGCCCATGAACTTGGCAACCTGAGCCCATGTCCCGAACACCCTCACGTGTTTCCAGAGAAGTCTAAAATCCAGACCCTACAACAGATTCCAGTTTGTGAATACTGACAATAAACTGAAACATTATCAAACCCTGGATTGGAGTAGACACAGCATGTGAATGGGCATCCAGACAGACACTGTGGCTGTTGCCGTGGCTCTGTCACTCCATCCTTCCATCTCAGAGTATTTGACATGAATGAACTCTGCCCCATGATAAATAATGCCTCCCAACGAATTTTGTTTCTTTATTTCTTCCTTCCTTCCTTTTTTTTTTCTTAAAGTTTTGTTTGTTTGTTTGAAACAGTGTTTCTCTGTGTAGCCCTGGGCTGTCCGGGAACTTGCTTTTTAACTACACTGGCCTGGAACTCAGAGATAGGTGCTGGATTTAAAGATGCACCTCCATGCCCAGTGGAATTCATTTTACTTATGGCCAAAGTTGGATTTGATTATTAAAACGAAAGAGATTGATGGCTACGCTGCTAATGAAGCTCCCAGCAGTGTCCAGAGTCAAGAACATCCCATCCCAAGAAAGCTTCATGTTGGCGTGGAGTGGCAGGCATAGTCCACATTATGGATGCCAGAAGGTCTTTGAATCACAAGACTACCCTTATTAAGCCATGCTAGGCCAGGAAGACATCATTTCACAGAGCTCCCTCCCTCCCTCCCTCCCTCCCTCCCTCCCTCCCTCCCTCCCTTCCTCTCTCTCTTACATTCTTTCTGCACCCTTTTCCAATATGTTCCCTGGGAACTGGAGGGGGTGATGTAGACATCCTCTTTATGACTGAGCATTCAACAGTCACGTTTTCCTCACACTGTCCAGTTATGTCTATGCAGTAACCACCACCAAAGCTTCTCTCACCAAAACCAACAGCAGCACTAGTCTGTAAGCACAAACATTTAGAAGGCAATTTGACAAGCACATTGTATCCACTTATCAAAACCACTAAGCCAGCAAGAATGCTTAGTGAGTAAAAGCGTTGGCTGTGCAAGTTGTCTGGTGACCTGAGTCTGATCCTAGAAACCCAAGTAAAAATAGAGCCAACTCCACAAAGTGGTACTCTGACCTCCACCTGTGCGTCCTGGCATGCACTCTCATATATATATCACACAGACAGACACACAGTTTTCTTTTTTTAAAGCAGTATCTTCCTCACTAGGGCCTATGACCTCTCTTTTTCTCTCTGCTCTGGACTCTTCTAGATACCCCTTGCCATTCTTTCTCTTGTACCTACAGTAAAAAATTTCCCCCAAATTATTGAGCAGCCATTTGGGAGGTTTCTTTACAGCCCCTTCACTTACAACGCACTTCAATAATACTGAG
Organism: Meriones unguiculatus; assembly: GCF_030254825.1. Taxonomy (NCBI): domain Eukaryota; kingdom Metazoa; phylum Chordata; class Mammalia; order Rodentia; family Muridae; genus Meriones; species Meriones unguiculatus. Next base: position 39,628,040 of record NC_083365.1, on the reverse strand, counting down.
AAAAGTCATATTTTTTTAAATCAGTCTGCCTTAAGTTGACAAATGAGGTGGTGGTGAGTAGAGAATACTACAAAAAAATGAGATATTTTAAAACGAGGGCTTCTCAGTTAGGCTGCTCATATCATGTCTGGACAGTATTAGTTATAAGTTCTGTGACCTTGGCCAAGTTACTTGTCTTCTCAGCGCCTCGGTTCCTTCCTCACTGACGTAATAATTTCAATGTTCAGGTTGTTGCTAAAGGTTAAATAAGACAAGCTACTCATATGTTACAGGTGTTTGCTCTGTGGAGCAATGTCTTGGGGATACATAGATGGGTCAAACCACTAGGGAGCAGAGGTGTGTGTCCAGTGAGTAAGAAGAACCATAAGAAAGTGATGAGATTGGTTTCTGCAGTTCTCACGGCTGGGTAGCATGGTGAAGCATGGTTAGTAGGGATACTGCTCTACCCAGGAATTAGCTCATAACTATTTATACTTGTAACAGTGCTATAGTTATAGCATCTTAGAAAAATATACTTCTCCACTGGTGATGATAAAATCCATTCGTTCAACAAACATTCCTTTAGTCCCAACGAGGTGTTATCTTAAGCATCTCAGAGAGCAGAATAGAAAAGTTCCTGACCCACATAGTTTGTCTTGTAAATACATTTGTTTAAAATAGAATTTGTATTATCAAGTAAGTCATGTGGGTGGCTAGGGCAAAAGGCATAAAATAAGTCATGAATGGACTGGGCTGTCACTGCCCCCATGAGGGGAGAAGCTCTCTCCATGAACAGAGATTTTCCTTCTTTCCTTCCTTCCTTCTTTCCGTCCTTTTCCCCCTGGGCACCGACCTCTCCTGTGCACATTTCCGAAAGTCTTCTATTTATTTTTTCAACAAAATTAATTAAAATATTTTCAAATTTATGAGAACCCACTGATGATAAAAATCACTGAGGCAAAGTTTCATAAGCCAAGGACATTTTGTATAAAGAAAGAAGCATAAAGAAATGCTTTCATGTTTGCTCATGGCACAGTTGCCTGAGCAGGTGGAGAACTTAGGTTTTTGAATCTGTTAATATCCTATAATTATCCCATCAAAGACTGCTGTAAGTCGCCTGAGTTGTGTCTGCATCCAAAATCAGGACCATGCACTGGAGAACAACCAGCAGATCAACACTGCCTGCACTGTCCATTAATGGAACTATGCAAACATGTCATAGAATGTAGCTATTTTTCCTTGGCCACCTGCCACACACACACACACATCCTGTTCCAACTCAAAGCAATTCCAATCTCCCTCCTAGGGAAATAGCAGGTGATGAACTTTCCATAAGTTTTATGCCGGTGAGCTTTACTCTCTTCACACTTCCTACCTCAGCACTGAAGCAGACAAATGATTAAATGAACTATGAAGCTGCTGAGCATGTACCACAGTGAATGCTTGCCTGGTAGGCACCAACACATGAACAGTATTCCATTTTTACAAATGAGAAAGCAGAGTCCATTTTAAATGTACTGATGGGGGCTGGAGACATGGCTCAGCGGTTAAGAACACTTGCTGCTCTTTCAGAGGATCCAAGATCAGTTCCCAGCACCCACATCAAGTGGCTCATAACTACCTGCAACTCCAGCTCCAGGAGGTCTGATGACTCCTTCTGGCCTCCAAGGGCACCATGCGTATATGTGGTACACATACATACGTGCAGCCACTTACACGTAAACATAAAAATATTTAAAATGTACGGATTGGTATGTTCTGATTTCTGTACATAAAACCGTCATAAGACCACAGCAACCAATATTCTGAACCTTTCTGTTACCCCATCACCAGCACCACCATCAAACATCCTGTGCCTCTGCAATCCCCCTCTCCCACTCCTCACACCATTGCATCCTGTTAGGCTTCTGTCACTATTAGCTCCTTTTTACTTCCTAGAACTTTAAATGGACCCATGTACTACATACTCCTGTGTGTCTGGATTCCTTCACCATATATAATTATTTTGACATTCATTGATGTTGCTGTATCAAATTCATTCCTTTTTATGACCGAGTTATAAAATGTTACATTATGAATTCACCGCCACTTCCTTAACCAGTTTGCCGTTGATGGATATTTGATATGGAGCCTAGCTCACTGTTTAGGGACAGTGTGACCCAAACTGCTACAAGCATTTCTAAAGACTTTCTATCTCCAAGCAAATACCTGGGAGATAAATGGCTACTAGTTTAGTGAGGGACTGCGGCGCATGGGTGATCATTAGGTACTTATTTAACACTCTTGGTGAATTCACACACCCCTCACCAAGAGCTGGGAGTGTCAGCCCCTTGAATTTAAGATATTATAATCCGTTCTTGGTGTGATGACTTCATTTTTATATGAGGAGGAGAAAAACCTTGTATGCTGTGCAGTTCTTATTTTAGATTTTCTGCTCTTCTCAGATCAAGCTGACTGATCATTTCAAATAGTCAAAGCAAGACAGGAAGGAAGAGAAAATCAACTAGAGACATCTATGATTCCAGCAAGAGGTGGCAATGATTACAGTGGAGAAGTAGGAATTGGATAGAAGGGCACAGAGCTTGGAAATGATAGCTTTAGCATTCATTAGTGTTTTAATTATGCTAGGTTAAGAAAAATCATACAGGCTACAAGAGCAGTGGAGCTGGGCTCAGTCTCAAGTCTATTTAATGCCTGAGAAGTCTTTCCAAGTCACACGTAGAACTGATAAGCACATAGGCTCATGTGTCTATGTTTCTTACAGGAGGATATTCTCAGTAAAAGCAAAGAGGAAATATGAATGGTGAGGGCCTCTTTGTAACATTATTACCCTTTTGTTATTACTAAATAATAGTTGTTATCTATTGCTATATGTAGTTCTCTTGATTTAAGTCAATGGGAGAGAAAAAAAAACAAAAACAACAGAAATGAGCCTACATATATTAGTCTTTTGCAGTCTTTCTGTCATAAAATAGGCCAACCAGAGCAATGAACTAAGGAAGGAAGCCAACATAGTAATGAAGTGAGGAAAGAAGGGCTTATTTGGCTGAGATTTTGAGGATACAATCCATTGCAGTTCCAGAAGTCATGGTGTCCAGCATGTGTGATACCCAGGCACATTGCATCCTGCCAGAAAAATGAATTCTGGGGTTTATTTATTCAGTCTAAGACTCCAGCCCATGCAACAGTGTCATCCACAGTCACAGTGGATCTTTCTGCCTCATTTAAATCTGTCTGGGAAAAACCTTACACACCTAGAGGTGACTAGTGACTCCATATCCAATCAAGTTGACAAAGAACATTAACTGTCATGTCGACTTCTTGTCAATTTGACACCTGAATATATATTACCTTTAATCCACAACTTTCTACCCCTCACGTTCAAAAGCCCATGGCATTCACATAATACAAAATGTGTTTAATTAATCTGTAAGAGTCCCCCAAATCTTAACAGTCCCAACACTGATCAAAAGTCCATGAGAATCAGGGTACTCTTTTAACTCTGAGCCACTCTACAAAAACAATAAACTTTCATATTTCCAATGTACAGTGCCGCAGAATAAACAGTCCCATTCCAAAGAGCAGAGGCAGTGGCAGAGCAAGGAAAGGCCAGACCAAAGTAAAACCAAAACCCCAAAGGAAAAACAGCAAATCCTTCAGCTAGAGGCCCAGCATCTGTGGTTTGCAGTGTCATCCGGCACTGGCCCAGTCGTCTGGTCCAGTTCTGTGGTCCAGTTCTGTCACCTACAGCACATATGGAAGTGCTGCTGAGCTAATCCCATCCTGTGCCTGAAGGTTTCCTCCACAGACATCCCATGATCCTGGTATCATCAACCTTCTGGGTCCTCCATAGCAACCCGAGCTCCATCTTTATTCTCAGCTTCGTGCACTATCAGCCAGGTCCTCCTTGCGTGGAATCCAGATCTTGCCACACATTTTCTAGCAGAAAATCCCAGTTCAGTCTTTCTCTGTTCAAGTAAATTTGCATTTTAAAACTGGAGCCCTAGATGGGCAGAGTCTCGCCCCAAAAGCCCCTTTCCTATTGTCCCTGTGAAAAGTGAGAGGTTTCTCTTTCTTAATTGTACCAGCTGTTATAGTTGCTTTATCCACTGTTTCCTTGTTTGCGACTTCAAACTTCCTCACTTCTTTTTGCTCCATTTTGCTGCTTTCTTAACCTGGATTAGAGCAGTGAGAACTAACTATGCCACCGCCCGCATACTTGCTATCTTGATATTTTCTGTGCAGATAACTTGGTTTATTGGCTTGGAATCCAGCTTCACTCAAGTTCTTCAGACAAAGGCAGAATGCAGTCAGACTCTTTTTACCAGAACATAACATGAATGTGCTAAAGCCCACAAATGTCCTTGTTCCTCTCTGAAACTCTAACCAATCAAGTGAAAGATTTGTATGGCAATAATTTCAAGTCTTTGAAGACAGAAATTGAAAAAGATATCAGAAGAAGGAAAGATCTCCCATGTTCATGGATCTGTAAGATTAACATAGTAAAAATGACCAACCTACCAAAAGCAATCTACAGATTCAGTGTAATTCCCATCAAATTACCAACACAGTTCTTTACAGACCTTGAAAAGACAATTCTCAACTTCATATGGAAAAACAAACAAAAACCCAGGATAGCTAAGACAACCCTATACAATAAAAGAACTGCTGGAGGTACCATCATTCCTGATTTCAAGCTGTTCTACCTAGCTATAGCAATAAAATCTGCATGGTATTGGCATCAAAACAGACACATTGATCAATGGGATTGAATTGAAGACATAAACCACAGCCCCTGGTTTTTTATAAAGGAGCTGGAAATACACAATAAAAAGCAGACAGCATCTTCAATTACTGGTGCTGGTCAATCTGGATATCTGTATGTAGAGGAATAAAAGCAGACCCCTACTAATCACCCTGAACAAAACTCAAGTCCAAGGAGATCAAAGACCTCGACATAAAACCAGATACACTGAACCTGACAGAAGAGAAAGTAAGGAATAGCTTTTAACACAGTGGCATGGAAGACTTCCTAAACAGAACACAGATACCACAGGAGGCACTAAGATTAACAATTAATAAATGGGATCTCATGAAACTGAAAAGCTTATGTAAGGCAAAGAACACCACCAAAAAGACAAAATGGCAGCCTGTAGAGTGGAAAAAGATTTTTACCAATGCCATATCTGGCAGAGGACTAATTTCCAAAATATATAAAGAACTCTAAAAAAAAAAAAATCAACCTGATCATCCTGAGTGAGATAACCCAGACCTAGAAAGACAAACATGGTATGCATCACTTTCAAGTGGATAGTAGCCATTAAGTAAATGATAACCAAGTTACAATCCATAAACCCAGAGAGGTTAGGTAGAGAGGATGAGAAGTAAAATAGATTTTGTGGGTAGACTAGGGCTGTGTGGGAGCAAGCGTGGAGGGGATCAGGAGGGGAGGTGGAGGCAAAGAGTTCAGAGAAAGCTGGAAAAGGAAGCATCTGGAGGGTGATATGGAAACTGAGTGCTGTAATGAAAGTTTTGGTTTCTTTAAAAACTCAGTTATGTTGTGTAAATATGTTTTTGTTTTACGCTAAAATGTGGGATTTTAGTTTGGGCTTTAGTTGGTCCACAGCTGATAACTGCCTCCTGTGGGCTGTGGTCTTTGCCAGTTGGTAACGGCCTGCCTTGTGCTGTTACAAAGAGGGAAGTTGGTCTAGGACTCTGGAGGGGGGGGTATAAATACAAGAGCCCAGAAGAGAAGGGATAGCATTTAGAGAGACCAGAGACAGAGTGTGGTGGTTTGGAGAGTCATGGGAGAGATGCTTCGTGGTGCAGCAGCCTGGAGAAGATAGATGGAGGAGACTGCTTGTTGCGTTTGCTGTTGAGTTGGAGATTGGTATAGGCCCAAAAGAACCCGTCAACCCTAAATATCCAGGAGAAGTAAAGGGGTCTGTGCCCCCTATCCCTACTAACCTTCTGTCTCTTACCTAGGGTTAAAAGGTTGGTGAAAGGGAAGTAGAGTGAATACTCCTGTTGGGGGTTGGTCTGGTCTTGTCTATTCTAAAGTTAAGTGCTCTCCCCCATGAGGCCTTCTTGCTACAAGCAGGCACTCATGTACCTTGTTAATTTTGCCTCTCTGTTTAACCAATAAAATGCTGACACACCTGAGCAAGGTGGATGGAGTGGGTATGACCTAAGTTGATGTTCTAGGAGACAGAGAGGGTCTTTGGAAGGAGAAGAGAGAAGGAAGAAGACATGATGGGTGAGTGTGGAAGGAACCACATGGGCCTGGAGAAAGGACTCAAAGATGTCATGGAAAGAATTGGCCCAGATTAAGAACATTAGCAAGTATTTGGGATTATGGATGGTAGGTAGCCCAATTAGGAATTATTAAAGCAGATGGACTGGGATGGGGCTGGGAGGTAGGAGATTGAGTAGGTGGCATTATCTGCCCAGTCCATGGTGATACAAAGCAATTATAAAATCTATCAGAAGTCTATGTCCTTTATTAATTATAATAGTGGGTTAGATAATACCACCATATTAAGATTAGAGCAAATAATAAACATCATTAAACCATACTTTTAAAATTACTACAACATACCCCAAATAAAAAAGGGTTTAAAAATGAGTGCAACAGAGGGTGCTCAATGTGGTTGGCAAGAAACCAATTAAAATAGAAAAAGGCTAACAAGTGAGACCCAGACGTGGATTGGGATTAATAGGGAAGCTGGTTTCCAGTGCTGTATAGGAGATGGCAAGTTATGAATGAATGCATTGTTTCAAGATGTCAGCAAAAAAGTTTAGTGGTAGCTGTCGCTGGATTCTCTCCCGTGTTGCTCCCAGGGGTGGATTATCTATTTTTGCTTTGTCTTCTTCTTGTATTCTGTTTTTTAAAAGATTGGAAGAATGGCTGAACAATTATATAGCGTCGAAAAGTTACAAGTGGATATGAGGAGGTTTGAGAAAAAAAGTGGATGAAATATGAAAACCAGAAGTGTCACTCAATTCTCTGATTTTTGGAAAGGGCTGCAGAGTTGGCAGCACAAGAGAGTTTATGGGTAGAAGCTGAAGCCTTAGGCCGAAAATAGTGCTGCAGATGAAGGGAGAAAAAGTGTTTAGACCTGGAACCTAAGAACAAGAATTCCCTGTTCTTGCTGCCCCACCCTGCTCCATGCATGTGTTTAAAGTACCTGCCTGCAGCAAAGGGGTGAGGAAGAGCATGAAGCCGTACAGGCCAAAAGGGCTAATCTTGAACCAAGTGTGTCAATACAGAAGTTGCCTGGGGCTACCCAGGCACCATCAGCCTTCCTAGTCTTTGTGTAAAATATGCCTGCTAGTGATGGTGATGAGGCTTATGATGAGATGACATGGCATCCAATAGAGATGCTAGGTCCAAAGCAGTTTAAAGAGTCTATTGTACAGTACGAAATGCATTCACCTTTTGTTAAACAAATATTAAGTGACTGGGCTATGCAAAACAGATTTGTTCCCCAAGATCAGAAGGGATTGGTGTCAGCTGTGCTAGAAGCTGGTCAACCATTAAAATGGTTATCATGGTGGAGGAACAACGCCATGAAAATAGAACAATGGAATATAGCAAGGGTGGGAGGGATAAATGTTGTTAAAGATCAATCGCTTGGTGAAGGGTGTTATGCTGAGTCATGAGAACAAATATGATCTGATGATGTCGTAATGGGACAATGTTGTGTGGCAGCGTTAAGAGCTTGGGATATGGTAACACATCCACCTCACTTACTAAGGAAATACAAGGTCCTGGAGAAGGCTTCACTGACTTCTTAAAGAGGTTGGGTTCATCTGTAAATAGAGTTGTATCAGACCCTCGAACCAGACAGAAGTTGATACAGATCATGGCATATGAGAATGCAAATACTGAGTGTAAGAGAATACTTAGATCACTAAAAGCATGAGCAGCCCCAATATACAAATGGATGAGAGAGCCTGCTGATATTGGCTCTCAGGAGCACCATGCCAATATCATAGGACAAGCAGAAGCTAGAGGTCTCAGAAATCAGAATGCCCGGTGCTTTAATTGTGGTGAATTTGGCCCTTTACAAAGAAACTGTGAGGTAAAAATCTTCAGTTTCAAAAAAGCTGGTGCACTAACTTGGAGTCATATAGTAATTTCACTCATAGCCACGAACAAGTAGCTTTTGGCTGCCACAGAATGCCTATATTCCCCAGAATTTGTAGGCATTGTTAAGAAGGGAAAGCACTGGAGTAATGAGTGTATTTCTAAATGGGATTTAGAAGATAACCTCTTGCCACCAGGAAATGAATGAAGGGGCCTGTCAGCTTGAGTCTAGCAGAAAAAAAAAAAAAAAAAAGTATTTTTTTGGTCAGCCGGAGGATAGCCAGCAGACAGGAAGATGAAAACTAAATATTACTGAAAAAGGGGGAGGGATATAGTATTATAGGATAAAATTTCATAGATTTTATCCTATAGATTATTGAATCTATAGATTATTGAACGTACCAGGGTCAAATATTATGTATTGGTATGGATTATTGTATATTGACAGAAACTGAAGATTGTTTTGTTCAACTTTTGTTTAATATATTGTACACATGCAACTTATTTAAAATGCGATGTAAAATTCTAGTCTTATGAAAGCTAACTATTGCAAACTGTTCAGGATGATTGGAGATGCAATTTAGTAGTTAGTCATTTATAAATAATCTTACTTATAGTCTTGTTAGATATTAGTTTAGTTAATTACAGAAATAAGCTTTATTTAGTCTCTTGCATATATTTTTGAGGTTAATCAAATAGTACGTAGCTAGAAACAAGTAACATTGCTCTAATATCCTATAGGTAGATAGGTTAGATTATGCACTATTTAATGGTAGGTAAATAGGTGGTCTTCAAACACTTCAGAGAGCTACAGAATAGGGCACTTAAAATATTTTAATAATAAAAGGCTTTTCTGACAGAAAGACATATCTGCTCCTGGCAGCACCTCTAAGCAACTTTAAAGAAGATGATGGGCATCAAAGAAACAAAAAAATGGTAAGACAGCCACTGGAGGAAAAAAAACAAACAAAAAACCTGTCCTTTTACTGCTAATAGCAGGCTGCCTGAGCAAACTGTGAACAAGCATGACCCTGGGAGACTGAATATCCAACTTTGCAGAGACAAGTGGCCAGTCCCTCAAAATTCCTGCTTTACAGAGAGTCTGTCAGATATTCTGGGACAGTAGGCTGAAGACTGACTGGATGCTCCAACAAGACAGAAACTTCCGGTGACTGTCCAGACAGTCAGGTGTCTCTGTTATTTCTATAGTTCTGGAAGCTGCTTGTTCTATGCTTCCTATACTTAGGTAATACTATTTCCTTCTAAAGTCTCTGATGGGGTTTTAGACTAGATAGTCATAGTTTTACTACAACTAAGCTTAAATTGTTTAGGATCTAAGATAATGTTTTAGGTCTAAAAAGATGTTTTAAGGTCTAGATAGATGTTTTTAGGTTGATAAATACAAGATATGATTTTTAAAAAGTGACTTAGGCGTAGAACTTTGGACTCACCAGGATAGGATAGATAATGAGATACTTTTCCCAAAAATGCTAAATATGAATGGTCTAAACATTGTAAATGTAATTCTGATATTTCTCACAATTATTCTTATTGTATATGGTTTATTAATGCTAAACAAAAACAAGGATATGTAATGGAAGTTTTGGCTTCTTTGAAAATTCAGTTATGTTATGTTTTTGTTTTAACCCCAAGTGTGGGGTTTAATTTGGGTTTTAGTTTGTCCACAGCTGATAAGAGCCAACTGGTAACAGCCTGCTTTGTGCAGCACAGAGAGGCATGTGGTCTAGGGCTCTGAGGAATATAAATATGAGATCCCAGAAAAAGAAGGTGTAGCAGTTTGGAGAGATGGACAGTGTAGCTGCTTGGAGGAGACAGATGGAAAGAAATGCTTCAATGCAGCGACTTGGAGGAGACTGCTTGCTGCGTTTGCTGTTGATGGAGATTGGTACAGCCCCAAAAGAACCCATTGAGCCTAAACAGCCAAGAGAAGTAAAGGTATTCCTTCTCCCCACTAACCTTCTGTCTCTTACCTAGGGCTAAAGGGTTGGTGAAGTATCAGTCTCAGAAAAGACCCCTATGCCCATATATTTTGGTTCTTTTGCTCTCCTTGTGGAGTTCCTGTCCTCTCCAGGGCTTACTATCTCCCCATTCTTTCCTAAGATTCCCTGCACCATTCATGGATATAACCTTGGAGCCCTGCTCAGATGTAGCCCATAGCAGCTCAGTATCCAAGTGGGTTTCCTAGTAAGGGGAACAGGGACTGTCTCTGACATGAACTCAGTCGCTAGCTAGCTCTTTGACAGCCTCTCTCTGATTGGGGAGCAGCCTTGCCAGACCACAGAGGAGGACAATGCAGCCAGTTCTGATGAGACCTGATAAGCTAGGGTCAGATGGAAGGGGAGGAGGTCCTCCCTTCTGTGGACTTGGGGAGGGGCATGGGAGGGGATGAGAGAGGGAGGGTGGGATTGGGATCGGGTGAGGAAGGGGGCTACAGCTGGGATACAAAGTGAATAAACTGTAATTAATATAAAAATAAAAATTTAATTTAAAAAAGAAAGGGTTGGTGGAAGTGAGGTAGAGGCATAAGACAGAGTTTAAAACTGAGTGCAACAGAAGGTGTTTTCAGATGGGATTAACACTTCACTAGTGTGAGAATGAAATGTCAGACTTCAGTTTCTGCTCGGGTTGTTCACAGATGTGACAGGATCCCTCCAGGGACACTGTGAGCTGGCAGCCTGGCCCTGGTCACTCACCTGGGCAGTGAGCCTACACCAGAAGGATGCCACATTATGTTCCCCACCTGGGGGAGCAGGTGAAGTCCTCAGTAATGTTTATTGTTGACATGAGCACTGCCATACCAAGGACCCCAGTGCCTCAGACCCATAGGAATAGCAAAGCCATCTCTGGGTTGGACTAAGAGGAACTGCGGAGCCTATTCCTGGTGTCAGTGTAGACTTTTACAAACATCAGCTAAACCTTACTGGTTGCAGGAGAATCAAGGGCAGCTTGCTTCTCCTGGAGGACTGCAACCTGAGAATGCTCCCCTACAGAGACCTCCTGCAGAGATAGATAAGCCTCCTCCTCCTTCACGGTGTGGACAATAAAAGTGCTTTGAGTTAAGGTGTGTGAGTTCCCAGGCTGCCGTTGGCCCACTCCATCCTAGCTTTTGATGTGTCTGTCTTCATGCCTGTCACCCCAGTTAGGTCAATCCTTAAACTGTGCAAGTCACAGTACCCACCCCTTCTCTGCCTCTTGCCTGGGAATCAGAAAGCCTGGTTGCAAGCTCTTGCTGTGTTCCTCAGCAGCCCTGAAAAGGCAAAAGAGGCCCCTTCCTCTTTCATTTTGGGCACTGACTCTCTTCAGAAACTCCACTGTGCTCTCTCTAATGCTGGTGCTCAACCCTCCCCAGACCCCCGGCCACGCTGTTATCTCTCTGTCTGTCCATGAACTAATAACTTGCCTAATAAACATTTTAGGCTGCAGTAATCCACCCCAGGGTCATCCTTAACAACCCAACGATATACAAAGTAACGGTTAGGTGGGCTTGGGAAAGCACCGTGCCCTCCCTGACGTGGACTGTGAAAGAGGGATGGCGTGCCTTCTACCTCAGCACGATGCTGATCTTCTACGAGGCTGCCTTTGCACCAGCTCTCCTCACGCTGTTTCAAACGTGTGATGTGCCCTCCGAAACTCACATTGAAAAATAGTAGGCCTCGAAGCCTTTAGGGATTTGGAGTCTCCATCATTTGGGGAAGAATTTGCCCACGAGGACTCCACCCTCATGAATGGGGCTACAGACTTTCTGTGAAGGCTGGCGTGCCATCCGGAAGCCTAGATAAGTCCTCATCAGAGGCCAAGCCTGCTGATGCCTTGATCTTAGACTTTTCAGCCTCTGGAACCGTAAGGAAATGCATTTCTGTTATTACGCCCACTCTCAAATGGGTACAATCAGACTGCTGTGCAGGAGAGACTGGAACCCAGACAGGAGTTAGTGATGGGCAGGACCTCACCTTCATGGGACAAGCCTCTTGCCTACTCTAAACCTAAACCTCATGTCAGAACCACAATGACTAACTAGGGAAGGTGTCACTTGATCTCTTTGTTCCTCTTCCCAGTGTGAATACATTCAACAAATCCCCTTCTCTGCTTTCACTATTGTCTGTTTAATTGGCCTGTGGAGCATGGATGGCTTCTAGATTGTTAGAGTCACCATCCTAACAACTCCACTAACTCTGTTATCCCAGCACTATGGAAGCTAAACAGGGAGAACACTGTGAGTTTGAAGCTAACCTCTGCTACCTAGTGAGTTCAAAGCCACCCTAATGTATGGTGTGATACCCTATCTAAAAAACTAAAAACTAAAAAAAAAAAAAAAAAATCCATAAAGTAAAAATATCACTTAGCCTCATGTATGTTGTTATAGCAATATCAATGGACTAAGTCACCTGGTTCTCCCATCTGAAGATGCTGAATTAAAAAAACTGGCCTTTCTGTAATAGCAGATTATGAAACTGCACAGCCTCCATATTTACATAAAGCAATTCTGCAAAACAAAGCATTCATCTGTATCTTAGTTTCTATCTCTGCTTCCATATTGGTGTTCCACAAGCTGTTTCCTCAGAGAGCCCTGGCTAACACAAGCCCCAAACACTGAGCACCGCTGTGCCATCACATTTTTCCTTTGTACACACACAAATACAATTCTGCTTCTACTGTTCTCTTATCAGTTGAACTCCCATTTCAATTCATGTCCCATGCTGCTTAAGACTGAATAGATTTATTGCAAATGACTTTAAATGTCAATCGTATTTCAAAGCAATGCTAGAACGTGGTGTTCTCTTAAAAGGATAAAATTTCTGAAATTAGTGGTCTTTCACTATGACATTATAAAAGGGGTGATCTACCTAGCAAACAAAATTTCTGTATTTTATCAGAATAATTTTCTGGAAGTTTCAATGTAGCTGCATTGCCTTTGACATTTTGATCCTCCTATCTCAGCCCCCCCCCCCCCAATTGCTGGGATTAAAGGCATGTGAAGTAATTTTCATGTCTTTGATTACTGAACAGAACAAAATCTTCTTTTGAGAAACTAACCTACAACTCTACTTAACCAATCGTTCAAAAGTTTCAACATCTTTGACAACTTCCCTAAGTCAAATTCTAAATGAAGTGCTCTTGATTCTGAAGTAACTCTGAGATCAAGAGGGTCACTAGATCAGGGCGTGGTGGTACACGCCTTTAATCCCAGAGGCAGGCAGATCTCTGTGAGTTCGAGGCCAGCCTGGTCTACAGAGTTAGCTCCAGGACAGTCAAGGCTGCACAAAGAAGCCCTGTGTTGAAAAAAAAAATCTAAAAGAGAGAGAGAGGGATAGATTACTAGAATTTGTAGGGTTCCATATTTGTCCTCTTACCTTGCCAAAACACAGTTGGTATTTGATATTCTACACTGCATAGGAAACACTGTCAAACATGAAGAAATGCTTGATGTCTTCTGTGCCACATATGACTTGTGATATGTTATTAACAGGTAGATTTTGAAGATCATCTAAGGTTCCTAGAAGGCTGCCAGTGTCCTTGCTGCCCTGGCACTTGGTCGACTGTAACGCTATCAGTTTAATTTCATTTAGTATCTTCACATTTCATTTGTCAGGGTTGGAGAGATGGCTCAGCTGCTTTTCCAGAGGATTCAAGCTCCTCTCATAGTTCCCACATGGTGGCCCACAACCATCTGTATGGGTATCTGCCGCCCTTTTCTGGCACCTAAGGGTACCAGAACCTTACATGGTGTACAGACATACATGCAGGCCAAACACCCCAAAACAGAAAAAAGTAACTTAAGATAAACAGATGCATCTCATGTCTCAGAGAGAGGCTTGTTTCTTTCTCTATTACACCGTAATATATGCCTATCAGATCTCTACACATGTGACCTCTTCTTCATGTCATCCACAGGAGCTAAATGCTCTCATAAATGCTCTCCTGAATGCTTTTCTAAGCATCAGGATAAATTGATTCACCTCATTAATTCTTTGAGAATTTCATACATGTGTACAATGCATTTTGATCATATTCACCCTGTGCTTTGAAACCCGTGGAAGGGTCTATGCCACTCAGGACAGGTTTCTGATGTCATTGCCTAAGTAACTTTAAGACTGAGTCAGCATGCTGAGAGAGAATTTTCCAGAACAAATGGAGTTGTAAAACCGCTAATCCAAAATGAAGCCCGAGAATTAATTCTGCGGGCCTAAATGAAGTGATGAAGAATGGTCACAAGTTTTATGGCTGTGTTTGGAACACTGTTTCTTTTTTAATGTTATACTTTGTGGATATAAGGAGCATTCTTTCCTTTTTTTTTTTTTTTTCTGAAAATTTATGACCTGTACTTTGAAAATAAAAATGACTGATCCCTGTTTACCTCCCTATACCATCCTTCCAAAACTCAGAGACTATTTCAGGGTCATCCTGTTTTAAATTGTACAACTCGTGTAAGAATTTGTTCTCTGGTAAGAGAGCATATCTCAGTATACCCGGAATATTGCAAATCTCTGAGTGGCTCGTCATAGTTTGAGAATGATGCATATAGAGTCAAATTTATGCAGCTGCGCTTGTCTTTATGGAGCTAGCGCTTATAAAGTCCTCTTGAAAAGTAGCCCAGTTCCAGGATTACAGGGCTCTCTGCCTTCCAGATGGGTGATAAAGGGCATTTTTATGACAGTTGACAGCTTCTGGGGGAGAGAGAATCAGTTTTAAGGGCGTGGATCCTGGAGGCCCCACACCCAAGGGTATATGGGCAGCACAAACTGGGCAAAGTTTTAAAAAAGGGAGGGGAGGACACAAAGTTGGGAAATGGTGGGAAAGGGAACAGATCTGGGAATAGTGAGGGACAGAAGCAGGGGTGCCAATGGTTAAAATAAATTGTATGCATGTATGAAAGTCTCAAAGAATTAATTTAAGGTATTATAGATTTTAAACAGTCAGTGTCTGACAGTCTTAAAAGACTTAGGATATGAATATATATATATATATATATATATATATATATATATATATATATAAACATATTTGCAAAACACATTCATAGCATCCTAACATATACCTACTATACAGTCTATATGTCTCTATGTATGTTTGCATACCACACACTGGAGACATTTAGTTAGATTTTTGTTGGGGTGTTTGTTCTGTGTTTTAGACGGGTGCTGTTATGAAGCACAGACTGATCTCTAAGTCAGGATCTTCCTCCTTCGGCCTCCTGGGTTCTGGAATTGCATGTGTGTTCTACCTCACCTGGTTCTTAGTTTAAGATTGTCTCAGGACTTCACCCAATGATTAATCTTGATTGTCCGAGTAAGGAGATTTGGAGTGGAAACAGACTTTTAGGGTCCATGAAGGAACTTTTAAGATTGGGCTAACTGAGACAGGAAGACCCACCCTCAATATGGATGAACCATACTATGGGCTGAAGTATAGGACCAAATTAAACACAAAAAGAAATGCTATCTAAACACCAGCATTTGTACTCTCTGCTTGTCGATCATAGATCAAGTGATCTTTTACTCCTTACACTCCTATTGCTGTTGATGAGATTTATTCTCAAACTGTGAGCCAAAAGAGACACTTCTTGCCTTCCCGAAGCTGTTTTTTGGTCAGGTGTTTTGTTATAGCAATAGTAAAAGTATCTGATACCTCAACAAAAGACAAATTCATCTAAATCTCTAGATTCAAATAAATCTGATAGCAAGTTTGGTTCTTGGCTTCCTAATCTCCAAAGGATTTTAAAGTCTGATTTGAGATTCCTTTAGAAAGTTCCAGTTAAGGCAAACTTTAAAAGGCTTATGTGATCAATTACCATCTTTACTACACTTACACAAATGTTCTGGCTAAATTTAATGAGGCTGTAGAATTCCTTTGTAAGCAAGAGTAATCTGACTTTAATTGTCTTTGATCAGAATGGGAGCAATTATGGACTAAAATGTTGTTTGGTGGAAAACTACAACCCACCCTGTGGGTTATTAGATTCTAAGCCACATTCATGAACTTTAAGCTAAGTTTGCCTCTTTGTAAAATGGATATTTCCACCTAATCGTCTGTCAGTAATGATGTTTCCAATATTTCTCCCATCAGTGAAAACTAAAACTGCCCTTTCCCAGAGCCCTGGTAGTTAATGTTGGACAATTTGATATAACGTTCAAGGAGCTATCACACACAAAATGTGTGGGACACTCAGAAAGTTGACCATCACAAACCTAGTATCTTGTGTTCCACATGAGGAAACACTGTTACCACCCCCGACTCCTCCATGTAAAGAGACTTCAACCCCAATATCTGGAAATCTCTTTGGCTGGCTGCACTCTAGATTTAAATGCCCTTCCTGAAATATGCAACTACTTATGAACCCCATAGAAAAACCTAACTTCCAAACCCACTACTGCCACCTGCAGCACTGCCTTTGGACCAGGGACACAGCTGTGCACAGTTCCCAGACAGCAGGACTGGTTTTTCTGAGCTCTGACCTGGGGTAGATTCTGATGAAGCGAGTGCAGAGATCCGGAAAACACCACCATAAGGAGTCTTTCTCCCTGAGTCCCTTTTAACTGTGTAAGAGCAGAGCTTCCCAAGGGAACTCAACAATAAATCAATAAACCATAAACCCTCTATGGAAACT
The DNA here is from genome assembly GCF_030254825.1 of Meriones unguiculatus. Classification (NCBI taxonomy): domain Eukaryota; kingdom Metazoa; phylum Chordata; class Mammalia; order Rodentia; family Muridae; genus Meriones; species Meriones unguiculatus. The sequence continues at coordinate 39,611,346 of NC_083365.1, read as the reverse complement.
TTGCTGCTGGGGAAGACTATCTTCTGTCACTGGGCATGAGAAGTTGGCACAGTGGAAGAAATCAGCTAACAGACATTGTCACAAACTGTGGTGGTCTGAAAGAAAGTGGCCTGCAATTAGGCTCATAGGGAATGGCACCATTAGGAGGCAAAGCCTTGTTGGAGTAGCTGTGGCCTTGTTGGAGGAAGTGTGCTTCATTCATTTCCTGCCGCCTGTGGATCAAGATGCAGAACTCTCAGCTCCTTCTCCAGCACCATGCACACCTGCATACCACTGCCATGCTTCCTGTCATGATGATAATGGACTAAACCTCTGAAACTGTAAGCCAGCCCCAACTAAATGTTTTCCTTTATAAGAATTGCCTCAGTCATGGTGTCTCTTCCCAGCAGTAAAACCCTAAGACACAAACTATCGTGTTTGCCTTTTCATTTCTATCATGCTGGCCCACTCATCTTTCTGAAAGTCATTTGATCATCTATAAGCATTGTTTACTGTTCTCATTCTGCTAGTATGATGGTCTATATAGGCCCTTATTTCTAACTACTTCTTTGGGTCACATTTTTCCATGAAATTCTACAAGAGTGAATGAAAAATGCTGCCAATTTCTCTCCTACAATGTGTACTGTGTGTGTGTGTATGTGTGTGTGTGTGTGTGTGTGTGTACTTTTGAATGTGGAGACTAAAGGATAGCCTCAGCTGTTGTTACTCAGCAACTATCCACCTTGGTTATTGTGAAGGGGTTCCTCATTGGCCTGGGGTTTACTGACTTGCTAATCTGGCTGTGCAGTGAGACCCAGGGATGTACCTGTCTCTGCCTCCTGTTCTGGGATTACAAGCGTATGCCACAGCACTCTGCTTTTTCACTTGGGTTCTGAGAACTCACATCATCATGCTCGCAGGACAAGGACTTTACTCACTCTGTCCTCAGCTCAGCAGCTCAGCAACCTGTGTTTTGTCAGTTTAATTTGAAGCCTTCTAATTACTGAATGTATGAGCTATAGAGAAACTGTTCCCTCTCCTCAGGGGAAGTGGATCAGTTTATCCCACAGGTGGTATGACATCAATAACCATCCATAGTACAGTAATTCTTTTTTTTTTTTTTTCCAGTGGTCTTGGCCAAGAGGCACAGAATTAGAAGTGACCAAGTAAACATGAAAGGAATTATTGTTCCCACCCAGTCTGGCTTGCCTGGTAGATTTCACGTCACCTATCTACTTCCTCTTACTGGCATCTGGAGGAGTCTGCCGGAAGCCAGAAGCTGGCTTTAGTTTCATTACCCCCCCCAGCTAGGCAGTGTGAATAAACACTGATATTTAATTGAGTCCTTGAGAATGGTTTGGATTTTTAAAATAGCTGTGACCTTTCCAGAGGATATTTAACAGTTGGTTCAAGAGTTTAGCAATTATGCAATGATCTTAGTGGAGCTTCTGCCAAGATACTTTCCTTGTGGGCACGTTGGGGGTATGAGAGGAGCATGTTGAAGATACTACGGGGAAGGTAGCCAGTTAAATGAAGAATACGGGGTCTTCTCCAAGACAAATGGTTTACTCAAGGCCTTCAAACAAGTGGAACTGGAGATATAAGAGGGTACAGAGGGAGGAGAGGGAGAGGGATGGGGGCTTCAGAAGTAGATGGCTCTAATTCAATGCTGACTTCTTTCTTAATTCCAACAAGTGAAATACTGAAATTTGGCAGTGGGGGGGGTGAATGGGATGTTGTGTAGATATGAGACATCCTATTAGAAATGACTCACAGTTGTGTTGTGTGGAAGTGACACATATGTACGTGTTATTCTTGTGTATTAAAGATACTATTTAAGGGTTAAAAACAATGTCAGCACCTACAATTTGCTTTAAACAGATCAGAAAGGAAACTATGCTATATTTTGGTGGGGGGGGAGAACACAGATTAAGCAAGAACAGAAAAAAAATGCTGAAAATTGTTAAAGTGTGGGTGATAGCTTTTCATGGAGGTTCATGACACTCTTCTAATATTGTACATTTGAGATTGTGAGTAACAAAATTCAAAATAAAAGCCCACATACTGGGGCTGGTAATGTCCACCAATGAAAAGTTCAGTAAATAGTTTGAAATATTACATCAAGAGCAATAAAAGATGTGTTTACCTTGAAGGAAAGAAGTAAGAGAGGAAGGAGAGGAGGAAGAAAAAGCCAAAAAGAAGAAGGGTGTGAGGAGGGAGGAAGAGTATGTCTGTCCTCTTGCAAATCTCATTTGACCTACAGAAAATCTTCCTAAGGAAAGACTTTAGAAATAGATAAAGAGCAATAAATGGGTGTTCTTTTCTCGGAGGGATTTCTAATGTTAGATATGAAGAACAATCTTACTGTTCATAAAAAATGAGTATAACTTAGAGTAAAAAGATGTTTTGGCATACTAGGCCAACATGGAAGATAGTGATGAAGAATATTTACTATCATAAAAATACACCCAAGAAGTTGGGCGTGATGGTGCATGACTTTAATCCCAGGACTGAGGAGGTATAGGCAGGTGGACCTCTGTGAGTTCAAGGCCAGCCTGGTCATCAAAGCAAGTCCAGGACAGTCAGAGCTACCATACAGAGAAACCCTGCCATGAAAAACCAAAAAGAATAAAAAAAAGTACACCTAAATTACAAAATAATCAGTTTACTATAATCAGAATGGAAAAAAAAGAAAGAAACTGAGCTTTAGCATTCCTGTATCTCTGCATCCTGGGAGTGAGTCTGTCACAAGCTCCTGCCTTGGCGACTTCCCTGACAGAATGGACTACACTCCCAACTGCAAGACAAAAGAAACTCTTCCTCCCTTTCATTGCTTTAGTCTTGCATTCTGTTGCAGTAATGAGACAATGATATGATGTCTAATGTGGCTTTTTGCCTGTTCAGCTCCCATTGCCCCACTTACAAGTAACCATAATTTTAACACACACAGATATTCAAATATTTAGGCTTTTTTAGTGTCATGTAAATGGAATTATACAATGCATATCTTTTTGTATGTGGTTTTAATAACCTAATACAATATTAGATCCATCTATATTATCATATGTGTTGATTTTTTTTCTATCAACTATGTAGAATTCCACTGCAAAAGTATTCAATAATTTATTTATCTATTATCTTGTTGCTGAGACATTTAAACTGTTTCAAGTTACTGACCATTGGGAATAATTCTATGAACTTTTTTTTTTTTTTTTTTTTTTTGCTTAAATCTTCTTGTAGACATATCTAAGTTCTAAGGGGTTTGTACCTAGTAGTTAAATAACTGGCTATAGGAGTCCTTCAGCCAAAGAATGGATAAAGAAACTGTGGAATATTTACATGGAATACAATTCAGCTATTAAAAACAAAAAAAAAATCATAAAATTTTCAGTCAAATGGATGGAACTAGAAAAGATCATCCCAAGTGAGGTAACCCAGACCCAGAAAGATGCACATGGTATGTTCTTACTTATATGTGGATTTTAGCCATATATACAAGATAAGCATACTACCAGGCACAGACCCAAAGTAGATACATAACAAGGAAGACCCAAGGGAGGATGCATAAATCTCACCCAGAAGGGGAGAGAGAACAGACAAAGGTAGTAGCTGAAGAGAGGGAACAAGGTAGGAGAGGAGGCACAGAAAGTTAAGAGGGTGGAGATCAGACCTGAGGAGAGCAAGGGCGAGAGGACAGAAGGCCTGTAGAGAAAAAAGAAACTGAGAGTGGGGACCTCTCTGTGACAAGCTGGAGACCTAAGTCAGGGTAAGCTCCTGGGATGATATGAGGGGGATTCAAGCAGAGACTCCTAGTAGCAGAGACCACAGATATGGAATAGGATATCCCCTAACTAGACTAGTCTTGTAGTAAAGGTCAGGGAATGCCAACCCACCCACAAAAACTTCGACCCAAAATTTTCCCTGCTTATGAGATGTGCAGGGATAAAGACAGAGCAGATAGAGCAGAGATTGAGAGAACGCCCAACCAATGCCTGACACAACCAAAGACCCACTCAATCAGAGGTTGCCAACCCCTGACACAATGAACGATACTCTCTGCTAAGCTTGTAAACAGGAGGCTGTCAGAGTTGTCCTCTGAGAGGCTCTACCCAGCAGTGACTCAAAACAGATGCTGAGACCTACAGCCAAACATTGGTTGAATAGCGGGAGGAATGAGAAAAGAACCCTGAGGTAACAGGAGCCCCACAAGAAAAACAACACAGCCAACTAACCAGGGCCCAGAGTGGTTTGCTGAGACTGAAGCATCAACCAAGGACTATGCATGAACTGGACCTAGGCTCCCTACAAAGATGTATCAGATAGGTAGCTTAGGCTTCAAGTGGGCCCTCTAGTAAGGGAAGTGGGGACTGCATCAGACACAGACTCACTTGTTATCTTTTAGATCACTCCCCCCCACCACGCCCCACAGGTCTGCCTTGACTTGATGAGCTGGGGTGGATGGGAAAGAGAACTCTGAGGAAAGGGGAAGGGGAAGTGAGGAGGGAGAGAGAGAAAGAGTGGGACTAGGAGGGGAGGAGGGAAGGGGCTACAAGGATGTAAAGAGAATAAATAAATAAACAAACGAGAAAGATTAACTGGCTAACTTTATAGTAACAACCAAATAGTTCTCCAAAGAATTCATGCTGTGTTTATTCCCACTAGCAATGTGCAAGGCTCTCAGCTGTACCCCACCTAATCAACACATAAAACTACCCCCCCTTTAAAGTTTTAGTCTTAGTAATTTTAGGGAGACAGTTTCCAAATATTCAACTATCTGGTAGGTAACAACACTGAATAAGCCAGGATTTTTTTCATGTCAAATGACATAATTTGAGGTCAAAATGATAACAGCGAAAACAGGGACTATGGGTTCATAACACTGGGAGAATAAGTTGGTTTTTCTCAACTCAAGTCATGGCACGCACAGCAGATGATCTCAGGGCCCACAGAAGAATCTTAAGTTGCAATTAGAGGCAAACTGCTAACCGCAGCCAGAATGACAACCTGGTCGAAGGAACCAACATTTCAGGGTAATGATAACCCTACTCTCCTTAGTTTCTGGTTTAGAAAGCTCTGAGGCAGGTATAAAGTATTGTTAAGGGAAGCAGGGGGTAATAGGTGGGAGTTGGTTATGGAATCAATGATGTCAGAACCCACTTCCAACCAGCCCAACTCTCATCTTGTTTCATCTCTTTCTCCATAGGCTGGGGGAGGGGGGTAGCCACACCAAATCCTCAGGTTCCGTAAACTTCTTAATAAAAGAATGAGAGTTATAGCAGGTCCTAGTGTTTCTGTAGAAAACAGCCACAAACTGGATGCCTTCTAAAAAATAGAAATTTAGTCTCTCACAGCTCTACAGACTAGCAGGCTCAAGTCAAGGTGTTATCAGGGACACATTTACTCTAGGGCTGTAGAGGAAACTCTCTCCATGCCCTTCTCTTAACTTCTGTGCTTATAGCAATCATTGTGTTTCCTTGGATGTGGGGTCCACTTCAGTTGTAGCATCATGGCAGCCTGCCTCCATCCTCAAGTGACATTATCTCCTCTCTAAGGACACTAGTCATATCAGAACAGGGTACACTGTTATATAGAAATATCCTCTGAGAGAAAAACTTCCACCTTGGAGGGAAGTGCTTGATGACACAGTCTGTTCTAAAGCAGGGCTTCTCAAACTATGGATCTGACCCCTCTGGGGTCGTATATCAGATAGCATGCATATCAGATATTATGATCATAACAGTAGCAAAATTACAGTTATGAAGTAGCAACAAAATAATTTAATTGTTGGGGGTGGGGATCACCACAACATGAGAAACTGTACTAAAGGGCCAGAGCATTAGGAAGGTGAAGCATTCCACCCTGCAGGGAAGCTATCTTAGTCAGGGTTACTGTTGCTGTGGTAGAACACCATGACCAAAGAAGCCTGGGGAGGAAACGGTTTATTTCAACTTAGACTTCCAGGCAAAAATCCATCACTGAGAGAAGGCAGACAGGAGTTCAAATAGGGCAGAAACCTGGAGGCAGGAGCTGAAGCAAAAGCCATAGAGGGGTGCTGCTTACTGACTGGCCCATCATGCCTTGCTCAGCCTGCCCTCAGCCTGCCTTCTCTCTCTCAATCTCTCTCCTTCCTACCTTTCCTTATTCCTTCCTTCCTTCCTTCTTTCTTTCTTTCTTTTTTTTTTTAGACTAGGTTTAACTGTGTAGCTCTGACTGTCCTGGAACTCACTCCAGAGACCAGGTTGGTTTTGAACTCACAGAGATCTTTCTGCCTCTGCTTCCTAAATGCTAGGATTAAAGATGTATGCCACCACCAACCAGCTCAGGCTGCTTTCTTATAGAATCTAGGACCACCACCTCAGGGATGGCTTCACCCACAAATTAACGGATCCTCCTCCATCAACCACAACTTAAGAACATGCCCTGCAGCTGGATCTTATGGAGACATTTTCTTGAGGTTCCTGCTTTCAGATAATTCTAGCATGTGTCAAGTTGACATAAAACTAGTCAGCACAGAGATTTATTGAGTCGGGAAATAACTCAAAGGCTTCAGGAAATTACTGAAACTGACCAGACTCAATAGGTTTTTGGTTTTTGTTTTTTTTTTTCCCCTCCCCAAGAGTATATAAGCCATAAAAAACAGCTGAAAGACACAATCAGAATAGGTAGGTCACCTGGAAGGGCAGAGACAGGTTGAACTGCCTGGAAGAGACTCCAGCTTATTAAGCTGTCTGCAAATTGTGTAATGAGTTCCATAATTCTAGCTCTTGTGAGCCACTACCCATGTTGAGGTAGGCTTCTGATGATATCTTTGAGTCGTCTCTCCTGGAAATAACCCTCACCCACACTCCTATAAATAACCCCAATATAACACATTGGTTCACTAAGTTGACTTTGGAAGCACCCTTACTTTTGAATATCATAAAACACCCTCCCTCAATTTATTAATCAGCTTCTTCATGTTATTACAGTGAAATTCCTGAAGCAATTAATTAACAGAAAAAAAGTTTCATTTTGGCTCACAATTCTGGAGGTTCAAATCCAACTCTGAGCATCTTTATGTCTTTGGTCCAGACTAGTGGAAGCCAAACAAGGGGCTTGTATTACAAGCCACTGAAGCAGGGAAAATAGCAGAAGAGGAAGAGAACAGAGCCTCACAATCTTGGTTGAAGGCACAATCTACAACGACCAAGGGATATATCTTTTACAGTCTGGAGAATGAGCTACAACAGCTGTGGGTTTTGTTTTGAATGGTTGAGTTGATTGAGTACAGAGCAAGCGAAAGTGAAATAAATAATGAGTAGAGAGAAGCAGAAGATGGGTAGCAAAAATTATCAAGCTAGGTGATCGCAGTATCTAGCCCACCTGAGAGCAAACGAAAGGTAACATTATCAAATCAGGAGCCCACAAAGACCCAGAAGAGTTATTGAGAGTCCTGGGCCTACTGAGTGAGGCTTCCAAGTAAAAGAACAAACAGCAACTGATAAGTAACATCAAATTAATACTAAAAGCCATCGAATAGAAACTCACTGGAAAAAGCTGAGGCAGTCAGCTGGAGTTCCCAATCATGAGAGTTTGGGGCAGAGCGTTCCCTCTGTCTTCTTCATGGATATGTTTCTAGTTTTCCTTCTCCTCTATAGGTATTCTGATATTATATTATATACAATTTTAAGTGTGGTTAGAAATAGTCCACCTTTTAGCTGTTCTCAAGAATATAAGTTTTTGTTTGTTTTTTCAAGACAGGGTTTCTCTGTGTAGCTTTGGCTGTCCTGGAACTCACTATGTAGATCAGGCTGCCCTCAAACTCACAGTGATCCACCTGCTTCTGCCTTCCAAGGGCTGGGGTTAATGGCATGCACCACCACTGCCCAGCTACAACTATTTCTTAAACTTACTTTTATTTATGCATATATGTCTGTGCCTGAGTGTATGTATGTGTACTATGTATGTACAAGTGTCCTTGGGGGACAGAAAAGCTCACTGGATCCCTCGGAGTTGGTGTTACAGGCAGTGGTAAACCATCTGAAATGGGTGCTGGGAATTGAACCCCAGTCCTCTGGAAAAGCAGCAGCAAGTGCACTTATCTGCTGAGTCTTCTCATTGGCTCCCAGCACATTTTAAATATACTTAGCTGTTTGCTAGCTTTATTCCTTGTTCTGAGTTAAGGGAGCATCCCGCCTTGGGATGGGGAGTTTTGAAGAAGACAAAGGAACCTCTTGGTTCCTAGAGTCTACTTCTCAAGAAGTTTCAACATTGCATGATTATTACTAATAGAATTACGTTAAAAACTTGCTAGAGCCCTCTTCCTAGGGCTTTACAACAGCATTTCCCTTCATACCAACCCTTCAACACATGGGCCTTTGGGAAACAGCGTTGGTATACATGCTGTAGCACTGATCAAGTGTGACCATACTTTAATTACTGTCTGGCTTACAGCCCCACAGGTTCCATTCCAAAGAAGACTGCGTTCACAGGTACCAATCCCTCTATTGGTGGATGAGCACAATTTAACTGGCAACAGGAAGGCTGCTCTACCTCTCCAACTTCTATTTCAGCACAATGTCTAATCTAAGCTACATGTCCACTGCTTGAACTTGCTACCGCGTCACAGGATGCTTAATCTGGGTCACACACTCAAGATCATGAAGAATCCAGAGGCGGGTGGTTGTAGGCAATGACTGTCAAATATGCAAAAATTACAGGAAGCAGGGAAGGAGTTCTTCAAAGGAACCAAGAAAATAGTTTATAGCATACTAAAGTATGACAGCTGAAAATGTAATCTGCCACAGTTCCAGAGCAGAAGTTAAATTATCGCATTGTGGGTTTTTTAAAAGTATTTTTTGGTGTTACATTTATTAAGAATTTGCTTATAGAGTTCATTATATTAGGTATGTTGGTGTGGAAATCTTAGGGACAGATGCTCACACTACTATAAATAATTCTGCTTTAAAACATTACTAGGGATTGAAACATGATTTGCCCACTCTCTGCTCTTCCAGAGGACCTACATCACATAGTTCACAATTGTCTGCTCCAATGGATCTAATACGTCTAGCCTCCAAAGGTACCTGCCCTCATGTGTACAAATCTCATACAGATACACACATCTACACATAATTAAAAATAAAAATTTAAAAACCTTTAGCAAAAAAACATTTTTAGGATAAAACTTTCAGGTACATAGAAGATTTCCTGACTCTTGACAGAATTTCAGTACTTCCTTAATGTCTGAGGCAAAATCAGCATGGATTCATTTAAAGACACCTAAATGAACATCGGTACAAAGTCCCAATTTACTTCTAATATCAGAGATCAGATCTCTACTCTTGCCTGATGCGTCTAAAACAAAAAGGGGGAACTGTAGAGAGCTGCAGAATGCTGTGCCTTAAAGATGGAGCTGGTTTCCGCCTTCCACCTTCCCAATGGTGAGTGCTCTCTGTCACGAACAATTCCACATTTGGCTAAGGCTGAGGATCTGGCTTGCTTCCATGTATGTGGACCTATCTGCATTGCCCACGTGGCACGCCTGGGTTGGCTACCCAGAGGCTATTTAAGCTGTGGGCTGGCTTTCCCCAGGGTCCGAGGATTGTTCAAGGTTCCTGAATAAACTGCATTGAAAATAAATAAATAAATAAATAAAAACATAAAAAACTCTAAAAAAAAATACTTGGGGTGGAGCTGGAGAAATGTCTTGGTGGTTAAGCACATTTGCTGCTCCTCCAAAGGACCTAGGTTCAATTTCCAACACTCACATCCTGCACCTCACAATGCCTGTTATTCAGCTAAGGGATCTACTGCTCTCTTCTGGACTCTGGGCACCTGCAGTCACATGGCACACACACACACACAAATGGGGTATAATTATGAACTGTAGATGTGTACCGAATCACTTTTTAAAAGTTGTTCTAAGGATGTGGCTTGCAGGTAAGGACTATATGTCCCTTCAGTGGGTTTTTAAAGGTTTATTTTGTATTATTTTTAATTTTGTGCAGATGTGTGTCTCTGCATGTGCATTTGTACACATAAGGGCAGGTCCCTTTGGAGGGTCGAGGTATCAGATCCATTGGAGATGGAATTACAGCACCATTCCTAGTATCTCAAATGAAACTGAAGTTGGAGAAAGACTTTAAAAGAAAGCGACGTCATATGGGTGAGTCCTAAACCAATGTGACAGGTGTGGATATAAGGAGAGATCATGACAGGCACAGACCAAGTGAAGACAGAGAGGAAAGACAGCCATCTACAATTCAAGGAGGGAGGAAGAAACAAGCCCTGCCAACCCTTGAGTTTAAATGTGCAGATTCTGGCACTATGAGAAAAAAATTCCTTATATAAATTCTCCCATCCCCATGCCCCATCTTCCAAGTCTATGGTACTTTGTTGTGACAAGCTGAGTAATCAAATAGGAATCTATGAACACTGAGTAGATTAACACAGAGGTGCCAGGCAAAGGTCATGCTCTTTGGTCACCTTCCAGTCACAAAATTTCCTTGGAACATGCCTCCAGCATCATGGCATAGCACCGGAGGCCAAGACTCTGGTGCAGCTCAGTTTAGGCATGCCAGTGACAACAGCTTCTGCTGGTGCAGTTTTTCTTTCAAGACTTGGTTCCAAGCACTCATCGAGTGGTACTTGGGAAAACATATGCTTGAGGCTTCAGGGAAATAAACGTTCTTCTTTTTGGGAGAAACTCACTGAGAAAGAGCCTTGTCTCTTTCTATAGGGTATAGAGAAAGAGGAAGCCCCTGGATGAGCCGACAGCCATCTTGTGTTTGAATAAGGAAACAAGCTTCATAGACATTGGTAAGTTCCATATTAAACTTGGGTGTCTTTGCAAGTACATCAGCCAATAATGGTTAGAAAATTCTAAGAACTAAATAGGCACTTGTTTCCTTTGTAATTATAGGAGAAAAAATAGCTAAAAGGCTACCAATAACATAAAACCCAAAAAGAATATTTTTTAATTCTATAAAAATGGTGAGAGAGAGAGAGAGAGAACTCCTCCAAAATAAAAGTCCTATAAGCAATTTTAATAAATTGTACAGGGTACTTATGGCAAGCCCTACACTGAACATGTTACACTCAGTGTCTCACTTAATCTACATGGCAGTCCCAAAAAAGTAATTTAGAAATACCCCCATTTGACAGGCAGGAAAATCTCAGAGATTTCAAGGGTTTAAACAGTCTGTTGAATCTTGCACAGTAAGCAAAAAGCTGGCCAAAGATGGCGTCCTACTATCCCAAAGTCCAAAGCCACCCTCTGTACTAGTCTAGACACAAAGCTGTGGTTCTAATCCCCATGCCACCTTGCAAGGGAGGGCTGGTCAAGGATGAGGAAACGATTTTCCTCACAGAACATACTGGTCACAGCAAGATCCTACAGCTAGTGATTACGCAAAAAGGTGAACTGCGGGGCACTGGGTGCTATGTCTCAGAGATTAACTGGCAAGATGATGGATATCTGGAAGGGAATGCCAAAGCTTGGCACTCAAGAGGCTTAAATTACTAGGTTCTCGTTTTCTTTTTGTTTCTGAAGAACGAAAGCCCAAAGAAGCTTTGGAGTGAATCCAAGTTAAAACAGCAAGCAAGTGGCAGCAGGGCAATGAGGTCTTCTGTCTACACATGGTGTTTTTTTTGGTTGGTTGGTTTGTTTGTTTGTGTTTTAGCTCACAGCCCCATTTTTGGTGAGTGGTGTGTAGAGGGTGGCTGCTAAAAGTGCTTGGCTTGGGAATTCGCCCTGTCTTCATGGAGATCCAGCATTCAGAGCCTCATTTTCTTCAGAGGAGAAAAACTAGTGTTCTACAAGTGGCTGTGGAGAAAGTGGTCCCCTCGGCTGGACACATGACACAGGCTACACTAATTTAATTCTCTTCCCAGAGAATTTGAGTTTTCGTATTGAATTTGCCATTTTTATTACAGAAATCAGAGCTAATTTCCATTATTCACAACATAAGATCCTTAGTCAACAGGAATGTTGGTCCAAATACACTAAGACTCATTTGGTTAGACTTGGCTCCTAAGCTTGTCTTGGTACAGGCACTCTCCCTGATGGTCCAATTTTTCTTGTAAGTTTTTTATTTTGTTTTTTGTTTGTTTGTTCATTTGTTTGTTTCGCAAGGTTTTTCTATATAGCCCTCTCTGTCCTGGAACTCTTTGTGTAGACCAGGCTAGCCTTGATCGAAATTCACTCGCCTTAGCTTCCTGGAGCAAAGGGATTGAAGGAGTTCAAAACCACGCCTGCCTCTACTTGTGAGAAGTGAGGGACTTTGTCTAGTATGATCTCAGCATCTACACTCTTCTCCTATTGGTGAAATCATCACGTTTCCTCCATTCTTCTTAATGTAGTTGGGCAGGACCGACTCTACACATCCCTCCATGCTGGATCCTAACCATCCATTAGCCTACATCAGACTATTTATTAGGACATTGGGTAAGGTGTTGCCACATGAACTAGCTAGGCCCAATAAGAAGCTGCTACTGTATAGTACTTTTTTCCTCTGGTAAGAAGATGCCATCTTGGACTTTTCCAAGGAGACATGGCAATTAGTGTACACCATACAGTAGGTCTCTGGTTATGTTAATGAAGATACACTAACATTCTTTAGCCGATGGAAGAAAGCAGGGTCAAGAGACCCTCCTGTGAGATCCCAGCTTTGTTCCACTGCTCCTCCCCAACCAGTGCAAGGGATCCTTGCAGATGCTACTACACAGGAAGTGAAAAGTTAACTAAAAGTAGGACTTAGGGATGCGTCATCGTTCTTGATGAGGTCATCGTTTTTGATGAGTTGGAACTTTGTGGTGATGCAGTTGTTCTGGGATCACCCTTACTTCTGTAAATAACGCCTCATTTGTGGTCTGAAAGGGAGCCCAATGAACTCATTGGTCTCACCAAGTTAGACTTCGGTGAAATCCTACTTTGGCTTGTTAATGGTGCCCATTTAGGGTGAGTAGGCATTTTAAAGCACACATTCATGTATGTTGCTGACGCCCTCATTCCCTCCTAGAAAACTAACGATTAAACTGTGGGGCAGTCATTAACTGTCTGGGCCCCACAATAGGTATTCCAGAAACAAAAAGTTCAATTGGCTTTTTTGCAGCCAAATGTCACAGAGCCAGGCTACTAGATCTTGTCCTCTAAACAATTGTCTGGCACCTGCGGTAGCACAGGAGCCTCAAACACGCAGTTCAGAAGACTGGGTATGTTTAAAGTTCGGGAAGCCAGGGTCCCCTCCAGACCAGCCTAATCCAATGGGACAAGGCTCTCTCTTTTTTTTAAATTTTATTTTTCTTATTGGTTACATTTTGTTAACTCTGTATCCCAGCTGTATCTCGCTCCCTCATTCCCTCCCCAATCCCACTCTCCCTCCCTCATCTCCTCCTTGCCCCTTTCCAAGTCCACTGATAGGGGAGGACCTCATCCCCTTTCATATGACTCTGTTTGTCAGGTATCTTCAGGACTAGCTGCAAAGTCCTCCTCTGTGGCCTAACAGTACTGCTCCTCCCTTGGGAGGTGGGGAGGTCAAAGAGCCTGCCATTGAGTTCCTGTTAGAAATAGTCTTTGTTCCTCTTACCATAGGAAACCAATTGGTTACTGAGCTATCATGGGTTGCATCCGAGCAAAGGTTCTAGGTTATATCCACTCATGGTCTTTGGTTGAGTGTCCATCTCAGAAAAGACCTTGTGCCCAGATTTATTTGGTCCTTGTGGAACTCCTATCCTTTCCACATCAAACTCCCCTTCTTTCATATGATTCCCTGCACTCTGCCAAAGGTTTGGTTATGAGTCTTAGTATCTACTTTGAAACACTGCTAGGGAGAGTCTTTCAGACGGACAAGGCTCTCTTACTAATTATTCACTCTTCCCTTCAACTCCCAAGAATGAATCCCTAGGTTACCATGCCAGAGTAAGAGGGCATGAGACTCAAGCAAGCTTCTGAAGTCCAGGTGGGCGGAGCTAGCATTCTGAAGCTCTAGCAAAACAAAAACAAAAACAAAAACAAAAACAAAAAAACCCTGGGAGGATAAGTTAGACTCAAGAATTATTTAGTTGGGCTTACAGATTTAGAGATTTGACTCAGTCAGCATGTATGGTTAGTTCTTGGGTCCCTTCATTCTGGGCCTCTGGTGAAGCAGAACACCATGGTGGACGATGCACGTGGAGGAGCCCACATGCCTCAGGCAGATGCAAGAATAAAGTAGGAGACAGCGAGGGACAGGTCTATGAGAAGACAGCCCTCAAGGACAAGCACCCAGTGACTCACTGCCTTCCTGCCAGGGCCCAGCTTCCAAACTCCTCAGAATCTCCCCAGACAGTAGCTCTAGCCGGATACTCAAAAATGTACACTTCTCACCCAAACTGACAAATGCTACTGTAAATTGAGACCAACAATCACATTAACTCTAAAGAGAGTCAAGTAATAAGCAGAGATACTCAGTAATGACACTTTCACTTACTCTTCTACTTGGTCTTACCAGAAGTTCAAATCACATTCCCCCACAATTGTATTATGACATAAAACACAAGTATCGGCTTGCTTGCTTAACTGTGTTCTGGCCTGGATTCTTCAGGACATTAAGTCTATATTTTCTGGGCTACTTAAGTTAGAAATGTCAATTTTGCTGATTTTATTTGTAGTTTATGTCATATACAGATGTGCCTTAAAAGGTTTCAGCGAAACTACTACAAATAAAATAAAATAAACCTAACTCTAGTCACAGTGTTACAGATCTATCTTGCTTTGGTAGAGAGAGCTTCACTCCCCTAATTAGGGAGTCAAAGCACTCCCACAGGCCATAAATGGTTTAAAAGAATGACCTTCTTCCATGCACCCCTCAAGAAGAAGAACTGAGATGTATCAGGAGGGAGTTCATTTGCTTCAAAGTGAAGCACACGCCTTTTTTAAAAGTCCTGTTCTAACACATCTTCAGCACGACCTTTGTTTTGTGTCTGTTTAAGCTTTTGGAGGAAACCAATCATTTGCAGAGGTCCTTCTATTCAGCATCTTTATTGCACAAGTTGACTAGCTCCGGATGTGTTCCTGCCCACCATATCAGCCTTTCAACATATGACCACGAACCAAGAATGCTACAAAATACATCTACCATCTTTCTATGACCTTAAGCTAAGCGTGTTCAGAAATGTGCCTTCCCTTATGTGTATAGGGTCCCTAAATAAAATCTCCATGTCCCCTTGTCTGGAAAGAATGTGGCTTTTGGAGTCAGTCAGTTGTCCTGTGTGTGCTGCAGACAGGAAGCTTTTCTCCACTCTTTCATCTTCTGGTCGTTCTCTCAGGCTTTGCACTCAGAGACACCCACCCCATTCTGCCCGTTGTGGTGGCATCATTTGAGCTGCCAGAAAAGGCCCTGTCTGAGGGTAGCACGTGTTCTAGACATCTCCATTATGGAAGCTAAAACCTTCCTCTGATTATTGAAGGGTTCACGTTGGGATTTCGCTTTCTTGCACGCAGGAGCTCCATCTGATATAATGGAGCCTCCCAGGGTGACCTAAATGGAACTCTCCGAGATGTGGCTCATTTTAGGCTGGACTAGTTCCATCATCTTGATATAGGGTACATTCTTTCACAGTGTTTGCTGCTGCTTCTAAGATGCTTTCATTCTCTTTATTTCATATAGTACCTTAGAGTGAATAATACATTTTACTCCCCATCAGGAGGGGGAAATAGTAGATATTAAATGTCTCTATTAACAAAACAGCCTTGTTACATGTCACAGACCATTAGGGCTTTCCAACACAATAGAAAAGGTGTGGAGATACCCAGATCTTCTTAGTCAAGGGCCCATCAAAACATTCTTTGTTATATTTGAGCTTCTGGTATTTTCTGCCAGAGCTTAAATCTTTGTCTCTGCTTTCCTCCCTGCTTTCCTGACTTTTGAAACTATCCTGTGACGCACTTCTTCCCAATTTCTCTTTATTTTCGGATATACCGGAGCCCTCGCTGGCGACATTCCACAGCTATCTCATTCCAAATCCATATCTCATACCACTTAACCTCTGCTCTGAAATCCTGTCCTCTTGCAGGCTTATGCCCTCACAAACTTCCTCCATCTTCCCTTTTGTACAACCACCCTCAAACAAATCGTTGAAACAGAATCACACTCAAGCATACGTGGTCATTTGGCAGTAGCTCCATGCAGCCATCATCACGTGTGTTGAAAATGAATTCGACCAAAACTGCTAGAGTTTCATGGGTTCGACAAACCTCGGTAGCAGAAGGAAATTATTAGCCCAGTAGTTCTCAAATGGTGTCTGTGAGCGCCAAGTAGAATAAGCAACAGGATAGAAGTGCTATCTCATCCTTTATGTGAGTCATTGACTTTAAAAATGAAAGCAAAGATAGATACACAAAACTATATTTAAACCAGGAGCTTTTCTTTACCAATAAATGTCTGTAACATCTACAGTTCTCAGATCTAAATTATATGGCGAGTGAGTATAAAAAGCTGCCACTTGAGCAGACACTGTACGAATGAGAATATTCAAATGTTGGCAAGTATATTAACACACACACACACACACACACACACACACACACACACACACACAAACTCATTACTCACTAAGAAGACGGTAATTAAAACCACCAGAAAACCGAAAGGCAAGCAAATGGAATTCTCACATCACTGCTCAAGAAAACACAAACAGCTACATCCATTTTCTAAAACTGCTTAAGGTTTACTAGGCGTTTTTCTCCTAGACAGACACAGCCCAGAGCTGAACGTGTGCATGACAAGCCCCTCCGCTCTGGCACTTTGTGAAATCAGTTCACTCTGAGCACTGACCCAGTTTCGGAGGCGATGTAAA
This sequence comes from Meriones unguiculatus, assembly GCF_030254825.1. Lineage (NCBI taxonomy): Eukaryota > Metazoa > Chordata > Mammalia > Rodentia > Muridae > Meriones > Meriones unguiculatus. Next base: position 39,594,549 of record NC_083365.1, on the reverse strand, counting down.
TCTTTATGAAAAGTGATAAGTTCTCTTAAATCTTTGTGCTTCCCTTAAATTAAAAAAGAAAAATTGCACACAGGGACACACTTCTACCATTTATGCTGAACAGTTTACCTACCAGAGTCCAAGCAGCCCTCCTGACTCTGAGGTAGGTCCTATCTTTCCAATTGCACAGATGGCTTAGAGAGGCAGGGCAAGGTACCACAGAACACACTTCAATCAAGAGAGGGGATTCAAGCATGACCCCTGTCAGTTTCCATACTCTTTCCATTCTATCAGACCCCCTTTTCAATTGGTTGCTTTCTGCATTGCTTATTGCTCTCGTGATTATTACAGAACACCTGAAAAGAGAAACTTAAGCAGCCAGGACTTTTATACAGGAAGGAATTTTATCCCACGGTTGGTGGGTGGAGTCCATCATGGTGGAGAAGTCATGATGACAGGCACTCCAAGGTGGCAGGAGTGTGCAGATGGAATACACCACATCCTCATATCTTGGAGGAACAGGAAATGGAGACTGGACAGGGAGTAGGGCTGTTAAGGTCAAACTCCAAGGCCTGATGCTAGCCACTCACTTCCTTCCGCAAAGCTCTATCTCCTAAAACGTCAACCATTTTTCAAAACAGCACCACCAGCTGGATTATAGGTTCAAACACATAAGCACTTCAACCTCCAAACCGCTGGCCTCAACATGGCTGTCGGGCACAAGCACTCACAGCAGTGCTGTTACCTACACAAGATTTGTGCAACATCAAGATAGTTAAACGTCCCAATATGGACTCCTTTGCCAGAAATCTCCTACAAGGACCGGAAAAAGACATATCTCATCATGCCATGGTCCTGAGTGACAAGCTCCCTGGCCACCCTTAGCACCATCTCCAAAGGGAAGCATCCGGATGCTCTAGGTTCTGGTACATTCTGAAGGGCGCCAAGTTACTTTCTGCTCCTCACAGGCCCAACCCTTTCCTTTGGGGCCTCATCCTAGATGGACTTGTTTCACGCAAGGCAACTGTAGTCATCTCTGTGAACTGCATATGTGTCTAATTACCACCAGGCACAATATTGATTTTGCATAGCCTTTATAACATCACATTAAATTTGTTGCAAGCTTTATTTGGTCTCGGCATTAAACTCTGCTCATGCATCCACAGTCCATCTTCGTAACTAGTTGCTCGTGGAATATGGCCAATTGCTAACAATTTACACAAAATCAAAGGGAACACTGGCCAGAAGTGCTGGGCTATTAGCTCATACCCCAAATTAATTCTGAATGTGTAGCTGATGAAAGAAAACCACTACAAAGCTAAGAGGCCCCAAAGACATTGCGATTTCCTAAGCCAAATATCAAGAGGGAGCCATTAGGACATTTATGGATTGTGCAGTAATTTTCAACCTCTAAAGCTGAAGCTATTAGCCTAAATTAAGTAATTTCTGTCTTGACCAAAGCTTTCAAGAAAAAAAAAATAACATTAGGATTGCCTAAATGTATCTGAACCTTGCAAACTCGATTTTTTTTTTTTTTTTTTTTTTGTACTGGGAAAGGAAGCAAATATACTTTTCTACTCTAATAGCTCAATTCAAGGCAGAGGCTTTTAGTAATAGCTAAGGTTTCTAAAGACTCTGAGTTGGACTAGACTGTGTTTTTACATGTATTATCTCATTTAATTCTCTCACGAGCCAGAAGTAAATGTAACTCTCCTCATTTCATGATGGGGGAAGTTAAAAATGGAAGGTGATTAAGTAAGCTGCAAAATGTTCATTTGTGGCACAACTTTTCACGCCTTTACATTCTATAGTGCTCTAAACACACACCATAAGAAGTTATCGGTGACCATTTTGTATTAAGAGAAACCCTACTGGGGCTGAAGAGATGGCTCAGTGGTTAAGGGCACCGGCTTCTCTTCCAGCGGACCTGGGTTTGATTCACAGCGCCCACATGGCAGCTCACAACCATCTGTGACTCCTAATCCAGGGGATCTGACACCTGTAACATGAACTTTTATTCTTCTGGTTCAGTTGTCATCTTAGAGGCTTACTGCCTCTGTCTGCTAACCTAGGCCTAGTCCTGGAAGCTTCTAGCCTCCATACACTATAACCTAGGCCTACAATGTTTTCAGCCTCTGAGACTTACAGCTGAATAAGCTCACCCTTTCTTGTTCCTTCTGAGCTCTGGGCTAGCTAGTTCAACTCAACTGTTCTGGCTCAAACTCCTCTCTCAGCTGACTTATTCAATCTGGCTTTTCTCTCGGCTTCTGGGTTGCTCTGATTGGCCTCAAACTAACTCAAGCAATCTTTTCTAATCTTCTGGCTCCTTCTCATTCTCTGGCTCAGTCTTCACCTGAGTTTTCTCTCTGCAAACTGTCTCTCTATGACTGTCCTGGTAATTCTGCCTTCCTCTCTCTTGGCCTCTTAAGTAGCTTCACTTTCCTCTCTATTCTCATGAGTTGGGTGTGTCCTATTCTGTCAAATCTTTCTCTGATTCATCACCTTTTCTGCTATGCAATTAGACATCACTTTCAAATACGGGCGCTTCCTTCTACAAACTAACTTTACCTTCATTGTTTGGGATTAAAGGCATGTATCACCAAGCCTGGACCTAAGCTTTTCTTTACCTGAAACTTGATCTTTACTAGGCTGTTCTTGAACTCATATCTGTTTGGTCTGTCTCCTGGATTAAAGCCTTGTTTGTATTCCAGCCAGATCACACAAACCTAGAAGATCTTTGGATGTGATTTCTTGCCAGAACAGCCAAGTTCTGAATTAACATTCCTCTACAGACACCCTCATACAGACATACGGAGTCAAAATACCAATGTACAAAAAGTAAAAATAAGAAATAAAAAGAGAGAGACCCCACTTACGTGAGGCATGGGGTATCCATTCATTCACAAAGCATGCACTGCAGTCCTATTACACACCATGTGCTGTTCTATGTCCCAGCCATAAGTTTACACTGTCTCTCTCATAACTCTAACAGTACTATCATTTCCTCTGTTTCTCAGACGGCTTACATGAGACTGAGAAGACAGACTGAGAGAACGACAGGCCCCAGGCCACACAGTTAAAACGCATTGATGGCCTTGGGACCCCTCAGGAAAGGGCCATCTTGATGCATCAGTAGATGGAATCACACAGGTTAGGCTGGCATGTGTTCGATGTGGTGAAACTGTGGGAGGAAGCTGGACGGGGTCCCGATGGCCCTGCTTACTGAAATGAGTAAGGACTTTGAATTTCCCAAGAGGTAGACAGAGGACAAGACTGGCTGCTGATATAAGGAAAAGGGCATAGAGGAAATCCTCAGAGCATAGCCAAGTGGAACTGCGGAGAGAAGAAACCCAGAGAGATGTCGAAGGAGGTTGCTGTGGGATATGCCAGCTGTGTGTGCAAGTGTGCGTTCGTGTGTGTGTGCATGCCTGTGTGTGTGCATTCATGCTATAAATACACAACCTCAGTCTTTCCCAGAGCTCATCAGAGCACTATGAGCAGAGTCTATGCAGCCTGCAGATACATGAGGAGTTTCTTTTATAGCAAATCACTGCATGACCCTGGATCTGGGTTGTCACCAGGCAAAACAAGAGACTACTCTCACGGGCATGAGAGCTATGACTTAGCCACCAACTCTCTCATCTTGGACCTCTCAGCCAAGTTTTATAAGTAAGTCAGAAGGAGTTATTTCAATGACCTCATGCTAACCACATTTCCACTGTGCTACGTGCTCTTCAGTACCAGGTACTTTAAAAGCACAAGAAAAAACTTATTACCAGTCATTTGAGGCTGAATTTCTATACTGTTTGCTTTGAAGGTTATTTCTCCTTATTCAGTCCCCACTACAACCAGCTGAAGCAAGTGCCAGTGTCACCAGCAATTTCGATGGAAGACAGACTGAAGCAGAGAGAAGGCACATGACTGGTCAGAGCCATGCAGGTGCTGGCGAGAAACTTGGCTGGCCTCAAACTCAGGTCATATGGCTCAAGAGCCCCAAATCCAGACTTTACACTAAGCTGTGCGGTGGTGAGATCTGCTGTGTCAGGATCCGCAAAGCCCTTTATTCTCCTCCTCTCCAGTTCTAACTTGACAGTGTCTACACTGTTTAATTCTTCCTCAGATCAGATGCGACTGGTAAGGCAGATAAGGTCAGTGACGCTTTTCAGACTGCAGCCTGGCTGTTGCTGGACTGTGACTTTGAGATTTTGTGTGTGTGTGTGTGTGTGTGTGTGTGTGTGTGTGTGTGTTTATACAGGAAAAGACCTTGGTGATAAATTCAGATCATAAGGTTCCCAGGTCCCTCATTGGTTCCCCCACCTGCCCACATGGATGAGTAGGCTCAACTGCTATTGACTTACCCAGTGCTTCAGGAAAAACTATTCGATGGTTCAACAAAGAAATATATGTCAAAAAAAAAAATTGAGACAGCCTTCACTGTGTCTCCTACTTTGGTCTCGAACTCCTAGCTCAAGTGATCCTCCTGTCTCAGCCTCTTGAGAAGCAGGGGCTAGAGGTGCTCTCTACTGCACCCAGCACCTGGTCCTCTAGGACCCTTTCTCTCTCCACCCTTCCTTTTATTCTTAATGTTCTGGCTTGGTTTAGGGTCTTGCAAATTCTAGACCATTTATACCCAGTTTTTATCTTAAACACTTTAAAAACACACAACAGTCTGAACGATTTGGACCCCAAATATTGGTACCAGTTAAAATTTCTTCCTCCAGGCTGAGCAAACCACATAACATTAGGAGTGGAGGCTCCTTAATGACTTGGCTGACACCTACTTTACTTTTTCTTGCCCCAAACAAGATTTTCTTATTGCACACGAAACACCAGGAAGCTCCTTGATTGGGGTACAGGAAGGTCCATCACTTCTTCTACAACTTACAGTCCAGTGTGGCTGGAGGCAGCGAGAGGGCTTTTCTACCAGAAGAACCATTAGCTTTCAGGGCCATGTTGCAACGATGATAAGCCATTTACTTAGCAGTGACGTGGGGAATAAACATTGGCGAAGGGAGGGAGAGTCTGAGAACACAGCTGCATGGCTACATCTGGAATGGCCATCTGTCAGCACAGCAGTGTCTCAGCCACGCTCAGGCAGGACAGTACATGACGCCACGAAAGCACAGCTACCACATTGAACCCTGAGGACGTGTTCATGAAGAACGTTCCTGTTGTACTGGTCTGGCTGAGAACTACAGACTTGGCACTTTCTTAAGACAGGAAGTCAGAGTCTGTGCCTGCTGCAAGCATCACCATTAACGCAGTGAATGGAAGCACTAAAGGTATTTGAGCATCTACAGTGGACCACACACTGACCCTCTCTTCCTGGTACACATTTCACGAGAGTGAGCTGGGCACTGATGTTATTCCTGTTTCATAGGTGTGGGGATGGAGGCGCATAGGAGATTAAATAGGTGTGAGGCTCACAAATGTATTGAAGGTCAAAGGCAAGACTTGGATGTAAGGTGATTCTGTCTTGGGAGCCCATGATCTTAACCATCCCCCGTCCTGCCTCTCAGCACCATGGCAAAGAAGGGTGGGGCTCACAGGTTCCACGGCCCTCCAGATGGCTCACACCTCAGCAGTCACATTTCCCAGCACAGCTCAGAGACAAACACCTCTGCTGAATGAGATGCAGAGAACACACCAAGGATGTGCTCAGATGGGTGTGATACTCTACCTCCAGGCTGAACACTCCTCTTCCCCGTCTCACACTTTCCAACTGTTCCTCTGTTCTCTTCTTCCCGAAGTCATGATAAAGGTCATCCCAGTGACAATCATCTACATCTTTTCCCCTTTGAGTTTTCTCTGTGTGTATGTATTTATAGGTAGTGAATACATATTAAGGTTTCTGGAAAATGGCATTCAGTGAAAAATTTTCTCTCTAGATTTGAGGAGGGGAAGAATGTGATAAAAATATATTGTGTAGCATTTTCAAAGAATAAATAAATACAATTATTTTTGAAGATAAATTTCTCCCCATAAGTTCCTATCCACCTTACTGCCATCCTCAATCCATATTCAAACTTGCCATAGCCACTGTTCTATTGCTGTGAAGAGACATCATGACCAAGACAAGCCTTATAAAAGAAAGCACTTAACTGGGGGCTTGCCTACAGTTTCAGAGGCTTAGTCCACTATCATCATGACAGGAAGCAGACAGGCATGGTGCTGAAGAGTTAGCCGAGCACTACATCCTGATCTAAAAGCAGAAAGAAGAGGGAGGAAGAGAGGGAGAGGGACAGAGAGGGAATAGGAGAGACTGGGCCCGGCTTGGGCTGTTGAAACCTCAAAGCCTATCCCCAGTGACACTTCATCCAAGAAAGCCACACCTCTTAATTCTTCTAATCCTTTCAAAGAGTTCCATTCCCTGGTGTCTAAACATTCAAATATATGAGCCTGCCTACGTGGGCCTTTCTTATTCAAGCCACCACAGTGCACTATTGTAATTCGTTTCAGATTTTATTGTCTGCATAACTGTTGAAGCTTGCAGTCTTCCCTACTCTCACCCACTCTCGCAGCATTTTTTCAATATGAACAATCTGAGAGAGCACGTTCCTTCTCCTTTTATAGCTGATAGCTTTCCATTTTATGATGTACTATAATTTACTTAATCGGTCCCTTATTAATGAACAGGGGCTATTTCTAATCTTTTCCTACACTTAAGTTGATATTTTAATTTTATGTCTGTACTTCAATTGGCTTTAACACAGAGATAAGAAAAAAGATACCATCCCAGAATTCCAAATCAACCTTCCACTAAACACTGTAAAAGAAAAACAAACAAACAACAACAAAAAAAAACAAACAAAACCACACTCAAAGTCTTACTATAAAAAAAAAAGATCTTATTAGGGCATAGAAAATTGCTATATCCAGTCACCCTAGCAGAGACTTCATTTATCCTCAGATGATCAGAAGATAAAAACAAGCTAAACTAAGTCATTTCCCCAGAAGTATTGTTTCTTAGAACTAGTTTAAAAGTAACAGACCTCATCAATTTTTCATTATACTTTCAGCTAATTCATTAAGGTAACTAAAATTTTAACCTAGCATAGTTTAGAAGCTCAAGGCCAAGCCAGGAGGCCTTCCCTTCCTAGGCTTGGCCTCTGAAGAGCTAAACAACAAGCTCTCTGCTAAGATATTTGGGGCCCCACTCCTGCCCCATCCCAACAGAGGTGTTCCCTTAAGATTCCCCTAACACTGTATGTTCCCCTAACATACAGTGCTAGATTTGTATGTTCCTTTTCTCCAACTTCTATAGGTTTCTTACTAGAAGAAGCTATACTCAGCAACCACACCTTTGTAGGAGTCTAACACTAAGCAAAGATTTAGGAAATGACCCTGACTTTTCCTGACATTTTTGCCTTTCCAAATTTGGTCATTGTTCTCAGCTCTCTCTTCTGCCCTTTTCTCACTGTAGGTGATGCTACGTGTTCAGTAATTAATGTCACCATTTGCATTGCCTCAGTCAATGACTGGACAAAGTTGGTATAAATAAACAACCCAGCTTCCATGCTACTTGGTTACCATAGCCTAAGAAACACATTTTCAACTGCTTTTCAGAGTTCTCCAGTAGGAGGAATTACTGCTTCGGTAATGCACATGATAATGTGTCAGTCCTTGGCTTCTCCTGCCTGTTGGTGCTTCATCATCTTCCAAAAGAACTGCTGGCTGGACACCTTTTCTTCAAGGTTTTTTTGATACCTGAACTTGTCCTAAGAAACAGAACTTAATGACAGGATTGTTGAGGTTGGATCTTTGCCAGGTGACAATAAGGGAGGACCCACTGCTGGTGGCAAATGAGAAGTTTCTGATTCCTCAAGAACTAACACTCTGTTAGTAGTGGGTTGGGAGGAACAACAAGTAAAAGGAAGCACACGGCACGTGTGTTATTTAACCACTGAGGCTAATGTCAAAGTCCTGATATGAAAGGAATATCAGGTCTTACAATGCATTTACGGGAAGTGTTTTAGTTGCACAGCTGGTACTGCAGTCAGAGAGTTCACAGAATGCCTGACGCGTCACGGATTGCTGAATATCATTACCTCACTGCACAGTCAAGGAAAGGTTACAATAACCATAAGATCCACTGCCTCCATCTTATACCACATCACACAAAAGCTGTTTATCCAATATTATATTAAAAACAACTCATATGCTGGCTCATAATGGCACGAGTGAGATGCCAATTTGGGGGTGACCCTTTGTGGAGTCAGGATACGCTCCGTGAAAGCCTGGTATATGTTGAACCAGTAGTCATTATCCGGTACTCTCTCCCCAATCACTAAACTACACAGATTCAGAGACAATGACATTTAAATACAACTAACTCCTTTGCTCTGCCTTAATTGACCTACTTACAGATGTTGTGCTTCTCGTGTGTCCAAATATAATGTGTGTTGATTTTTGGTGGGAACATAGGGAGAAGAATACACTTGTACCATAGAAACAGTAAGGGTTACACCCAATCTAAAACTTCTGGTAAACCAGCAGGCAAGGAAAGAACTTATTATATAGATGTTGACAACTGATCTGGGTATCAAACTATAACAGGGCCAAGGAAGCATATATTCAGAAGTTAGAGAGGTACCTGAGCACGTTTTAATGTATCTGAGCCCAGTAATAACAGCCACACACCTACATCTTGACCAAGTCAGAGTAACTAGAAAGTCAAATCCCTTGCAGATGTCAGTCTGGTTGATTAAAAAGACAATGCCAATTTCTGACTAAGGAGAGGGATAGTAGTATAGGAAAAAAGAAGAGGAGATGGTGATATAGTTGTTACACAGGTATAGGTTTGCAGATAAAATAGTTGGTTCTGCCTCTAAAGAATAATCTCCACTCACTAAGGTCATTGTGCTCAGGCCTGTGGAGGGCCATAAAACCTAGGGAATTAATGTCCTCAGAAGCATTCCCAACCATCCTCAACTGAGGCAGCTTGTGTAGACATTTGCCTTCTTCCCTAGTGAGAAAACTCAGTTTTGGGCTTTTTGTTTTTCAAAGCAGGCTGCACCTAAGGGTGCTGAGCAGGAACTTGGCAGATCCAGCCAATAGTGAAAGACTTGGTTTTAAATAGTGATTATTTTCATCATATTCAGTGATCAGTTTTACATGTTAACTTTGTTTGAAAGGAACATCCCACTCATTGAAAGCCCAGTTTAGAAACTAGTGATAGACATGATCATTGTATTCCAATAGCCACCTCCACCTTGCAGATAAAGACACTGCGGTTCAGAGAGACTGAATTACTTACCAAAAGTCAAAGGCTAGACAAGAGCCAGACTATGGCATGCAACTGTGGTCCAGCCCCCACCCCCACCCCACCCCACCCATCACTCTTTCCTCCAAATTTGCCTGCATGTGAGAGGTGATGATGAAATGCACAGTTTAGCAACTTCTTGGCCATGAAGTTTGTTTGGGTGGCAAGGGGTCACAGAACAGCTTATAAAAAGTTCGGGTTGTTTCAGGAAACTCACCAAGATACCCTTAGTTCATTCCCGTGATGAGTCCTACTGGAGGCTGCTGTCCTAGGAGCTGCTTTAATGGGGTATATCCTCACAGCTTGCTCTCCATGTCGGCACATCTGAACAAAGCCCCCAGATATCAGTGTGCTATTGCTCCAAGGATGTTATAAAGAAAAAAAACAAAAACAAAACAAAACAAAAAAAAAACAACTTTGTGGTCTAAGAAAACAAAGACTTGGCTTAATGGATAAAGTGTTCACTCTGCAAGCATAAGAACCAGAGTTTGAGTCCCCACAAACCATGTTAAAATGACAGCATGCGTCTCTAATCCCAATTTCTCTATGGACAGTTAGAAAGTGAGACAGGAGAAGTCTTGGAACCTCCCAGGCTAGCTAGTGTGGTATACCAAGTACTCACTTCAAACAACGGGACAAGTGTGGATAAACATCAAAAGCTGTCCTCTGACTTCCACAAATGTGGCATGATATTCTTACCCAAAATCTCTCTCTCTCTCTCTCTCCTTTCCTCTTTCTCTCTCTCTCTCTCTCTCTCTCTCTCTCACACACACACGCACACACACACACACACACACAAACCAAAAAGAAGAAAAGGAGGAGGAGGAAGAGAAGAAAAAGAAGAAGAAAAGAAGAAGAAGGAGAAATATGCCTTTCTTGAAAGTCTGTAGGTGGGCTAGAGCAATCCTCGTACATGTTAGGCTCAGTTCTGTTTCCTATGACTAATTCTGGGGTCTAGGGAGAAAGGGCTGTAGCCACTCAAAGTATGATCTTTCCTTGACAGGTATAGATGGGAGCACAAGGCAAAGCAAACTGCAGAAGCATCATTTAGCCTCTACTAGCCTACCAAATACTATCACTCGCCATTGGCAAAGCAAATTTAAGGACATACCGAAGCTTCAGACCATCCCACGGTGGGAAAAGGGAATAAAGCTTTGCTGGCTGACTTTGCTGTCTCTCACACCAGGTAAGAATTTGTTTCCCTGAGAGAAGGTTAAGTGTGCCTTTTCTGAGTCCTTCAAGCCTAAAATTCTCCCATGTTGTGGAAAGCAAGATGGTATTGGGCTAAATATAATTTATTATTAGCCCTATGATTATCATGGCAGTATTATCTAACCCGCTATCACAACCAATAAGATACAGACTCCTGTTAGATTTTATAATACTTTGGGCTAGGCAAATAATTCCACCTATGCTATCTCAATAACCTCCCCATCCACCTCCCGGCCCCACCCAATGCCATCTGCCTTAACCATTCCTATCTGGTCTATCTCCCTTCCACAGTTCCATAAATACTTGCTTGTCCTTCATCTGGATCGTTCCTTTCCACGCCACTTTCAGAGTACTTCCTCCTGGCCCATGTGGTTCCTTTTCCATGCTAACCCATGGTGCCCTCATCCTCTTCCCATGTCTCTCTGTCTCCTTTCCAAGATTCTCCTGTCCCCAAAGCCCAGGAACCTTAGCCATGCCTTTCTCCTTCTACCCTGCCCAGGTCCCAGGTACAGGCCGTTTTTGTTAACCAATCAGAAATAATGTCTTAGGCAGGTTTACCAAACAAAGATTGAGCAGCAACCAGATCTTGAGGGCCAGCAATGAGCATCAAAATACATGCATCAGACCAACCCCCAACACTCCCAGTTTTCAAAATCAAGTCTGCAAGCTTCCACAGACCTATCACCCTAAGGAGACTTCTCCGGAGAGACCTGAGAATGAAGTAACTGCCTCCCAGCCTAGAGATCCTCAAGAAGAAATTAGCCAGCTGGTACTGGGAGAGCTGAAAAGCAGCCATTTTGCTCCTATGATGTACCCAAACCAAGTCTTCCACACGCTGCTTCATTAAGATTCCAACCTTGGCAAAGCAGGGGGCAGATGTGGGCGTTTCAAGCTCTGCTTCAAGGCATTTGCTTTCTCAGCATCATGACCTGAGAGAAAACTCAGGGAGGGAAGATTTACTTTATTTTTTCATTTTATCTCGTAGCAACTTCTCACTGGGTATATCAGCCACACATAAGGGTAGGCCTCATGCCCAATAGTGGATGGCCGACACAAAACGCCACTGAATGGTATTTTTGCATGTCTTGTCTCATATTGCTTTTGTGGGCATTTTTTGTCTTTGTTTTTTGCTTGTATATATCATTCTTTCTGCTTGTGTTTTTATGGTGTCTCCCTGTGTGTGTGTGGCGGGGGGGAGTTCTTCTTTCAATTCTGTTTTATTTTTTGACTGTTTGCTTGCTGTTTTAAACAGAGCGAGAGAAAAAAAGGGTGAGGAGTTGTGTGGGTGGGAGAGGATCTGGGAGGAGTTGGGGGAGGGGAACCGTGTTCAGAATATATTTTGTTTCAGTTAAAAAAAACATTTTTAAAAAGAATATTGTTTAATACAGTGAAGGAAGGAAGGAAGGAAGGAAGGAAGGAAGGGAGGGAGGGAGGGAGGGAGGGAGGGAGGGAGGGAGGGAGGGAGGAAGGAAGGAGGAAGGAAGGAAGGAAGGAAGGAAGGAAGGAATGAATCTTGGTCATCCTGCTTGACTTGTGGTTAAAGGCATCCGCAGCCACTTACTGGCATTCCACGCAGTCACCTAACTCCCCTCACTCCACTCTTGCACTAGCATCTGTGTCACAGAACTGCTGTGAAGGGCAGGTGATGTTGCGGGGGAAGTCTTTCGACCTGTCAGGATCTGGCAGCTGGGTTGGGTGCATTAACACACAGGCACGATATTTACTCCAGGAAATTTGGGAGCTTGCAAGAGAATAGAGGCCAGAAACAGCTCTGCCTTTCCCCCCATGTTTAGTTTGTCGCCGCCTAGCGGCTGGTTCTAGAACTCATTAGACAACCGACTCTTTAAATCCGGAAGGGCCTCTCCATCTGTTAAGTTGCACCAATGAGGGAGGGCTCCTACACTAAATACTACCAAGCCTGCCATCTGTGGGACCCCAGGAGGAAGATGGATGGGGTGCTTTTATCTTAAAGCATTACACAGTTTGTACATGTATGAAAAATACAAATAATATAAGAAAGGGGAAGGGAAGTCCAAGGTTCCACTGCCCGAAGGAGCCACCATGAACACAGATGTGTTCTCCTAACAGTTTGGTACTGGCTGCCTCTAGAAGCAAAAGGATCTGACAAACAGCTAGCCAGGTTCCCACCGGTAGCCTCCTACACCGCCCTTGAAGAAGAACCTGAGTGCAGCAACTTTGTGCAAGCTTTGAAAAGAATAATGCACCCATCCTTATAAGGACAACGTATAATACCAAATATTTATGAAAAGGCCACAATGAAACCCCTTACTTGTATGATAATAAAACTAACTTTAAAATGTGCCTGTAGAAAAATAAAATAAAATAAAGAGCCAGGCACGGTAGCACACGCCTGTCATCCCAGCACTCAGGGAGGCAGAGGCAGGTAGATCTCTGTGAGTTCAAGTCCAGCCTGGTCTACAAAGTGAGTCCAGGACAGCCAGGACTACACAGAGAAACCTTGTCTCAAAAAAAAAAATATTTTTTTTTAAAGTGCTTGTAGGGCCTTGTGCCCTGGAAACAGCAAAGAAATCAGTGAGTAAGTAACACAACTTACAGGCTGCTAGGAGCCTTTCTGTATACTTTATGTCTGTCCTTCAGGGAATAATCAAAGCAACCATTTCTCTTAATAGTAGGTTGTTGAGGTATAATTCACATGGCGCCTTTGTCTGTTTGGGTTCTGTAACCATCACTATCAACTGAGTGGCTTCTGCGCACAGTAACTCATTTCTTATTCGTTCTGGATGCTAGCATTCCAGACCAAAGCTCTGATCCAGGGTCTTGTGAGGGCTCATTTTCCAGTTCACGGATGGTGCCTGCTTGTCCCTCCAAGTGTTAGAAGAGATGATGCACCATCTGGGCCTCTTCCATTGAGGCGCTAGTCCCGTTCATGAGGGCTTCATCCTTATGGTCTAATCATCTCCCAAAGGCCCATTACTGAAGACCATCATACTGTCAGCAAGTTTCAACACATGAATTTGTAGACGATGCAAGCATGGAATTCAGAGATGGGCACCTACTATAAAATTAAACTAGTTATGGTCCATAGTAGCTCAAGGTTTAAAGCACATTCTCAAACGTGGCCAATTGAAAACATCTTTACCACCCCCCAAAAGAAATCCAGTAACATCAAGCAGCCACTCACTATTTCCTTCCTTGTCCCCACATCTTTGGCAATAACTTAACAACCTTCTTTTCTTCTGGAAACTTCCTACTAGTAGATACATATGTTATGCTGTTGTTTCTCACTCATTTCTTTCACTGCCATGTTTCCCAGGGTTGGCTGTTGTAGTTGCTATCGGCATTTAATCTCTCTTTAATGCTGAGTAGTATTCCAGTTTATAGGTATCCTAATTTTTGTATTTATCCCGTCGTTAGTTGACAGATACTTAAGTTGCATCTATCTCTGGTGTTCTATATTTATTCTATGTAAGTAAAAACTGCTATGAACATTTTTGCGGACATCTACTTTCGTCTCTCTTGGGAATAGACCTAGGAGGGAGATTGCTGGGTTATACTGCAGTCTGCCTTTTTCCTCTTGAGCGGCTTTCAGTCTGTCTTCCAAGGTGGCAGCAGCATGTTACACTCTGACCAGCAGGGCGCAGATTTTCCTATTTCCCTCTGCCCCCGACGACATTTCTCACCTGCTTGATTATTTAATTGCACCCACCCCTGTGGCTGTGCAGTGCTGCCTCCACACAGGCGTGAAGCGCACTTGATATCTATAGAAAAGAAAGATTATTTCACCGGAGCGACTCTACTGAAGAGGAAAGGGGGTCACAGAGAAGCTACCTAACCCTCCGCACACTGAGACCTGGTGTACACACGTACATGTTCAACACCCTGTGCGAAAGAAAGTATGTGTGTATGTGTGTCTATGCGCGTGTCTCCCACCTGTGTGCCTTCAGAGGCTGGAAGGTAGCGTGGCGGTGGGTCCCCTGGAGCTGGCATTTCAGGAAGTCACGGGCTGCCCTAAACCCGTGCTGGGAATCAAATTGAGGTCCTCTGGAAAAAGAGCAAACAATCTCAACCACTAAGCCACCTCTCCATAGGCTTGTCTGCAGGGTTGGTCAAAGGGTGGGGAAGGCCGCGTGGAATGAGCTTCAAGACACCTTGCTAGTGAAAAGCAGCACAAACGTGTTTACCTTAGTGAAGGTATGGGTCAGAAGGGGCTGGAGAGGTGGCTCAGTAGATGACAGTGCACACTAATCGTCCAGAGGACCTGAATTCTGTTCCCAACATACACATGAAGCAGCTCATAGACACCCGTAACTTAGTGCCAGGGGCGCTGAGGCCTTCTGTCCTCCATGGGCACAGACACACATTCGGCATACATTCACACACACACAGAGGGGGGAGGGAGGGCGTGAGGAAAGAAGAGAAGAAGGGAGGGAGAGAAAGAAGGAAGGAGGGAAAGAAACAGAGAGAGAGACAGACAGACAGACAGACAGACAGAGACACAAAGAGACACACAGAGAGGAGCTATAGGAGAACAAGGCTTTTTGTCATCTTGTGGATTGCTGTATCATCAATCCTTCACGCAGACTGTAGCATGAAACAGCAGCCTACAAATAGTTGCTGTTTAATGAGCAGCCTCTCCCGAGAGTGGCATGGTGGGAGGCGACCGCACAGAGGAGCTGGTGTTTGATTCTGCAGACCTGTGTCCTCTATGCAAGAAACCACACAGTGCTTGCCTTTTTTGTTATATATACAGAAAAAATAACCAGGAATTCTTTTGGCCTTTAGAGAGAGAGAAAAAAAAATGGGAAAAAGAGACCCTCCGAGACTGTTGATGTGGAACAGAAAAGTGGCCTCGGTGGCCTTGAGAGATGGTACTGATTGTTCTCGGCTACAGAGTTCTGCAGTTCAAATGGGTGCAGTTCGATCCCAGTGCAGCTCTGTCTCTGAAGGCTGATCATTTTCCAGGGACGAATCCCGCCCATGGGAACCCCCACCTAATCAATAAACCACTCTTCTAGAAAACAGGAATCCAATGTTGAGATACTAGCACTGAATCGTGTTTTCATGCCCAAGAAGATCCTACAAATCAATAAGCATTAGGAGACATAGCCATGTTCTTTTCTTTCTATCGTTTTCCAATATTTGCTTAATTTCTCATCCCGGTTAAGCATTCTGAAGAGGCCCACGGATCAAGGGCTTCTGGAGAGTACACACAAGTGTGTGATCATGTCACCCAAGGCTAAGGCTACACTTGCTAGGTTGAGAAACTCTCAGAGAAGGGACCGGGAACTGTGGTTTGCCTGTGTTGCCAATCAACTGAGGGTGCAGGGGTGACCTGCACATTACAGCAGCAGCAGATTACAGGGCTCAAACGGTGCAAATGACAAGTTGCACCGAAAATGACAGCAGAAGCCAGGATAAGAGGAATGTGAGTTAGCTGTCCAACAGCCCACCCTACCCAGTGGAAGAGGGCGCTACAGGTCTGCTAGAGCTTTCTTAACTTTTTAATAAATAGAACATAGACCATTTCTGTGCTCCCTCATTCTGTCCCATATCTCAGGCTAGTACAATGCAAGCTCAGGTTTTCCAGTGGGGAACAAACTGACCTCTTCTTTGAAGTCCCCTGAAATAACTGTTTGGTCACAAATGCCTGCTGATATAGGTCCTCTCCACTTTGTCTCCATCTCCACGGTTAATGCTCTAGTTAGAACTCCATTGCCCGATGCCTGGACCTACACGGCTCTTCCACAAGAAGCCTGCCTGAACTTGTTGGCCGAGTCCCCGCACAGAAAGCTGAGTGGACTTGAGTAAGGGCATGGTGTCGTAGTTAGGAGAGCATACGCCTTCAAGTCAGGCTGCCTAGGTTCGAACCCGTGTCCTTCAGATCTGTGGTGACCTCGGCAGTTTACTTGACCCTTCTGAGCCTGGCTTGCGTATATCTAAAAGAGAGATGCTAATGTGCACATAGTTGGTAAGGGCACAGCAAGGGCCAAATGAAGCAGCATAGTTTAAGTGTTGGAAAGCAGCGACTGGGTGTTTGTAGCCACATGTCTGTTAGCTATCCTCTTTCAGAAATACGTCCCCCTCTTTATAGTGTGCTGTGAAGAAAGTCTAAATCACTCCCCCCTAACACACACACACATGAACATGCACACACACACACACACTCATGCACACACACTCACTCACTCATGAACACACATACTCTCACACACACACCTACAAACGTTGTGGGACCTGATCTTCCTGCCTGTCACTCTCCAGCCCCTGCTTCCAATTCCACATTCACATGGAATGTCTGTTTGTTACTGTAGCCGCCAAGGCCTGCAGACACTGTTCCTTTTGCCTGAAACATTCTCTCATTTTTCCCCACAGGAAGAGCAGTCTTTCAAGTCTTAGGTGGTATTTTCTTTGAGATATTTCTGTCACTGGTGTCAATGAGTGTCCCTGAAGGAATGTCCTTTCCCATCCGCGTCCTTGACACCTTGAAATTTAAGTTTTCAGTGTGAAACTTAAACTTCCATTTTCTCTCCATCTGTTTCTATAAATATTATTTCCATGTGAATTACAAATATCATGGGTTTCCCTTATCAGTCTTCCGATTTACATCCTCCAAAAAGGCAAAAGTAAAAAGGTTATTTTCCCAACTAAAGGACAATGTTAATACCACACCATAAAAGGGCTGAACCTCTATTATCACTTAATAATCAGTCCTCATTCACATTCCTCCAGTCATTCTCCACCTGTTAGTTAAATCACCTGTGCCACTCTTTGTGTGTCATGCCAGCTCTGTGAGGCTTGGCTACATCGTACTTATCATGCCCAGGACTCAGCTCTATTTACATTTGCTGAAATAGAAATTACCATGCCTCAATTTCTCCAACTAGGAAGAATCCTCTCTTTATCACACACACCACACACACACACACACCCACACACACACAAGCACGCACAGGAGAGAGAGAGAGAGAGAGAGCACGTGCGCAAGAGAGGCACATGGGAACATTGATGGGAGCACTTCAGCTAGCGCATGTGAGATCAGAAACTCTGGGGCTTCCTACATCCTTTCCTCAGCTGACCCCACCGGTACCCACACTCTGTCTCAACCCCTTTGGCTTCGTTTCTGCCTCTCACACCCTTTCCGCAGCCTTGGCCTCTCACTTTTCCGTGTGTCCCTTCTTTGCTTCGGATTGCCCTTTCCAAAAGGAAATCCACCACAGCTTTGGGGGTTTGTTTTTTTCTGCCATCTGTGTTCACAGCTGGTCCAGGTCCTCAATTACTAACCTGGTGGCTTCCATGTTCTCCCTGCTCCCTCTCATAACCCTCATCTGGGGCCTGTCCCTTGGACTCAAAAGCAGGCACACCATGTTTTTCTGTGCCTCCAGTCTTACCACTGGAGTTGCCCTCCTTCCTGTACCAACACTCTCCTGAGGGCAGCACACAAGCCACTCAGCAGCTGCCTGACCTTTCCTGCTGAGGCTCCACAAAAGCCTCTGAAATGGTAAGAACTAAACAACTGCTGGATAGAAGAGCGGAGCGTATAGTCTCTCCTTCCTCCTTTTTCTTGCCAGCCGCAGCCCCAGCCTGTCTAGGTCCTGTTGCTTGGATATCAGCTTCACCCCAGCCCAGCCCAGCCCTGCACTGCCCTTACTTGATCCCCAGGGCATAAAATTTCCAAACGGCTGCCTGAGCCATTTCTCGTCTTCCTTTCCTAGGCAGGCAGGGACAATAACAGTCCCAGTTTTTAATTTTTAAAAGAAGAAATTCTTGTTTGCTTTGTTTGTTTGTTTGTTTAAAGTATCATTTTTTTTAAGTAAAGAGTTTTTGTATCTTGAAGCCCTCTAGGCAACAAACTTCTAAGAAACAGTGCGATGACCCTGCCCTTCTGCCTCCTGGAGAAATGCCGTGGCTTTAAGGTGGTTCTGCAAGGAGACTCTTCACTCCCATTCATTATCCCTCCTTTAAACTTACACTGTGGGGGAGGAGAAGAGGATTTTCAAAAAGCAAAGACATCTCCTTTGGAACAAGAAATCATCTCACGCTGAACCTGAGGATGCTCCTAAGGCGCCTGTCATGCCTGTCACCAGGCCTACATCACAGGCAGTATTGACCTTTACCTTCAGAATGTTCAGCAAAGGAGGACATTTGTGCAACCCACACCTAACTGTGACAGGGAGGAAAAAAGATTAAGGAATCCCAGATGCTGGTGGCCCAGAGAAGGGTGGGTGGATGGGAGCTAAATCCGGACTCTGTGCTTCCCTCCTCCACTTAGCAGAATGCTCCATCTTGGGTGAATTCTTTAACCTTTCCTAGCTCCAGGTGCTTCTCCCATCTGTGGATAATAACATCCTAGGGTTCTTTGTGAAAGCAAAATGAGGTGTTGTTTGGGTAGCAGGATGTAAAAAGCTATTTTAGTCTCAGTTTGAACTGAATAGCCTGTACATTCCAAAGCTAGCTGTGCTGCCAGGGTGCAGAAGGAAGGGCAGCAGGGGCAGGAAACTCGTTTTCTTCTTTCTTTCTCTCTCTCTCTCTCTCTCTCTCTCTCTCTCTCTCTTTCTTTCTTTCTTTCTTTCTGAGGCAGGGTTTCTCTGTGTAGCCTTGCCTGTCCTGAACTCACTTTGTAGACCAGGCTGGCCCTGAACTCACAGAGATCCGCCTGCCTCTGCCTCCCTGAGTGCTGGGATTACAGACGTGCACCACTGTGCCCAGCTTCATTTCCTCTTTCTATTACCACCTCCAGTGCACAGAGGATGCTGGATAAGGGAAACTGCTGGGAATGAATGGGGCTGGGGGTGGGGGGGAAGCAATGGGTAGCTACAACCATTCACTCAGCCCCAAAAGAGTGGCTTCGGAGGAACACAGTGTCCCTGGAGCCAAGATGTTACTGAGGGCTTAGGTCTGCATCATGCTTTAGAAACCTAAACAAGACACCAGAGAGAAGGTAACCATCTGGAATAATGAGGAGCAGGGGGATTTGGAACTGCTAGGGAAAACTGATATTGTTTTCCATAAGTCTGAATTATGCCATAGGCAACTTGTAGGCTCTGTAGTTCCTTGTTTATTAGATTTTGTTTTATTTGTATATTTGAAACGAGGAATCATGCTGTAGCCCAGCTGGCCTTCAATTCATAGCAATAATTCTGCCCCACCCTCTTAAGTGCTTTGAGCGTAGTGGAAGTTCTTCTACGCAAAGAAGCTGTTCATACCTGTCATATGATGAACGGGTATCTTCCAAATTTACAAAGCTGAAGGCTCCATCCTCAATACCTCAGGATATGGGCTGTGTGAAAATGTGAAAACTGGAATTCTAAAAAGCTGATTGTGGGCCAGAGGATGGCTCAGTGGGTATTCATACTCCTGCCAGTCCTAATGAACCCACTCGATAAAAGAAGAAAACTGAGGCCCACATTTCTGATCTCCAGAAATGCCCAGTGGCACACATGTAATACGCACACAATAAATCAAATCAATATTTTAAAAGTAAATTATGTTAAATTACAAGATCCTTGGTGTAGAACAATTCTCATCTTTTCTTATCTTTCTCATCTAAAAGATGAGAAAGGTTCTCATCTTTTCTAATGCTGTGATCCTTTAATTACAGTTCCTCATGTTGTGGTGATCCCCAATCAAATTTTGTTTTGTTTTTCAAGACAGGTTGGCCTCAAACTCTCAGAGATCCTCCTGTCTCTGGCCCCTGAGTGTTGGAATTATAGGGGTATGCCACCACACCCATCTCATGTTTTTTTTTTTTTTTTTTTTTTTGCTGCTACTTCATAATTGTAATTTTGCTATTATGTGTATGTATAAGTATCTATGTTTTCCAATGGTCTCAGGCGATGCCTATGAAAGGGTTGTTAGACCCTCAAGGGGGTCATGATCCACAGGTTGAGAACTGCTGGTGTAGACATTAAGGCAGTTAACATCAGGAATGTGAACACACAGAAGAAAGACAATAGGAGATTACAGCAGGAAGGCATGCATTTGTAAGTCAGAGAGAGGGGCCTTGGTGTCAGCAGCATACCCCATGGTCTTGAACTTCTAGTCTCTAGAGCACCATGTCTGTGGTATGTCTATGGCAGCACCTCCTGATGCTGGAGAGAGGGGTGAGATTTAGGTAGCTACTTCCTGGGGTTGGGGGGTCAGAGATCCTCAAAGTCCATGAAGGAGGACACTGTCTGAAGTGCCTATGATAAAGCCAGTGGCACCATCTAGCGCTTAAGTGCCCTCTAAAGGCCATATACTAAAGACTCAGTGAGGCAGTACTGGGATTGGGGTAGAGGCTTTGAGCTCTTGAGCCTCTCAGGAAAGTTAGATCATCAAGACTGTTTCCTTGATGGGGATGTCTGGACCTTAGCTTCCTCCTCTCTTATTGTGGTTGGTTTTAATGTCAACTCACCACACATTAGAACCACCTGAGTAAGGATTCTCACCTAAAGAACTGCCCTGACAGCCTTGATTGAGCTGGGAGACCCACCCTGATTGTGGTTGCATCTCAGATTTAAAAAAAAAAAAAGGATTTCAGAAGGAACATTGACTCCCCTTTTGCTAGACCTACCTTCCCTCTATCCCCGAGTTAATTTGTCTATCGTCGTGGCGGCTGCTGATTCCTTCACCACCAACAGAACCAGCACGTTGCAAGCTTTCCTTGTGGCACAGGGACCAGCTGGACTGTCTGGACTTCTGGCGCCAGACTAGAACTGCTGAGGCACCCACCATATGGACTAAGAAACTACCAGTTGTTGCCGCTCGGTGAGAGACAGCTGTTGTGTGACTACTCAGACTGTTGAGGCATCAGTCTCAAGTGTCAGGTCTGAAGGAAACTCGGTTCCCCCAGATTCTGGCAGTTAAACAAAAGCCAGCCTTCCTCGGGAAGCCATGAAGCTGGTCCCCTCTACCAAAAGGAGCCATTTTTCTATTACTGGCAAATGACTACCTCTCGTGCCTAATCACACCCCAAATGACACCTTGGCCTCAGGCTCCCTCAGTACCACACAAGTACCTGTTACACATTTCAGAGTTCACGCTAGCACCCTAGCTCTTCTGACCTTCTGCCCTTACTGGAAACTTCTCCAGCTCAGGGTCTTCCCTTCCCCCTCCCCCAGCTACTCATTCTCCTTATAACCCTGCTATTTCAGCTCTCTTTTGCCTGCAGCTCTTTTCATCTTCCTTGCTCAGTCTCTCTTTCTTCCCCTTCCCCTCTCTCAACCTCTCTCAACTCCCCTGTGTCCCTTTCCCTATCTGCTCCTGCTTCTCTGATGGCCAAGTCCAATTTGCAGGCCACGTTCCACCTACTACTACCTCACTCTTCTCTGGACCCTTCCAGATGCCTCTGGCTGGTCTCTCCCTCATGTCTACAATAAAAACCTTTTCTTTAACCATACCATGAAGCAGTCTTGTCGTCAAAGGTTTATGTACATACGGGCATAGTAACTACTGGGTTCTCAGTGACTCAGGCTGCTGTTACTGTTTCAAACTTACTTAACACATTCTGATATATATTCTGCACACACAGACACACGCACACACACAGACCCTTGGTTCCTTCCTACAGGGAACCCAAACTAAAACATTTCTTCTCTTTGCTTTCCAGCTGCTGTGAGGTGGACAGATTTCTTCCACCAAGAGATTCTGCCATGAGGAACCCCGTGAAAGTATGAGCCAAAATGAAACTTTCCTCTTTAAAAGCTGATTTGTTCAGGTATTTTGCCAAAGTGACAGAAAGCTAGCTAAAGCATCATGGTGTGCGCCAAGTAGAAACCTTAGTGGCTTTTCTGCTTCCCCTCCACCCTCCCAGGAGTCAGATAATCACAGAACAGAATCCATGGGCAGCAGCGGGGAGGTTTCCACAGCAGATGGTGTTGGAAGTCTGGCTTCCCCCATGATACCGGGCCTATCAGTTTCTGAATTAACACAATGTTAAAACGACAAGTAACCAGAAAGCCTTTGGTTCCTGAAGGTTATCCAGGAGAATTACAGACTTGCTTTGACTTTTATCCTAGGACAAATGAGGCCCTACAGAAAACAGTAGAGAGTAGGAGTAAAGAAATACACAGTATACAGAAATATACTCCACAAGTCCTATTTGTTTAATATGGAAGAGAAGTTACTGTCATATGTCTACAGCTCTTCAGTCTACCTACAGCCAAGCAAGAAGGTGTTATTCACTCAGTAGTCATTACCATTTAAATTTCCCTCCCTGTCACCTTTGGGTAATCCCATCTTCCTCAGGCAAGCTGATAGCACCAGACGAGTCATTTAACAGCTGCTCATTCCTTCGGCTGACACTTTGGGTGCAGAAATTCCATAAAGCCATCAAATAAATGCCACCCTCTAAATACACTAGTTCATAGAGGGACACTGAGTCCCAGCCAGGAAGGAAGCTGGGTAAGCCTCAAATTCACATAATGCTTCGGTGAGAACTGAGTTCAAATCTGACTTCTTCAGTTAATGGTCGTGTGACCCTGGGTCACAGAGAAGATTTCACTTCTCTGTGCCTCTATTTCCTTACCTACTAAATGGGGCAATAAAAGATGTAGCAGATGGGCAGCTTGGGCCTCATGTGGGTCCTCTAGAAAAGGAAGTGGGAACTGCATCAGACAGGGACTCACTTGCCAGCTTTTTGATCGCTTCCCCCTCGTGGGACTGCCTTGCCAGGCCGCAGGGAAAGAGTATATGCTCAGTCCTGATGCGACTTGATGAGCTGAGCTGGATGGAAAAGGGAGGTCCCTTTTCTGAAAAACAGGCAAGGGGGGAGGGGAAAAGAGAGGGCGGGCCTGGGAGGGGAGGAGGGATGGGCTACAATAAGGATGTAAAGTGAATTTTAAAAATTTAAGTAAGTAAGTAAGTAAATAAATAAATAAATAAATTGGCGTAATAAAGTATCTACTTGCCAGGGTTATCGTCTAGAATAGATAAGGAAATAGACACAAGTCAGTATCTAACCAGAGCAAAGGATTCGGTACGCAGACTTAGCATTATGCCACACGACCTCTCAGAGTGGAATCCTGTGGTGATCTCGGTGTGTTGGTAGCATGAGGAAGTCCTGATGAAGAACAGATTCTAGAACCAGGCTCCCTGAGTTTGAGTTATGTGAGAATGGGAACCACGACTACTTAAGCGTTTGCTGTTATTGCTAGTAACACTGTGAAATAACACTGTGATATCTACATGTATACAGCGTACACAGCAAGAGCTTAATATTAACAGCTGCTACTTGGAAACTTCGATAAGCCTACATGTTTCTGAAGACTTTGGTCGCTCAGAGGTCCCAGAGGCATCCGTGGTTCCCTCCCTAATATACTGCTGGTAGGGGACCTCTGGAAATTTCCCAGGTTCCATTCTTTCCAGCTACAGAGACTTCTTGTTTTCCACATGAGGCTCGGGTTTCAATTTGGAGAAAATGTTGCCATTGGGCAGAACATGCCATACAACAGGGCAAAACGCCCTTACCCATAAAATAAAATGATTAAATCCTTTAAAATGGTTTTTAAAGGCATAGCTATTCCTATTCCTTATCATCAGCAGAGGATTGGATTCGGGACCCCTGGGGAGAGCAGAATCTGAGAACGCACAATGCCCTTATTTTTAAAATGATACAGCCTTTCCCAATAAACCGTGCACACCTTCCCATATACTTTCAGTCGTCACTGGATTACCACTGCTGTCTTTTACAACATACAAATTCTGTAACTATTTATTATTCTGTGTTGTTCAGAAAATAAGAACAAGGAAATATGTCTGTGCAAGATCAAGATAGATGAAATTTAAATGATATTTTTTATCCAACACTGATTACATTCACAGATGTAAAACCCATAGACATAGCAAGCCAGTTCTGCTTCTCTGTTGGGGGGTTGCCGTACTTGACCACAGTTGCTTTTCCCTGTGTGTGAGTAAGAGGTGAATTCTTACTATCTTATCTAAGGAAATAGGATGTCTTGAACCCCAAGTCCCATCCTTTTTGGGCAGCACCCTCAGCCATTACCTGTCATGTCTCCACCCTAAGCTCTTCACTGCTTCCCAGATTACCTATTTCGTTCTTTCTTGCAGGGTGGTTCCTGTACCATGCACAGGAGAGGTACAGTGTCCTGTCCTTCCAGCCTCTTCAGGTGGTGACATCTGGCCAGTCCAGATCGCTCGGGGCCTCACTCACCACTCACCGACCCCGAAGACTGATGGAGAAGTAAACAGAACAAGAAAAGCTGCCCCCTGCCAGCAGGAAATCATTGTTTGCCAATCCCAGAACTGATAAACAAGTGTAACATTGGAGAGAGGAGGATACAGTGTTATTCCAGGCTATTGTCCCAGCCACTGCTCTGTGTGTGACAGAAACAAAGGGGGCTTGTGTACAAACACAGGGACAATGCTGCTGTGTTAGCAGCTGCTTCTCTGTCACTCCTGGGGACAGCGGATGAGAAATGAGGCCATGGTGTCGTTCTTGGTTTGATGTGCCCTGAACTTAACTAATCTTAGCAACCACGCCATTTAGGGCATGAACAAGACACATACACCATCAGTTAATAGGTTCTATAGTGGGAAGCAGGGGTCATTGTCCTTAGAGTGATCTCCCACTTATGGGTCATTTTCAGTACATGCTAAATCCCCAGTGTTCCTCTCCCCTTCCTTTACAGGCTTTAGAGGCCCAAGATATTAGAGTCAGAAAACAAAAACAGAACAAAACAAAACAAAAAAACCCGGTAGTAATTTTTTTATGACCTTCAATGCTTAGTTTTCACAAACACCAACAAGCTCCTATTCAACTTTCTGACTTACAGTATTCTGTGGATAACTTCTACACTTCCTGTGCCCCTAAACCTTTTGAAATGAACCAGTGGGAGTTTTTAAACTGAAGTAATTGTGCTAGTTGGTTTTCAGGTGTCAGCGTGCTGCACCCTAAAGCCATCTGAGACGGGAGTTTCGCTGGAGGACTTACCTAGGTTGGGTTAGTCTGTGCATATGTCTCTGGGAGGTTGTGTTGGTTCTTAACTGAGATCAGAGGACCCACTCTGCGTGTGGGCAGCACCAGTTCCTGGGCTGGGCACTGAAGTGAGTAAGAGTGAAGAAGGCTAGCTGAGCATAAGCAGCTAGCAGGCAGCAATGGGCACATTTGCTTTTCTCCCTGCTCCTGGCAGGGTGTGGTGTGACCACAGTCTCAGGCTCCTGCCTCAGTGATGGACCAATACCCTGGAACTGTAAGCCAAACCCTCCCCTCCACATTGTCTTCAGTCAGGTTAACTGCCACGGCAACAGAGATGAAGTTTGGAGAGACTCATTCTACCGTTTTACATTTTGATTGCATGCCCTAAAAAAGAATTCAAACCCATGATAGCTTGATAACTTAGGTGTATCTATGAATAAAAAGCTCTTCCGAGATGCACTTTTCCACTGGAAATAAATAAATAAAGCAGACACATGAATCTACTCAAAGTAAACTTTAAGTGTGGCAGATTTCAATGTTGGACAGTCTGTAACAAGCATGTCTGCCCTTATTCCCACACAGCTACTCAGCTTCCAAGTTTAGAATTTTTGGAAGCATCTTAATTGACATTTTATCATGTTGATATATCTGGCACAGCCCACATCATCTCCAGCCAAGCTCTGAGCACTTACAGTTCTCTGACTGATGGTTGGAAGTCTGGTTAGCAGTGGTCGTGGAGGAGTCTGCCGTCACATTTGCAGCAGCTGCTGAAGCTGCCCCCACACCACTGCATTCATCAGGTGGTCTACACCGTTCGCACATCCACCTTTCACTGGTAACTCCTCACCTAGCTGTGCTTATTCAAGGAAGAACCAGCAACTTTAAAGTCTGGTAGCTTGGAAAGCCCGGCTCCCCTTTTCACAGATTTCTGTTTCTTTCTTAGTTCCAGAAGTCTGTTCTTGAAGGTGGAGTCACTCCCCGTCTTGCAGGTGAAGCAGATACGGTACCCAGCAAAGAGGGCTGCGTGCATGCCAGGGCTGGTGGCTGCTTTGGCTGGCATCTTTGCCCACCGGGATTTGAGTCTTCCCTAGTAGCTATCAAACAGTGGTTAGTACCTCATGCTGGGAGCTCACAGCCTGCAGCCATTTTGAATCACAAAGTGGAAAGGCAGCACTCAAAGTCTCATACAAAATTTCCAGGCCAGCGATCCTGGAATAGTTCTGTCGAGTGGCTCTGCCTCAGACTTCGCAAGGGTGTTGGTTACTGTTGTGTCACTATGGCATGACACTAGACAGAAACGACTTAGAGGAGGAAGGTTCATTTTGGCTCATGGTTTCAGAAGTTGTAGTCCAACATGACGGAGTAGGGTGGCAATAATGTACAGACAAGACTCCCACATTAACAGGCCAGAACCAGAAACGGCATAATCCTAGTAGGCCTGCCACTAGGGACCTTTGCTAGCCAGGTTCCAATTCCTAAAGGCTCCACGGCATTTAAGACAGTCCCAGAAGCTAGAGACCAGGTGAGCAAAGCCTGAACCTATGAGACAGATATCAGAGTCAACCCGTAAGAAGGTTGCTGTTAAGCCATTGACTCAACTGCTGCCACTTTCAGACTCTCTGAAGGCTGGAGGTTCTGATTCTGAGGAAGGAGGTGTTGGCAGGCCTCTGTTCCTTGTTGCATGAGCCTCCACACCGAATCTCCGGGTGAGACTCAAGGGAAAGAGTGCAGACAGAGGAGCGCATGCCTGCGATGAGTGGCGATGAGACAGGAAATACTTGCATAGACCTTCTTCCTTTCTAACCCCTTTTCTAATCACCTGCTCTTCAAACCAGATCTCTCCTGGGACCACGGGAAAGTTACTAAGAACCCTAAGTGATTTAGCTTCACTGTCTGGGTAAGGCTAATCGTAATGCCAAGCCCCTACCTCTCCACAAACAGAGAAGAAACTAAATGCCTAAGAGCAGAGTGTTTTCTCAGGTGTACTGCTGGAGTGCGAGCGTGCATGTGTGTGTGTGAATTCCAAGAATTCAAATAGGCACAGCTCCATAGCTCCAGATGGCGAGTAGGCCGATCACTTCTGGGCATCTAAGTTGCTACGGTGCCTGCCAAGCCTGCAAGTGTATTCCCCAAATCAGGCAGCCTGCTGAAGGTATCTTGCCTGGGTGGGGACGCGTGCGGCGGCTGTCTTGGTCTCTGGGACTTTGTGCAAAGCAAGACTTGGGAATAAACAGGCCCTGGCTTGGATGACTGCCCCACGCGCCAGTACTTGTCTGTGTGACCATGAGAAAATCGCTCAGCCTTTCTGAGCTTTTAAACAGGAGCAAATGATAATAATAATCACTCCCTGACAAAAAGGCAAAGGCAAAACCAGTTTCCCTGACCTGGGAAGTTCAACCAGTTGCTCCCTGGAAACCATCCTATATCTGAGTTCTCCCAGCATCTCGGCCCTCTGGTCTTTGAGTTTAGCCATGCAGGAGTGAGACTTCCCATCCTCTGCAAATCCTGAAACACTCCATTTCCCGACTACCACAGTGAAGAACTACAACTCCCGGCATGTCCCGGGAGGGGTCATGTGGCGTGCCCCGCTTGCTCCCGTTGTCACGTGACTCCAGAAAGATGGCGGCCTTGACAACGGAGCATTTCGCTGCGCTCCAGAGCCTGCTGAAGGTATCTTGCCGGGGTGGGGACGCGTGCGGCGACTGTCTTAGTTTCTGGGACTTTGTGCAAAGCAAGAGTCGGGAATTAACAGGCCCTGGCTTGGAGCACTGTCCCCTGCGCCAGTACTTGTCTGTGTGACCGTGAGAAAATCGCTCAGCCGTTCTGAGCTTTTAATCAGGAGCAACAGAAATTAAACTCTCCGTGACATTAAGGAGAAAGTAAAAAAATCAGATAATCGATGTAAATGCACCCAAGAATTATTAACTACGAGTGGTTTTCCGGATTGGAGCATTGGGGTGACAAACACCAGTTCCCCATTTCATCCTGTTCTCTCTGCACGCTCTATCAGAGAAATCTCCTTCCTCTCCTCACATGGGGTCGTCGTGAAGTTTGAGTTATTCTGTAGAAGCGTGACTTTGCTTTCCCTCTTAGAACTTATCACTAGCTGACATCCTGGGTCTGTTTGTAGTCTCTTCTGAGCAACATGACTTCTATTTCCTTTTGTTTTCTTTTCTTCTCTCTTCTCCAGTTGAAGATCAGAAATGATACCCGTGACAGTCATTGTCAGCCACACAGTTAATGCCCTCTCTTTATTATGCATTTGCTTGGTCCACTCCAGAATGCTTTGACTTTGTTGTTCACAAATGTATCCCAACAAGTAGAAGAACTGATGGCACCCAGCATTTGCTGAAGAGATAGCTGTATTAGGTGCATTCGTGTAACAGAGCTGTGACTAGAAGCCTAGAATTCTTGTTCCCAGCCTTTTCTTCTTCGTTGTGGCTGATTTGAATCATTGCTTCTCCATGCCTGCTTGTCTTGGGACATTCTGTTTCCCTAGATAAACTTAAATATATGTGTGTGTATACATATATATACCTATATATGTATATCTATATACATATATACATATGTATATCTATATATATATTCATATAGCACAGATACTGAAAATGCGGAAATCATGAGTGCCTTCACTTGATGACTACACACTCATGTAGCCAACAACAGATCGCAAACTGAAGCACAAGCAGTACCCTCGTGGCTCCTTGACTACTTCTTCCACTCGCCTTTCCAGCAGTGCATTGCTTCAGACACGCTCAGTTTAATATTGCTCATATTTGAACTTCACAAAAACAGAACACTTCAGCAATAGCTCGTTCGTTTTCATTGCTCTGCTTTTTGAATAAGCTTTATTTAAAAGCTAACTGGAATGCCTCACGTAGTTGTAAGAAATAATTCAGAGAGATGCTCTTTACCTTCTGTCAAGTGTGCCCTAATGGTGACTTCCTGAAAATCTTCAGAATAATATCACAGTTGAGGTATTTACATTGATACAGTCAAACTGCAAGGTATCTCTGTCAGTGTAAGACCTCTGGGTTGATGTCTTATAGCCGTGCTCACCTGCAGTAGACCTCCAGCCTTCTTTACTCTTTGGCATTCTTCGGTTATTCTTTTTCATTTCAAGAACTTTTGTAAACCCTACGGTAGTGATGTTTGTGGATTGGCTTTCCTCACTCAGCCTAATTCTCTAGGGCAGTAGTTCTCAACCTGTGGGTTGCAACCCCTTTGGAGTTCTCTTATCAGTTATCCTGCATATCAGATAGTTACGTTATGATTATCAACAGTAGCAAAATTACACTTATGAAGTAGCAACAAAATAATTTTGTGGTTGGGGGTCACCACAACATGAGAAACTGTGCTAAAGGTTCGCAGCATTAGGAAGGTTAAGAAACCACCACTCTAGAGAATCATACAAATCACATGTACAACATTTGCTTCCTTTTTATTGCTTAGGAGTATTCTGTAATGTATTTTTCTTTGCTCATTGGTCGGTTGAAAGATATATAGAGTATTTTCAGTACTTGCAATTACAAATAAAGTTGCCAGGTCATCCAGAAGCTGCATGATTTGAAGATATCTCCCAACTTCCCGAGTGCCTGCACTACTTCACACATCAACATCTGGGGTTGTCAGGATATCCTATCTGAATCATTCTGGTAAATGTGTTTTGGATCTGTGTGTGGGGTTTGTGTGCGTGTGTGGCGGGGGGAGGTTTTAGGTGTGTACATGTGGTGGTCAGAAGACAAGCTTGGGCGTCAGTTCTTGCCTTCAGTCTTGTTGGAGATTTTTCTCATTATCTGTTGCAGCGTACACCAGGCTCACTGCCCACGAGCTGGGAATGCCCCTTCTGCCTATCAATTTCAGACAGGAGCCCTAGCATTGCAGGCATGGGCCCTTATTTGGGTTTCGTGTGTGTTCTGGGGATCCAAACTTGGGTCATCAGGCCTGTGTAGCAAGTGTTTGATCCTGGAAGCTGTCTGTCTTTCCTATTTGACTCTGCGGTCCATACTGAGCTTATTTTGTATGAAGTGTATGCTACTTAATTTGAGTGTGCTTTTTTAATGTCAAACTGTTTTAGTGCAGTTTTTAACTGTTTGTTGAAAAGCAAATTTTCTTCCACTGAATTGCTTTTGTAATTCAAGAATCCCTTGGCCATATTTGCATGTGTTTGTTTAGGGGTTCTCTGTTGCCTTGATTTCTGTGTTTATCCTTCTGTGTATACACAGGCTTGATTGCCCTAATTATATAATACATCTTGACGTCAGACCAATTCTTCCTATTTTATTCTTTTTTTTTTTTTTTTCTCAAAATCTTTGGCTGGGGACATAGCTCAGTCAGTAAATCACGTGTTATGCAGGCACATGTTAAGCATGAAGCTGTGGGTATGATACCTGGATCCCATGTGAAAAAGCCAATGTGATGGTGTGCACTTGTTATCCTAATACAGGGAGGCAGAGGCAGCTGGATTCCTGGGGCAGGCTGGGCAGCCTTGGCTATTTGGCTGGTTTGGACCAGTGGTAGCACTTGTTTGAAGAAGCAAGGTAGATGGTGCCTGAGGACCCACAGTGAGACAGTCTTCTGCCTCCACATACATGCACACACATATGCACACTTATCTCCCAACACATTCACACACACACACACACACACACACACACACATGCTCACGCACATTGCTTTAGCTATTCTAACTCCTTTGCCTTTAAGTATACATTTTTAAATGTTGTTGGCTACATGTAAAACAAACTTGCTTAGATTTTGCTAGGGATTGTATTGAACATAAGTAGCAATTAGCAGGAAATTGCCCTCTTTAGGATATTGAATCTCCCAGTACATAAACTTGATGTGTCTCCATATTCATCTTATCTTCTCTGAGCCCTTCTGTCTGCAGTGTGTAGTCATAGCACAGAAGTCCTAGAATTCATTGTTTGACCAACTGCAAGTGACACTTTTAAAATTATGTCTACATGTCCATTACTTGGACAGATAGCACCCAAATTAAGATGGTTCAACTCTTAATTGTTTTACAACAATGTGAAAATTATAGCATTGCATCAAAACAATACTTTGAATCATCTCCTAGCTTTCAGCATCTGTGGGAGATGCTGGAAATGCCAGATGGCAGTTCCTTGGCATCCAGTGATCCTGGCGGCATTTAGTATAAACAGCTCGCTCTATCCAGTGTACTGTGACCAAACCATGTCACCAAACCATGAGATTCATAGTTTAGGTGTATTATATGTATTTTCTAATTAGGGTATTTTTAGAAATAATTATTTATTTTTATTTTATGTGCATTGGTGTTTTGCCTGCATGTATGTCTGTGTGAGGGTGTCAGATCTTGGAGTTACAGACAGTTGTGAACTGCCATGTGAGAGCTGGGAATTGAAGCTGGATCCTCTGAAAGAGCAGTCAGTGCTCTTACCTGCTGAGCCATCTCTCCAGCCCCCTAGTTAGGGTATTTTAAAGACAGGATGGATGTCATCCTGTGCTAAGTCAAGGGATATCTCTGTGTAGAAATAAAGCTGGATTTTGGGTGTTGATTTTGTAACTCCAAATGTGTTGAATTACTTATACTAGGTTTTGGTTTGGGGCTTTTTATTTTGTTTGTTTGTTTTTGGGGTGTGTGTGTGTGTGTGTGTGTGTGTGTATGTGTATGTGTGTACATTCCTTGGAACTTTCCATGTAGAAAATCATCTTTATCAGCAGAGACTTTTAATTCTTCCTGTGTAGTCTGCATAGCCTTATGTCCTTTGTCTTTCCTTATTTCTGGAACTCTCAGGGATTTGCTCAGAAGAGTGGTGAGTCTGAAGACAAGACATTGTCTTGCAACTAGTACATTTGTGGGGATCACAGAAGCCCTGGGTGAACATGTAAGGAACAGATGAAGTCCTGAGTGAGTGTGTAGTATTGACACGGACTCCGGTGCATCAGACCCATGGGAATTGGCCACCATGTCAGGCTCAGGGAATTGTCAAAGCCTTCCTTTGATCTGTGTGCAAATGTTGACAGAGTGTTCAGAAAGCATCCACTGCAGCTTCTTCCTCCAAGAGCGTGTGTGGAGACTAGCTGCCCCCCTCTCCTGCCGTACGTAATGAACAGGTTTGGGTCCGGGGTTTTGCATGGTGGTTGGTGCCGCTCCATCAGAGTGAGTACAGCCTACTCCATCCCACACTTTCTGTATACATGTCTGTGTTAGTTCTTTTCTTCCATCCTTGTGAGTACAGAGCTATGCTGGACATAGCATGAGCTGTTAACTATTAGCCCTCAATTCTCCTGTGCTGATTGGCCAAGCGGGATTATGAGGCTGCAGTTTCATGGAATGCGCTCCCCTAGGTTTTGAGTGTCTACACTGGCCTGCCATGATGCCAGGTAGATTTTTCTAAGAATTTCAATTTTTAATTTATTTTATTTTAAATTTATTTGAGTGTGTGTGTGTGTGTGTGTGTGTGTGTGTGAGAGAGAGAGAGAGAGAGAGAGAGAGAGAGAGTGGTATTCGCATGTGCCATGATGCAGGTATAGAGTCAGAAAACAACTTGCAGGACTTGGTTCTCTTCCTTCCACCATGTAGGTTGCAGGAATCAAACTCCGGTCCTCAGGCTTTGCAGCACATGCCCTCTTTACCTGCCAGACCAAACTAGTTGAGAGAGTTTGTTTGTTTGCTTGTTTGTTTGGGTAAAAAAAAAAACCTCATGTTTAATTTCATCAAACATTTTTTTTCTTGAGATTGTCTGCCCACATCAAATCTGTTAAAATTGTGAATTATATAGATTTTCAAATATTTAACCAGATTCATATCCCAGTAATAAATCCCATCTGGCCATCGTGTATTATCTATACTTTATAAATTTCACATTTTTATATGCTAACATTTTGCTAAGCATTTCTATGTCAGTTTCTATGAAAGGATACTGATCTGTAACTATCCAGACTGTCTGGTTTAGATATTAAGGTAATTTGCTCATAAAATTCATGGAAAACTGTTATTTTCTCCTCTGTTTTCTAAAAGAGATTTATAGACTTGATATTTTTAATCTTGAAATGTTTGTTAGAATTCTTCAGTAAAAATGTTATGTTTTAGAGTTTTCTTTCTTTTTCTTTTCTTTTTTTTTTTTGAGTTAACGTTGTAGATGCAATTTCCTGAACAGTGACAGCTGTCACGTATCTTTTCCGTATGAGGGCACTGTGATGGTGTTTTTGAGTAATTGGTCCATTTTTTGTGGAAGCCATCAGGTTTGTGTGTAGGTTTTTCTTTATCCTTTGAATATCTGGCTCGTCACTTTTGCCAGCTCTTTGTTTCACTTACTTCCCCTGTCTTCTTACTGGGGAAGTGTGACATGGATGTCAATTAGAGTGATGAATGGTGTTGCTGAGTTCTTTCGTTTCCTGTTTCCATATCTGGCTGGTTCTGTCAGTTGCTGAAGGAGAGGTGTTGCTGTGCCCGCTGCATTTGGGAAGTCACCTGTTTCTCCTTAGATTTTTGTCAGTTTCCAATTCACAGTTTGCAGTCCTTGTGCTGTGTGAATACACATTCTGGATGCCTGGATGTCTTCTTGGTAGACAGAACCTTGCAGCATTTTATAATGTTGTCCTGATAGTTTTCTTTTTGCAAAGTATGGTTTATCTAACATCAATGTGGCCATTCTTGTGTTCCTTTGATTAGTGTTTGCATGGCATTCGTTATTCATCCATCTACTTTTTTTACTACCCATATACTATCTCCTTGTATATAGCATTTAATATTTTTCATCCACTCTTGCCAATTTTTTATGTTAATTAGAATTTTTAGGTCACATAGAGTTCATATAAATAGTGCCGTGCTAGGACTTAAATCTGCTCTTTTTTTGTTTTTCTGCTCATTTTTTAATTTTATTTTTCTTTTTTACATTTCTCTGCTTCCCCACTGGTTACTTGAACATTTTAAAAATAATTCTATTTGGGGGGCTAGAAAGAAGGCTAAATGTGTAAGAGTGCTTGCTGTGCAAGCATGAGAACCAGAGTTTGAATTCCCAGCACTCACTTACAAAGATTTATATGGCCACACAGCTGCCTGTAATCCAGGCACTTGTAGTGCTCAGGGACAGGGGGATCTCTGAGGTTTGCTGGCTGCTGGCCCACTTCCAGCTTCAGTGAGAGACCTTGACTCAAGGGAATAAGGAGAGTGATGAAGCAGGACACTGGACATCCTCACCTGGTATACACACACTCATATACACACACCTGCACACTCATGCACACACATCTACACACATACATCATACATGTACACACATGCACACATGCATGCACACACATGTATATTATCTTTTTAATAGAGCGTTTCTAATCGTACTTTGTGTATATATATTTTATCACAGTCTGTTGGTGTCATCATTTTATCAGTTAGGATGAAGTCTAGTTATAACACATTTGTTTTAAATCTTTCTTCTTTATCACACTTAAAGCTCCACCAAACAGTTATTATTATTTTTGCTTTAGCCTTCAGATGTAATTTAGGAAATGTAGTCTTTACATCTTTGCTTGTTCTTTTCTGTTTTTGTGTTCCAGGAAAATCTATAAAAGCACTGATTGACAAAGTCAGAAGGTGACAGCCTAGTGTCAGGTATATTGTTGACGCTGATGGTACCAGGATCGGCTTGTAAAGCTCACATAACAGTTCCGTGTGTCCCTAGGATGCCAGGAAGCTGCAGAGAAAAGAGGCCAGTGTTGCTGGGGGCCAGGATGGCAGTGAGGACCCAAGATAGTTTCAGTCAGGCCACAGTGGATCCCCACACTTCTGTTGTTCCTCTTCTGTTGAAAAACATGACAGTCGTTCTTTGTAACAGATCTTCTGACAGATTACCTTGGTTTTCTTTCATTCCTGATGAAGATTTTACTAGCTGAGGGTTCTAGTTCATTCTGTATCTGAGACATATGCTTTCTTGCCTCTCTTGAGTTCTGACATGAAAGCCGTTGTCATTCTGAGTGTTTCTCACACGACTTACACTTTTTTAAAAAATTTAATTTCTATGTCTTGGTGTGAGGTTTTAAAAATTATGTTCTTTAGGCTTTACTTGGGTTCTTGAGACATTTGCCATTAAGTCTGGTTAAACTTGGAAAGTTTAATAATATGTTCTATTACTTCCTAAAACATTATATATCTATCCATCTATCTATCATCTATTTATTATCTATCTACCTACCTACCTATCATCTGTCTGTCTATCTACCTATCTATCTACCATTTTCCCTTCTATTGCCTCCATTTACTGTAAATGTTTTTATTTCCTCAGATGTGAGGATGAGATGCAAGCTGTTTCCAAGCCTTTCTAGCTCTTTCTAACTTCTCACTGGTTGGTTTAGCTCAGCTCTTCTTGCCTAAAAGCTTCTCCAAGCTGACTGTTTCAAACTGGCTTCTTTTGGATTCTGACTGAATTTCTCTGCCTCTCCTCAAACTAATTCTGTCAATATGTTTTACTCTTCTGGCTCCTTCTCATTCTCAGGCTCATTCTGTCTTCACCTGTGTCTGGCTTGTTCTCTCTGCAACCTGTCTCTGTAAAACTGTCCCAGTCAAGTAGCGTCTCTTTCCTGTCCTTTTCTCAGGCGAGTTGGGTGTATCCTATCTCTGACTCATTCTGTCAAATCTTTCTCTGATTCTTCACTTTGTTTGTTCCTTAAATAGACATCACTTTCAAACATGGCTGCTTCCTTCTAGAAACTAACTTTACTTTCATTGTTTGGGGTGAAAGGTGTGTACTAAGAGGGTGTCTATATTCCAGCCAGACCATACTGTAATCCAGAGTGTGTCTGCATTCCAGCTGGATCACATAGACCTAGAAGGTCTTTGGATGTGATCCCTTGCCAGAGCAGACATGTTGCTGGATTAAACTTTCTCTCCACATGACTTCAGTGCTACCTACCCTTGTTAGATCTTTGGTGGAGCCCTGCAGGCCCCCGAGGCCTTGTTGACTAACTTCAGTCTGTTTTTCCTCTGTTCAGGCTGTGTAGTTTCATATAGTGGGCTGTCTTTCATCTGCCCCTCAGAGCAGTGTGCCTTGTTACAAGTGATGGGAATGAAGATCCCTAGCTTCCCAGTGGTCTTTCCTGGATACTACCCTAGCAGAGATGCTGGGATTCCTTGCTGGAACATCACAGGGCTTGGTGCTCACAGTGAGGCTTCCTCTCAGCCATTGCTGGCCCCGGTGATGTGTGTTCACAGTTCTTTATGGGATAGCTGTTGTTGGCTGAAGTAGTTTGTTTGTTTGTTTGTTTGTTTGTTTGTTTTTAAGTTTTCTGTCTTAGGAGGTTGCCTCTCTAGGGCAAGGTCTGGGATCAATAAGACAAAGGGAAACTAAGAACCTCATCACTGTGTTGTTCCCTGGGCCTCATCCTAGCAGGTCTGGCCCCCATCCCCCACCCCCTGCCTCCATCCATGGTTGAGTTTGTTTTCCCTAAGTGCCTAGAGATATTAGTTGTTTTCAGCAGGGTGAATAGGGAAAGGCACATCCATCTTCCCAGAAACAGAAACGCCCCATGATCCTTCATTGTTAAGAATCTCTCAAAAGCATCATCAAACAACCAACACAAATGTCTGCAGACTGTAACTTTGTGTTTTCCATCTGTACATTAACTCCTAGGCCTCCTCAAAAGATGTCGTCAGACAACTGTGCCAAGAAAGCTTTTCCAGTTCAGCCCTTGACTCGAAGAAACTCTTGGACCTGACATGTTCCAGCTTGTCTGTAACCCAGGAGGAGGCAGAGCAAGTAAGTGTGGTGAGATGTGACCTTCACCCATTGGTCCTTATCACTTGCTGACCTCTCTCTTGACTTCCCAGTCAGCTTCGGGTCCAAAGACCTTTTCTCATTGACACATCTGTTGACAGTGTAGACAACTTCAGACTGATTTTTTAAAACAGTAATGAACTCTAAGGGTTTCATCTTTGAGCCTTTCGTTGTGACACATAACTCTGATAAATAACCAGAGTTCCAGGCCACTTTTATTACCTAGACTTATTACCTAGGCCGTGTATTAAAAAACAAAACAAAACAAAAACCACGACCCTTTCTGAGTTTTGTGCCCAGAGTGTGACTTGTGGGTGCTGATGAAGTGTCAGCTGGGCAGCTTCAGGCAACCTTACAGGGATGTCTTTGAGCTCAGGCACGGTGGCCTGAGTGGCATTAAAGAGTACCTACTGCTGGGTTCAATCAGGCTCCCTCAGGGATGCTGTGTTCCCCACACTCCATCTCTTCCCTCCCGCTCATGTGATGTCTTCTGCTCAGCTTATATGATTTTCTTCAGGCAGCTAAGAGGAAGCCAGGGTGATTCATGCTAAATTACACATCAGTGACAGTATTGTTCATCCAGGGCAGATGTGCTTGACCTAGCTTCATTCAGTTGGCACTGTTATTGCCATTATGTTTTCTTTATTCTAGAGCTTTATTCATGGAAATCAACTATAGGAAAGCAAAAGGCAGAAGTAAGATTGTAGACTTAGTTTAAGGATACCCTTAAAATAAATGCTGAAGCAAGAACTTGGGTACAGCTGGGTGATTCTAGGAAAACAGGAAGGAATGGGAAAAATTAAACAGAGAACCGAGACAAGCCCATTCCAAAACATGTTGATAAAGTGGTCACTGCTGTGGCATTAACTCAAGCTGCTGCAAGCTTCTCTTCCCTTTGCTTTAGGCTGTGTTCATTTATAGTCAGACAGCCTCCATGGTATCAGATAAACCTGCAAAGCAGAGAAGCTCCTCCTCTGCTCACCTCCAGAGCTTTCTTGGGTTCAACTAAGCATCATTACGTTCTTATGTGAATACTCAGCTATGTTTTGCTGCAGATCCATAAGGACATACTATGCTATAGCTCAAAGGCAGAGTTCTGGCCTGCTGTGCAGAAACCTTGGGTTTGATGTCCAGGGCCTATAAGGATATAAGATAGGAAAACATAGCAAGGCAGGGTCTAAGACTCCTCTTTCACAGAGGGAGTCACGCCACTAGGTAGACCAAGAACTATTTTTCTTTGATCTTCCTGGTGACAGCTTAAAGGTAAGGACGTGAGATGCCTTCCTTCCTAGTTCAAAGCCTGTACTCCAGGGGAACCAATATCTCCTCTAACAGCTCAATAAGCACAGGTTCAAATTCTTGCAAGGAGGGTACAGCCTCACTCAGGGAAGTGTGGCCTAGTGTTTTTACAGTCTTCTTAGTCCAGAGGCATTGGCCCAATGCAGGATTGCCTAGGAACCCAGATGGCCTTCCACTTCTCTCGGGTTACCAGGGAAACAGCATCACAAAGTTAAGCGAAGGTCAGATTCTTCCACAGAAGGCAAAAGATACATAACCCTTTGCCTACAGCTAACAAGTTTCTGACAAGCAGATGGCTTCCTAAGTCAGGTAGCTGTGTCTGTCTTCTGAAAGAACCAGTGAACTAGCAAAGTCATGCTGGGTGTCAGCATCTGCTACAGAGGACCCCACACTTCGTGTGACTTTGGTAGTGCACCCCATGGGTGAGTACAGCGCTCTACCCCTGCCCCTCTGTGTATACCCTGCTGCCTCCACCCTGCAGCTACATGGCTGCCCTGTCTCTCCTACAGCTGCTCCAGGCCCTGCACCACTTCACAAGGCTGGTGGCATTCCGGGACCTGTCCTCTGCTGAGGCAATTCTGGCTCTCTTTCCAGAAAATTTCCACCAAAACCTCAAAAACCTGCTGACAAAAATCATCCTGGAGCACATGTGAGTGTGTGCTTTTGAGTCTCTCTTCTAACTTTAGTAATTGTTAGTAATAATTTATTACTTCTGTAGAAATAATACAAGTTTGTGATTGAAAATGCATACAGATAAGTGATAAAAGAAAGTAAGACACTTATAATCCCACACCCAGAGGTCAGTTGCATCCATTCTTTAATGGAAAGCTATTTATTTGTGTGCTTATTTTTATTATGTGCAAAAGGGTCTCGTGTAGCTGGCCTTGAACTCCATTTGAGGCCAAGGATGACACTGCACTTGTGTTCCTTCTTCCCCCATCTCCCAGGTGCTGAGATTACAAGTGTGTTTTCCCACTGCTGGCTTGAAATTGAGAACCTGGTGCTTCTCTTTGCATATATATATGTGGAGCAGATGATCTTTTGGTTTTGTTTTTAACAAAACCTTACTGTTTTATAGCTTGCATATTTTCAGCAAACAGTATTAATATGATGACACTTCAGTAAATGACCTTAAGGTCATTTTTAATAGTTGTTAAAATATATTCTAGTACATGGAGGAATTTGATATCATTTTTTAACTCCCTAAAGGTTAACCTTTTAGATATTGGCAGTTTGTCCCCAAAACAATTTGTGATAGAAATCTTGTTATGTATGCAGTTATTCACTAACTGGCTTAAAGGCCATGTGCATACCGGGACATAGTGGCTTTTGCCTTGATAATAATATCAAGTTGGCTACCAGAAGCATTGTTGCAACACTTTTTTTTAGATTAGGGCTCCCTGTGTAGCCCAGGTTAGCCTTGCATATGGAGCCTGTTGTTTCTGCTGCTCTGATTGCAGGCATGGCCCTCAAAGCCTGATGTCACAGCATGGAGATTTCTTTGCTTTCCCCATGTCTATGGCTGCGAAGTGGTAGCTCACTTTAGCTTTTAATTTTTGACATGAGAGATGTTGAATGTCTTTTTTCCATGTTTATTGGTCATTTTTAAAATCTATTTTGTGAGTTGTCTGTATCTTCTCAGCTGGGAAGATACTTTTCCGCATGAATCTTAAGTCGAAAGTGATTGTTGTCTAGCTGACAGCTGGAGGGGGGGCCAACAGCAGCAACTGGTAATGGCTGCTTACCAAGGGCTCTGTTGCTTATTTAGAACTCTCACATGTGACCACATATTATTCAGACTGCTTGGCACCTCACTCTGATGCTGCTTGCTCTGGCATTGGCAGGCTTGTGTGGTGTGTTTTACATATGCGGTACTCACGGTAGGTCTACAGGGGAGAAAGAGTGAATTGATCATTTCTGTTTTGTCTCTGAGACCAGTAGCACAAGGGGATCGCAACACATTAAGCTTTCTAATTATCTTTAAAGTTTCTTTTATTACATGTGTTTATTTAGAGGGCTGCGGGGCATGTCGTGACAAGGAGGTCTGAGGGTGGCTTGCGGGACTTAGTTCTCTTGTTTGATCATATGGGTCTCACAGATTGAGCCAGGATCCTGTTAGGGTCGCTTTCGTTTCATGCCTTTTATGTTTGTTTGTTTGTTTGTTTTCCCAGCAGTGTTTGGGCCTTACCATCACTGAGCTTTGTAAAACAATAAAAAACTGCCTTTGAAGGGAGGGGTTTCTGAGGCCTTTTCTTGGAAAGAGGTCACAAGCCCGGGTCCATCATTAACCGGAAAGTGTACCCTCATTGCTCTCCTATTGTTTCTTCTTCATCTTTCCCTCTTAAACAGATCTACTTGGAGAACTGAAGCCCAAGCAAACCAGAGTGAGTACTGAGGCACCAGCCCCCCCTTGACCCTGCTTTTCAGTGCCAGCCCTGAGTCCCCCAAGTCAGAACTTGACCACAGATCAAAGAGAGCTCTTCCAGTCCCAAATCACACTCTGTGTTGTACCTTTTGAATTTCATTTATTATTATCACTGTTATTATTATTATATGTTATGATAGAAGCAGGTTCTAACAGAAATACCTAAGCAGAAAGTGAATTACCTAAAGTATATGTCAGTGAAGACAAAAATAAAGAGGGGAACAAAGCCGGCTAATAGGAAGGGGAGGAGGAGAAAGAAGGAAATGGGTATGGGGTGGGATGTGCTCAACAGATATGCATATGACAGTGACCTTAGGCAACACAGTACCATGTACAATGAATATAAACAATGAGGATTATGTGTGTGTGTGTGTGATTTGCAAAAAGGAGAGAATAGTCATTGAAATTGCTACAAGAGGTTTTATATGTGCTGAGTGACTGCCCTTGCACTGTGTGACTTTCAGCAAGTCACACAGCTGGAGCTCTGTGTCTGCACTGGCTCATCCCAGCTGCTCTGCTATCTGGGCTTCTAGATGAGGAGGCAGGCTGGGGCCTTCAAGCCAAGGCCATGTCTTCTGTAAGACAAAATTTCTAGCACTGTTGCTGAAGTTGCCCTTCCTCTACGACTTGGGCCATGGCTGCATCTCTACTTTGTGTCACTTGTCCCTCTATCTGAGCATCTGCAGTGTGAGTGTCTGGAGATGCACTCATTGGGAGTGGCAGCAAGCAGTGTGTCAGGCACAACGTGTAGGTCCGAGGCCCTCCCTGTCTCTTTCTGAGACTGGCCCATAGACCGGATGTATCGTATGTATACATTCCTTACAGTCATCTGTCATCAGATAAAAGCCCAGGAGAGACAGGTGGTATAGCCTCTGATCAAAACTGTCCCCTCCACAGTCTCTCTGCCACGCCTGATGGACCTGGACTGGAGAGTGGACATCAAAACCTCCTCAGACAGCATCAGCCGCATGGCTGTCCCCACCTGCCTGCTCCAGATGAAGGTATGGCCAGTGTCGAGCCCCTCAGAAGGAAAGAGGGAATGATAGTGAGTTGCCTCCCCCACCCCAGCCATCTAAAACATCAGCAGTCAAGGTAAAAAATGATAGTAACAATAATAAGCACCCAAATGTGGTGCTTATCGGTGATACCTGCAGTGCCAGGTAAAAGCCGAAGTTTCAGGACAGGTGCAGAATGTTGTGTTTCTTAGATGATGTGCTGTGTCTGAAGGTGTCCAGCTTTAACAGCAGGGTTACACGTGTAGAGGTCAGCTAGCCCTTCAGATCCACCCAGTAGCCAGCTTCTCACTAGCTTCCTGTCCCACAGAACTGGGCCATCACTGCCGTACGTAGCCCAGCCCAAGTGTCTGTTGGCAGTCGATTGGTGAACACTTCATTTTCCTATTCACATGCCCTATCTCATTATCTTCACCTTATTGTTCTTTTCTGGAACCTGATAAAGGCCCATACCCATTTGGTAGGATTTGTGAGTTAAAATTAGAAGGGTACATGCTATAGCCACTTCCCCAGATGCCAGAAATTCAACATCTACAGAAGACAAGGAAGTGTCTTTAACAGGTCCCTTTCAAAATACAATAAGTAACATTTCATTTCTTCTAAGAGCAAATAAGTATATTTGGAACTTTGCTATTCATTGTCCAGTTGTTTTATGACTCCATAGAGCCTGCTTGTCAAAATGTGGTATAAACAGGTAGTGTTTTCTCACCTGAGTGCTGAGACCTGGCATCGGAGATGTAAATGAGCCTTCACTCACCTGCAGCAGGAGTGGCCCGGTTGCGCATCTCCCTCACTGTCAGCTGCTAAAGGATGGGAGGCTGGGATTCTCTGCTACACTCACTTCTCCTAGGAGCCCATAGAACTGGGTAGGGCTCACTTTCCGGGAGAAAGCAAGTCAGGCAGCCTTGACTTTCTGGACCACATTCTTCTTGCAGATCCAAGAAGATCCTAGTCTGTGTGGAGACAAACCCTCCATCTCAGCTGTGACCATGGAGCTGAGCAAAGAAACGCTGGACACCATGTTAGATGGGCTGGGCCGCATCCGGGACCAGCTCTCTGCTGTAGCCAATAAATGAGCTAGCCAGCTACTGACCTGCAAAGGTGTGGGGTCAGCACCGGGGCTGACAATGGGCAGAGGTGGGAGGAGAGGCTGCTGCCACTCAGAAGGCACAGTGAGGGAATGAAGCAGCCAAGGCTGCTGCTGCCCTCTGCTCTTCTTTTTGTTTCTTTACCTGGTGATGAGCAGGAGCCGCCATCCCTGAGAAGGCCCCAGGTGACGCCGAACTGCTGCCACCAGCAGCGTGAGGGAACATATTCTTTATATCAGCTGCCTGTGTGCACTGCTGTGGAAAACGCAGGCCCATACTATGGCGCCCACCTCATGAGCGAGCTTACCTCCAGCATTAGCTCAGATGAGCTCAGTTCAAGCCTTGGAAAACAAGGAGGGAACTGGAGAGATGCCAGCAGTGCCTGCTCTCGGTCACAGAAACCAGCCAAGTGGAGCACCGCAGCTTGGTCCCTTCAGAGCCTGCCCTGAGCTTGCAGCCCTGCTGGGCCCCAGCTCCAGTTCAAAAATCTGAAACAAACTGTTAGCCACTGCTCCTGGGCGAGAAGGCAGAAAGATTGGAAATAAATAACAGTTTGATGATTTTGGTCATGGTTCTTCTTAAGTCTGTATCTTCAGCCCTCACTACCTCTCATTCAGGTAAATGACCTCAGCTTCTTAATTCCACAAAGCTCACAGCTGCATAGCATGAGGTGATACAAAGTACATGAACCCCACAGCTCTCTGCTGTTGCCGGTGACATGAAACAAAATAACAAGGCTACCAGTCAGTAGAGGCACTCCTAAGAGTTTAGCTATGTGAGAACATCTCTCATGTGCCTCACATGCATAAGACCCATGTCTGGAACTTTTTCTCTCCTTCAATGATCTCCATAGAAGCACAGTCCAGCCTGATTTGAATTGGTGTGTTAAGAGTGTGTGTATGACTGTGACTGTGTGTGTGCATGCATATATGTATGCTCATTTGCGTGTGTGTGTGTGTGTGGCAGGGAGGAGGTAGCACCATTGGTGAAGAAAATGGGTTTGGCAGTCAGGAAGCCTGGGAAGACAGCCCTGCTTCTTAGATGGCCATGTGCTTGACCTCTAAGGATCAATTCCTACCCACCCCTCCTTCCCTTTCCTCTCTAATTAAGTAGACACATAATTATATCTTCCCTATAAGACTGTGAAGATTAAATAGTCTAACACACCTGAAAGCACTTAGCACGAGGACAACTAATAGGCTGAGCAATGCTAGCTTTGACTATTAATAGGAACAGCAATGGGAAGCTCTGGGCATCCGTTCCATTGTCTACCCAGTGGGGTTGGTGTGGAGGTGGATGCTGTTATCCTCCCTCTATGGATGAGACAACCAGCCCATGGAGGTGCCGTCACCTGCTGGTATATGGCCTCATTAGGACACGGGGCCAGATTTCTCTAGCTTGCTCTCTGAGACACAGTTCTCTACAAGGGACACA
This sequence comes from Meriones unguiculatus, assembly GCF_030254825.1. Lineage (NCBI taxonomy): Eukaryota > Metazoa > Chordata > Mammalia > Rodentia > Muridae > Meriones > Meriones unguiculatus. The sequence continues at coordinate 39,550,179 of NC_083365.1, read as the reverse complement.
GAGTTCTTTAACTGGCTTGGGTTGGAAAATCTAAGTCTGCAGAAAAGATAAGAAATCTTAACTTCTGGCCACCCATTGAGATATGGGAAATCAAGACAAGCCCTCCAAGCTTCTCATGCTGAACAACCTGATCTCAAAATTTTTTTATTAATTTCATACACTGCCTCTTGATCATTGACCACCCCCCTTTCCCACTAACTCCTCCCAGCCCCACCCCCACCTCTCTATCCTCTCCCAACTTTGTGTCCTCTTCCTGGTTTTGTTTTTTAAAATTAATCATGGGTGTGGGGCCATCTCCTGCTGGATGGGTGACTTAATGGGGACCCCGCCCTTAATATGGACTCTCCCTCTCCCAGAGGCCATGGATTATCAGTATCTTTTCAACTAGGAATAGGACACTGGGATCTCCTCCCCCCTCTGTTGTAAATTTGAGAGTATCAGGCTAATACTGTTTATTATTAGCTCTAAAAATTTTTTAGTGGTATTATCTAGCCTGTCACAATAAGACATAGACACCTATTAGATTTTATAATTGCCTTATAACATCTGGGCAGATAATTCTGCCTACGCTATCTCAATAACCTCCCCATCCACCTCCCAGGCCCCATCCAGTGCCATCTGCCTTAACCATTCTGATCTGGGCTACCTTCCATCCATAATTCCATAAATACTTGCTTATCCTTCATCTGGATTGCTCCTTTCCTGGACGCTTTCAGAGTCCTCCCAGAACACATGGTTCCTTTTCCATGCTAACCCATCATAGCCTCCTACTCTCTCCACTCTTCCAGCGTCTCCTTCCTATGATTCTCTTGTTCACAGAGCCTGGGAACCTTAGCCACACCTACCTCCTTCTGCCCTGCCCAGGTACAGGCCTTTTTTATTAACCAATCAGGAATAATGTCTTAGGCAGGTTTACACAACAAAGAGAGGGCAGTAACCAGATCTTGAGGGCCAATAATTAGCATTAAAATACAAGCATCAGCCCAATCCCCAACATCCTCTCTCTTGGAATAGTGACTGTCTTGGTCTTGTGCAGGTCTTGTTGAGGCAGCCACAGCTGTGACTAGTTCATCAGTACAGGGTCCCGTTGTGTGCAGAAGACACCTCCAGTCTGCTGCTCTCTTACAGTCTTTCTATCTGCTCTTCTGCTATGGTCCCTGAGCCTTGAGGTGGGGGTGTGATACAGACTTCCTGTTTGTGGCTGAGAATCTGTAGACACTGTCTACATGTTGGGCACTTGTGAATTCTTCACCAGCCACTGTCTGCTGCACCAAGGAGCTTCTCTAGTGAGGCTTGAGCTCTGCACTAAGCTGTGGCTTTAGAGATACAAAATAAGGGGCAGTAGGCTATTCTTAAAATGGTAGACCTGAATCCTCTGGGCTCACATTAAAAAAAGTCCATGCTGTGGTGGGTCATGGACTTCAGACTCCAGCCCACTGCTTCATGCTGACAGCCCCGTGCTGCTCTTCTGTGGGATTCAGCGTTGATAGGAAGTCACCCCTATTTTCCTTCCAGCTCCTTTGACCCACTGAGACCTCACATCCCTGTTTCGGAGTCTCCCACCGCCAGTCGTTATTGATGAGCTTAGACAAGGAGCACTGGAAGGGGGACCGGGAAGTTGAATGTTCTCTATGAATGCGATGGCACGGAGGGGAAGTCACAGCGAGCACACCTGGAAGAGCCAGCAAATGTTTGCTGCGCGTGCACAATCCGCTTGCTTAAGGGATTATGGGTGTTGTCGTTTGTTTCGTTTTGCTTGCAAGGATGGAGTGTTTCCAGGGACCATATTTCTGGTTGGATCCGCACAATTTCAGAAGGACCTTTCACTTCCGCATTGATCTCTGAGGTTCTTCACTTGGTGAGTGTGTGGTTTCCTGGTACCACTCTGTACCATGGGCAGGAAGATTGGGTGTGGAGACTGTCCATCAGAGGGCAGCCATCTAGCGCTGCGGTAACAGCGCTCCTGGCTGCCCGTCACATCCCACCTGGGCGGTGCAGAGGTGAGCATCTGTCTCAGTCCTGATGGATGACTCCCACTGAGACTGTACGGTGGACATGCCTCTCTCCAGAAAGCCAGTCTGCCTTTCCCTGCCAGGACCAGCAGAGGAGGCCACTACCCCCCACCCCCAACCCCACCGATGAGCTCTGACAGTGAGTCAGCAGGACTGAGTCCCACTTTCCTGACACTTGGAGCCCACCTGCTTCAGGCCTCCCACACCTCAGAGGTTAAGAAGGAGAGCAGGGTGTTGAGCCAACACCATTCAGTGCTGCTGGATGAGCAGGTGGAGGCCGGATCTTCCTCAGGGACCATCCACCTTAATGTTATGAGACCTGGTCTTGGATCAGCCTTGAACATGCTAGGCTGGTGGCCCAGTGAGTTCCCAGGATCTGTTTCTCTCTTCCCAGCACTGGAATCACAAGCATATGCCACAATAGTCACCTTTTTCACTTCAATTCCAGGGGTCTAAAATCAGATCCTTGTGCTTGAACAACAAGCAATTTACTGGCTGAGCCATCTCCCTAATTCTGCCGATTCAGCAGCAGAAGAAAAGTTGTGATTCTCCACAGGTGACCTGAGTTTGCCTTGAGTGTGGTGACGTCAGGCTCTCCCCATCAGCCCTGCTTTGCTGCCTCTGTGTGCATCCTGACTATCGTGCTTTGCTTCCTTTTTTTGATAATTCTCAGTCTGAATACAAATTGACATCAGAGTCAACCAGTCAGTCAGGTCTCTGCACACACATGGTACCCTGCCCAGGCATTCATTGCTAATCAACCTGTCTGGCCCAGTGTTCACAAATTTTCAAGACACAAGTCTAATAAGGGTGAGAAAGCTGAGGTGTTACCACAAATAAGGCACTTTTGTTAGTTATCATTCCTTTTATAGTTTTGTTTTGTTTTTTGAGACAGAGTTTCTCCGTGTAGCCTGGCTGTCCTGGAACTCTCTGTAGACCAGGATTGCTGCTGTGTATGTGTGTGTGTGAATGTTGTATTTATTTTTATTTTATGTGCTTTGGTGTTTTGCCTCCATGTATGTCTGTGTGAGGGTATCAGACCCCCTGGAGTTGTGAGCTGCCACGTGGGTGCTGGGAGTTGAACACAGGTCTTCTGGGAGAGCAGCCAATGCTCTTAAACACTGAGCCATCTCTCCCACCTCTTATATTCTAATCTAGAAACTATTGGCCACCAGGCCCTTTAAAGGTTTCAAGCCATTAAACACAACTATTTTGAGCCTGTATTGACTGACTTCCAAACACTGGTAATTCCTGAACATGCTTAATTGCTTACTCTTGGCCTTTACACACCCTCCTGTCCTGTTTGGTGCTCACATCTCTATGGTTTAATTTCTATGGTTTAATCTCCTATTGCTGTCTCTCGTCCCTGCTGCAGATATTTAATTAATGGTTTAAGTGACCCTTTTGCAGTTTTGAGAGAGAAAAAAAAATGTTTACTAACAGTAGTACCTGGGTGTGGCCAGAGGACCCTAATCTCTAAGGAGAGATTTTGCGGGCCCTAAAGGCCTGGGAGAGGCTCTGATGGCTTTCTTCTTTGCCTGATCCTCACCACTCTTCCTGTGTCCACGCCTGTGTTGCCTCCCTGCCCAGACCGCTGATCCCACAGCACACACTTGAACACTCTGATGACTGGCAGATCCTGTCGGGACTGAGTTTCCTGTTATCAGCTAAAATGTCAGCCTGTCTCTGGGATTAATTTCATAAAAGACGGTACTGGTCAAGAGATCAATACCCTCTTTGGCCACTCAATGGCCTCTAGGGCCTAAAATTCAAACAGGAAATCGCTGCCTCTGTCTGAGCTGGAACTTGCCTGATAAATCCAGCAGGTGGCGCACTTGTCCTCTCGATCTCATCTTGGCCTAGTAATGAAAAACAAAAGACGAGGAGTGGGAAAGGTGAGGTGGGAGCCGACCGCTCCCAAAACCCCAGCTGGGGAGAGGCTACCTATAAGTGAAGCGGTCAGATCCAGGCCTGTTACCTCCAACAAAGGTTGGAAGAAGGGGAAGGGAGTAGGCAGAGCCGACTTTTAGGGAGCCCTCTTAGGACTTTCCCCCTGAGGTAGCACGTCCTGCCTCCTCGCTGCTTCTGCCACAGGCTACTAGACCCAGGAACCTGTGTATTGGGATCCACCAAACACAGCTTCTCCAAACAAGGTTTGTTAGTGGCAACCACAGGTCCAGGACTCGGTCAACAGAGAACTTTCTGCGCCTTTGGTAAATGGTGGAGGCAGGAAGGGTTGTTTGAACTAAATTTTGATTTCTTCATCTGTATAAGAAAGAGATTAAGCCTAACTCTTCCTGACAACACAGCTTGGAGGGGATTAATTATGTATGAAGGCGTCTGAGTTGTGGAAGATGCCCATCAATGTTGGTTAAACTTGCGCTATGTGCGAGGGCCCTCTCTAGGGAAGCCCGCGACGAGGAGAAGCCTCTTCAGTTCCGATATGAGGGGGCGGGGTCCTGCTGAGCTGAGGCCTGTGGGTGGTGAGGAGCCGCAGATAATCTCATCTGGATTTCCTTGCCTTCGGTCTCTGCTGCTTCCTCCTACTGCTGCCTCTCTTCCTCCTCCCTGCTGCAGGCATTGTGTGAATAGAGTCTAATGGCATTCCCCTGCCCCAAATTCTTAATGGCTCCTTAATGCCCCCAGAATGAAGGCTAAACTCAGAACTGATACTCAGTGTCCTTCCTAACAGGATTTCCACCTACATTTTAAGCTCTTGGAACAAAATTAAAGAAATGGGCTTAAATCTGAATTAACAGTGTAAAGTCCAAGGGATGACGGGGGTGGAGGTTGTAGGTAATAAACATGGACAGGTCAGGTACCAAGAATGGAGATTCCCTCTCTCTCTCTCTCTCTCTCTCTCTCTCTCTTTCTCACACACACACACACAGAGAGAGAGAGAAGGAGAGAGAAAGACACCTTTTCTTTCTTTTGCTCTTGCTTTCTGTGTCAGGGAGTATCTTGCTATATAGCCCAGGCTGGCTTCAAATTCATAATTCTCCTGCCTCAGCTTCCTCCAAGGGCATGATGACTTGTGCTCTTGATGTGCTGTTCCTTAAGTACAGAGTCCAGGTTTTGTTCATTATTTTATCCCTGGCACCTAAGATAGTATCTGCAGTTATAGATGCTCAGTCACTCCTCACTGAATGCATGTAATTCCCAGCATGAATGACTGGGAATGAGTGGATGGATGGATGGATGGATGGATGAGAAGTGAGTGAGTGTCCAGAAACTGCCAAGGGTTGACTAAACATCTCTCTGTGGTGTTCACTAAGCTCTGGCCTTTGCTAACCTGAGATTCTGGGAAGGTACCTGCTAGAGAACAATGCAGCCAAAGAGAAAAGAAATGCATCAAACACCTTGGTCCAGCAACAGGGACAAGTCATGACGACAAGGAAGGCAGCCTGTTGTCTCTGAATACTCCATCCTAAACCTCCCAGGAAGGTCACCCTGGCTGCAGAGCACTAGTCAGCCAGAGGGTGTGGCTGTCCAGCCATCTGTTTCCCAGGTTACCATTTCCCTGGCACAGATGGTATCCAGAACTTCCTCAGCAGTCAGCTGTGGAGGACACAGCAAAACATTGCTGAGGCTCAGCCCTGTCTCTTTCGACCCCATTTTCTCCATCACTCACCTCGCCTCCACTCCCCTCCATATGTTTGTTTCATTTCAGTGTTCTCCGAAAAGAACTCCTCCTTCTGGCTGGCTGCTCAGCATCTCACAGATGGAAATCTAGAGCATTTGGGAGTGGTTAAAAAGCACATTTTCTCTGTCTCTTCCCTGCCCCCCATCCCCCGTCTAAGCTAGGGATTGAACCCAAGGTCTTGCATGTTTGACAGGTGCTCTACCACTGAACCCCAACCCTAGCCCCCGGTGCCCTTGTCATTGCTTGCTTAGGAGGGTCATCTGTTTTCCTGTTACCACCACCCTGGGGCATCCTCAGTTCTCACCTGGAATCCTGAACCAGCCTCTAGTCAGGCTGCCTACTTGTTCTCCACAAACTCAGCCTTTTCAGCACTCCCTGGGGAGTCAGCCTGAAGCAGGACAGAAAGACAGATGGGGAGAAGGGAAAGGGAAGTGGGGGGGGGGCTCAGCCTGGAGTCCTGTTGGAGCTGACAGTTAAGAACTCTAGGATAATTACTGTGAAGATTGCCTACGTGGAGACAGTACACCTGTTATATAGAATATAGAGGCATTTCAAATAAAAATGTTAAAATATCAACCAATCATAGTAAGGCCTAAGCCAGTCTTTGGGTATGGCCTTATTCCCTTCCTATAAGAGAACTTGAGTTTTTTTAAAGAATGTTACAAGAAACCCCATTTACCCTGAAAGGCGTGTCAGGCCCCCCTGTGCAGCCCTTGTGACCCATGCTTTCTCTGCAAGGCACCTTGGAGCAGCCCTTTAAGCTCATGTATTGGAAAAGAAGGAAGTAGGTGGGGTTTGTTCTATTTTATTGTTGTTTGCTTTGTTTTGTTTGAGACAATGTTTCTCTGTGTAGCCCTGGCTGCCCTGAAATTCACTCTTACAGACGTGGCTGGCCTGGAACTCAGAGATCCACCTGCCCCCTCGTCCCCAGTGCTGGGATTAAAGGTCTGTGCCACCACTGCTCAGTTAAGGAGGGAGGGACAGCTCTTTGAGATGTGACTGAGAACCATCAACGTGGTATAGATGGTTGCTGGTGAGACGTTTGTGTGTGACTCTCCCTTGATAATCGCACACTCATACTTGAGTCTGTCTAGCACTCCACTTTTTATTAATCCTATATATAAACCCACGTGAAATATCTTCCTAATAAAATCCAGCTCCACTTCATATCGGCTCATCCTGAGATTCTTTTCTGCGGCAAAGCCAAGAATCCTAGCTTTGCCTGAGTGGAAGACTGAAAAGCGTTCCTCAGGCCTCTAAGGTAGCATGGTGGGGCTGCTCCGCTGGCCATGCCCACACTGCCACCCACAAACATGGCTTTGTTTGACTCTCCAAACCTGCCCAGGCTTCTTTATCTTAGTAAAGTACAGCCCCAACCGGAACTATGGAACACCCCCCTGCCACACCGAGTCTCCTAATGGAGCCTCACCCTCCAGTCGGTTTAATGCATGAGTGCATCCTGATAGTTCTCTATCTCTTAATATACTCTGCTTGGCCCGTTCTTCTTTATCTATGTACCCATGTTGTCACGGCACAAAGACATCCATCAGCCTCTGCCGCCCAACACCTTGTTGCTTCCCATGGCTTCGCTCCCCTGCCTCTGTCAGTTCCAAGGAAACTCGTGTATTTCCAGTCACCAAGCCTTTGTACGCCCTGTGCCCACCCCCAACCTGCACCTGGGCACTCTCTCCTGCTCTTCAAAAGAATGGCTTCTTTTCATTTTTCAGGGCTCACCTCGAAGGCCGCTTCCTCAGAGAAACTCCAAAGCAACTCCCTCCGAAGACAGTTAGTTCCTCTCTGTATTTCCAGCCCATGTTCCCCCCCAACATAAAATTGTATTAATTCAATGAGTTTGCATGCATTGTAAGTCATTCTTCCTATTCACTGTGTGTCTTCTCATTGGATGCTTTATGTGGCTGAGAAGCCTAATTTGGTCACAGTATGTCCACAAAGCCGAAAAGAGTTCTGGCCCAGAAAATATCTTAACAAACAGTTGTTACATGCAGGTAATACATGACAGGAAGGTCTATTCTGAGTTCACCTTCTGATCTCCTTACTGGGTGTGTTGGACATCACAACGGAAAAGCCCTGGTGCAGCCCTGGCCAGGGGGTGAGCAAGAGGGATGTGGGACAGGTTTTTTTTTTCTTTTTTCTGGGGGGGGGGTATTGTTGTTTTTATGATCCCAAGCAATGCTTCTATTCTGTGATATCCAAGTTTTTATAGAACTGTAGGAGAAACTGAATTCTGCTTTAGAAGGCAAGAGAGAAGCTCCAGAACAGAAGCAGCTGCTCTGAGTCTTGTTATCTGAGAGGCTGACGTGGACCAGTCTGTTCCCAGGAGAACAAGTACTCTGAGAACAGGATGAATCACCCTGGCCATGAGGGTTCGTCTTGGTTGTCAACCTGAATTTAGACTCCTGACAGAAATGCCCTTGGTGTGTCTGTGAGGACGGTTCTGGATTGGGTTGGTTAATTGATCCACCCTGCATGTGGGGACAATCATTCCCTAGGCTGGAGTCTTGGGGTGAATAAAAAGGGAAAAGCGAGCTGAGCACCCACATTCATCTCTCCTGCTTCCTGACCGCAGATCAGTGTGCCCAGACACTGTGATCCTGTTGCCATGACCTCCCCACCGTGACGGACTATGACTCTTTGAATTGTGAGTCAGAATAAACCTTCCCTCCTGTAAGTGGCTGCTCCTCAGGCACATGGTCACAGCAATGAGAAAAGTAACGGAAACCCTGGCTTAGACCACGCTCTCCCTTCGCTCCCCTCAACATACGACAGGCCCTCTGTAAAAGCCAAGCAATAGCCTGTGTCATGGGGACCAGGACCAGGGACTCATGTCCCTGCTGAGATGCAGCAAGGCCACAGCAAAGATCCTAAGATGGTGGTCCCCTCTGGATGGTGGTCTCTCTGCAGACAGCAGAGGACATCTCTGCTCCGTCTCCTCATGAACTCTCAGTTGCTGGTGCGGGTTCCCACTGGTGCAGCCTCTGTTCTGCTCTCCTACTGCTAAATGCCTGGTGGGCTCATCTCACTGGCTGCCCTCCTGCCTTCCTAGCCCAGCATTATGTAGCTGCTGGACGGAAGAAGGCATTGGAGTTTCCTGATAAGCCATCGCAGAAAACCTTTCCCAGCAGTGTGTGCTCTGGGCTCGAACCTGCTTCTTCACGGCTATCTGACCTCTATGTGGTGGGAATGCTGAGGCATGCGGGTATTTCACACTGACTGCTAAGCCTTATAGGTCATATAGCTAGCCCCGAGTCTGGCACACAGATGAAGGCACTAGAAATCAGTGTGAGAAAAGATCATTCTCGTAGGATAAAAATGTCAAAATCACTGGGATGGTGCCCCAGAGGAGGGTCGCAATTAGAAGCTATGGGCCCCAGGCCATGCTCCTGCCAAGACCAGACCAATCAAAAGCCAGAAGGAACTAGTGAAGGGTCTGGGGAATGCCTGGCTCTGTGGTCTCAGCTGAGACTAGAGAAGGAAATGAAGAAGAAGCCTCACTAATATCAAAGGCAACCTCATGAATTCATGAGAGTGCAGGCAGAGGCAAGGCTGGGGTTGGGACCAACAGGAAATGTTGGTTGTTTGGAGGCTATTCTTTGATTCACGGGGAATCATGGGGGTGTCTCTAACTAGGAATTATGTAACTTTTCCTGGGGAGCCATGAACGGATGTCTATCCATTCCATCTAGGGTACAAAGAAATGACTTCACCCAGCTTCAGCTGATAAACCACTAGGATTTGTTGGGGTTACTTACAAGACCATGGGTGATTCAAAGGCAGCTGTGTTACTGAAAGACAAAAAAAAAAAAAAAAGAAAATCCTCAGCAAGGGTGACAGTTCATGAAAGCTGCAGCTCTGTGGAGAAGTCTCCCTTTCAGGTGATTGTTACTGTGTATATAACCCTGGCAATGGTATTGTGAATTTTGTAAGTTTAGGGAGTTTTCTGGGCCTTGTTATTTGCAGTTATTTGTCTGTGGTGGTGGTGGGAGGGGGGGTTGTACGTTTCCTTTATGTCATGAGTCTTATGATCCTCTTGCCTGTCTCCAAGAGAGGATGTTTCAAATGAGGTTATTACCCTCATTTGAGCACTATGGGATCCACTGTGGATTCTTCGCACTTCTTCAGGACTGCTCCGTCACTTTTTCCTCTGGGCTCTGCTGCAGGTTCATGATCCCCCCCACCCCCCAGACCTAGGGCTGAAGCCACTCGAATGGCCTTCCTCAGGGCAGGGGCATGCCACAGCTGAGAACTGGGATCCCAGAACAGGCACATCCTGGCTTTTTCCTCTTTCCAAACCTCCCAGCACTTCTTACTTTCCAGTCTCTCTATCAACAGGCTTATAGAGAAGTATGCTCACCAGCCAGAAGGCCAGCCACTGGTAACACCCAAGATGGAGGAGAATGTGTTAGGAACAGTGTTTGTGGTTTGTTGAACAGTACATGCCTGTTGTGCTGTCTTCCTCCTTCAGAGTCCCATTGTGCAGCAACGTCAGCCAAGGGGCCTTTGCGGTTGTCATTGAGGAGTCATGGGGAGGGGTTCCCTCCTCTGCCACCACAATGTGACTCTAAGAATCCCAGTTCTTTTTGGTCTGCTGTCCACCTTGGCTCAACTCCCTCTTCTATTTGGGCTTGTAATATGCAGTGGTTCTCAACCTGTGGGTCATGACCCCCACAGGGTCACATATCACGTCACGATTCACAGCAGTGTTAAAATTACAGTTATGAGCTAGCAACAGAGTAATTTTATGGTTGAGGGTCACCACAACATGAGGAACTGTTTTAATAAGGAAGGTTGAGAACTGTTATAGAATCTATAGATTTCCCCACTTACATGGCCCACTGAACTCTAGTCTACATTTGGTAGCCAAGTGATCACCTTAAACCGTTTGATGTTCTCACTCCTAAACTTAAGCCCCGCCACAGGCCAACCATCCACCTACGTTCCTCACCCATTCTCTGAGCCAGAGACCTCTCACTTTACCCAGAATTCCACACAAAACTCTTCTTCTATACTCTGTCCCCAGTTCCACTGGTCGGTGCTCAGGTTTCAGGCCAAGGGTGAGCCTCTCATGTGTCACACTTTCCGACATGATTTGCTTGGAGTCTGCAGATTTGAACCAAGTGAGTCTCTGAGAAGACGAGCTCCAGAAGCTCAGGGGCCTCGTGTGCCATTTTCTCTGTGGTGCCCTCACCTTTTAGAACTCAGTCCCTTTTCTTTAGAGTTCCACGGTATAGGGAGCACGAAGGTCTTTATGCTCACAGGGGACTGGAAGGTCAAGCCTACAGGCTTGTACCCTCACAGGAAGGAATGCAAAATCCGTACCCTACCCAGGAGGCTGAAGCAGATGTGCTTTCCAGCCTGGTGACCTTTGCACTATTTGTGCAAAGATTTTTTTTCCAGCACTGGATCCTTCCCCAGACCATTACCATAAATTTGTTTTTCTCACTCACTCTACGGAACCTATCTTTATGGGCTTTACAAAGAGTTTTGATGTAGTCATGTCTAGTCTGTATTTAGCTTACTTTGTTCCTCATGGCGATTTATGTACTCTTTGCTGGGTATGCAGGAGTGAGTTAATTATCACCGGAATAGTTTTCACCAAATTGTGCTGTGCTTAAATAACCCTAAGAGAAATCACGTGGGATCAAACTCCCAAAGTTTAAAACACTCTCCCGCTATTGAGTCCTTTGAGTCAAACTGCCTTCCTGCCTCTTTGCTGGCCATGAAGGTTGTAGAGACCCCTGCAACATGGGGGCAGTGTCTGCGTTTTACCCCTCAATCTGCCCAACTAGAACTTTTCCTGGATAAAAAGTCCAGCAGCCCCTTGCTTCTGTTTTCTGTAACTTAGGTAAGATTCACAAAGTGCTGAGGATCCTCCAGCTGATTGATGCTTTGTATTTGATGCCAAAGCCCTTTGATTTCCTCTACCTACCAGCTGCCCCAAGCTCACTCCATCTGCCTCCATCCATAAAGACAGAACCCTGGACTCCAACACCTCCTCCCTTGCCACTCCCCATCAAAGCAAGGCAACCCATCCAGGCACTTCAAGCTTCTTTTAAACAAAGGGAATTAGGAAATGGGCCCCATAATTAAAAACCTGGGGAAAGCCAGAAGGCAGCTCAAGTTCCAGCCACAGAAGATGCCAGATAAATAATGTTTTCCAGCTGAGGCTGAGGTGCCCAAGTCTGGCCCAGCAGCTCACACTTCACGCGTATGCTTGCTTAAGCTTTGTCTCCGTCATTCTCAACCAACCTCAGGTGTCAGGGGAAAGCATTAGAAAGTTGTTTTAACACCAGTCTTACCTTGTACTTGTCAAAGGGTCGCAGATACAGGTCTGAGCTGGTCATGCATCTCTTTATATCCTTGTCCCTTTGTACCGTCCTTGATCCCCATCTCCGGGTAGTTATAATAGCCAATATTTATGAGCATTTTTGCAAGCCAGACATTGTTCTGAATCTTTCTTATAGTTGCAGTGTATAATTTATACAACAGCTCCATGAAATAAGAATTGTTATTCATATTTATAACAAGGAAGAAAACAGGTCCAGAAAGTAACTTGTCCAAGGTCACACAACTAATAAAGAAGGCTGAGAGTTGCGCCCAGGCAGTCTTGTTCCAGAGCTTGTGGTCTTACTTCCTCCACCTTGTATCTCTTAAGCAAAGTAACGGTGGTGAAGACGCCCTGGGAAATGCATGCTCCTAGCAATTTTCCTGTCTCTCTTGGGATACTTCCTCCCTGGGGACATAGAGTACCAGGATGGAATCCTTTCCTCCTGGAAGCCAAGTGTCCAGTACACAGCCTCACAGAACACAAAGGGCACGTCTTTGGGGAAATGCATGAAGACTAAAATGGTAGAGGAGCTGGGGTTCTGGGTGAGAGGTTACTGATCATTCTGTTCCTAATACAAATAGCTGCTGTTTACCAAGGTCTAATCACGTGTCAGGCACGGTTAGAAGTATTTCAAATAGTAGCAGAAAAGACTGTGCCACGCAGCCTCACACACCTGCCCCATGAACCTCACCCGCACTTCTGACCCTCTCTGGTTGCTGAGCCAGAGCTGACCCCTGTGACCAAGCGACCCTGGGTTACCATGTGTGAGTCTATCACAACCTTCTCCTTGTTCTTCTGGGTGGTTCTTTTTGAAAGAAACCGGCCACCACATAGCAAGGACGTTCACGAAGTCCTGCGGGGAAGCCTATGGCCAAGTGATGCCACCTGGAAGCAGGTCTTCCATCCCAACTTACGTCTTCAGATAACAGCATCAGCCAACATGAGACAGATTGAGCCAGAACTCTCCAAGGGGTACCTCTGAATTCCTGACCCATATAAACTTCAGGAGATATAAAATGATTATTGTTATTCTATGCCACTAAGTCAGGGGCCAATTTATTTCTCCTCAATAAATATTATGTTAACTCAATCAATACAATAACTGTACAAAATATTTTTTCTTAAGTGCTAAGGGTGAAGCAGCTTCTGTGTTTTTTTTGTTAGTTGGTTGGTTGGTTGGTTGGTTGGTTGGTTGGTTGATTTGTTGGTTGGTTTTTTGAGACAGGGTTTCTCTGTGTAGCTTTGGCTGCACTGGTGTTGCTTTGTAGGCAAGGCTGGCCTCAAACTCAGAGATCTGCCTGCTTTTGCCTCCCTGAGTGCTGGGATTATAGGCATGCGCCACCATACCTGGCAATGAAGCGGGGTTTTTGTTTTTGTTTTGTTTTGTTTTGATTACTAAAGTTACACAACCGGGATGATGACAGAATTTTAGACAAGGAAATTTCATCCCAGAGCCTGCCCTCCTGGAGGTCATGTGACAATGTCTCTGCTGTGGGTGGTTTCAGATGGATGTAGAAGTTCCCACTATGCGGAAAGACTAGTACCAGGCTCCCTAAACTTTGTCAATCCTTAGGAATGCTTTGTCAAAGAGTAATACTTCTTAGTGCCTGTCCTAAATATTTTTCTCTTGCTGGGTCTAGACTGAGGCCTTTCAGGTGATTCCCCACATGTGTTTCTGGACCCACTGATCTTCTTAGAACTCCTCCTTCACAACCATGGCAACCTTGTTTTTCTGAGCAGAGGAAATTAGATAATATCGCAGTAACAAAGGACCTCATGCATGACCTCCAGAGATTAATTTCTCGTCTTAATCAGATACCCACTGCGCTCTCATCCTGCATCTGAAGAGCATCATCTGGAACACACGGCTGTCATAATCACTGCTGCAAGGCAAGGGGAAGTGGAACACGCATGTTCATAAGGGCCACACCTCCAGGTAGCATCTTCCGTGCCCACCCACATGCACTGGCCAGGTCTAGTCTCATCATATAACTGCAAGAGAAGCTTCAAACTACAAACAGCAAATAAATGCCAGGAACCACTGGAATGCCTGCCGCAGCCATTATTTGATTATAGTGATTGCTTATTTATTTATTTATCCACTTATTTATTGTTATGCTGAGGACTGACCCCAGGGCTGTGACCATATGAGACAAACTACATCACTGAGGCACATCTCATTCCCAATGCTCATCTTGATTCCTCAGCTAGATGAAAATTATTTGAGGTCAAGGACATCCTTTAATTTGTTCTCTGTGGGCCTGATCACTCATCTTTGCGAAATGAATTCCTGTAGAGCTGTCATCACTCTAAGGAAGGGAACTGAGGTATGCTGATGATCTGATGGAATTGGGTGCACCTTGCTTCCAGTACCATCAGGTTTTCTGAGCCTCTGTTACTTTGTGCGTAGAATAGGAATGGCAGTGACTGCCTTTGAAGGAACATAGAAACAAGTATCACCACAGTCACAGAGCAGAGGCTTAAAACCGAGAGCTATTACCCCGTATAATGTCTTTTGACAATGTGAATTCTGAAAAAGATATGTTACAAATGTGAGCACTGTTATGATCTACTTAATCAACGGTGTGAGAAGGATGAACTTCCGGGGCCCCCTGAGACCCTTGAAAGGATATGCAGATATTCTGTGTAGGCATGAATACACAGGGACCTTCCTACTCACCCTTTATAATTTGTTTATAAAGGCACACACATGAAGTTCTCATTGTGAGATGCTTAGCCATCAGAAATTACAAAAGCTAACATGTACTAGGGGATTCTTGTGTCCTAGGTAAGGCTTCCTAGGACAAGTGTGTGTGTGTGTGTGTGTGTGTGTGTGTGTGTGTGTGTGTGTGTAATTCATTTCACTCTTGGGTGAGACCCATGGAGTGCTATTATTTTCATTGGTTTTATAGGTGAGGAACTTGGTTCAGAAAGGTTAAGTTGCCAAAGGTCCCACTGCCCATGACGAGCTAAGCTGTTCCTCACTCCCAACCCAGACAGTGTGACTGCAGAGCCCAAATCCACTGCCACCAGAGCCAAAGCCACTTGGGGTTTCTGTTAGAAATTCATATTCCTGCTTTCCAGCTCTTTAGGCTTGTTGAGGCACAACTGTGGGGTGTGTGTGCTTATCTGTGTGTATATTCATGTGTGTGCAAGTGGGGCATCTGCTGGGGTGTGGAGGCCAAAGACACAGGTGTTGTGCCTCAGGCGCCACCCACATTTTTGAGGTGCCACCCCCCTGAGATGGGTCTTTTTCAGCCTGAGATTCACTCAGGCAGCTGAGCTTGCTGGTCAACAAAGCCTAGGATCCGCCCAGCTTTGCTTCCCCAGTGCTAGATTACAAGCATGCTCAGCTTAAAACAAAACAGAAAGCATGTGTTCTGGGGATTGAACATTGTGCAATCGCCTTACAGAGTGGGCTTCCTTTCCTGCCCAGAACTCTGTTTTTAAATGAGCTCTCCAGGTGTTTCCCAGCCCTGTTAAAAATCAGAGAAGGCTGCATTCTGCCATCCTATAACTCCTCTGGTCCACTAGCCAATCCTTCCTGCTCTTGGTGTAGGCCTGTATCTTACTAAGTGGGCCTGTGAACTCGGTTGCCTACTGCCAATTTTTTTTCAAAGCCTTTTCTGCCTCTGAATGTCAGAAAGCATCAAAAAGAAAACATCTGCCCCCAAATGATTTAAAAATATGTTTTCTTTGGCTTCTCGGAGTTCCCTGCATCTTCAGCTATCCTCAAACTGGACAGCTTAGTCATCAGAACAGGTTAAAACTGAGCCAAAGCACTCTGGGCATGTGAAGGAAAACGTGAGGGTGGCTCTTTATAACCTGGAGATACTATTTTATTGCTCAAACCTGTGCACCTCAAACTCCTGTGCTGCAAACAGATTGAGACCTGGACAGTCTGCTTTGGCTGTTCCTGCCTTGCCCCAACCCTCTTTCTATGTTCCCTCTGATTTCCAGATGGCAGCAGACAGAGCAGCGAAGGCGGCTCCAGGCAGCAGCACCCAGGCATCAGTTCCCAGGCCAGCTGCATATTTGATTAACAAGAAAGCTGGGCAGATGCCTCCTATCACAGAGGCAGAGAGAAAGTGCCCACCAAATGCCAGCCTGTTTCATCTCTTCCCAGCCAAGAGAGAAAAAAAAATCATGCTATCCTGATGCCTGGTAAATGACGCCATAATGACAGGCATAGTGCCTGAGTGGGGACTAGGGGTTAGGTACCCTGTGTTGTAAAACCCTTTGGTGGAGATAGTGTACATTCCCTAATTTACACATAAGTAACCTGAGTTCTGGAGAGGTGGAATAACTTATCCAAGGTGACAGAGGTGAGGTGCAGAGAAGACAGGATCAGACAGTTCTATAGGCCCTCTCTACGGAGTCAGCTAATCATTGTACTAGTGTAAATCAGGATGGTGAAGTTGAACTTGGGCCAAGGCTGGCCAGCAGAGGCTCTTCATGTAGCTAGGATTTACCTTCTTAGTCTCCTGAAAACCCAAGCAAAAGCTGCTAATGGTTCACAACCATTTATTTATCAAGCAGACAATAGCAGGTGATAATTTTTCTGTCACGAATTCTACTTTACTAGTAATTCTTTTTACTAATTTGGAGTTTTAAACATACTGCACTAAAAACCTTTGGAAGATGGCTTGGTGAGTGCTTGGCACACAGCAAGAAAACTCTTAAAAGCCAGGCACATCGTTGTGTCGGTAACCTCCAGGTCTGGAGAAGGGGACAGAAATAGACAAATTATCTCTGGAGCTCACTGACCAGCCAGTTTACCCCAATCAGTGAGCCCTAGGTTTAGTAAGAAACTCTGTCTCAAGAAATAAGGTGGAGACCAATTGAGGAGGACACCAACTCTGATCTTAGATCTCTCTGTGCACCTAGAGAATACATATCTGCATGTACACACACTCCTGAGCACATGTATTTACACATGTGTACATACGTATATGCATATCATTAGAATATTAATGATGTTGACTATTGAAATTTCTGTGTTCCCCTAAATCTGTGCTCCAGAGAAATGTCTCACTTGACCTGCTGAATCATACAAGGTAGAAGGAGAGTGAGTAAACTATTATATATACAGGCCGGGAATGCTGGCACATGCTTTAATCCCAGAGGCAGAGGCAGAGGCAGGTAGATCTCTGTGAGCTCGAGGCCCCTGGTCTACAAAGCAAGTCCAGGACCACCAAAGTCTACAAAGAAAAACCCTGTCTCAAGAAACCAAAAACCGAAAACCAAACAAACAAAGCTATTGCACATGTGTAGATGGGGACACTGGGACTTGAAAGGTATCAAGTAATATACCCAAACTCACAGTGCACATACCTGGGCGTGGATTCAAACCCAAGCCTCTCAGGCCCCACAGAAACGTGTCTTTTTTTTTTTCCTCACAAACCTCCTTAGAGCCTTCTTCATCCAGAGTCATATTACTCAGGGTACTGAAAGAGGAATATGGCTCAAGGTATATGGCTTTGCTCTCTGGACTGACCCAGGCATCCGCTGAGTTTCCTGAACTTAGCCTATGGTGGAAGAACCTGTGGTTCACAGACCATGTTGGCTGTGCTCTGGCCTGCAGCAGACGGGGGACCGGAAGGAGAGGCTATCTCAACACACAGGGCTCTGAGGTCCTGAGGGAGGAGCTGGTCTGCTCTCTCTGAGGTTGCACTGAAGATATCCAGGTAGCTCCCAACCCTCGTGACCCCCTCCCCTCTCTCCCTCCCTCTCATTCCCTCTCCCTGCCTTCCCCAGGAGAGCTCCTGGGAGGACACAAACATCAGTTCTTTGTGTCTTTTGTCATGGGTTTCCTAGCTATCCTCTGTAAAGCCACATAAAATGTTGGATGGAAATATAGACACTCTTTCAGTGAGCGGAGTTGTTTTTTTTTTTTGTTTGGGCCTCAGCTGGGTGTTTAATGTTTCCTAGGAAACCATGGAATTTGAGGAGACTGGAAAGAGGCCTAGCTTCTGCTCTATCCCTTATTGGGTATTCCATGTCTTGGCTCTGCCTGAGGGTCAGATGGATCCAGGGCTCTCTGCACGGTACAATTTTATTCAAGGCCAGGAGCTTGGGGTGTATTAAAAAGACAACAGATCCCTGCTAGCCCACTGGCAGCTTAGGGTTGCTTCAGAGACTCAAACACAGCATCTTCTAGCCACATTTGTCCAAAATAGAAGCCATTCTCCAAGAATTATGGAGGATGATTCATTCCCATCATGGCATCTTTACAGCTGAGAGCCCCATCTCACTTTCAGGAATCTTGGTTACCTCTCCCAAGGTGGTAACACCTCAGCTCCCAGTTTTGGCATTACAAAGCTCTAGAGGTCCAGGATTTGATGGGCTTCTGTCTCCACCTAGAATAGTCTCAAGCCAGGAGGTCTTTTATGGACATCTACTCAAGCTTCCCATTGCTTCTGACCATTGGGATACAAAGTCTGAAGGATGTGTTGGTTCTTTTGCTATGAATGCTAGGTCCCGGAGGACCGGCCTGAAGGTCTACAGAAGCCACAGATATAACATTGAGGCCCTGTGTCACCTGCTGACACATAACATGCCACCCCACAACTTGATGACTCAAAAGAGACATAGTTTTTATCTCATAGCTATTGTTGATCAGGATTCCAGGCACAGTTAAACCAGGACCTCAGTCTCAGGTCTCTCCAAGGCTGAAATCAAGGGGGCAGCCTCATCTGAAGACTTTTTGGGAAACATTTTGAAGTCATGTGACATTTAGTCAGATTTCATTTCCAACTATTGTCTACAGGTTGTCCACAACTCCTTGCCAGATGGCCCTGTCCTTCAGACAAATATAATGCAAGAAGAGAGAGAGAGAATACCAATGAATCAGAGGTCCTGATCCTCTAACCTAACCATGAAGTGACACCCATCAAGTTTGGCATATTTTACTGATTAGAAGTGAGTCATGAGTCCATCCTACATCTACAGAGAAGGACATACACAATGCCATGAATATTAAGGTCTGGGAATCACTGGGGGTCATGTCAGAATCTACAGTGGTAGAATCTGTATTCTGTATCCTGTTTGGACTGAGTTGACTACATCTAAAAAATTTACATCCTCCTTTTTTGAGATTTTCAAATATGTGCAGGGAATTCTTTACCCTTGGATGGCCCATGAGACAGTTCATGACATTGGCCATAATGGGTTGGACCACAGTGGAATGTCTGCAGGAAAAGAAAGCTGATAGAATGCTTTCATGGTGAGCTCAGAGGAAGATATGGATAATTTGCTTATTTAAAAAATGTTCAAGGCATTGGGTTATGAAAGTCCACATAACAGGCATGCTCCCTGTCTTTGTGGGGTGCAACATGAAGAAGTGCTGCTCTGCACAGAGCAAAGGCAACAGTCAATGGCTAGGAAGGCCAGCTGTCACCAAAAGAAAGCGTTAGTTTTACAGAAGTGAGAGGAGGGAGAGGGTGGCATTGCAATGTGGAGGGAGTAGAGGAAGAAGTAAGAGCTTAGTTGGGGGAAGCCAGGCCTCAGGAGAAGTGGACATTTGTTCAACTTAGCACCCAAATTAACCCTCCATTAAAGATATGCTGCTGGAGAGATAAGAAGAACTCAGATTGACCTGGTTTGAGTCTCTTGGCCACTGTTGAAGCAAGGGGATAGAGCCCCTGACCAGCTGCCTCTCTGTCCCCTACTAGACTGGAGGAGGAGGATCAGGGAGCCAGGATAGGCTTCATTTAGATCAGCAAAAGGTAGGTTCTGACTCCAGTTACAGTGGCACCTTAAAGTGGTACCTCCTAACCATAGGATCTTCATTCTCCTGAAGGCCCTTCTCCTTGTGGTATGTGTAGGCAACTTGCCCTTTTCTTTTGTTCTCCAACTCCCTTCCCTTTTTGGGAGTAGTAGGAATTGAATCTAGGGTCTCATGCATGCTAGGCAGGCACTCTACCACTGAGCTATAGCACTAGCTCTGAGTGATCCTCTGAGCCAACAGAGTACTTTCCTCCCTGGGCCACTTGCTTGACCAGGTAAATAAGAAGCTTATCTCCATTTCTATCTTTTAAACCCTGCATAAAGCTACATATTGGGAAGTTCTGAAACTGACAATTTTTCCTTAGAATTTATTTTTATTTTAAAATTTTCTCTCCTCTTCAGGTCAGAGCACAATGGAAGAAAAAGATTGAGTCACCTTTGACTTTCACTTAGGGTTCATAGCAGAATACTGTTCAGAAGGTTTCTGGACTCCCTGCTGATTCTATTTTACTTGGTTTATAATTCCAAATCTTTGTCCAAGTTCCCAGAGCGGGTGGTTGTTTCAGCACTTGAAAGTCTCTTTGTCCAGTGCTACATTCAGCAACATCATGTGGTTACCTGGAAACTGGCCCTGGTGGGAGTATTTACACCACGGAACTTGGCAAATACCACAGCTCACAGCTTCCCCACACCCAGATCTCCTCGTTAAACATTTACCTGCCTCTGAGGAGAAGCCTTCAGAAACTGCCTTATTAAATATTATTTTCTTGTCCTTTAAAATGTGTGGCATCTCCGGGTTATTTAGTTTTTCTGCTTGACTCTCTCACACCATTACTTTTAACATTTCCTCTCTTCAGCAAGACTGACGATTCTGTGAAGTGGTTGATATAAATCCCAAAGCCCAGGACAATCGATGTAAGAAAATCTTGGAATTCTACAGCAAATTTCTGTCTTCCTGAAGTTTACAAAAATCCTCTTATTATACCTCAATTTAGCTCTGGTTAAGATTCATCTTCCCCAGATATGCCTCTGTGCTGGTATTTTTCAGCATGATACATTTTATAATGCAATCATTCTTTTCCATGACAAATTCCCCTACAAGGTCATGAGAAAAAGTAGAAGGAACACAGGAAGGCAAATGGATGGTGCAATAGAGTATAGCACACAGGGAACATATATCTGAAAGTTTTAGCAGAGGGGTTGAATCTTTCTTGGAGTTAGGATTTTGTTTCTAGTCCCTAACATATTCATCAAGAAAAAAAAAAAGCTTAATTTTCAATATAGTTTTCCTTCAATTTTCTAGACCTATTTTTAAAAGTCCTAATTTCTTATCAGGTTGTGTCAATATCTTCCCTGTGTGATCAGTTGTTCCAAGGGTTATATATTCCCCTGAAATCCTTAAGCTGAAATCCTGACCACAGGTACCCCGAAGGGTGACTCTCTTTAGAGACAGGTTTCTTCTCAAGAGGCAATGAAGTTAAGGAGAGGTCATTATTGTGGGCCTCTCTCCACACAGCCCACTGCCGTGTAAGTTTAGGCGGGATGCTCATAGACACAGTACGGA
Source organism: Meriones unguiculatus (assembly GCF_030254825.1). Taxonomy (NCBI): domain Eukaryota; kingdom Metazoa; phylum Chordata; class Mammalia; order Rodentia; family Muridae; genus Meriones; species Meriones unguiculatus. Next base: position 39,528,886 of record NC_083365.1, on the reverse strand, counting down.
GAAGGTGTGAAGGCACAGGCTGAGGGGAAGGCCTCAGAAAACCATCCTCTGACACCCTGATCTCAGACTCCTTAGAATATATGAGGAAATGAATTCCGGTTGTTTAAATCACTTGGCTTATGGTTCTTCTGTATAGCAATCCAAGTAAAGGGAGACAATTTTGTGTGGCTGCTTTTACTCTGAATTGTTATGTATTAAATGCAAACGCATGTAAGGAGGAGAACTTGGATGGGGCTTGGTTTGCTGTCAGAGGCTCGGTTACCGGCCTCTTGTGCCTTTGGGAGGTGAGGGAATATTTAAGAAGCGGATCCTGTGTCTGGCAAGATTGCTACCCGAGTTAGATTCTGGAGATGCATATGGTGGAAGGTAAGAACAGATCTCCTCAACTTGTCCTCTAACTTCCCATGGCACATGCACTCTCTCTCACACACAGAAAAATTTAACAAGAGAGGTGGGGCCTAGCTAAGGTTAGGTTTCAGAGGATGAACGCTTTGAAGGGGAGACTAGAACACTATGAGTGAAACGTTGCCTCCTTGCGAGCTGATTGTCTCTGGTGTTTTGTCACAGTGATGGACACCTTACTAAGAGAGCCAGGAAGAGACTGGGGTGTTGACAAATCAAACCAATGACAAAGTGACCGCCACAATTGGTCAGAAGTATGGGTGTTCCTGTGGGGGGGATTTCAGAATCCTTAGCCAGGCACAGACAGGGAATGAAGGATTAATGACTCAACAAATGTCAAGCCCTGGAACTGATGAAATAAACTAAACCTCTTTTTATTGATAAGACAGAAAATATCCTCATACAAATTTGAAGGGGACCCAGGGCAAAAGTCTGTCTATCTCTTTTGCTGGAAGTGATTGCTAGTCACCTATGGGCTGCAGGCTGGCTTGGATTGTACTGAAATCTGTGCTTACAGTCTCCCTGTGGAATATTCTCTGTTAATTCAACCAATACCAGACAACTGAGATCAAAGCAAAATGCACACAATGAGACTTTGTACTAATAGTTTAGCCAAAACAAAGCTAAGCAAGCAGGAGAAATATAAATAAGCAAATCAATGGCAAAAAAATAATATCCACCAGGCAATGCATCTAGAAAAAAAATTTCTAATTATATAAACAGTGAATCTTCATGAACAAAGAAAAGCTAGTTAGCAGTCCTAGGAGAGCAAAATGAATCCAAAAGCATTTAATGAGATATATCAGCCACATCCAGCGTGATTGGGACAAAGGTCCTGGCAGGGACATCTGTTGGTTGTGAGTCTCACAGAATGTTGGTAGCTGATGATCTTCAAAACAGTCTCAAAGGCACTTTCAGATTTATCAAAAATGGAGAACAGCACTCAAAATCTGATTATCTTCTTAAGGTGGTTGAAGTGAAGAGCCAGCCATACTGGTCAGGCAGATTTCTCTGAGCAAAGTAAATCGTTAATCTTTTATAGAATCTTTGGGAAAGTGTGTTGGATTAGGATGGATTTTTAGAGGCAGGAGTGGGTCGATGTCAGCCTCAGAAGTAACTTCATAGATGCAAGTCCCCAGGGATTGGTTGATTTCCATGAGTGAGGCTGTCTGATGGCTTGGCTTTTAGAAATGTGTTCATTGAAGCAAGCTGCCACTCACCCATTCATCACATTTAAAACAGCTCTTGGTGTGTCTGATTCAAGATTACAGAAGCGTCATTGATGAACTAGACAGGTTTAAAACCAGTTTTGGTGGAAACTTATCATCAGGGTTATAGAAAAAGATCAGCTTGCCTAGGAGTGTGGAGCATCTTGAAACTTATCTTTATATTTTACCTATTTATTTTGTTTATTACCTGTCTTTCCACTCCATAAAAGGAGGGATTTTAAAATTTGTTTTAATCCCTCATGGATTTTCAGCATCTAGGACACTGTTTATCATACAGTTATTATATAGAGAGCCTGACCTCAAGACCTTCACCACAGAAGTTACAGGAGAGATGTGCTCTTTCTTATTTTTATTTAAAAAAATAAGAAGCAAGTACCCCACCTCATCATGGGGGCTGGGCTGGATGTAGTCATGATAAATGCTCTTGAACCGAGGGTGATTAATGAACTGTGGGACGAGGCTAAGTACACGGCTGTGCCTGTCGTCCCCTGGACTGCGTTCCACTCCACTGACTCTGTGCATGCAGCACGTTTTGGATACCAATACTTGGGCCATTGTTCTTGGAGCATTGGGTGGAACTAGGGCATTTTCTGCTTTCTCTTTCTGGAAAGTGAATTCCAGAAGATTCCTTGGCATAGGGACCAAAAACTGACACTCTTGATAGTGTTGACACGTTGAGATGGGCCATTTAGTTTTTCCAGTTCCAGTCTCTTCCCCTCTCGATATGAAAACAGTGGGATGCATTCCACATTCCACGTTTTTTTTTCCAAAAAACTTGTTTTATCTATCTAGTCTCTGAGCATTTCCTATATGTGTACAATGTTTTTTGATCATGTCCATCTCCTCTGTTCCAACTTCTTAATATCCTCTTTGTAACCCCCTTCCAACTTCATATATCCTGTTCCTTATTTTTTTAAAATAATTTACAAATAGTCCAGTTAGAGCTCTCTCTTTGAGCATGGGTATAAGGCCATCCAGCTGAACATGGGAGAGGGCAAACTCCTAAGAAAACTGGCTCCCCTCACACATCAACTGCCAATGGTCTCAGCTAAGGGAGGGGCCTCATGAACCCACCCACACATGATTTTTTTTTAATCAGTATTACTACTACAGTGAGGTATTTTCATTCATGCTATGGGTCTTTAGTGAGCTAGTGAGCTCTTCAAATCCTACCTTCTGCTGAATAGCTTTATTCTTCTGGGCACAATCCAGGTCATCTCTCTTCCATGGTATCACATTATAACCATGATGACCATTGCTACCATGGAAGAGAGATGACCTTGACTCTCATAGTCCTAACCGTGAAATAAACAAAGCAATACAGTGATAGTGAGGTCTATGATAATGGTAATGGAGCTTTTAACATTCCCTAGCAGAAGGTAGGGGTCATGGGAAACCTTACCTGGGATTGCTTCACAGCTGTATGTACTATAGAGAATGATTAGAATATTTAGAAGGTAAAAGATTAATGGAAAGAGGCAGCTTCCACGAGACCATCACCTATTATAGGGTGGAATGTTTTGGTGATACAAGCTGTTTCAGGGTCAACCACATTCCCATAATTCACCCATCCCCCATGCTCCAGAGAGTAAGTCCAACAAGCTCACAAGTTTAACAAGTTGGACATAGGTGGAGACATTAAGTTAAACCCTGGCGGCATGTCTGGGGTGGATAGATGCATCTCCCTAGGAAAAGGTATACAACACTGGTTTACTGAGCCCTCGGTTTCACCAAAGTTGTGTAAGTTGGCCGTGGCCTGTTTTGTTGCCAGTGGTAAGGTTTTACACATGCTGGGCAATCATTCTACTGAGCTACATCTCAGCCTGGCCTTGGACTCACCTTTTATCTAGGGAAGGTCTTAAACTTGCAATCCTCCTGCTTCAGCCTACCAAGTAGCTAGGGTTTTTAGGCCTTGTCTCCAAGCTCTTGCAGACATACACTTGTCTAAAGAGCTGACTTTGCCATAGGAGTCAAAAGAGAAGTTGAGGTAGAAGAGGCCACTGAACATGATGAACCAAGCAACCATATTACAGGTGCACATTCCATTAGTGGAACCAAGTGAATGGAACGAAGGCAGCACTGTGTTTGGTTAACTCGGTGCCTAACTTCTATTTCCTCTCCCAGTGTCAAAACAGAGGTTATGGTGCTAGCCCGACATTAAAGCTAAAGCAAAGCCAGCAGTCACATTATAGATAAAACAAAACAAAGCAAAAAGTATAAAGGAGCTTTACTGAAGCCATATTTTCAGTAGCTTGCAGCCCAAAGCATTCTTAAATGATGCAAGGACAACTATCCAGGACTGGATGATCTATAAATGTACTGTGTACCAGTCTCCAGAGGGCAGTCATGGTGCATACAGGACCTACAGAACTCCTCGTGAGGGCCTAAAGGAATCTAGCTGTGATCACTTTGGCATATGAAGAGTCTCTGGAGGTGTAGAGCCATAGCTGGGAGGAATTACGTGAGGGCTGTAAAAGATAATGGCTTCCCTAAAGATATCAGTCTCCTAAACCTATAATTGGTGACCTTACAAGTTAGCAGGGATTTTACAGGTGTGATTAAGTCAAAATTCCTGAGACTCATGATCATGGACAACTTTGTGGGTGTGTGTAATTATAAGATAGAGGCAGGAGAATGAAAGAAGGAGCCCTGAGGACAGAAACAAGGGTTGGAATGGCATGGCTGAGAGCCAACCAATGAATGTGGCCACCCATAGAAACTGGGAAAAGTAGGAAAAAGTGTCTCCCCTGGAGCCTAGAGAAATGGCACACTTCTGCCAACATTTTGATCCCAGTAAGACATGATCGTACTTCTGGCCTCCAGAACTCTAAGATAATAAGTAGGTGTTCCTTTACCTTCATGGTAGAATTTCTGAAAAGAGTGAACATAGCCTGGTGTAGGGGCATTCTACTTCCCAGTGAACTTTATTCTTTTCTGAAATAGTGGATCCACTTGACTCTGCAGAAACCAAAGCCTGCTATGTAATACTAGTTATAATCTTGGCAGAAATGCCAACTTTCTGGCAGCGAGCTGTAAGCCCTGCCTTGAGGGTGCTTCTGGGTTCATGCTGCTCTGTGCTGGTCTGTTAGTGTCTGGTCTCCACTCTTTCCTAGTCCTGCCTCTTCTCTCCCACAAAACTACGTTTGAAAGAATCCTTTCCAATTGGCTTCCAAATAACTTGGGCCAGTGGGCATTGTTAAGAGAAGGTTGGAAAAAGAGAAAGTGTTCCCATTTCTTTCTTTCCACCTCTAGTAGGTTCTCCAGCTGTGGCTGTGCTTTTTCTTTGCCTCCCTTTCCTATTGGTCAACCCTTCTTTCTGTAGGCTCCACTGGGCACCAGCTCCTATGATTTGGGCTCCTGCGTTGTTCATTCCTTCCTGAGAATGCTGTAGCTTCTTGCAGTTGCTAATCTCGGTGTGGTTTAGCTTCTTGGCTTCTCCATTACCTGGATAGCCAGATACTGTGCCAACTGCCTTCTGTAAGAAATACTTGGAGTGGTTGCTTCCATGACTACACCCACTTTATGAAGGCAATTCATACAGTCTTATGGTCCTGCCTTCTCTTCATGCTCTGGGAATGTTGGCTCTGTTTTCTGCGACTGTGATATCATTGACTGGGCTGAGCTCTGTTAGCTTTATTTGCTTTCAGTATTCTTTTATTTACTATGTTTGTTTCTTTTGAAATGGGATCTCAAGTATCCCAAGCTGTCACTGAACCTGCTATGTCTCAGAGAATGACCTTGAACTCATGATCTTCCTGCTTCCACCTCCTGAATACTAGTACTACAGCATGGCCACCCCGCCCAACTTTTATCAGTGATTTAAAAGAGGGGAACAAGCACTACATCAGTGGTTCTTTACTCCCCTGGCTGAATAGATATGATGGTGAAGGTCTTCATCCATGTGGACCATAGCAACCCACAAAGATGGCACCCAGAGGGCGGGAGGAAGTAGTCAGTCCTTCTTAGCATCCTGGTGCCTTCTGATTGTTATGTGATGGGGAAAGGCCGTCTGGCTAGAGTGTGTGCTAGTTTGTTCTCAGTCAAGCAGTCAGCACTCATGCGCAGTGAGGTCAAGAGGTGCTGAGCCTGGCAAGCATGCCTCCCCACCCATATGTGCTTTTGTGCTACTGACCACTGGCTGCTCTATGTAGTTTTATGGTTGGTAGAGTTGTACATTTTAGTGGTCTTCTCAGTTCCATCAGTGGCAATCTCTTGAGACCAGGACTTGTGTTTTTGTATGACAAATTCCTACCTCCTGGCCTCTACTACATTTTTGCAGAAGAAATGATTGAATTGGAAAGCCACAATGTGTGTAATTTGGTGTCTGGGTGCATCAGGAAGTCTTGGGACCTGTTGCCTTGGGCATTAATTATGTTAGAAATACAGGATTATAATACTTTAAAGTTACTCATTTAAAGATCTTAACTAAAGCTAAGGCTAAACCAGAAAGGCCACCCAGGAGGTTGATGCAAACCCAAGATCAAAATTCAGGTCCATTGATTATGCTTGTCTTCCTGCTCTGGGCATATCACCTTGTACATGGACTTTGCAACCAAATGGCTTCAGTCATGCCAGCTATGGGCTCTGCCAGCTTTCTGGATCTCTCCCTACTTCTCAGAAGGCTTGGATTTGGAGTTCCCCGTCGGGTCTGCTAGGAACTCATCAGGAAGCATCTTTCTCTTGGGTTCCATGGAGGCGGTTTCTAGGATAGTCTGCTGTTGCACCATCAGCCACAGGCAGCAAAGATCAGCAGAATTAGGTCTGAAGTCTCTTCCTTTCCTGAGTTCGGGTCCATCCATAATATATCAATGCAAAGAGCCGAAGAAAAGCAGGTTCAAAAGTAAGTGTGGGGCCTGAAAGATAACCTCAGTAGGTAAAGATGCTTGCCAGGCCTGACAACCTGAGTTTGATCACCAGAACCCACACAGTGGAAGAAGAAACTCCAGCAAGTTGTCCTCTGACCTCTACATGTACACCAAGGTACAACACACACACACACACACACACACACACACACACACACACACGAGTTTTAAAATTAGCTTTGACAGTATGTATGGCAGGTCTGTGGCTCATCTGAGTCTCTCTTCTACTTCCATACGCAAACGTGTCATGCTGTCCATCTTGTCTAGTCTCAGGTGGAGGATATCTAGCCTCTCTGGGACATGTTTATTTATTTATTTATTTATTTATTTATTTATTTATTGATGTAAAGTGGAGCGTGCTTTTCTCCTGAGATTTCTGGGCAAATTGAATGAGATGATGCCTTCAGAGAGTTAGCCCAACCCTTGTCACACTGTAAGTGCTCAATAAACATTTATTTCCCTCTATACTGAGATGGGGAGAAGGTGAGGTTCTGAGACTGGAGCCCTGAGCTGAGCGGGCTCCACCAAGGAAGCTGTAAAATGCTGCAGTCTGAAGCCATCTTCTTCATGCAGCCCCTCGAGTGGTTAGAGAATACAACCTTTGTCCTGAGGGGCTTTCTCTATGGGGAGAGATGCAAGAACATGCCCAGCACGGGCCAACCAGCCACCTGCCAACTGCCTGCTCCCTCCCTCCCTGCTCAGACAGATCGCCCTTGTCAGGCGCAGCAGCAGCCTGCTTCATCACTCTAATTGCAGTGTGGTTTGCGTTCATCAAGGAAACAGCAGGGATTCCAAATTAAATTCCAACATGCAATTTATTCAAGATATAAGGCCGATTGAGAGGCTCTCGGCGGAACCCTCTGCCTCCTCTTTCAGATATAGAATTCTGCTGCTGGCCTGCCTGCCTCACACATCTCCTGGGACCAAGGCCTGGTGGGGACTCTCCAGGCTGCCGGCCAGCTGCTCTTTCATTTCACCGACAGACTTGCTGGAGGAGAGAGGAGGGCCTTAGACAGGAGAAGAGTCCTGTGGCACACAGAGGCTAGGACTTGCCTGTGCTATCTGTCTTTGGGTGTTATGTGTGATGGTGTGTATCTAATATATTCTGAGATGACAAACGAGCCAGGGTGAGTGCTGGTGAGGGCTGTGGGAATCTCATTTTGACCATCAGTGCTATTCCATTAGCATTCATTACCTTGAGAGAAGCTTCTGAGCAGAACTATGGTACCAGTCCACTCACTGATGTTTTGCATGAGTGATCCAGCTCTTCTCAGCAAGACCCACAAGGCCATGGGGCCTCAGATCTCTTCTAGTTCCCCTGCTTTCTACAACAGTAAAGCACTTCATGTGCTCAGTCCCTTCTCAGTTCTGCCCTGACAATCAGTACATAGGGAGCCCACCCTGAAAGCCCCTCTCCAGGGGACCCCAAGGTCCATGATCAATGGTTGTTTACTACCAAAGACTAATCCATCCCAAATAAGCCCTGGATTCAGAGGAGTATCAAGGGGTGCCTTGATAAATAGCATTTAGGGTGAGGTGAGGACACAAAGGGGACAGGACTAGAGTCCTAGAGATCGATGACTCAGAAGGGAAAATTTCTGAAAAGGTGGTCCAGGACCAAGCTCCCTAATCTGGAGGCTCTCCTGATGCTCAGAAACAAAACATCAGGGCCTTGGGAATGGACTGATTCTGAGGGCAACGAATCAGCTAATTCGTTGCTGATAGGAGGTAAATCATCCAGTTCTGATCAGGAGCCAGGGGCCACTTCCAGCCAGGCCTGATGCTGTCATTAGGAAATCAGGCAGAGAGTGAGGTCCAGAAGGCTTTGTGCAAAGACTTTACAAACAGGACAGAACCCAGGAAAAATTCTTTGCATGTGGATCCTTACTTCTAACTTTCTTTTAATTTAAGTGTAAAAAATTTGTCTGTGTATCTGTGTGCCCCATGCCTGGTGTCCAGAAGAGGGCGTCAGATACCCAGGAGCTAGAGTTACACTCAGTTTGAGCTTCCCAGCACCCTTGTTGTCTGGGTTCCCAGGTCCTCTTTAAGACTAGCAAGTGGTATTAACCACTGAGCCATCAATCCCCCCCCCCCCCAGCTTTAAACTTGTATATGTTTGTAGAAGTGAGGATATGTAGAGGCCAGGAAGCTAGAGAGGGGTTTGTGAGAGGAGAAAAAGGAAGCCTTCAGGGAGAGAGAAGGAGAGTGATGGAACTCATGTGATCTGAAAGTGGAATACCAAGAGCTGGAAAGATGGCACCACCGTTAAAAGAATGTACTTCACTTACAGAGGAGCCCAGGTCAGTTCCCAGCTTACAGCTGCTGCTTGTGGCTCCAGCTCCGTTGGATCAGGCACCGTCTGGCCTCAGGGCACCTGCGCTCACATGCACATCGTCCTACACAAACCAGCACACACACCCACACAAATCAACGTAAGCGGAATGCTGGGGGAAGAAGGGTTTAACTGGGGACGAGGAGCAGGGAGATAGGGGAAGGGAAGGGGTGGGGAAAGAGCATCCTAAACGAGTATGAGCAAACTTACTACTTTGTGACCTGTAAGAAAATAGGGTGTGAACAAGCCGAGCTGGCAAAGAGGAGAGCAGGAAAACCTACTTGTTCCTGCTGTGGCCGCCAGCCTGAGAAGCCCTGGCCACCTCCAACATCCATTTTGTACATGCTGCAGGCCATAGTACATCGCTCTCTTTCTCTTCAAGAATATCTGCAATAAAGAGTGTGTGTGTGTGTGTGTGTGTGTGTGTCGCAGCATGCATACATGTGGAGGTCAGAGGACAACGGGGAGCGGCTCTCTCCTTCCACGAAAAGAGCCCTGAGGATTCAGTTCAGGTCATCTGGCTGGGTAGCAAGTACCTTACCCATAGGGCCCTCTCACCAGTGGCAAATCTCTCTCTCTCTCTCTCTCTTTCTTTTAATTTTATTTACATTGGTGTTCTGCCTCCATGCGTGCCTGTGTGAGGGTGTCAGCTCCACTGGAGCTGGAGTTATAGACTGTTGTAAACTGCCATGTGGGTACTGGGATTCGAACCTGGGTTCTTTGGAAGAGCAGCCAAGTTAAGAGTGCTCTTAACTGCTGAGCCATCTCTCCAGCCCCAAATTGCTCTCTTTCAATTCAAGTCTTCAAGTACAGGGCCGGATAGCTGGGCCTTAGCCACCGATTGGGCCCCAGTTCCCAGGGAGCCTGAGAAAGAGATATTGGCCTCTTACTTGAGGAGGCAAGACTCCAAAACAGAACTCTCCAAAGGCAGAAAGGATGCTCAGAACTTGCTGGGTGAACTCCATTCCTGGATATAAACCCTAAATAAAGGCAGGGAAATGATTCATAGCAACATTAGTCATAATAGCAAAGAACAGGGAATCAGCCTAAATGGCTGCCGATAGGTGAACGGTGGAACATATGGTATTTCTATACAGTAGGAGGGCAATTTTGAGGCTCACCACATGGATGAACCTCTCAAAGAGTATTTTCAGTAAAATAAAGCAGACATGTGGAAGAGTATTACCTGATTCCACCTCATCAGGGCTAAATCAAGACCTCGGGTTTAATAGGAGCTGGAAAGTGCTTACTAACTTCCAAAATGTATGTTTCCCTGGTAACAGCTGCTGCCCCCCCCACTACATTGCGCAAAACAAACAAAAACATAGCTATTAATTGAAACCAGACTGAGGGCCTCTCAGAATAGCTCCCTAGGGACCAGGGGGATCCACTTGGCCAAGACTAATTCTCCTAGAAACCAAAAACTCCTCAAGATCTGTATGAGCAGTCTGTTCTGGGCTGATGCAGCCTGTCCGTATTTCTTACTTAAGTCACAGGATGTTAATAAGCAGGAAGAGCAACCAAGAGGAACTCAGCATCCTTTCAGTTTTCAGCATGGTTTCTAACCCTAACCCGAAGCTTATCCACTGGTCATGTATGTTAGGGGAGGAGACATGTTTGTCATGGAGGGGAGGAGACGGCCATTCTCTCCCACCTTGATGATTGCTCAGTCACCCACTCTCACAACTGCCCTTTTGCAAACACTTCCCTGGGTGGCAGAGCATTTTGTTCAGGGTCAAACCTAATAGCAGCAAATGCCTCTCCAAAGCTATGTCTTCCTATTTTTCAACATGGATTGTGCCTGCACAAATCATCCAAATAATTTACAAGAGACGACAGACACCGCACATTTCAAAGGAATCTCTCCAAGTCTGAAAACTGCGTACTCGGGTTGTGGGTGATAATGCGACAAATTAAAGGTCAAAAGTGATATTCCCTTCCCTCATTAGGTGCATTAAAAATTAATAGTCAAACACTTCCGAAATTTCTTGACTTTCATTTCCTGAAAAATACGAAAGGTGAAGTGCTTGTTCTGAAAAGTGCAGTATGACGAAGACCAAGGTCCTTTAGGTATGTCTGGAAAGACTGTGGCTGCTCTTAGCATCCTTGCAGCACTCTTTCTATGGCCCACTTCTTCCTCTGGCTACAGGGACAAGAGTGCAAGCAGAAGGAACCTACATGACTTTGGAAAGCAAAAGAGCTCCGTGCTTGCTAGTCTCTCTCTTCCCCCTGACCCTACTGGGTGGTTACACACACACAGGCGGCCTCACAGTCCTAGCCATGAGTCGCCTTGTGGCTTGGGAGACTTCATGAGTTGTTTCTGGCCTTCCTTGCCTGCTGCTTTCTTCCCTTGTCCCAGAATCCAAGCTGTCATCCTTGGGAACTATACCTAGTTCCTCTAGCTGGAACTTCCCAGCCATCATTTCACCAGCTCTTCCCATATCACCATAAGCCCTAATTTCCATATTAAATCCCTTATTCCTGTAAAGTCTGTCGTGGCTCTGACTGATCCCAGAGAACACAGCAGGCAAGCACAAACACCATTTTCATGAAAGAGCCACTTATTAATCTAAGCCAAGCCAGCAGTGGGGTCAAGACATTAACATTCAGCCATTTCCTGGTGATTGATTTCAGCTAGAGAGATGAGTTGTGAAAGCAGTTGTGCTATACTTACAAGGAGGCCAGCATGAATCTCCTCTTTCTATAATTTCTGTAACTCTTTTCCCCCCGTTTGAGCTAGTGGTCATGAACTGGAGAGATCACTCACTAGCTCCAAGAGAAATCTGTGGTCCTATACCTCTCAAGTTTCAAAACGAGGCACAGTCACATGCTCTTAGTAACTCATAGGCTAGTATATATCCACAGTTATAAGATGGTAGCCATCTCAAGTTATCTTAAAAGAGTCATTCTACATGCAGGCTCAGGCAGGTATGTTCAGGAGCCACTTCAATCCCTGGCATTTATTCCTCATGCTTGAGCAATACTGTTTCTAATTCCAAGGTTTTCCTTGAGCTGACTTACCTGAACACGAACCACATAAGAACAAAACTTCTGGCATACCTCCCCAAGTTCCTGTGTGCTACTTGCTAACAATCACTCCCAATCATTTGAGTAGCAATTATATTTTGTCAAGAGTGGAATCTGGGTATTTAACTCTTCAAGAGTCTTCAAGTAGCCATAGCTGAAGTCCCAAGGACACCAACATCAAGATTCCAAGGGGATGTGGCTCCAGTTGCAGAAGGATATTCTAGATCTTCAACAAAGGGTTCTCCAACAGAAGATACGGCAGAAACCAAGGCCCTGGACTGGGAAAATACCTTGTGGGTTCAAGAGTTGGCAAGGTGACCAAGACAGTTGGATCAGAGTAAGGTGAGATTAGAAAACAAGGGTGGGTGGGTCATAAAAGAGCCAGATGGCTTGACGTTTTGTAGAACACCATTTTGATTTCCATCCTAAGCGAAATGACCATTATTCAATGATTTTGAGAATAGCCTAAGGGAGACAATCCAGATGAGATGACAAGAGCTGTGGGTGAGAAATGATCTTCCAGAGGACCTTTCATAGAATTCTCACTTGATCATAGCTTCTGAATGGCAGGGACTTCTCTTGGGATAGAGGGTGAATGTATTCTACCTATGAAAAAAATCCAAATGCTTGGTGACTAGCACCTCAATCCTCTTCTGGTTCTTCTTGGTCACGCAGTTGATCTGCATGTCAAGTAGCAAGGCTATGGTGTTAGAGGGAGTCCTAGGCAATGGAACCTAGCTTCTAGGTTCCTCAATGTGCTCTCCCTGTCATGTTCTTTTCTGTGCACTCCCCTCTGCTAGTCCACTGGGCTGTCTTGGCAGAGTGAATGTGAGAGGCATAAAAAGTCAAATATGGAGTGGTATTGAAGTCAAAGTGAGTCATCCTTGTTCAAACCAAAAAAACCCAGCCCAACTGGGAAAAAAAAAAACCCAAAAAACAACCAACCAAACAAACAAAAAACCAAACATGCTCCTTCTGACATCACACCTTTGTCCTTCATTGTCATATCTTTAAGTTTCACTTCTGATGGTTATTTGCCCCTCAGTTCCTGTGGTAACAACTGTCCCAGAATTCCTGGGAGACAGCAAGGTGGTGTCCTAGGTGCTGATGTTCCCTTGCTCTCTGGCACAGGAAACTTAGCTGACACCATGCGTAATGATGAGTCTTGAGGTCTTCACAAGAAAACGGGAACATATTTCTGATCCATCATTTTAAAAACACTGCAGGTTGGGGCAGAGAGAAACTCATAGTGGGATAATTATCCTATTTCAGCACTTTCAGTGGTCTGAGGACAGTTCTGTAGTCTGAGAGTGGATTTTTTCATTTATAGGGTACATTTCCTCCCGTAGATATTCATGTCTGTGTGGCCAACCTCAGATTACCATCTCATGAAAGCACACACTATACCAGCTTCAAATGCATCACCTTACCTTTTCTTTCCTCTGAATTTAGAGGAAGGCTTGTTGACTCTCCTGCTGACATTGCCTCTTCATTTTGCAAAACATTCAACGCCTGTAGCTCTATTGCAGTAGTTCTCAACCTGTGACTCCTCTGGGAGGTGGATGGCCCTTTCACAGGGGTTGCATGTCAGATATTTACATTACAATTCATAACAAGCAAAATTACAGTTAAGTAGCAACAAAAAAATGATTTAATGGTTGGCGGTCACCACAACATGAGGAACTGTATTAAAGCATTAGGAAAGTTGAGAACCTCTGATCTGTTGCCTAAAGCCTAAGTTACGTTCCTATGTACCTTAAAACCTTAAAGTCAGAAAGTTGTCTCTTGTGCCAATGAGTTCAAGGCTCTTCCTCACTTTTTCTTCTTACAGGTTTAGTGTGTCTGGTTTTGTATTGAGGTCTTTGATCCACTTGGACTTCAGTTTTGTACAGGGTGATAAGTATGGATCTATTTGTATTTTTCTACATGTAGACATCCGGTTAGACCAGAACAATTGGAAGGAGATGCTTTCTTTTTTCCATTGTATGGTTTTGGCAAATTTGTCAAAAATCAGGTGTCAATAAGTGTGTGGGTTTATTTCTGGGTGTTCTGTTCGATTCCATTGATCCACCAGTCGGTTCCTATGCCAGTACCATGCAGTTTTTACTACTGTTGTTCTACAGTACAGATTGAGATCAGGGATGGAGATAGCTCCAGAAGATCTTTTATTGTAGAAGATTGTTTTAGCCACAGAGGAAGACAATGCAGCCAGTCTATCAGTCTGAGACCTGATAGACTAGGATCAGATGGAAGGGGAGGAGGACCTCTCCTATCATTGGATTGGGAGAGGGAGGAGCATGGGTGGAAAAGAGGGAGGGAAAGTGGGATTGGGAGGGGAAGAGGGAGGGAACTACAGGTGGGATACAAAGGGAATAAACTGTAATTAATAAAAAATATATAAATCTGGCTTAGTTAGTCGTGGACCTTTCCTTAGTGAAGCTTTACAGTAGACACAATGAGGTTTTGCCTGCTGTGAGAACCTTTTGTATAGGAATTTGCCTACTCCATATAATTCTGGAGGTGCTGTTAATCAAGGGATTACATCCTGCTCATAGTAATAGCTACATGACCAAAAGATGTCCAATCATGAGTTAAAGAGTGTTTAAAAATTCTAGCAGGGATTGTCTCTTCATTCTCATGAAGCCAATACTGAACAAACAGGGCTGAGAAATTGGGGAAGGGAAGTTAAATGTGTATGTACATATTTGCATGTGTGTGAATACAGGTATACACATGTCATGGTACATATGTGGAGGTCAGAAGACAACCTTGGATTTTGGTTCTTGCCTTTCATCTTCTTTCAAACTAGTCTTTTTGTTTTCCCACGTGTGTGTGAGGCTAGCTGGTCTGTCTCTGCCTCCCATCCTTCCGGGAGTGCTGGGATTACAAGTGCTTAGACTATGTGTCTAGATATCCATATTTTATGTGGGTTCTGGGGATTTAAACTCAGGTCCTCAGGCTCTCACAGGAAGTGTTTTTGTCCACTTAGTCATCTCCTTAGGCTCGGAAGCAGATTCTTTTTTTTTTTTAATTGACGATTTTATATAGAAGTATCATGTACTATGATTTTGCAATCAGACTCACCTCTCATTATTCTCTCTTATCTGTTCCCATTCTCCCATTCTCATGGACTCTTTCTTCCTTATTAGTTACCTTATGTCTGTATGTGCTGACACCCATACTTTTTGTGTGTTCATGGTCCCACAAACCATGCTGTACATAAAGAACAGCATTGCACAGTATCCTTTCTCATCCTTCAGCTCTTACAAACTTTCCACCTCCACTTACAAGGATGTCCCCAAAGTCTTGGAGTAGGTGAAAGTAGATGTCACATTTAGGGCTCGGCACTCAATAATTATTTATTCTCGGTACTCAGAGACCAGCCATGAGTCTCTGAACTATTCACCACCTACGAAAGGAAGTTTCTGTGACCCAGGCTAGGGGCAGCGTTGGTCTCTCAGTATAATCCTAAGTGTTCAGGACGTGGTTGGTTTACAATGTCCATTTAGGAAAACATCAGTAGTACATTCTCCTCCAGGCCATGCGACTTGCAGCTGTCGGCTTTTGAGAAAGCTTACAGCATATATTCCCCCTTGTGCAGTAGGTCTCAGTCTAGTTGGGAAGTGGTTGGTTGGACCTTAACCAGTCCTTGTTGACAGGTTGTTACGGTACTACAGAGTCTGTAGCTGGGAACAACCATTGTTATCTTTTCCTCTCCACCTTCTAGTGCCATGAACACTAGCAAGCAGGGAGGAAACTGTCACTTTGGTTCTAGGTTGATTTCTCTGTCTCATCTCCAACATGTACGGTGTCTTCAGAAATAGGGGGTCACACCACACAGTTTCTGGTGGACGATAGCCTGCAGTGCTTTGGGAACTCCCCAGAAATAAACTAGTAATGACAGCTGCTCATCTACTGCACCCATCCAGCCTGGAGACCTGTCTGTAACAGACAATACTCATTTTAAATGAGTTGGATCTTCATTACTTAATACTGGGGGTTCTCCTTTCCATCTTATGAAGCTGCTGGAGTACAGGACAGTAAAGGAGCCAGTAGATCTCCTCACCACCTTTCTCCTGAATCTCAGTGGGTGCATAGGTTTCTTTCTTTCTTCTTCTTACAAATGTGAATATTAGGCATTACCTCCTTTGCACTATTCTAATGCTTTTCATCCAGTTGAGTCTTTGAACAGACAGACTTACACTGCCTGTGGCTTATAAGATAAACGGAGGTGAACAATATTCCCAGGTCACATACCAACATGCACTTTCTTGAACAGAGATATTGTCTAGTTTAAGATCTTAAGGGACACCCAGTGGTACCAGATTTTTTTTTTTTAAACTAGGCTTTCTCTGTTCAAGCCACTGTTTTGGGATCTTATTAAGGAAGCCTCTATTAGTCCTGTACTTTCTTATTCATTGGACAGAGAACTGGTAAGGCTAATTCCAGTTAAATTTGGGCCTTGGACACTCTGCCTCATGAGTTCTTCTTAGGTTCTAATACCCTAAACCATTTGCCCTACAGTGCCTAAGCTTAAGATTTACAAACCCAGTGTGGGGATGATTCCTTAGATCAGGAGTCCATAGGTTAAAACTAGCAAGCTCTCTATATTTATGTAATTTTATTGAAGCACAGATGTACCCAATCATTTATGTATTATCTGTGAGTCCTTTGTAGTGGCAACAGAGCCAAACATACTATCTGGCCCTTTCCAGAAAGGTTGCTAATGTGTGTTCTAGACCAGATGATTATAATTATTTCCTCCAACAAAATGGGATTCATAAGGTACCCTGAGAGATGAAAGAATTCGTGCATGAGCAGACATTTGGGGCATTGTGCTTCAGAGCACTCCGGTTAGATATGACACAGTGCTCTTGGGATACCCTTGCTTAATAGCTCCATCTTTTGGAAGCAGGGGAAATAATACATGGCCCAAATCTTGGTCTGAAGGTTTGCATTTAAATTTCCATGTGGATTTCTATTTTGGCCAACGATTGAATCATCTGTCCTGGCTGCAGGTGGTGGGGGCATCTAGACCTTCTCTACACGGTCTCTGTTCCATCAGTCAACATGTGGCTCTAAAGTCAACCTAAGGGACGTGAAGATGCTCTTTTGGGGGGACTCATGTCAGCTCTTGGAGGCTCAAAACAAATTTCAGTCATGCAAGCACAAGGTTCAGTCTTTGAATCTGTGGCAAGACTGTGCATGTTGTAACAGCCACACGCCTTTCCCTGGAACAAGAAATGCTATAATGAATGAGTCACTCAGTTTCCAGGGCCACCACACTATTCGGTGGGCACAGTTTCTCCCCACTAGCCCAGTCACATCTGGAGAACCCCAGACACCCCCCACATTTTGAAGTTTCACTATTCCACTCCTCCTTTTCCTCACTTTATTGTGGCATACATTTATTGGGGGAAGCTGAACCAGAAATGAGCATCTTCTTTTTAGGTTGTTAGGGGGCAGAGAAGTGGGTCAAGAACCATTCACACAGCAGAAAGAATCAAACTGCAAGTTTATTTGAGAGTATAAAAATTAAAAAAAAAACAAGCCTAATTAAAAATAAAACAAAAAAGCAACCACAA
Organism: Meriones unguiculatus; assembly: GCF_030254825.1. NCBI lineage: Eukaryota > Metazoa > Chordata > Mammalia > Rodentia > Muridae > Meriones > Meriones unguiculatus. Next base: position 39,511,446 of record NC_083365.1, on the reverse strand, counting down.
TCTTCCAGTTTACATTAACTTTGAATATCACACACTATTTATTAACACCTTAGCTGTATTTCAAAAATATTGTCAATGGTAAGGTAGAGGGGGTTAGGCAGTGAGTTTCCAGCCACAGTGAATCGAGTGGAGTGTCAAAATGAAGCGCTGGCCTCACTGGAGAAGAGACAGTGGAGATCTCTTTTCTGGCTGGTATAGAATTAGGAAATATAGTATTTAAAAAAAATCCTGGCTGGAATGAATTTAGAAAATATTGCTAGCCACCTACTTTGTATCATGAGAAAAAAAGGGAGGGGGACCCCAAGTTCCAGAGCTTTGCTATCTTATTTATGATTAGTATTATTTTAAAAAATCCATTAAAAGCCAAATCTGTAGTAAAAATGTTCCTGTGTTTGTTTGGAAACAAAACAAAACAAAAACCCAACACTACTAGGCTCTCCTTATCTACGAAGACCATTTGTTTTTCCCAAAATGCCTTGAAGCAGAAAAGCTCATGAGATTAGCTCATTGCACAATTAATTAAAATTAGAATCTTTTTCTCCAGACAACTTTCAGAGCACCAAAAAAAGAAGCAGGGACCCATCAAAGGGAGGCAAGAGCCACAGTGACTCACTGGCATGAGATGTGAAGCCAGAAAAGCTCCCTCTGCCACCCAGGTTCTTTCTTCATTGGGCTACTCACACACAGAAACACACACAGACACACAGACACACAGACACACACACACACACACACACACGCACACACTCATACACAGACACCCCAAACAAAACAACTCAATTTCTACTTTAAAAATGAAAGACTCAACGAGGCTTTTTTTTTTTTTACTCGAAACAAAAACAAACAAACAAAACCCCAAGTGGCTAGCTAGCTTTCCTGCAGTCTGGTTTGGATCTGGTTAAAAACCAAGCCCATGGTGGTATAGCACCACTGAAGGCCACTTCATCCCTGCCCCCCCGCAGGCTCCATTTTCATTAGCATCGAACAGGTTACTGGAACTTTCATCAGCTGTGGAGAAACACTCTGAACGGGTGGCAGCTGCTGGAAGTGTCAGCACTGGGTTCCAGTTTTGTCCCTGGTTGGTATGGTTCACCCATTATTGCCTGGTGGGCGGGGGTGTGTGCTGGTGGCATGCACTAGGGCTGGCTGGGCATGTAGAAAGAGGAAAGGTATTCCAAATAGACACAGGCAGCGGATGGAGGACTTGCCTCTCTGCATTTTTCAAGAACGCAATAAATAATGACTCCAAGATGCAGGCGAGTCTGAGGTGACATTATGGGACTAGGCGGGGGAAAGGCAGCATTTTTTTTCTTGTATCTTTCTTTGGACCTCAGTAAGAGAGAAACAAAAACAAAAGAGATAGCTTTCCTATACACATATAAATAGTCCCTTAACTAGAAGGGAAAAAAAAAACAAACAAACACACTGTTTTCAAATGCATTTCTAACAGGCTTAAAAATAAATCCAATGGAAAATCTTGACTCCTTGTTACCTATTGCCTACTTCTCTCATAGGAGAGACTGTAGGGTATGTGGCTGGGCCTGACTCTCCCTCTAACCCTAATCCTTCCTTGTTGCACTGTTCCTGGGGCTGTGTGTGCTGTACAGGGACCTGAGCGGGCTCACAGGTGGTACTGAATGTAGTTCTCATGTGAGTTAGAAACTTGAGTCGTCAAGTCCAAATGCACATGGAAAATAGTGCAGGTGTTCTCGAAGCTTAGGCGCCTACTGATGAAGCTGCATGCATGAGCGTGTCAGACTGGGCCTGTAGTAGTGGGGTAAAGGGCTCAATCAGAATTTTGGCCAACTTGGTTTGGGTTCTCACTCTTAGCTATGCCAGGCCATCTTGGACGAGGACAATCCAGAAGCCAGGGAAGGGATTATGGGGCCAAGGCAGGACCAGGCTCTGATAACCTATACACTAGGAGCCAAGGAGTCATGGCAGGGTTTTCCTTCTTAGTCAAGGATGATGCCCTTCTAGAGAGAGCTTTCAAAATGAGGAATCTTGGGTAAATTTGTAAGGCCAGGTAGATGGTTTCTGAGTCTTTAATCAAACCAAACGAGAGTCAGAATTTTTCTTTGGCCTCTGCTGAAGTAAGAACTTCAGTGGACAGTGCAAGGCGGGATTTGATGTTCACCTGGATACTTTTCTGGAGTGGCCATCCAGTCATGGTCTTCTGTCAGAATCTTCCAAGCCAAGTCTCCAAATGTGGCAGCACAGCAGAGAGTCTGACCTGGTATCTTCTGACCCCCTGCCAAAACCCACTTACACATGGTTTCCTCCTGCTGACTGCCCAGTCACAAGCCTGCTGGGAGAGACCAACAGCAGCACAGCCATCCGAGGCTGTTGATCATAAGCCCAGAAGGAACAGTGTCCTCACAGAGAAGATGACCGTTCATCCTGCCAACTAAGAGGCCAGAGGAGTGCCAGGTCATTCCATAGAGCATCCCTGAAATCTGGAGGAGAAGGTGATGGAAAGGCAGTCAGCGCCCCAAACTGCAACTTGAGACATCCTCAAAAGGAGCTCAAAGGGCATCCCATGAGCACAGGCTGTTAGAATTCAACAAGTTGGAGAAGATCAACCCATACGGACTTTGGAAGCGCTGGATTTTATACTTCTTCAGTACCCTGACTGGGCACAGAGTCTCTGGCCTCAGCAGCGCCCTCTGGAGGGACAGGCTGCTCTGGGCTGTGGCTGCTGTCTTCCACACTCAGGAGGCTGCTGGCTGCCTGGGAGCTGGCACTGTAGGCACTAGCTGACCGTGAGCGGTAAGGGGGCAGGTCAGCTTGGTTCAGAGACTCGGTGTCGGATGAATAGGGTGGTGGAGGAAGGTCATACCAGGCAGGTCTGCAACAGAGAAGGCAGGAGAGTGGCAGAGGGGAGAGAACACGTTAATGTCAAGACGAGGCAGGTGATGAAGACCCCGCTCTACAAACAGCCCGATCTGAGCAGATACCTATGAGAAGAATAAGGTTTTACTGCCAAGAACAAAGGCAGTTCTAAGACCAGCAGAAGCAGTGGTATGAAACATGACAGGACAGCAAAGTCAGTGTGCTGTCCATTGGGCAGGACAGGAATGAAGTTGCTATACAAACACCCTCAGATTATCTAGGGTGTTCTGGTCTAAATGACTTGTGGCCAAGAGTTGGAATCATGCCTGAGTCTTTGATAAGGAAGGAATTCTGGTTTCTTACTAAATCTAACTCTCCCCGTGGCCTTGGGTGAGGTCAGTCTCTCAATACCCCACCCCCTTCTCTGTACAGAAAAGACCTGTTTTTCACCCTCTTCACCCACTGCTGCGAGTCAGGCACTTTTCTGGGTACCTCTCCTCTGTTGCCTTTACTCCTCACAATGTCCCTTGAGGTAGGCATTACTTTTATGTCCACTGTCTTGGTGAGGGATTGAAGGCCCATGATCACAGATTAGTAAGCAGCAACGCAGGAAGCAGGAATCCCGCAATTCTGCCTCCGGATTTATCAGTTTTATCCTTACTCTACGCTACTCTGTGGCCCAAACGCAGAGGTTTTGAGTGGGCTGCTCTTTAGGTGATCGAGGTCCTACGTCTCATCTGCAGAGGTCCCGAGCAGCACGGCCTCCCTCCCAGTCCTTGAAGTACTGCTTGCTTTTGGTGAGGAGGGAAAGTGAAGATGAAATCACACAGGAGCTGGCACTGGGAAGGCTCCGAGAAGCTCAGCCAGCTTGGAGGTACATCTACAAGATGCTTGATGTAACAGCTAGTGAGTCGTGTGCTCTGAGCAGGGGACCTGAAGGCAGGGCATGCAGTGTTATACTCTAAAGGGACTCCAACAGCTGGCTGCAGTGCAGGGACTTCCAAGAGGGTTCCAGTGTGTGTGAGGGGGGAAATGAACATGGCGATAAAAGCATGTGCTTCATGTGTTTGAGGCCTTGATCTCAAACTCCAACCTCTCCCTCTCCCTGAACAGGCATGATTTCGGGGGAGGGCAACTCTACCTACATAATGCTGGTCTGGGCTTTCTATATCGGGGGCTCATGAATAATGCCATTTGTGATGAGCATTCCATTGCTTAATAGGGCTTGGGGTATTCTATGCCATTCATTTTACTTTATAAATAAGGCAAGGTAAAAGACTTACTTATTCAGTCAACAAACTAACTGAACCTCCCATGAGACTCCTCTGTAGAAGCACACAAGGTGCAGAGATGGCCAGTGGCTGTAAAGTTTCGGCTTTACCTCTAGGTCCTTAGACAAGTGACTTAAGCTGAAGGACCCTAGTTACCTCCCGGATGTATTTAGGTGATGAGACGACATGGAACATTCTATAAGGAAATGTCAGTCACTGCTACTGCCCTCAGCTACAGGGCCCAAATTCTTGGTGAGACTTAGGTAGTCCGGTGTATGCACGTGTGCTTCCTTGTCAGATGTCCTCTGCAATCTCTCACCTTTGGTCCAGAAGGGCCTCTGAGTAGGAGGGTGGAGAGCCAACTTCCGAGGCGTTCTGTTCGGCCTGGCTGGCCACATATTGGACGCCATTGTTGACATTGTAGGTGACATTGCAGTGGTGGGGGTGGTCCAGGACCACCAGGCGAGAGAGCAGTACGGGATGCTGCAGCCGGTGCACAGGGAGAGTCATGAGGTTGTTCCGTTTCCGCTGGTGGTGCAGGACCAGCGCCAGCAGCGCCACCACCAGAACGAAGATGACGGAGCTGCCAATGATGGCGTATGTGATACTGGGGTAGTACACCAGCTGGTTCTCCGAGGTCACAAACACCTGCCCGCTGCCTGGTTCTGGGAAAACCGGGAGAAAAAAAAAAAGATGGAAGAGAGAATGTTACAAGTGGGCTTTCCTAAGCCTCTGAAAACCAACCTCAGAACTGATTTGCCAATTAGCACAGCACGACCATTCACAGAAAGGGAGACAGATGTCCGTCAGCTGTTAAGTGGATAGCCAGACAGTAGTATATCCACACAATGAATTCGTACCAAATCCCAAATTTAAATGCTAATAAATCCTATGAGTGTGAATTTCAGAAACACACAGAGAAATAAGTCATGCCCCGATATCCCAGACTGTCGACTGTTTAGATGATGCACGTGAGGACCAGTTCACAGAGAGAGAAAGAGCACAGCAGTGCCTGGATTAACTGCAAGTGGGCATGAGGGGCTTGTTGGGTCATTAACAATGTCCTCAGACCATCACTATGGTGATGATGACACATGTTGAGGAGTGAACTAAAAAAAAAAAAATCATTTCATTGGACTGTTAATGTGAGTGAATTTTATGTTCTATAAATGAGAGTTAGTTAAAAATTCAGTTGTGGGGAATACAATACCCAGGGGTCCAGTGAGTGTTGTTGGGGTTCCAGAAATGAGTTCTTCGTTGAAAATGAATGATAAAGCACATGCGAGGAAGGTAGGTATGCATAACTTGAGCTCCAAAGCACAGAATGTCTGTTTTGTGCCAGGCCCTGGGTTGATCTTTATAGATACAGGGACAGACTCTGGAGCCAGACAGGTTCCACCTGTTCCTCAACCTACTTTCCGAATTTGTGCCCTTCGGAAAGTGCTGCACTACAAAGCGGCTGGCCATTCTCTGAGCGTCTGAAGTATGGCTCAGACAACTGTCACACATTTAGAAGAAAAGAAACACTTTTTGCTACATTCACATGTGTGTTTGATGCACACGGTATATAATGTTGAAGATTTCAGTTCTGCTTATTTAGTGTCTCAGAAGTGCCCTCAGGAAGTCCAGGCAGGCACAGGAAACCCAAACAGCCCTTCCCAGAAATCTGGGAACCCCCTGTTGGTGCCAAAGAACCACAACAACCCGCTGCTGTGCCCTGATGGAGGAATGTTCTAGTCTCAGGCCAGAGGGTGAATTTGGTTCCAGAGCCCTGTGCCTCTTCCGTCTGTAACTCGGGACGAGGTTTCTGTGGACCCCAGAGAGGCCGACATTTGTTACGCAGCAGAAGGGGCGGAGCTCAGTTATTCATTCCCTTCTTCGACGTGGGCAGTGGGTTTGCTTTGTTTATGACTACAGTTCCAGAGTGGAGGGTGAGACCTGGCAGACAGTAGGTACTCAATAAATGCATAGAAGTCAACAACAACACAAATCTGTTTATTCACACTTTATGGCAGACAGGAGGCGCTATTATTATTTCTATTTTAACTCAGAGAGGTGGATTAGCGTGTCCATGGTTACAGAAGGGGCCCGGGAGCCACGTATCCTCCTTCTAAAGCCTGCATGCTGTCCAACACATAATGTTTGCCTCCCTGATTAAAAAAAAGAAATCATCCCAATCTTAGACAAATGAAGACCTTCCCCTTAGGGTCCCTCCTGTTTGTGCTAACTTTTCTCTCTAGCCATACCCAACCTTGGACTAAAAGCTTAGGGTATTCCCCAAGTTCCTGGCAGTCAGCATTCTAACACACACCTGGACATCTGAGCTGTACAGAAAGAAGCAAACATGAGCCCTCTGAAAGGTGGTCTTGTATATCTGTGCAGTTAAGGGAGGGAAGAGGCTTTGGACTTTTTCAAAGACAAACAACTGTCACTTAGCTCTTAGCTTAGGTAATTAAAAGCGGAGTGAGGCTTGAGGGGAGGGGGAGAGGGGGGAGATTCAGAATTCAGGACTAAAGTAACTTCTCTGGGCTATTTCTTTTCTGGGGTGGATCCTGGAGCCACCACTTCTGGGTGCCTGAGTCCAGGCAAGTGATTTAACTTTCATAAGCCTTAAGTAATAACAGGGCTGAGAAACTTAACCGCATCCATTTCCCCAGGTCAGATGGGAGTGTTGAGCATACTGACCAACAAGGGTTTGCACTCAGCGATGCTAGTGCAAATACTGCTTTAAAACGGCCAGGATGAAAAGTGCATCCTGCAGAAAATGTGTGAAGTGTACAGTTCAGTAGTGGTAAGTGAATTCAGGGAGCTGTACAAACATCACTGCTGTTCATCTCCAGGCTCTTTCAGCTCTGACTAGTTAACACCGCTTCTTAGCATGTGCATTCTTGATATCCTCAGCAGACATCTGTGACAAGAGGGGAGCCCACGTTGGGGGCTGTGTGTGTGGGGGGAGCCAGTAGATTTTCACACGGAAAGTAAACGTGTCCAGAGACACTGAAACTCTGCCGTCTGGGTGACCACTGGCGGCATTACAAACACGAGAGGGAGCTTTTTAATGAGGGGAGAGTGAGGCTTCTGTATCCCAAGGCTCTCACTGTTGTCTGTGAAAGCTGGCTCCCTCCAGACCTGCCACTTTGGCAGTCAAGAAGCAGCGATCACATTGACTCAAGGAGTTATGATGCCACATAGCTCAGAGCTGCCTGGGCTCATTTTTGCTCTGTGTGTAAAATGTCATCTTACATTAATTCATTAACTAGGCCCACTTTTCTTAAGAGCTTAATGAGCCTGCCGGCCAAATTACTAACATCAGAGTTGCCTGCGACCTGCTTTCCAAGTGTGTGTGATCCACGGATAATGAAGTTTCCATTTATCCTGGCTGTCCCTCAAGCCAGTGCCCTCCTGCTCTACTGTCAAGCATCTTAAACTCTTACCCCTTATCTGCTTTTGTGCCTACTGCAGATCTGCCATAACTGGAGACCTCTGGACTCTCTTAGCAGCCAGGGCCCCATGGTGGCTGGTGCCTAGCTCTGCTCCACAGGGTGACAATTTGAACACTTGACAATGGCAGCTTTCTAGCAGAAGGCAAGTGCCCTGTGAGAAACAGCTCTGACTAACTCATAGGTGCCTCTCAGGCTGCTGCAGGGATCACAGCTGCTGAGACCTGCGATTTAATGCTCCTTCCCATCTATAAATTTAATTCTTACAAATGAAAATCAAATTTCCTCCAGGATATTGGCATTTTGTCCATTGGCTTGGCCAAAGGCCGATTTTGGACTTATATTCTGCTGGCTGTGTCTTGGGAAAACATGTATATTCATACATGGGGTTTACTCGGGTGGGGGTAGTGGGAGAGCAAGTGGGTACAAATCTGAGTTAGTGGCGAAGATTAACAGCACACAACTCTCTGCATCTACAGGTGGGGCTCCATGCCTGCTAGTTCTGCACCCCTGCATTTCAGAAATGCTGGCTTTAATACATTCATGCTTACTGACTATGTGTAGACATTTTTGGGTCACTAGTCCCTAAACAACACAGTGCAAGAACTAGTTATAGAGCACTCACACTGTACGAGGTATAAATAATGTAGAAGTGACTTAAAATACATAGGTATGGAAGTTCTATGCAAATATTACAGCATTTTATGCAAGAGGCTCAAACAGCTGTGGATTTGGTATCCTGGAACCAATCCCTCACAGACACTGAGAGACAAACGTTTATTAAAAATATAATTATTTCTGACACAGTATCACAGTAAAAATGAGCAATATTTTTTCCATGGCTGAGGTTCAAACCCAGAGAGTTATGCAAGCTAGACAAGCACCTTACTGTCCATCGTGCTATGGCTCCAGGCCAGAAATTATGTTTAGTACCAGTATCCATGAAAGCATTGTTTGTAATAGTAAATGGAACAGACAAAATATAAATGTCTATCATCACAGCTTGATTTAATAAATTATGCTGTTTCTGTATAATGTTGCTCCTCTTTTAAAATTTACATAACATATACTGCCATGGAAGTATTTGGAAGATTATTGATTGGTAAACAAAAAACCAAAGTTCACAAGGGAACTGTTATAATTTACATATTGCTTTAAAGTGTGTTACCCCAGGTTCTCATGAGTTAGCATTTCACCCCAACTTTGCAGTATTAAGAGGGTAGAAAGTCACTCTAACTACGTGTCTAGGAGTGGGACTTTTAGGAGGTGACAGGATTTGATAGTCATCAGGGTGAAAGGCCCATGATGTAATTATGGAGGCTCTATAAGAAGAGGGAGAGGGCTGGGGAGCTCTACTAGGTCATGTAAGCTGTTTGCCTTGAACGAATGAGGACCTGAGTTCAATCCCCAGAACCCACATTAAAGAAAAGTTAGAAAGCATGATATACACTTATAATCAAAGCACTTGGGGAAGGAGAGACGGGGGACCCATGGGGCTCACTTCCCAGTTAGTCAGGCCTACTGGGCTGGCCCCAGGCCTCCTGGGAGAGGCCCTGCCTCAAAGGAAAAAAAAAAAAAAGAGGTAGATAGTACAACCACAAATGAGATTATCTTCTGGCTTTTATATGCACACCCATCCCCCACACATCCTGGCACAGAGACACAGGAATGAAAGAACTCTCAACCCTCCTCCCTTTCTCTCTCTCTCTCTCTTTCTCTCTCTGTCTCACACTGAGTGGCATCGTGCATCCCCTTAGTAAGTCTTCAATTAATATGGGTCCTTGACTCTCTATAATTTTGAGCAGAACAAACCTATTTTTTTTTCCCTTTTTAAAGCAACCAACCTTCAGATGTTTCATTCCAACAGAATAGTGTAAATTGGGCCAAATCAAAAGAATGTACTGTACAGTTCTGGAAGACACGAGGGGGTGATGTAAGGGGTTTCCATGGGAGGGGGCAGGTGCTGGTGGGCAGACATGAGAGGGGGAGAGTCTTCGCTGTTCACTTATGCCTACACTGTGCTATCTGTACACCATGTCGTATTTAAAACCACTCTCTTCTTTTGGCTTCCCACAACTGACCTGATAGATTACCCTTTCCTGTCTTTCTCTCCTCACCTATATGAGGAGCCTCAGGGCTCACACCTCACTGCTCACCTTCCTGGGACACTTTATTCCAAGGACACATTGTCTAAAGATGACTCCTAGGCCCCAAGCCTGAACTCCTGAATTCTTATTTCTGGAATATTTGGTATGGCTCAAACTGACTCCCCATCATTCCTTTGGGGGTGGGGGATCAACTCTCACTTGCCTTTTATTTCTTCAGACTGAGTACTTCAACAAATCAAGTTTATTGAGATGTAATTTATGTACAATAAAATTTCCTCTTTAAAATGTACAAGTGGATGCGTTTGGCAAATTGAACACAACTCTCCCCACAATCAAGACCTGGAGGCTCCCATGCCTCCTCCCCTGTTCTTTTGTGAGATGGCTCAGCAGGTAAAGGTGCTTGCCACCAAGCCTTACAACCAGAGTTCAATCCCCGGGACCCACATGGTACAATGATAAAGAGACATGGCTCTAAAACCTTCTTCTGACCTCCACATTCAGGCGGTGGCATACAAGTTCACACACACACACACACACACACACACACACACACACACACACACACAAATAAAATAAATAAAGTGTAATAAAACAGGACTGCTTGGCTTATTACTACTGAGTAAGGGTATTTCAGTTATTCTGGGACACAGATGTTCATCCCATTCATTGTGTCTTCCATGCTCCATGCTGTGCTTTCTTTTCTCATCTCCTTTTTGGTGCTTTTTTTTTTTTTTTTTTTTTTTTTTTTTTTGAGAGAAGTGTGCCTTTCTTTTTCTTTCTGACTTTAATGAAGCCCACTACAGCAATTCCTTCTTAATGGTGTGTGCTTTCTGCATACTATCCAAGGCATCCTCACCTAAATTTTTACCCGGAAGGAATGATGTAGCTTTAGCACCTCCATTTACATTGATGATATACTGCTAGTTAATTCCTGTTTATGGAACAAGATAAAGGTCAAGGTGCTTTTGATCAATCCATCCTGAAAGCCAGCTCCCCCCCCCACTCCCATTTGTGGGAAGCCTGTCCTTTCCTATCAAATTACCTTGGCAATTGTGTTGCAAACCAACTTTACATACAGGCCTGGGGTCACTTGATTCAGTTTGACTGAGACAGGTACTTTTCCTTGGTGCCTACAGCTTCCAAACTGTACTCAATTCTCATCATAAAGAGCCATGTTAATTGCTAAGGCTAAAGCATTAGAACAATTAGAAGCAGACAAAATGCTTCCTGCTTCCTGCAAACCTAGCAGAGCTCCGCTGGATGAAAGCGTATTTTACAGTGGGGTAGCCCAGGTTGGCACACCTTTTCTGTCAAGGGCAAGAGAGTGAATATTGTATGATTTATAGACCATCCGATGTGAGTCATAGCTACTAAACTTTGCCTTTTGAGTATAAACATTAGGAGTGGTACCTGGCAGAGTCAGCACTCACCACACCTGCCATTACTAATGACTGTTACTGCAGGCCTTTTCAGAGACTTTAGTAGGCAAATGTTCCCGGTGATGACCTCACAATTCTGAGGAAATTTCATAAGCCTCACTTCTATGTGGATATGGATAGAATGTACATAATTTTTCAAAAGACTACTTTCCCATCATTCTTGAGGCTGTCTTTCAATAAACCTGAGGGGGCATCCTTGGCTTTTGAGACATGTTGGAGAAAGGCATCAGCTGGCAGCTAGGAGGGCATAGCTGTTATGTGGCTGTCTGAGGTCTGTTCTGTTCCAGGAGCAGCAGCAGCAGCAGCAGCAGCAGCAAGGCCCGGCTCCCTGGCCCCAGCAGTTAGTGTCACCTTTATTGATAGGAACCTGCCAAGCATTGAGAGCCTACAAGTGGGCACGTGATCAATGAGTGATGTCCCCCAATGGCCCCCACACTTGACAAGCCTGAGCAGTAGCGGCTGATCCCGTTTAAATTCTCAGGGAGTCCAAGGCTGCTCTTGTGCGTTCACCACAAACCAGAGCTGCTCGCGGCTCCCTTGGTAATCAGTTCATCAGAGCCACTTCTGCCTGCAAAACCTTATTACCCGGGGAAATGCTGAGTGCGCACACTGGCAGCTCTGAGCGCAGAAAACTATCTGAATAATTCAGGAAACAGGCTGGTGACGGAAGCATTCCACCCCGGGCTCCCAGAGGGGAGTTTTATTAGCCATGGGCAAATTCACTGTTTCTTGAGATTCCTGATAGGAACGCATTGACCCGGGGCCTTGGACGTCCTGGAGGGCAGGGCTGCTTATTTTGTTCTGGTCCCAGGGCCAGCAGACCAAGATGCTTGACAGGGAACCCAAGGCCAATCAGAATCCTGCATCACGGGTCCTGCTTGTCTCACTGCTAGAAAGCCTCAGAGCCTTCATCCTCAGTCACTGTCACCTGCACCTTGCCCCCAACGCCTGCTCTCTAGTCCTCTTTCCAAATGGTTATAGGATATTCTCTTAAGAAACAGATTCAGTTGCTCAGGACCAGTCCTGAGCCGAAAACTCTCCATGACTTCCTACGTGCTCAGCACAAAGTGGGAGTGGAGCCTTTTCACCTGGCCTTCAGGTACGACAGTTCTTGTCCCCGTGGTCACTCTGACCTTCGGTGTTGCCTCTCTCTGCCTCCTGCGGTTACAGATCGGTACAGACCAGTCGTGTTCCCTGTGGTGTTTTCAGGACATCAAGTGTCTTCACAGCACCCATTTTCAGTCTCACAGCTGCTCCCCAGGCTGGGTAGGTGGGTAAATTCCCAGGCCCCATCGTCAAGACAAATAATAACTTCCTGGAGGAGGACCTCAGAGGCTCCCTAACGGTTCCCACAGCTGGGTACGGCTGACAGGACCTGCTCCTTAGAGAGTCTTTATTTAGCCTCATGGGTAAGAAGCTCCTCCCAGCTCATATGGCCTGGAGTTGAAACTGGCACCCAGGTCCGTGTGACCCACACATAGGAAAAACAAGCAGTATAAAGTACGTTTCATTGAACAAGTCTGTCAAGAGTGTTGTTTCAGGGCATGGAAAACCAGGGCTGGGGCAGTTCTGAGGTAGAGAGTTCAATTAGCCTGTGTGTGGCCCTTGGTTCAAACAATCTGTATCAGGGGGAAAAAATATCAGACAATGAAAAACTGTGCCATGGCTGAATCAGATGAGGGCTATGGAGAAGACAGGTGTCATGTATTAGAACACAGTCCCATTCTTCCAGAAGAGTCCTCTTACACATTTGGTGGGGGAGAATGACACACCTTCCTGGGACCATCTCTATACAGTCCAGGAGTGTGAAGGAGGAGCAGTTTCCTCCCCACGTGACTATGATGATGACCTGACATGACGATTTGTGGCCTGGGCCTGGCTCTGTGGCCTCCTCAGCCGTTCCAGAACCTTCTACCTCTCAAGGGCAGAAACCCAGTTTGTTACTGTGGTACTCAGGCTCCCAGTGACCCTGTCTAGTGCTTTCCAGCGTGCTGTCTGTATTAGCCACGAACACGGCACTCAGGGTCCTTCAGACATTTATGACTTGCCTGGGCCCTGCACACGCTGGGTCCCACAATGTCCTGGATTAGAAAAGTAGTTTCATAGAGAGACAGCAGGAAGCTGGTAGCAGCCTAAACTTGAAGGCTGAGGCTGCAGTTTCTAGAATATCCCAGGATGTGAGAGAGCTAACATGTCCCTGGTTGGGGAAACAAGTATCACCAAGTGCCACGTTCTGACCTTTTGTGTGCTTCTACCCTCCAACCTTCTCCTAGTTCTTCCACTGGACTAAGCTGAAGGGCAGCTGGCTGTGGCAGGCCGAGGAAGCCAGTGCCACATGGGGAGGGCACGCACAAGGACTATGAGTAGAGGGACCAGCCTAACTCCAGCACAGGGCGCCCATTCCTCTGTGATCCCCATGCTGCTTCTGCGCTGTACCTGCCACATCCTGCTGTCCCCCTAGTGTCCCCGTGTTTGTGAAACTCTCCGTGGTCTCCTCTGTGGAATTAAGTGGACCCTGTGCACGCCTTCTTTATGTGTCAGCCTTCTGCTGTTTTTATACCAGCAAGTATCAAAATGCAGGAGGCCAGAGCTCCAGATGTGTGTGTTTCTTCTGAGTGGTGTCTGTTGGTGTGTATGTGTACGCTGAGTGTGAGAGTGTGTGTGTGTGTGTGTGTGTGTGTGTGTGTGTGTGTGTGTACTGAGTGGTGTCTGCTGGATCAGAGAAGCTGAGGCTCTCACTGACCTGAAGACTACTGTGCCATCAGTCAAGGGAACAAGTATGCCTTCTACCTGCTCCTTAATTGGAAGCAGAGACACAGTGAGGCATGCTGTCAGTCACTAATCACGCCCTTGCTGATTTGGGCCCATTGTTACTGGGCTTTGTCTTTGACTTCCTGGATTGTTTCAGAGACAGCCCTTTGCCTGTGCCATCCGTCCTAGAACAGGCCAAGGCAAGCTGCTGTCCTGGGCTGGCTGCAGCAGGCTGTGAGTCAGGCCTGGTTTTCACACAGTCTGTTTATTCACTCTTTCTGCTCCCCCACCCGAAACCAGCCCAAGTCTCCAAATGTCCCAAATCACAGGCCTCCTTCTGAGTCCCCTGCATAATCTTGGTGGGCCCAATGATCAGTTCCCTTCCTCTAATCACAGTGACTGTGAGGAGAGGGGGCTGAATGCAAGGACAGGTGTATCTAAGTTAACAGGAGGCAGGGAGCCCCAGAGTTAGTCCAGGGCTGGAGTGTTTGGGGTTAGCTCCCAGTCCTATGTGCCAGGAACTAGATGGACGACTTTGAACTAGATGAGTCTGCCCTTCTAAACTCATTTGTAAAACTGGATTTCAAAGCCTGTGGCCACCAGAGTTGATGAGAATGTTACATCTATTATTATTATGTATTTTTAATTAAGATGAGTGAACTCATCAGAGCCTGAATCTAGGGTGTTTGAAGCTCGGAGGTACCACATCTCAGGCATCTCCTACAATGTCTGACCTCTGCACACACATTCTCTCGAGGCCACTAGCCTCAAGGCCATTGTAAAGTAAGGGCATCCCCCTACTCACCCTGACTGTCCTATTTAAAACAAACATCCTAAGGGCTCATGGCCTCTGTGGATCCCTATTCTAAGCACATCTCCTGTCCCAATTTAGATGCGGATTGAAAAGGCTTAATCTAAAGGGCAGACCAGCAAATGACTGAATCAAAAAGCAGCCACGAAAACCCCACTGAACCATTACCATGGCAACTCAAGTTGCTAAAATTAACTGAAAGGGGAGAAGGGTGATGGGAATACGGGGGCTGCAGAGCATCACCACAACCAGTGCCACCTAGACCCCTAGCCAAAGGGAAGTCAGTGGTGGTGGTGAAGATGGCTCCAAAGACTGCTGAAGGGATCTCTTGCCTGAGAGCTAGGAGAATGAGCTCTAAGATCATACTTGCAAGATGAGTGAGGGGCAGGCAGAGGCAAAGGAGGAGGAGAGGGACAGAGAGATGGTAGCAGAGAAGAAAGTTCAAGGGTGGAAGGCAGGCATTGGCAGATATCTCCCTGGAATTTCAGTCATTCTCATGGTAAAAAAATTTTCAGTGCTGCTCCAGCCCCCAACCCTGTAACATGTGCCTATCACTGGGGAAATGGGAGCAGGTCTCCTCCCAAACCAGGAACTCCACAGAAATTGCCAATAGGTATCCTTCCCCAACTTCTTTTGTGCATTTTTTTTCTTTTTCATGGTGTGTGTGTGTGTAGGCCTGTGTAAGCCTGTGTGAGTGTGTGCATGAGCATGTGGATTTGTGTGTGTGTAGCTGCATATATGTGCATGGAGAGGCCAGAGGAAAAGCTTGGTAGTTCCTCAACTCTACTCACCTTACACTTTTGAGGGAGGGTTTTTCATTGGCCTGGGCCTTGGTAGGCTAGGCTGGCCAAGGCTAGGCTAGGGTGAACAAGGCCCAGGGATCTGGCCCTGTCTCTGCCTCCTCAGCACTGGGACTGTAAATGTGCACAAATGCCTCTAGCTTTTAAAATATAGATTCTGGGGACCAAATTGAGGTCCTCAGGCTTGCATAGCAAGCACTTTACCAAACAAAGCCCTTTTCCTATCAATTTCTAACCTACTCACCCTAAGGACAGGGTGAGGATAGTGAAAGCTTGAGGCTCCCTAGAAGACACTGTGCCCCTGAATCTAGTCAGCTGTATAGATGCCCAGAGACAACCCAGGGATATAGCTGGCTAATGGCCTCTCAGTCAAGAACCAGGCCCAGAGCAGTTACAGAACTGGCTGGAGGGGAAGGCATTTAATTGGCTATTTAAGGTGGAAGAGGACTTTTCTTTTTTAATGGGAATTCAGATTGCTTCCAAGACTTCATGATGAGGGTAATTGGGAGCCAGGGCCTGGGTGGCCTTTTCAGAACTCTGTTCAATTATGTAATCACTTAAAAAAACATCAAGGGAGGAGTGCTGTGGGCTTGGAAAACTGGAGTCCCTTCCCATGGCTCCCACTGCAGACCACAAAACGGCCTTAAACAAAGTAAGAGCAAATGCCAGTGAGCACAGGAGGTGTGTAGGCTTGAAATGAACTGACCCACCAGTGGCAATGGTGAGAGCTCAGAGGGAGGACTCCACTCTTCTGAGCATGGTGGAGCTTCGGCAATCGTGGGATTCCTCTTCGGACATCTCAGCTGCTCCTGTAAGCAACTTAAAATGAATATCCGTGCCTCCCAGAATTTGCTGAGTAAGGACTGTGTGGAATTACTATTTCTATTGCTTACTGTATCTATTTACCTGGAGTGTTTGGTGGAAGCTGTAAAATTAAATGCTTAGCAGACATTCTTTAAACTCAATGGTCAGTTGGTTTCTAGTCCAGTAATAAGGCTTGCTGAGTTACAATGCAATGGTTTATTGAGCCTTCTGTGACAGCAGCCAGGGCAGAATATGCTAACTCCAGCAGGATTCGGGAGCAGGGTACTTTGATCAGCCTGGGAGTATGGCATAATCACCCACAAATAATACTGCAGGAAAAGGCTCACCCTTTAAACTGGGGAGAAAAAAAATCTAAGTCAATGCACATGAAATCTCATTAGGGGGTGGCCAAGGTTACAAATACCCTCTGGTCCCAACACGGAGCCTCCAAGGGCACCGCCAGCCACTGCAGATGGAGGCTCTGTACGGTGGGACACTGGGTGGGGGCTTTCATTTATGTTCAACTCAGGGGCCCATCTTCCTCATTCTGCGTCCGAGTGACCACTACTGGCTGCTGGCACCGAGTAAACCCCTTTGCTAGTCCCTCAAACTTCCTGTCTTGTCCTTCTCTACACTGTTTCCACATTCTTTACACTCTATCTGGGATGTTCTTTTTCAGAAGAAGTTAAGCTCACAGCACACTTCCTGTTCTACTGCCTGGGAGAACCAACCGAAATGCCAAGCAATGGTTATGAAAGGTCTCTAAAACCTTACCCTTTAGTCTTCTGCAGCCTGAATTTTGGCACATACGCCTCCCAGCACCCATGCTCTAGCCAGGGATGAAAAGTCTGGCCTAATACTTGTTTGTTTGTCTGAAATAAGTGAAGTTTTATTGATGCACCATCATACCCATTCATTTGTGAATATTGCCTCGGGCACCTTTTGTGCTTCACTGTTGAAGTAGTACAGTCATGATGATGAGTTTTGGACTCACAAAACCCAGAATGATTGTCCCACATATGAGCTAATTCTGAAAAGTAAGTCTAGCAGGCAGAACATGGCAATAATGACCAGGAGAAAGAACTACCCGTGTAAAGAAACAAAGACATCAAGAAATCAGGGAGAGACCAAATGCATCTCTTTTCCACTGGCTTTTGCTCCCCCTATTCTGGTTTGAGACACAGTCCATCTGCATAGTCCAGGCTGGCCTTACACTCCTAATCCCCTTGCCTTTGTGCCTCTGGCACATTGGTATTACAGATATGCACCAGGATGCCTGGCTGGCTCTTGCTTCTTTTGTTGTCTCAGAAACAAGCTACTAAAATGTTCCTACAGGAAATAGCAAACTTGGTCTCAATACCAGCTCTGAAGCTTGAATGATTAATCTGTCTGTCTGCTCTCTGCCGCCATGATCTCCCTGGGAGGCTGAGCAGTATTGCCTGCCTGAGCGATCCTGTCTTCTCATTGGATGTTTCATATTTATGCTCCTTGAAAAGACGGCTGGTGGAGCGGTGGGGCATTTTAATGTTCTCTAAGACAAGGCGCTTCAGACTTCATTCCAACACTAGGAGCCTCCTGGGCAGGAGGTCACAGGACCTGATTGTTCCATAATAGATGAATAACTACAGGGTCTGGGGCTATGAGGGATTCAATATTATCTGCTTGATTCTTTACGGAGGAAATGAGACCGAAGTTTCCCTGGGGCCGCTTCAGAATCCATGTATCCCTGTTGAAAGCCCTCCAGACAACCAAGACAGGCTGGAGTTCAGGCACACATTTTAAACATTAACAGGCTGCATAAAACAAGCAAGTGAAAAAAAAATCAAAGCCTGTCTGTTACTGACTGAGGGTCCAAGCTGGCCTTTGCAGGAAGAGGGCACGATCCACAAGGATCAAGGTGATAGGAAAATTAACTGTGTGGAGGAACAACACAGGAGCCATTTCTTCAATCAGGGAGTCAAGTCACTGTTATGGGGGAGGAGTCATTACAGGATGGACAAGGAACACTGAGGACCTCAGAACTATGCTGGCTAGCTATTTTATTTATGATTTTGTTTTCTGTATAGGTTGTGTGTGCACTTTTCAAAGCTGAAAAGGCAAGAAAGGTAAGCTTTTGCCCTGATCTGTCTTTCAGCCACCATCTCCCCCTGCAGACAACCATTAGCTCTGACACTTGTTTTGCTCATTTTTTTCTTTTATTATAGCCTACCATAAAGGGTCCACACATTAGCAGATATCTGTAATTTTAAACACACCATCCCTTAATAAAGGTACAACAATACTGATTTTGGATACCCTGTCTTGTCTCTGTAATGCAGGCTGGCCTGGAACTCATTTCCCCTCAGTAGTTACTAATTATCTCGAGGGAAAGCCTTTAATATGCAAATATCCTGATTTTGATTCAGCTTCCCCCCACTAATTTTAGCATTCATCAAGGATCTTACCTGTCGTTATTACTGTGCTATTCCCATGGTGATACTGTTTTCAATTTCCTTCATTCATTTGCGTCTGTTTTTCATTCACTGGAAAATTTCTGTCAGGAGTATGTATCCCCCTTCTCTTATTTATTTCCTGACTTCCACACTTGTTCCTGCATTAGATGGACTCATGCATTTTATCCTAGTCTCTGAGCAACAATCCAGTACCCTGGAGGCACCAGCTGAGCCGCATCCCAACACTGTGCTCGGACTTTCCCCCCAGCAAATTCAGGTGTGACTGGTCATCAACGTGCCAATATTTAAAGGTGGGACCTTTAGGAGGAGCTTAGGCCATAAGGGCTCTTCTGTGAGTGTGGATAAGGCCCTTGAAAAAGCTGTTTTATGTACTGTGATGAGCACACCCTGCCGACACTTGAGGACACAGCATTCTTCAGCTCTAAAGAAAAAAGTAATTCACTGTCATCTTGGAAGCAGGGATCAGTCCTCATTAGACATATAACCTATGGCCCCTTGATCTTGGACTCCAGCCTGCAGAGGATACGTTTCTGTTCTTTATCATTATCAATTCATGGGCATTTTGTTACAGCAGCATGAGACTGGCGAAGATACTATTTATTCTACTGCAGAGTTGTTTATTCTACTGGAACAGAGTTGTTCCAGCTCTGTTCATGGGGGGAGGGTGCATTTAGATTGGCTCATGTAATCTTTTGCTATCAAACCCTCCAACTCCATGTCTTAGTGTTTTTGTTCCCTTTGGGAATGTCCTGCTTTCAGAAGATGCTTCATATTCAATTGGATTTCCTAGCTCCAGGCCTAGAATTAGTACAGTAAGTCCGTAGTGTGTCTTTCGTGCGGATATGCTGCCATTTATTTCAACAGCATCTCCAGTCAACAGCCAGCTAGGGAGGGGCTGACACCTTCATTCAAGCAACTCACAAGGACCTGCTTTCTGCTGATGGCTATGCGGGTGGCTTGGTGGTCAACTCTCTCCCCAAATGGACCTTTAAATGAGACTGGAGTTCCACTTGTGGAACCCCAAACTCTAAGACCCTAAGCCAGAAGCAAAATGGAATCATGTTTGAGAAGAGCTGGGAGTGAGGCTGGTCTTACCATTATAGGACTCTCAGGTATGTCTTTATCTAAGTGCCCAAAGAGAGATTTGGTGTTCTTTTAGCCTGGTATATCCTCCCCAGTTCGGCCTCCTTGCCCACATGCTGGTCAACCTGTAGGACTCAAATGGTCAGTGAGCCATGTTTTCTCTGATCTTTCTCACTGACATTTCCCCAAGCTCTCTATTAGAAATGAGCATCTCGTGCTCCAGCCTCCACTCTGAAGCCGTGATGCACGTCAAGGCACAGCGTTCTCTCCTTGTGTAGTTACTGAAGCTGCCAGCTTTCTGTCAAGAAGACTTTGAACTTCTCAAGGGCTGGAATCTCATCTCAGTCGTGGATATCACCTGTCTTTCTCTCTCACTTCTAAGCACCAAGCTCAGACTCAGACACACACACACACACACACACACACACACACACACACCACACACTGGGAACACTATAATATCTGCAAAGCCAATCCATAATAATAAGACTTAAATTATGGGTTTATGATCTACCAGCAGCCCTGACTTTCACCACACACAGCATCAGCTATTATAGGCACTATTAGCAGCACTCAAGATTTCATGAATGAATGTTTCCCTCTCTAATAAGGATTTAATTTTCTGGACTCCCGATGAGCTTTCCCTCCCATTTAAGAATCTCCGAGTCAGAGCAAATGAGGAATTACTCTTGACCAATCGTCAAGGGTGTCTAGCTTAATTCTGTTGTTTTCATACACCAAGTATCCCTTCTGGTGATATTTTCGCCCAGAACAAAAAAGGAGACACTGCTGTTTACACCAACATAACATGTACACTGAAGGGCCAGGGCATGGTACTTACAAGGAGGGGCATATATGGGCTCATGCCAAGTGTTCTGTACTTGTATATCTGGAGTTTGCAAGGCTCGGTTCATTCCAGCAAGGCCCCTCCTGCAAGAATCTCTCTGGCCATCCAACTGTACTAATTGAACACACACATGCAGGAGATAAAGGCAGACTTTGCTAATTGCATTTTTCATGGGCTTCAGAGGAGGAAAACACATCATCAGTCATGATTACAGACTTCCCTTGTGATCTCAACAGGACAAAACTAAACCCCAGCTGTTCTGAAGCATCGTGTTTGAAGGCAGATAAACAAGCTGCTCACTCTTGTTAAGCTGCAAAGATTCCTGCAGAGGAAGAGGAGACACATCAAACCTTCCCGATTCCTTTGCTTCAGAAGAACTTTCCATTCAGAGTCTTTTTTTTTTTTAAAGAAAATATTTATTATTATATTTGTTAAAGCTTTATGTGCATTGGTGTTTTGCCTGCCTGCATGTCTCTGTGAGAGTGCTGGATCTTTCGGAACTGGAGTTACAGACAATTGTGAGCTACTATGTGGGTTCTGGGAATTGAGCCTGGGTCCTCTGGAAGAGCAGCCAGTGCTGTTCACCACTGAGCCATCTCCCCAGCCCCCATTCTGAGCCTTAATGCAAAGATTTAGCTGTTTGTGTCATTACTACCAATGTTGCTTCTTGTGCATAAAAGAAGCCTTGTAAGATGCAACGGGGCAGCTCATTTGGTAAAGTGAGTTTGATTTCCAGCACCCAGTAAGAAGCTGGGCACGTGGGGGCGCCTGGCTGTAATCCCACAACTCAGGAAGGCAGAGGCAGGTCGATCTTTGTGAGTTCGAGGCCAGCCTGGTTTATAAAGTGAGTCTAGGAGAGCCAGGACTACACAGAGAAACCCTGTCTGGAAAAACCAAAGAGAACTCCCCTCAAACAAAAAACAAACAAACAAATAAACAAACAAACAAAACAAAACAAACTGAACACAACAACAACAAAACAGCTGGGTGCAGTGATACAAGCCTCAGAGCTTGGGAAGCAGAGACAGAGATCCCAGTGGCTCACTGGCTAGCCAGCCTTGCCTAACTGGGGAGATCCAGGTCCCAGACTCTCAAAAATCAAGGGGAAGGTTGGCAAGATGGCCCAGTACTGAGAGGGTCTTTTGCCATGTCTGAGGACTGGGTTAGATCCCTGGGACCCACATGGTGAAGGGAGGAAAGTAAATACTCCAAACTGTACTCTGACCCTGACTCCTACACCATGGTACCCGTGTGCCCACACATATACACAAACTAAGATTAAAAAATAATGTAAAAACCCGGAGAATTTATTAAAAAACAAAAAATCAAGGTGGACAGCACTGAGACTGACCTGTGGTTTCTCTCCACTCACAGGTGCATGTGTGCTCAGCCACATACATCTGTACACACAAGTACCCTCACCGCAGCCCGCCGTGTTTTAGGAATAAGCCTTTCAACAAGTTTAACACTGAACTGCAAGGTTAACCTTGTGGAGCCCATTACTTCCCATTCCTCAATAACCACGTTTCATCAAGAAAAGAGGGGAATGAGTGGAGCTGATTCAACAGAATGCTGGCGTTTCATCCTAGGAAAAGACTGGCCACAGTTGGCCTTAGAGGTTCCTGCTGGTGCTCACGGACTATGGAGAGGCACTGCTGAAGGCAAGAATCCCCTATGCCCAGAATAGTTATAGAAAAGATCAAGGCTTTGCTGCCTTAACTTACCCTAAATCCATGGGTTTTGTTAGAATCAAAAACAAAGCAAATGCCAAACGAACGGAATATTGATCTTCAGTCCCAGTGGAGCTTGGAAAACATATTATTTTAGATTTAGAAAATCCTGGTCACTTATGAGTGAAGAGGGGACAGAGCTGGGGAGCTCAGAGGGAGGACACTGCTCAAAGCATGAAAGCTGAGGTGCACAAGAACAGGCATCAACCTGCAGCCTTTAACCCTTGTGGGCAGGGAGGCTTCTGTAGATTGCTGATAGGATAAGCCAAGAGTAGAAATGCCCAAAATACTGAAATAACCTCCTGGGAATCTTTCCTAAAGGTCAGAACCAGAGGGGATAAAAAACACAAAAACCAAACACCCTTCAACGACAACAAAAACCTCCAACATGGCAAGGTTAGGAGAAAAAAACGTTCAGGGGGGAGGTGAGCAGAGTGCACATAGCCACTGGCTGGCTTATATCTGCAGAGAGAAAACTGCTTGCTTCTCTGCACCCCAGAACCCCTGTTTTGCTGCCTCCAACAGAGCATTACAGAGATGGTGCAGACATAACCCACTTGTGACAGCAGGCTTATGACGGGGAGACTCGCAGGGCATTCTGTACAGACCCTCTGATTTCCCTCTGACACGCTTGCTCACTGAAAACCACTTGTCTCACTTCAGTAAGTTTGCTCATCAATACATTCGGCTCCCAAATTGCTTTAATTACAGAACAAGGAAATTGCTTCACTTGGCGAAAGGTTCTTCCCTGTTCTGCTAATGACAGTCTGGTAGTGTGCCTATGATGAGATTTTTTTTTTCTTTTTCATTTTTTTTTTAAAGGACTGAAAACCATCGGGCTTAATGAGAACTGGAGAAGAGCTGTGCAGCCAGCACCCGCTGAAGCCGAGGCTGGACACGTTGGTGACCTGTGAGTGCCTTCAGAACTCACACACTGTTCTAAGAGGTGGCCAATGACCTCAAAGGGGACCCAGGTTGAGCAACCTCCTTGGGGCAAGATCCTCAGAAATGGGAAGCTCAAGAAACATTCCACGCTGTTCTGATTCTTTCCTATGAGAATTCCACAAAGTTCTTTGTCCAAAAGAATCCAAACATCACCTCCTAGCCTTCCAGAGGGCATTTCTTGAGATTTCTGACTTCAGTTTTGGTTCCTAGAGCATACAGCAAAGCTGAAGACAACCTCTGTTGGGACTTCTTCCTACCTGGGGCACGAAGCCTGTATCCCTGATGAGGGGCTGAAGATGACGCACTGACACCTGGCCCTGAGTGTATGTAGATCCTGGCTCCTTCATTCATTAGCTTTACCACCCTGGCAGGTTACTTAAAATCCAGAGTCTCCGTTTCCAGTAAAATGAAGAATAACAGCGCTCAGGCGTTAAGAACAGGACAGTGGCTGGCAAACAGTGTAAGGTTTTAATAGATACCCATGGTTTAATAGATACTACTGCCAGCACACCCTCGCCACCTCCGCTGTTATTCTTCGTAACTCCTTCTCAGGGCCTGGCTTTGCTGGCTGGGCACTCCTGACATGCCTGTCTGTGCTAGAAGCACAACTCTGGGAAAGAAGGGAGTTGTAAATGCCATCTGTCATCTCCAGTGGGGATTGAAATGGGTTCCTTCTTTCTCTCTGCTCGGATAAACAGGGCAGTGAATGAGTAGTCTTAGCGCTAAAATGACCAGGGTCCAAATCTCCACCTGCCACTTAGTGGGTGAGTAACTGAGCAAGGCTCACAAAAAGGATGGTACAATAACACCTCCATGGTGAACACATGCTCCACCATAGGAAGTGCCGTGATTATATACTGTGGCTGCACTCCAATCTCCATACACAGTATCACACGTAAGAATGCCCTAAAGGAATGTCTACCAAAAGAGAGGTCTTTAATGGCAGGATGAACTGAAACCAAGTGATAACCACAGAGAGTCTGAGCTGATTTTCTTGCCATAAAAATCTTCTACATTAGTGTTCAGGCCATACCCAGGACAGCCATGCATGGTACCCCATTGGCTCAAAGAAACTAGAAACCCACAACATTAATAAACGAATCATGGCAATGTGGCTTTGTATTTTGGGGGGTTATTTGTCTGGGCAGACTTCGCTAACGGTGTGAAGAGATTACAACACAGCACTGCCAGCTAAAACTTTAATTACCCACAATTGCTTGCTGTGAGTTCCTTTCCCAAATGGTCTCATGCGTATTCATCATTGTAATTACAGTAGTGAAAAAGCCCACAACTAATTATTCCATGTTCCCCATCTTTCACATGCCTAGAATTTTTGCATAATTACTGTTGAAATTAATTGCAAGTTAGTCGATTTTATACTTTGTCCTTTCAAAACCTAATTGAAAATTAATTTAAAAGACACAAAAAAATAAGGGAGAGGAATCACCAACCACCTACCTTCAGCTCTTGTCAGATCTGGCCTCTTATACATAAGGATGTGATGTAATGAGTCTAGGCTGAAAGCAGGGTTTCTCACGTCAAGCTATAACAGAAAACCTGTCATCTCAGCAACTGTCTCTGTTTCCCATTTTCAAGGCCTAACTGCACCCAGGCATTTAAGAAACATCACATATACATACTGTAGTAAAATGATTAAAAAAGTTTTTTCTCCCAGTTGTTATGGAACTCTGTTCTCGCAATTTCTTGACTTGAGTTACTTTCATTCATCTGTAAGGAAACAGTAAGGATACATTTATTGAGACTATCTTTTTTTAAATTTTAAATTAATAAAAATGTTTTTTAAATTACGTTTTTTTTTTTTTTATGAGAACAGGTGTGTCTGTGTGTATGTATGTGAATGAATGTATACTTGCATATGGATGCCTCAGGAAGCCAGAAGAGGGCACTGGATCCCTGGTGCTGGAATTATAGGTTGTTGTGAGCTGTCACATGGGTGCTGGGAATTAAACCCGGGTCCTCTTGCAAGAGCAACAAGTGCTCTGAACTGCTGAGCCACCTCTCCAGCTCCCAAGTCTCATCTTCTAAGAACACTAATCCTGCCATGAGGGTCCTACTCTCAAGACTTCATCTAACCCCAATAATGACAGAGGGCCCACCTCAACCTGGGGGGTTGTACCAGGTGACTTTCTGGAGGAGACACAAACATGCAGTCCATAGTAAGTCCAAACAGGCCTCCTCTTCAAAATACGATGCAGTGACCAACGCCAATGTTCTCAGTACTTTGAATGTTTCAGGTGTCTATCTTCCTGGGCCCTTTGGCATGACATACATGCATCAGTGTCCAATTTAAGTTCCCTGCCTAACATATTGTCTGCCATGTGACACTCAAACAACGGATCCAGCACAGTTTCTTCACTGAGAGAAGGACACCAGCAGGAACCCTTTGGAGTGAGCATCACTGCCCCACTTTGACAGAGAAACACGGCAAGTTGGGAGAGAGCAAGAAAATCTTTCGAATCCAGTTAGTGGCCGAGTTGGCATTCAGTGCAAATATTCTCTTGCCCTGACACCGTGACCCCTCTTCAGCATCCTGCCACCACCATCCTGCCAGCTCAGACGCTAACTCCTGCTAGCCACAGTCTCATGGTGGCGTGCTCTCCTCAATGCTCAGTCCCACGCTGCTTGTTATGACATAGTGTCTGAGTCATCCCCAGATTCAGAAGCTGAGGTTCTGATGCTGGTGAAGCAGGGCGATTGGGTGGTGGTGTAGTTGATACGGAGTTGGGAGGGGAGACCCTCAAAGTGGGACTGGCATTCTTAGATGTGACACTGAAGAGCTCTTTCTGCCCAGTGAGGTCACAGTGAGCAGGCAGCTGTCTACAAACCAACCAAATCTTCCCCAGGGACCAAACTGGCAGACTCCTGGACCTTAGACTTTAGCTTCCAGATCTGTGAAGAATGAACTGAAGCTCAAGCCACTCAGCCTGTGCTATTTGGGAAAGCCTTGGGAACAGAGCAAAGGGGTCTTTAGCTGAATGACCTTTGATTATTACCTGACACATCCTGGACTAACTCAGGGTCAATCTATGAGAATAAAAAGCAATACCAAGCGGAAACCAAGTCAAAGTGGAGGAGACACCCCACAACACGCAGGCAACTGGGGAGCTACGGTGCAAAGGCTAAGACTCGGTATTCATTAGGCTTCTGCTGGAATGAGCCAGAGTGTGGCCATAGAGCAGGAACCAAAGCATCTGCCAGCCATAACGGTATGCTAATGGGGCCCTCACCGAGAGCACAGAGAAGCCGTCAATCAGACCACAGAGCTAAAGAATGAACCTGCCAGTTACTGAGTCACTGAGGAGAGCAAGCTGCAAAGCACAATCATTGATTTTTTTTCTTTCTTGTTTTCAGTCCATAAAAATATCTCCTTTAAAGGTGACTTTAGTGATCTGAGCCTTCAGCAAAACGAGGACACACAAGTCATCTTCCAAGAAGCTCTTGAAATGTGGAGGTCTTTATGATCCTTGGAGCACAGCCTTTAACAGGCCTCCTTCAGTGTTCAGGTAATGGAGACATGAGAGGTATTTTAAGAAGGTGGGTGATGTGCCTGTGTATTCACGTTTCCTCATATGTGCAAATATAGGCTTGCATTCCAGTCATAAATGTGCACCACAAATCCAAATTAGGGGTTCAGACCCAGCCACAGAGCTTCTGGGGACCATTGCCCACGATGATGATATGCTGCCGGGAGCCTGGATGCTGGGGAGCAGCCCTGCAGACAGACCACAGGCCGTTACGAGCCACGTGGCAAAGTGTCAGGTGGGGGTCCCAGAGGCCTGCCTCTGGCAGAACCATCCTGACTCACGGAGGGCAGGAGTGATGGGCAGACAAGGAGACCCAGGAGTTAAAGACTCATGCTGCTGTCAGCTCCTAAGAAGTTGGTCTTGACTTCTGATAGAGAAATGTCAGCCCTGTACCACTTGGTGAAAGAGCTCACACTACTGAATATACATTCTGTGAAAGCAGGGTGCCATTTTTGATGATGATAAAAATGTGTGAGTGTGTGAGTGCATGCTTCTTTTGCTCACAAAAAAGATGTTGGAAGGCTACTAAAATGATAACGGCGGTGGTCACGGAACGGGTAAACTAGAGGCACTTTCTGTAATTATTATGTTAGAATGAATCCTTCCCTCCATCTCCAGTCTATCACCTGCTCCACAGGAAGCTTTCCTTGACATCCTGATGAGGAAAATTTTTCTTCTGTTTCCAGAGAGCTGACTCTCCTTCCTCATAGCACACTATCCTCTCACTACAATCATCCATCTAGTGCCTACCTTTTACAGGACAGGGACCACGGTGGGTATGTTTTGTTCTGTCGTAATAATGACAACGACAGCAACAGTCTCTGCTATAGCAGCAGGAATAAGGACAGCAGTGAGGTGGCTAATGTACTTGAAAGTCCCCGACACTAAGGACCCCAGATGCAGTAAGAAGGCTGTGACCTCCTATGTCTCTGACATAGAAATTCTCACACAGAAAGCCTGCATCTTTAGAACAGCTCACACAGATTCTAGGCACAGAAAGTCAAGACTGGTACCCAGGTAGAAGGGCTCCTGAGTTCACACTTACTGGTAGGGGTGATGTACTGTCTCTTTATGGAGCATGCAACTCAGCTCTCAGGGATGCCTGAGAAATACTTGTTGAGTAAAAGGTTGTTCTTGTGTTCTTTTTTTATAATCCTGAAAAGATTATCTTCATTTTTAGATTGTGGGAAATGAACCAACTAACCAAACAAACAAACAAAAAAAAAATCACTCCCTGAGGAACAAAGTAAAATTTTCAGGAAAAATGTTCTAATACAGACAGGAGTGATTCCCCTAAAGAAGGGGGGAGGGGCATTCATTCAAGTCCCCATGTTTGATTTTCCCGAGTGCAGAAGGCTGCAAAGACCGGCAGGGTTCAAGGCCATTCTCTTTGGGGCTCAAATTTCGACAGCTGGATATAGGCAGGGTTTCTGGTTGCACATAAGTAGCTAATCAAAGAGAAAGACAATTCTTCCCGTGAAAGCCCTTCTGATCTTACATCAAGAGAGCCAGGCCCCAGAGACCAGAGGGGTAATGATTTTGAAGGTTACGACGCCAGGTGCTTTGTATGCTGTAGGAGGGATTTGGGTAGAAGCATGTAGGAATGGGACATCATCAATTCTTCATAAATAAATAAATAAAAACAAAAACAAACAGGGAAGAAGTGGCTCTGCTTGCATGGATTTAACAGAATGTGACTGTCTGTGGAGCTAAAGGGCCCCACATGCACTGTTATCGGGAAATATTTAACAGTTTAGGACTGTACGCACTGGCAGACAGGCCTGATTTAAGTTTTTCACATGATATGAATCATCCTGGGTCAAACCCAACATGCTGGCGCCGGGCCAGGGTGACGCAGGAGATGGAACTGGCCTAATTCAGGCCTCTCCATTCATTTCCAAGCAAGAAAGCATGCAGCCTCTTCTCATAGCTTATTGTTTTGGGATTAGCGGATGTAATGCCAGTGGCAGGACGAATACCGATGAGACGGGGCCTCACTTCATTATGCGTTTGATGTGGTTAAATTGCCACCCCATTTCAAAGCCTGCAGAAGCCACTGCACAGCGTCAGCTTGGCCTACAAATGAAACACAAAAGAGTGCTTCACTGGTTGTTGATGAACTGATGCCTTTCCCACCCCTTCTCAGCATTTTAGAACCAGGATGGAAAGCTGTACCTCTCTCCCAGTTCTTTTGTGTCTTAGGGTAAGAAAAGAATACGCTTCCCACCACTTCCACCATTCTTGGCTCACGCCAATGATATTAACTACCTCAGTGAAGCCGGATGCATCTGTCCCTGCCAGAGCCTGCAAGCAGATCCAGCTACCAGGAAGCTGTGAAACAACCCAGGATCTGTCAGGATTTAATTAGGCCGGCTTTTTAGATGGGGTATGCTCCCTGCCACACCTTGAGATGGACACTTCTGCAGATGGGCTGCAGAAGTTGGGATGGGCTGACCATGGCATCCTATATCCTGGACTCTGGTATCATTTGACTGGCGGGCAGTAGGGAGTGGTTTGCTTTCCTTTATGGGACCGATCCTGACTCAGGTCAGACGTAGACTCACAAAAGTGACTTTTATGCACAGATGGAGTATTAACAGAATTGTGTTCTTGGCTCTGTGTCCAATTCTTCATCTCACTGTCTCAGTGACTGAGGTGGGGAAGTAGAGAGGGGCTTGGGATATATTTTTCCTGGCGAACAGTAGCCCAAAGCTTGGGGAGATGGTTAGTTGCTAACATGCTTGCCAGGGAGGTATGAGGACCCGAGTTCAATCTCCAGGAAACATGAAAGGGCCAGGTGTGGTGGTGTGTGCTTGTAGTCCTGGGGCTCAGGAGGCAGAGACAGGCAGACTCCTGGGGCTCACTGGCGAGATAGCTTAGGCTGCTTGCTGAGCTCCAGACCAGTGAGAGACGGTGCATTTAAAAAATAACATGGGCGGCCATGAGGAATATCATCCAAGTTGGACCTTTTGTATCTTTATGCATGTGAATAAGTATGCCACATGTGTCATCGTTTCCCCCCACCCCACCCCACCCCAATGACCCATGATTTGACCCTGCACACACACAGGCGCTGATCTAGTGCATCACACCTGCAAGCTGTTTTGTTGTACTTCAGGCTGGCTTTCAGACTCATTAGTCATTTTCTCTCTGCTTGACAATGTTCCCTTTCTATTCAGTTATTCTTCCTAGCCTCTGAGCCTTCCTAATGAAAAGCTCCTTGAATGTTCGAAAGGGATTAGATGCTGCTGTGACTTCAGGGGGACAGCAATAGAGGATCAGTGGGAACAACACAAATGGCCAATAACAAGGGATTAGTCAGACCCTGCACAGTGACAAACAGAGGCCAGGTGTGACTGGAATTGGCAGTCTTCATGGGGTGCCTCGAGTCCACAGAAGTAGGGCTTCCTGGATAATGCATGACACAAATAGCCTATTTTAATAGGACTCCTGTAGGAAAATATGAAACTGTCCCTACTGGCTCATTCTAAAACCTACTGCCATTGTGAACGCGGGTAATGGCGGTGATGTTGCAATCGTAGGCGACATGGACTTTCTGCATGCCAATACCATTCTTAATGCTTTCTATGGGGTTATCTGTCTTCCTCACTGTAGTAAACCTATTACAGAAACACCATCATTCCTACTTTACAGGTAGGTAAGACTGAGGCAGAGTTGTGTGTGGAACTTGCCCAAGATTTCCTGAAAGTGATACAAACTTAGCTGTGTGTTCCACCATAAGCTCCATACTCTAGTACTTCTGTTTTCTGTCTTCTCTGTTTATCAAGTCTGAGCATGCAAGGGTCCATGTTGGCGTTGGTTTCCACTTATTCTAAGGGAACTAATGCTCACCACACACATAGCTTGATAAGCACACCATCTGCTTAGTGAACACATCTGTGGATCCCTACCTCCACGATGACACTGCTTTAAGAGAGCTGAAGATAATCAAGCCGAGACAGGCTGAAGTGTTCTCTCTTTGTTCTTCAGGCTTAAGGATGTGAGCCTTCAGACAAAGGCTCACGCAGCTCAAGGTGATGGACTGCAGTGAGAGACCCCTGGACCCCTGGATAACAGGCTGTCTGTAATCACTGACTCCAAATGTGAGGCAGAACAAGACAGCTGGCAGTGGTGACACCAGGTTGCAAAGTAGCATGTGCAGGCACAAAGCTACTGGAGGATGCGATGCTTGTGAGGGTGGCTCTGTCTCTTTGCAGATACACTACAGAAGCAGACTTTCCTGTGCCATTACAGGGTAGACTTTGGTGTGTGACCTGTTTGGGTTGTAAAATAACCGTGAGTAACCCCCTTCTTTGGGTAACTAAAGAAAAGAGGGATTGTTCTATGAATCCATAATTGACTTGCAGGGTAAGAAATAAATCTTATTTTTTTTCCCCTAAAAAGTATTGGGTCTTGGGCCTATTTAATGCGATAGCATGACCTACACTGACTGATACAGAGAGGGAGGCTGACACTCCTGACACTCAGCGGGTTTCTGTCGTGATTAGCAAGCTACACACATGAAAGCAAGAGGCAAGAAAAATAACATTTAAGCAGCTAAAAGCCAGATGAGATAGAGAAGTATGTGATTTGTTTGTTTGTTTTTGTTTTTCAAGACAGGGTTTCTCTGTGTAGCCTTGGCTGTGCCGGACTTGCTTTGTAGACCAGGCTGGCCTTGAAATCACACTGATCTGCCTTCGTCTACTCCCTGAAATGAATGCTGGGATTAAAGGCATGAGCAGCCACAGCCAGCTGTAAATTATTTTTTTAAAGGCAAGCCAGGCTCTCTATTTTTATTATGTATAGCTGTTTTGCTTGTATATGTGTCTATATACCCATACCTGCATGCCTGCTGCTCCATAGGCCAAATAAAAGAGCACCAAATCCGCTGAAGCTGCAGTTGTAGGCAGATGTGAACTGTCACACAGGTGCTAGGAATTGAACTCAGGTCCTCTGGATGAGTAGCCAGTGCTCTGTACTCCAGCCCCACATGTGTGAGTTATTTTATAATAATTTCTGGTGTTGTCTCTTGATAACAGCAATCACGTTTTACAGCGTCCCCCTCCCTACAGGTGAATTACATCGCTGAGCAAACACCATTCACAGGATCTCTCAGCTCAGAAGTTGCAGCGGTAGGATACCCAGTTCATCAGTGGCCTTTCCCACAGCACACAGGGGCTTTGCTGGCCAGAAAATCTGCAAGAGGCCTGAGCTGCCTATAGTTCCAGGAGCCATCGAGACACCAAGGGCTGATTAAGGTGCAAGTGTCATGGGAATCTTTTGAAGAAAGTGGATTTTATTGCAACTCAATTTTTAAGTGGTACTTTTAAGAGGGAATTTGGGGGAGGGGACTGTGGCAGAGGCAGCGACCACAAAGGAGGAAGAGGGAAAGAGGTTCCTGCTTGGACAGAGTAAAGGAAAGGCAAGAGGCAGCGGTACAATGCCTTAAATAACGGGCTGTAGAGTTTAGCCCTATAAACACAGAGTGCTCCCCAGCAGGGATGGGCAGTGATAAAAACCGGATTTGGGGGAAAAACTCTGGTGGCTGAGTATGAGATGAGCTTCAGCAGACAGTCGGTGGCCAGGCAGGAAGGAAGTGGACCTGAAAGGGGACACAGGCTATGGACATTTGAGGCAAGAAAGTACCAATCATTTGTAGGAACCAATTGCACCTGGGTGCAGACGTTGGGGCCAGTAACACATACATATCAGTTTTACAGGATGTTTGTCACAACCTCAGGGACGCAGCCTCGGGATGGTGAAGTCGCATGCTCTCAGCCACGCCCACCCGGCGAGCAGCAAGTTGGGCCGAAGAAAGCAGTCTGGTGTGACCGCGCAGCCAGTGCTCAGAACCACCTCCCAGAGAACGTGCCAGCATTTCCGCAGTCTTGGTAGATGGCCACATGCCTGCGACCTCATCTCAGATAGGGGCCTTGCTGCTATTCCACCACAGGGTGCCAGGCAGCTGGCTTAGGAAACACTGTCTGCATTTGCAGCCTGTAGAGGCCGGCCTTACCACCCACCCCCTGGACTGAATCCCAGCCGTCTGGGAGAGCAGGAAAAAAAGAGAATCAATTCTACTTGGCTCCTAGATAGGCACCGTGTGGCTTTGCTTTGAAGACCTGGGCCACATTCTAAGTTGGCCCACAAAGGGGCCTTGTGATGCCTGGGTGTGACCCAGACCCATTTGGATGGCACCTCTGCTGCCCCCTCAGCTCTGTGGTTGACCAAAATGTTCAGAATTAGATTTTTCAATAAATGGCTCATCCTGCAGTTACCCTGTAGAGAAAAAAGTCAGGTCACAGGCTTCTGAAATGTCACCCTTGCATCTGTGCTTCCATCACTGCAGAGGCTCCAAAGCTGAGTGCTGGGTACAGAGAGGTTCGCCATGCCCAGGCCATCTGTTGCATGGCCAAAAATACTTGAAAGAGCCTTTTCTCTAACAGCTCAGTTTTAAAGCACGTTAGTGGCTTCAGCTCCTGGCCCTGGCTCTCACCAGTGCATTTTTGGAATTCTTTTTTTTTTTTTCAAACAAGTTACGTGTGTGTGCACAATTTAAAGAGTCTAAGGGCTGTGTGAAGCTTGATGAAAGTTAACAATATTCTCTGACTCTCTCCTAGAAGTAATCAATTCCCCTGATTTTAGTGAGACCGGGACCTTGGATATCTCTAAGTACCTTGCTTATATTACTTCCTGTCGGTTTGTCCTGGTTGGGAGTTACCCACTGTCTTCCCACTGCGGACGATAAGGAGCTAGCTGTCACTCATCACCATTCCTGCCCTCATACTCACCATGCTCCTTTGTGGCTCCCCGGCTAGATGTACTTTCCCTACCCATTCCTTTTGTTACCTCCGGCAAGGAGGCGTTATGAG
The DNA here is from genome assembly GCF_030254825.1 of Meriones unguiculatus. NCBI lineage: Eukaryota > Metazoa > Chordata > Mammalia > Rodentia > Muridae > Meriones > Meriones unguiculatus. The sequence continues at coordinate 39,477,715 of NC_083365.1, read as the reverse complement.
CTGGACCACATAGTCTAGTGTAGCTTAAACACTTCGTCTGGAAATTTTTCGTTTTTTGTTTTTCTGCAGTTCCTATAGCCCTCTTGTTTGTTTAGTATGCTATATATTGCTCATGAATCCAAACACATCTTTTCCAGCTTTGTCAATCTCCTTTCTGTGTACCTTCAGCCATCATGTATCTATAAGTGAAATTCCCAGAAAGAGCTGTGCCTATATTAGACACTATAAGGCTGACTGATTAGAGTTTCAGTGATCATGGAGACTTAGAATGTCCTAGGCACACAAAATATAACGGGCCATGTTAGTCCTCCTAAAGAGCCAGGCATTGTTTGACTTGAGATCTCTGTGACTATTGGGAAATCTCTTTGGAATGTATGAACAGATGCCAACTTCCAACTAGACCTTTTACGCTGGACTCCCAGTGCGCAGTCTAACTGCCTACTTGATGTTGCGCCTATGTATTGAAAAGGTGTCTTGAAGGGCTGGACAGATGGCTCAGTGGCAGTTTGTCTAGAGCAGCGGTTCTCAACCTGTGAGTGGTGACCCCTGTGGGGTAGAAGGACCCTTTCACAGGGGTAGCCTAAGATCACGGGAAAACAGAGATATTTACATTCTTATTCAAAACAGTAGCAAAATTACAGATATAAAGTAGCAACAAAAATAATTTTATGAGCCGGGAACAATGGTGCACACCTGTAATCCCAGCACTCAGGAGGTAGAAGCAGGAGGATCTCTGTGAGTTCGAAGCCAGCCTGGTCTACAAAGTGAGTCCAGGACAGCCAAGGCTACACAGAGAAACTCTGTTTTGAAAATCAATAGTAACAACAACAACAACAACAACAATTTTATGGTTGGGGGTCATCGCATCATGAAGAACTGTATTTAAAGGGTCACAGCATTAGGAAGGTTGGTTCTAAAGGACTATGGTTTGACTCCTAGCATCCACATGGTGAATCACAGAATTTTGTGACTCTAGTAAAGAAAAAAAAAAAAATCTGATACCCTCTTCTGGCTTCCAGAGGTACTACACACATACATGAAAAATATCCACACTTGTAAAATAAAAAACGAAACGAAAAAAAAGGTGTTTTGAGTTATGATTACTCTAAAACTATAAAATTATCATGAAGCTGCTACCATGTTGGAATGTGGTATTTGGAGGAGCCTGGATTTGTGTTCCTGGGCCAAGGTTACCCACGATTAGCTCAAGAATAACCTAGCTTATTCAGTTTGGCGTGGGAGCTGTGGTGTGTGTGTGCACACGCTTACATATCTTGTCATTTGCTTTACAGAGAAACCCACTCCCAGCTATGAGCTCACTCTAGCTTGGAGCTGGGGCTTCCACAGACCTGCTGCACGCAGCCACGCTGGAATGCCCTGTATCGCCACCCCAGCTGGCCCTGTTCACTCCCACTTGGGCTGCAGCTCCAGTTACCCTCATCTCGTGTCTTTCTCTCCATTTACTCCCCTGGTTTTAGTAATTATTTGGAAGGCCTCTATTCACCATCTGAGAGATTCTTCACGGTATGGCGTCTAGGACAAAAGTCTCTGCTTGGGGGTTAGTCTCATGTCCATGTTGTTAAAATACATGATATCATTTTGGGTTTTGTACCCTTCTACAAGACCTGTTTTTGCTTAGGCTTTTGCGTTTTAATGCCCTCTCCAGACACTTTTGGATGTCTTTCTTCCCGTTGGTGCTCTCAAGTTTCATGATGATGTGCTCAGCATGGTTTATAGGCATTCACTGATGAAATCTCACGAGCACATTTCTATCTAAAAAGCACTGTTCTTTTAGTTTGCGAGAAATGGTTTTCAATTTCTTTCTAGAATTTCCAGCTATTTGGATGTAAATCTACTAACCAGGTCCTTGATTTCTCTTACGTTTCTGTCTTATTTTCTATTCCTTTGTGATCTTGTACTTTCTGGGACATAATCTCAAATTGATCTCCAGAACTTTTAATATGTTAACATCTCTCTGAGTTAAAAAGGAAGAGAACATCCTGCTTTTATTTCAAGATTCAACTTTGCAGTTATCTCTTAGAGCCTCAGTTATGGTCTGTGTCCTCCAAGATGCTCTTCTTCTCATACATATGTATATGAATGTGCTCATGGGTTTGCATGCATGCATGAGTATGTGTATGTGTGCGTATGCAGTATTTGTGTATGTCTGTGTGCACACACATGGGTGCAAGTGACTGCGGAGGCCAGACTCTGGCCTGGCATTGCACTCCCTGGAGCTGGAGGTTCAGGTGGCTGGGAAATGAACTTGGGTCCTTGCACTATGCACTTTTTTCTTTTTTTCCTATCTATCTATCTATCTATCTATCTATCTATCTATCTATCTATCTATCTATCTATCATCCCAATCCATAGTTTTCCCTCCCTCCTCTCCTCCCAGTATCTATGCTACCCCATCCACTCCTCTGTTTCTCTTTAGGAAAAGGCAGGCCTCCCATGACTATCAACTAGACCTGCCATATCAAGTTGCAGTAAGCCTGGGCACCTCCTCTCCTAAGGCTACAGGAGGCAACCTAGTAAAAGGAAAGGGTCTCGTAGGCAGGTGGCAGAGTCAGAGTCAGCCCCTGGTCCTTCTGTTAGGAGTCTCACATGACAACCAAGCTGTAGAACTGTAACACAGGTGTGGAGGGCCTAGGTCAGTCCCACGCAGGCTCCCTGGTTGTCTGCTCAGTCTTTGTGAGCCCCTATGGACCCAGTTAGTAGTCTCTGGGGGTTTTCTTGAGGTGTTCTTGAACCCTCTAGCGCCTACAATCCTTCCTCCCCTTCTTCTGCAGGATTCCTTAAGTTCCGCCTATTGTTCGGCTGTGGGTCGCTGCATCAATTTCCGCCAGTTGCTGGGTGAAGCCTCCTGATGACAACTGGGCTAGACACTAATCTCTGAGTATACTATGCACTCTGAACCACTGAACTGTCTGTCAAGGCCTTGGGCCTATCAGTTTTAAGTGTGGGGGTCTTAAACAAGTTTTTATTGACTGTGGGCTTCCCAATCAGGCGAATCAGCTGGAGATATTTGATCCACTAAACTGGTGAATTTCCCCACAGATCTTTTCCTAAACTCTGTTCTGGAGACTAACTTAAAAAGAAAAAAAGATTGGTAGTTTTATTTTGTGAACTTGCATCAAATCCTTGTTTTGACAAAGATGTCTCCTCCCTGAGCCATGCTACCTGTCCGGTGTCTGCACACCTTTTCTCTCCCTTCGGAAGAGAGCGAGCTTTGGCTTCCAGCCTGGTGCAGAGAGGAGAGCTGCAAGCATGAAGGCTTGTTCAGGGAATTTCAACAAGTCTTCCTGCTTTTTTGACCTTTGTTTCCAGTTATCCCAGGCTGAAATCCCCAGGCTATCTAGAAGAAAACTGGTGGCTTCTTGGATCCCATAAACACCAGCCTAGGATTCTGTTTCCCGAGTTTAAAGTCAGTTTCTGCCCATCTTTTTATTTTCTAGCTTCCATATTTTTGTGGCTATTTTTTCCCTCTGGCAGATTTACCCTTTAAAAAGCCATTTTATTGAATGTCTAGGAGGAAACGGGAATGTGCGTGTTCCAGCTGCTGTCTCAAGGGAATAGTCTTTGAGGCAGAGACCCCGTCATCCTGCCATTTAACTCCTTTGCTTGTCTAGGGCACCTGGCTTTGCAGCAATGACATTAAGCGGATTCTGTTCCTCTTGTGAGGTGGCTACCAGTTTCTACCAGGTATGGCATGCTTTCCATTAAGAGAAGAACATGGGGCCACGGATAGAAACAGAGGGGTTAACACTCCAGCTGACTGCTGCTCCTTGTGATACTTGGTCTCATTGTAGCCTCAGGATAATAAACTGCAGCCCTACACACTTTCAGCGTTCTTAGCAGGATCAAACAGGATAATGGCTGTAAAAGCCCTTCAGAAAGCACAAAGTAGTGCAGAAACACAAGGCTTTGCTATTGCTTAAAACCTCATTTTCATCGCCTGGAATTCAACCTAAAGTTCTTTAGGTCTGTCTTCAGGAGAGAGGCCTATCTCCAGGAATCACATAAATCATCCTGTGGCATTCAAAAGAATGTCTTTCAGTCACACAGACAAGTGACTCGGTCTTCTTACGCCACTGATGGCATTTGCTGAAGCCAGCCGGGTTCCCTGGCACTCAAAGCAAACATGCCCAGAATCTAAGACAGGGTCTTCTGCAGGGAGCCCATTCCACAATGAGTCTGTTTCGTAACTGAACTATCTGCCATCTTGAGTGAGGTCAGCAACACTGGAAAAAGCGAGTACATCTATCTAAACAGTGGAATAGTTCAGTCATCAAAAAACTATGGAATGGGAGCAGTAAAAGTAACTTCACAAAAAGATGCCCAATGCTAAAATGCAACAGAGTGGGAACCATCAGTACGATGCCATTCCTATAAGAATCACACGTGGGTGTTTATACATCTATGTTTGCATTGCACATATAAATATACATACATACATACATACAAAAGGGTTGGTTGACATCTGACCACAGTACAGTGGCCACTTCTGCAAAAGAGGTTAGGAGGGGTGGCACACTGACTTTTTCTTTTTAACTCCATCTTTTCACAGTTCTGAGTTGTCTCGAAAACACACATGTTATTTCTGTTTTTAAAAATGGAAAGATCAAACATCTATAAAAACAGTACAAAGGAAAATAAAATCTAGTGAAGTCTCTACCTATTTTTCAAAGGAAGGTAGTCAGTAGCCAGGGGGAAATGGAGCAAGAGTGAAGAGCAGGTCCCACTTCAGTTTGCTGAAGTGGGGGTCATGTCACTCAGACTCTCGTGCTGGAGATGGTAAGCAGGTGTACTCTTTTCCAGCGAGTATCCACTGATGCTGTGCCTTGGGTCATAACAACCTCCTATACTTCTACACAAGTTCCACTATAATTCATTTTTTAAAAAAGTGGTGTAATTCTCACTTTCTGTGCATATAGTTCAATGGCTTCTGAAAAATACATTGTGCCCAGGTAACCCAAACAAGGGAAATAATCTTTCACCCCCTCCAGATGGGTGCAGATGTCCATATATGTGGGGATGAGCTCACTCTATCATGCTCAGGTGTACGAGTGTGTGCTTGGCATGAGCTCCATACCCCATATCTCATTAATCCTGAGCCAAGACCTGCTTCCTGGTATCCAATCTTATACCTGTATTTCCAGGGACTTCCTGAATCTGTGTACAGCTACGCTGGGTGTCTCTTGGCTTGCTGGCTCACAAGTGTCTTGCCAATGAACATGATGATCCTAGATCATACATGCAACCAGTCTGGCAACGCTATTCAGGGCTGGAAAGCTTTTTGGAGGTGGACCAATTCTCTAAAACAAGCCCCTTTCCAAATGGGACTGTTAGCTCCCGTGACTCACTGAACAGGGAAGCATTTTGTAGACACTGCCAGCACGTTTGTACGGTCTCTCTGGGCTAGCATAATCATCCTAACAGCTCATCCGTGTGAGTGCCTGCTACACCACAAGCACATCAAATGGTCTACCTCTCTAACACCACTTGGTGCTACCGTTACCTTTACTTCACCAATGAAGAACGCAGGCACAGAGATGCACGGAACAGCATAAGGAAATGAAAGTGAGTGGGAGGTCTGGACTCTAGAGTCTTCTTGTGTCTGTGAGGTTGCACTTCTTTAGAGTGGAGCGGGTGCTAAGGTCTGTGTCCCCTTCTGACTTCTCCACTATTACTTTCTCTGCTGGGCTCTGTGGCCTCTGCCTAACCATAAAAATGTCAAGTCCATCTTTCTTATCAAGAGGTAAATATACAGCCATTTCTAGGTATTTCTAGGGCCACAGAGGGGTCTCTTAGCTCTGTCTAGACAGAAAACCAACAGAGCAGAGTGCAAAACCATACTTTATAGCCAGAGGTTTTTATCTTGTTTCTTCTCTGGGGAATTGGCTGATAAAATCTGGCATTGCAGGTGAAGAGGAACGGGTGTTTTCTGGAGTGACTTTCAGGAGCAGAATGAAGGGCATACACTAACAGGGCAGACAGAGACATCCTTCAGGACTGGTGGCAACTCCCTCTCAAGAGGCCAATGAATCCACTTGAAGGAATAATAAAACTAAGGGTGACAGTGACCAGGCACAGGCCGACTACCCACTTTTCAATGAAGCAACCAGACTTCTTTTTTTTCAACTTGCATGCATCAGTTTCTGTGATACACGCAGGCCACCCTGAGCTACTACATTCATCAAACTGTATTTAGCACGGAGTTGGATAGGAGGATTTAGAGAGGGAAGACCAGCCTGGAGGAGCTGATCAGTGGAGGGTCCTACTGGCCAAACTCCTAGCATCTCAGGCCTTCCATCTATGGATTCCCTTTGTCTCCTTCTAAAAGCACAGGCTGATCTTGTCTTTATTACACACCAAACTAATTGTTGCTTTCAGCTCTCTTAGCTGAGAGTCCCAGAGGCACTCTGGGATGTAGGAGGTTCAGGGTGTGGGTAAAGGTCAGTAAGTGGTCCCTGCTAGAGCAGGCCACGATAGAGGTTCTGTTCTGGCCTTCTAATCCCAAGGCCAGAATAGACTGAACAAGAGTATAGACCAGTTCTGGTTCTATGCAGGGGGACATATTCAAACAACTCATCCAATGGGGTAAAACAACAACAAAAGTTCTGGAAGAACAATTTAAAAGTATCTTACTATCACTGAAGAGACAGCAAAAAGGAAAAGATAAGTAGGTGTTGATCTGGGCAAGCAATGCCACTTTTCCTTCATGGGCCTAAAAGCTGAGTTTAAATAAAACTTGAACTTCCAGTTTGCCATTGACAGAGGAACACAAGATGCTCACCTAAAGCAAAGAGTTCGAAAGAAGGCTGTCTTTTGTGTTTGGACTCCACAGAGCAAACTTTTTGGGTGAAAAACAAAACAAAATACCAGACAAAACAAAATAAAAACCCCAAACTAGAAGTAAAGGTCTTTCTCCTCGGTCAGGGCACTGTAGGGTAGCTGTGTTTGCAAGAAGTATAAGGATCATGAGGAAGAATTCATCATCATGGGTGGCTGGATCGTAGAGGACACACCTTGGGACGGCCCTTTCTGGAGGTCACGGGAGCGTTACAAGCTTGGTTTGATGAGGTACTGATTTGGCAAGCCTCCTAGCCACCCAGCAGAAGCCAACTTCCATCTCTCTAGATGAAGTCATTTTTCCAAATACTCCAAAATCCTCACAAACAATTTGTTAAGCACAATGCATAGCACACTATCAAAAATACCCACAACTCTTGGAGAATCAAAGGACCATGAGGCGACCAGATGAACCAGCAGACATCAGAAACAGATACTTATTTCAGGCACTAAAATTGTCAGACCAAATCATCTGTATGTGGCTATGTTTTTAAGACATGAAAGAAAAGCTTAAATACATCCATTTACAGGGAATAAACAGGCAGCTATTTTTTTTAAAAAAGATGAAATAGACCAGAAAAAGAACCAAATAGAATGCATTGAAATGAAAAATACTATAACTAAAATGAAAAACTCAATGGAGCAGTTTAATGGTGGATTAGACATAGATAAAAAGAGAATAAACGAACTGAAAGATGTGCAGGAGAAATTACTTACAAACAGCAGAGTGAACCACAAAAATAGGAACATTTTGGACATTAGGTTAATAGACAAGAGGTGCGGTGGAGTATAGGACATTTAAATGACTTTATGGAACAGGGTTTACCGTAGATGCTTATTATAATACAGATTCTATGGTGTTAATCATACCTTTTTGATTTTTTTCCAAGACTAAGTTCAATCTTAGGAATGTGTGAAAACAGGTATGTGATAACAAGGTCACCCAGACCTTGACCAATAGTGAAACTGCGTGAACCTCAGGGCTAAACTTTTCCTTTTATCCAAACTAGATTTAGTATTTTGCCTCAGTGATTGGACATTTCCTCTTCAGAGTAGCAGGATAGGATGGGCAGCATTCTTCCCTATGTCTTGGTCAACATATTTTTATCTGATAGGATTTTAGACAGAAAAACCATTATGTATTTTTGCTGTGGCTTAAATGTGAAATGTTCCCACCCCACAGAGGCTTATGTGTCTGATCACTTGGTCTCTAGCTAGTGGTGATGGGTGGAGAGGCTGTGGAGCCATGAAAAGGCAAAACTTCACATGAAGACTTGGGGCACTGTGGGAGAGCCTTGTGGTATAGCCTGGTATAGCTTCTTGTTCACTGCCTGTTTCCTGAGTTCAAGTACACTCAGCCATCTTCCTTTCTTCCCACAATGCCTTCCCTGCATGCTTTCGTGTCTTTCCAAAACAATGACTGCATCTTTCCAAGTGTAAGCCAAAGTAACTCCTTTCTCCTTTAAGTTGGTTTAATCAGGACATTTTATCATCACAGAAAGAAAGACGTTAAGACACTTTTGAATGTTTCAAAGCAAATGTTTATTTGAAAAGCAAACATACTTTTGCTTTGAGTTTGAGGAAATTTACCATCATTGATTAACCTTTTTTTTTTTTTGTAAAAGTACCTGCTGTCTATATCTCCACGCATGGTAGCCTGTGAAGAGTCTGTTGACTACTACTGTGTCTCTATGTATCTCTTAACCTCTGTCTCACTCACCATGGCACCTCACTATGCCCCCAGTGATACGCCTCAAATGCTCAGTCTAGTCCCTGATACACTTAAGTACTAAAAAAATGGAAGCCATTATTAGTGAACAAGGACTCCATTTCTTGAATTCCATTCCAACCTGATCAAGCCTGTTTCCTTTTCCTCCAAATTCCTGGTGCTTCTTCAAAACTGGCAGCCTCCCGACAATTGTCTTAGACTGTCTCTTTGCCTAATGCTTAAATGTCAGCTTTTTTTTTTTTTTAAGTTGCAAACAAAATCTAAAAGCTATCGTGACTAAATGATGACACATGGCCTCTAGTCATTCCAGGAATGTCTTCCCAAGGATGCAGGAGAGGGCAGATGAAAGTGAAGGTGGGTTAGGCCACCAAGGCTTGCTTACAGATGGGTTACATCAAGGTCTGTAGGTACTGAAGGTAACTGAAGGTAAATGTCCACAGGTGAGTGAAGAGAATCTTATGAAACTTTGGAAGCTAAGACAAGTCAGTCTCTCAGGAGTATAACCATCCCATTTCATTGGGGTGAAAGCCAATAGAGAGAAAATCTTGATGTTACATTTCTTTTTAAGTTCACAGGATCAAATGCAGAAGACTCCAAGATATTATACTGTATTTTTGTACTTCCTCTCACTGGATGTTACTGTAGGTTTATGCAAATGTGATTGTAAGTGTGCATGAACACGTAACTTCAAAGTACTGGGTGATAGTGACAACCTCACTCTTCACCCCCCCCTCCCTACAAGGTCCCTTTCAAAGCAGGAGGGATGTGGAGCCAGCTCCTATGGAGAGCTGATCAATTTACCTTTCCCAGTTCTCACAGGCAACATTTTGTGCCCAGCTGTTCCTACTGGACCAGTGTAGACAGGCTCCTCCTTTCTATTACATGCAGCTTGGACCAGTGTGAAGGCCACATCAGGATGACAGGGAATTGTGATAAGGAATTGTGTTTTCTAGAAGGTACAGTCAGTCAGGCTGACATGCCATTTCTGATGCTTAGGGCACTCTCTGAGCTAAGGACATGTGTGAGTGCCCATGCATGCGTGCCTGTGCACACACACACACACACAAACAGAGAGAGAGAGAACAATTGGTGCCTATCTCCCTACAAGGCATTCTTATTAACAATTTAATGACACTGTACATTTTCCAAGTGTTATCTAACCATTAATAATTAAGCAACTTTCCAAAACAATATTCAGCTACCTTCTCAGGAGAGAAAAAAAAAAGCTGTAATTAGAAATATGGCAGGCTATTCAAAGAGGCCACGTTTAATTAGTCCATTTTCATTCAGTTTAGGTAGATCTTCAGAAAACAGCTCGTAAAGAAGATGCCAGGATATCCCTAAGACCGCCTCATGAAGCCTGGGATACTGGCTCCTCAGACAGTGGGGTACTAAAGTCTAACGACCTGTGTTGAGTCTGTGCCCTCCCCAGCCTGGCACCACAGGGGCATTTTTCCTTGATTCTATTTACTCATCTGCAAACTGTGGAGAAATAGGTTACCTACATCTCAAAGGTTCATAAGCCGATTACTGTGAGGCGATGCTTATCCAGCACTTAATAACACAGAGCCCAGCACATACAGCACACAGAAACGTGGCTGCAGAAATTCCCAAACCATTTTAACCCTGATTACCCCAGGAGAGCATGAAGGCAAGGAAGAATTTTGTCACCTTAGTCTTATAATTCTCAGAAATGTTTAGTCTTGGGTATTCATTACTTTAATAGTTAAAGAAAACTAGTTATTAAAAAACAAAACAAAAAGTAACTGTAGATTTTTAAGAGATACCATAGCGAATACATTTTATTGGAAGTTTCAGGTTGGAGGTGAGATGGGAAATCACAGGTAACAGCTTAGTAACATGAGGCTCTGCTTGGATTGGGTTATGGGTAACCTCATCTTCTAATGATGCCCTGGGCCACCTAGAACCTTCACCACTATATGCTATGCACACATACCCTCTCTGAACAATGTACCTAGCAACCATGGCCCCCACCTTTGTCAGGCTACACACACACCCCTTTCTGAAAAGTCAAATATATCTTTCTTGCCCTAAGAAGCATCGAACTTAAACAGACTCCATTTAAACACATTCCTAGTTATGTCCAGGTACACGGTAGGGACAGAGGATGATCTGGCCTGATCTGATTTTAGGTGCACATACAATAAGGCAAAACTGCATCCTTAAGGGAACTTTTAGGGAAAATCTTGTATTTACCACCTTATGCCTATGCAAAATTGGGTAGCACGAGAGTAAAATAAGATACATTATGGAGAAGGATATACACCATAGAAAAGTGATTAAGTGACCTAACCTGTCAATCACAACGAAGAACATCCCCCTCCCCGCCACTATGCCCCTTAGCACACAAATTCTTCCCTCTCTCCAATCCCATCAAAGGAAGCCCCCTGCACAGTCACTGGGGCCCTTGACCATCTCCACCCCCATGTCTGCTGCTCCCCTGCAGCGTACTCCAATCTCTTCTACTGCTTTGCTTTAAATAAAGTTTCCTTGCAATCTGTGTGGCCTTTTATTCACTCCTAAATAAAATCCCAAGAACCTGGAAACGCCCACCACACATAGCAACTCCAATCATTAGTAACAGAGGGCTCTTGACTTCACTAAAAAGCTAATGAAGAACTATGAGTGGGGGGTGAGTGCTATCAATCTGTCCCGGAGATCAGCTATCTAAGGCCATGGTGGCATTTCAAGAGACAACACCTCCTGGCTGAGTTACCGATACGATACTTTTCTTTGGCAATGTGTCCCTCCCCTGTCTCTTATGAGGTGGCTCCATTCTTCCATTTTTCTTTTTTATTCAGTCCAGAAACCTTGGCATCATCCTTGCCACCTCTCTCACACTTTTCTTCATCTGCTCAAGCAATTCCCACTGGCTCTACTTTCAAAGCATCGACTTCTCTTTCCACCCTGGCTACTCCTCTTTGATGCAAGGATTCCTTTAAGAGCTCCCCGCCCCCGCCCCTACTGGTTCTTCCACTGTCCTATTCCCAGCACAGCAGCTGGAGCACCGCAATATCTCAATATCACATCACCCACTGTTCTGTTGGTTCCGCCTCAGCCAGAACTTATACCAGGATTCCTTCTGGCCAGCGGGCTCCCTCCTCCTGTCTGTCTGTCCACACCCCACACTGTTCCCCATTCCCTCTCGTCTTGGGCCTGTAGAACGCCCTGCATTTCTTCCTACATATTGCTCTACACGTAACCAGTCGAGACACTGTGTTCATTGAAGACAGAGTCCTGCCCACCTTATTCACTGCTGTATGTGTCTGGAACTGTCTGCCACGGAACAAAAACTCAATGTGCGGCCACCGGATAAATGGTACCAACAAATAAGAAATCCACATTAAAATACCCGAGACTGTCACTTTAAAGGAGGGAAATGTGAATTTGGATTTTGGTTTTGGTCTCTGGTTAGTTGGGCTCTGTTGTTTCAGGGCCTTTGTCAGGTGGAACGCCAGTGTGAGAAGCCTGCTGTGCCATTCAGCTAAGGGCGGCCAAAAGGCAGAGAGAGAACCTGGCGGTGTCAGGGATGAAGACATGCCCAGTGACCGATTTCCTCCACTTCGGACCCAATCTCCTGAAGCAGTGGTACTCCACCTGTGGGCTGCCTATCAGATATCCTGCTGATTAGATCTTTATGATTCAGAACAGTAGCAAAATTACGCTATGAAGTAGCAATGGAATAGCTCTATGGTTGGTTCCTCACAGCATGAGGAACTGCATTAAAGGGCTGCAGCCTTAGGAAAGTTGAGAACCACTGTCCCAGCGGACCCGTCATCTCCTCAAACTCTGATGAGCTAGGAATCCCTGCGTGGGTTAACCCAGGGATAACACCAGGGCCTATACGATCCAACCACTTCTCACAAATCTTACTGTAAGTTTATGGAAGGCATTTCATGTCCACACTGAATACATGGTGATGACCGACTGTGGTTGTGTGGAATGTTACCTTGTTCTTCTTGGCAACCACACTTCAACCCAGATGTCAAAAATCTTTCCAGAGTGTCTTAGATACTGTCTGAAGTCCATCTCCAGATGCTTGTGAGAGTCACCTTAATTTGATGACTCCCATAGTTGAGAAAGATCACAGTGATGGCAAACTCGATTTCCCCATAACACGCCTTAAGGGAGGCTTCTGCTTTTGCAAGGCTAGTTTGTTTCTTCAGCACCAGTTCGGGTTGGTGTTTTGTGGTTAAAGCTGATGTCACAGGTGCCAGGTGCATCTGAAGGTGCACACCCCCATGTCCCCAAACTTATAACTATTACAGAGAAGCAAAATGAGTGACATTTACAGCTTCGCTTTCCTGACGGAGACCCCATTGATCACAACTGACATTTCCTTAAACATTCCCTAGCAGAAAAACACCTCCTGATTTTACCTCCTTCTGAAAATGCCAACAAATGTGCCCCAGGCAGCAGGAGGAGGGGAGGAGTAGAATAAAATCATTTATTCACTCCCCTACAACCGCGTTGCTTTGCTAATATCATAACTTTAATTATTTCTCCTGTTCTTGACAGCCCACGTTGTTAGTCTAACCCTCACCCGGTATTGATTCGGCCCTGCTAAAAACAAGCATCAGTTGGGCACCAAAAATTGCCTGCTCAAGCTCCTCACTAGGCCAGCAGCTTATATCATGCATATTAAATCCGGACAGCACTTAGACTACAGCAATCTTAACTTTATGATCGTGTTGGTTTTTAAAGCAAATGTTAATGAAATATGCATTACTTATGGCAAATGACAATCCCAGTGGGGCACATTTTAATTAGTGTAGTTTGTTCAAAGAAAAGCAAATTTGACTCCTCCTCATCTGTCACTAGACTGCCCTGCAACCTGAAGGCAAAGTGAGAGGTGACAGGAAAGGAGACAGATGAGCCCTCCCAGGGAACCAAGAATACACGAAAAAGGAGCAGGGGAGTGACCGACTCATTTGCAGCCACAGTAGCTCTGAGCTGCTTTTTAACACTGACACGTTGGAACTGGTGGCTTCGGAGACCCTGGACCCATCTTTCAAGGTAGGAGACCCCAGGATAGTCAAGCATTTGGCTTTGAAGTGATGCTCTGAAGCCTCCTTGCTGCCTACTAACTAGTTAGAGTGTTGCGTTAAGTTTCTTTAGAGTGCTGCTGTGACAGAGTGCCACACACGGGCTGGGAAGGCAGGTCAGTCAGTAAAGTGCTTGCTGTGAGACTCGGATTCGAGCCCCAGAACCCATGTGAAAAAGCCTGGCATGGTGAGGCAGACTTAGAATCCCAGTTCTGGAGAGGCAGGGAAAGGAGGACCTCCAGCCACACAGCCAAGCTGAATCAGTGAGCCGAAATGCAGAGAGAGACTCCCATCCCCCAAAACAGTGCCTGGGCAACAAATACCTGAGATTGATTGTCCTCTGCATACATGTGCGTGCTCACCTGTACACACACACACACACACACACACACACACACATACACACACACACAGTGCCACACATTTTAAGCAGAATGCAGCTTAAAACAGCAGTAATATATTTGTTCACAGTTCTCAAACACAATCTTTTAATTGGGTCCAAATTCAATCTTTCCCTGCCTCTTCCACATCTGATGGCTGCCAGCAATCCTTGGCTCTCATGTGCTTCCCACCAGCCATTCTCTGTCCGCATGTGCCTTGAGTATCTCTGTCTCTGCACCCACATTTCTTTCTTTTTTATCTGTGTATTTGCCATGTTGGAGTTAGGGCTCACCCGGATGTGATATGACCTCACTGCGGTGGTTAGTTTCCTGTGCCAACCTGGTCAATCTGTAGTGCTCCTCTTTTAGTCAAGCTCTCAGTCCAATTGGTGCTTTGGAAAAATGACTTCCAATCTGAACAAGAGCTGAACTGGTAGACCGAGGAAGGCAGATAATGTGGTTGGGCCTCTAATCAGTCAAAGGCATGAGAAGGAATGACCCAGGCTCTTGCATGGAAAAGCAATCCTGCTTTTTGACTCATGACCTCAGCATGGGTTCATCCTTCGGTTTTTGGCCTGTTGGCATGCCTTTGCAGAATTAGTGCGAGAGGCAATTTCCTGGAATGAATGAATGAATGAATGAATGAACGAATGAATCTCTTACTGCTGGTTCTTGGGATAACTGACTACATGCTCAACTTCACTACATCTGCTAAGACCCTATTCATATGATATTCACAGAGCCTAGGTGGGCATGGCTTTCAGCCCAGCACAGACATGATGGATACCAGTGTCTTGATTTTCAAAGCCTGTTGCCTGGATCTTGAAGTGGTGTCTCCTGGGAGTCTGGCAGAGATGCGGCCTCCCTAAACCCCTCCTGGACTTGCTGAATCAGAATCTTCATATTTAACAGATCCAGACAATTTATGTGTGTGTTACAGTTTGCAAAGCACTGGGCTGGATAATCATGTTTCCAGGCAGTGATGGTGTTTATAATGAAGGGCCTGGAGTCCAGACACTGTGAAAATTGGAGGACTTGAAAGGAACAAGTCAAAGAAGGAGAAATTAAGGAAACAAGTAGAAAGAGTGTAAGTAAGTAATGTAATGTAAGTCATGGCTTACTACTTAAGTGACATGCATCTTACCCGTAGTTGAGACCCCATATGGATCTGACAACAGAATAAAGTGGGCTCTAATCAACTGGCTTCTGGGTACAAGGAAAATCCCCCCCTGGACAAAAGAGAAAAATTTCACCTATGCCCTCTAGAGTCTAGACTACCTTCCTGCTTCTCCTCTCATCAAAGGCACACTGTGCCCATGTCACTGCTTGGTGATGGTGCTGTACTTGGATGGCCAGGTTTGGCTCTAGGCTCCCACTGTAACTCATGTTGACATGAAGAAATGTTTCATTTTCAGATCCATACGTATGAATTTTTAATGAACGGTGTCAAAGAAATCAAATATTTCCCCCTCTATTCCACTTGGCAGAATCAGATTTTGACCCTCTGCCAAACAACCATAAATCATGTTCAGCAGGGAAAGGGGCAGGACCCAGGGGCCCCGCATGTGGATTAGCCAGTTAATTTCCTGCTGTCAGACCTTCACCTGAGCTGTCGCAGGATGCAGAGAGGAGGGAGGGAGAGGGAGGATGGGGAGGAAGCAGAAGAGAAGAAAGGAAGGGAGAAACAAACAAACAAACAAAAAAACATACTTGAGGATTGTAAACAAGAGGTGTCCAATGGCTGCTGACTAAAAGTGAGAAGTCAGAAATACACCAAAGAGAGACAATTATTATTATTTTCCCCTTAAAATGGAGAAGTCATTTCAACCGCCAGACTTCTAGGAACATTAGACCCTTCCCCCTTTCGTTGGGGCGATGTTGCTCTTTATTGTCAACATCCTTATCAGTGTGACTAAATCTAAACTTGTGAGTATGCCTCCAGATAGGAAACTAAGGAGGGAAGACCTGCCCCAGATGTGGGGCACCAGACTGCATAGAAAGGAGAAAGTGAACTGACAACCAGCTGTTATCTCTCTCAGCTCTCTGACTTTTGGTATAGCATGATCCCCTCTCTTCTGCTTTCACACATTCCTTATCATGGCTATTGTACGTTCAGATCATGAGACAAAAATAAACTCTTGACTCCTTAAGTTGATTTTGTCAGGTATTTGGTCACAGCAATGAGAAAGTAACAAATACGTTGTTATGTGTGTGTTATAAAAATATAAACGAAGATCTTCCTGTTTCAAGAGCACTTTCTTATAAGTTTCAGGAACAATGAAAGCAACAGAGTCTTAATAAATTAAACTACAATCAACATTAAAGGGAAACGTCAGTGTTAAAAACAGACACCATATCTTACTGTGCAATGTGGGAAGAATATTTTAAGCAGTAACACCGCATGCTGGCAATGACACCATAAAAATGGAGGAAGTGGTCCCTCCACTTTCAGGGGGTGTAAACAGATCTAGTTCAATTCAGTAATAAAAGCGCAATGAACCCTTAGTGTATTTGGGGCTGATATAAACTCTAAGAACGACTGACCTAAAGAAGTAATCCAAAATATGAAAAATTTTTATAAAGCCTGTTCTGGGGCTAGAGAGATGGCCCAGTGGGTAAAACGCTTGCTGGGGATTTGTCCAGCTCCCACGTAAATGCCAGGTGACCGTGGCAGCCTACCCGTCATCCTAGCACCCTGACGCAGAGGCAGAGCGTTCCCAGAGCAAGCTGGACAGCTAGGCCAGCTGAATCAGAGACCTCTGGATTCAAGTGGGAGATCCTGCCCCAACATGGTGGGAAGAAACTGAGGCATTGATGTCAACCTTTGGCTTCCACATGCATGCACATACACACGAAACCCATCTGCACCCCCCCCACAGGCACACACATACACACATACACACACACACACACACACACACACACACACACACACACACACGTACGGGTGCACACACAACAATTTACTGGCAAAACCCAATCGTCCACTAGCAGTCATGTGAGTAACGGAAATAAGGCGTATCCATTTGAAAGAACATCGCATAGCCATTAAGGATGCCAAGAAAAAGTTTACACGATGGAGAAATAATTAATGTAAGAGGGGGAAAATAGGATGCAAAGCAATAAATATCCTAATTGTAAGTACCAAAAACACTCCATTACCTTTGCACAGAAAGGTGGAAGGAAGAGCACCAAGTGCTGTAATGCTTATTTATGGAAGCAGGAAACACAGGTTTATTTTCCTCCTCCTATATTCTTGACATATCCTGCAATCAGAGTGTATAGTTTCATAATGGAGGCAAGACTTTATTGTGTTTCTTTCTGAAAAGCAAATTAATTGTGTAAGATTTAAAAAAGATGTCCCTTTTCACAAGCAGTAACAATTGAACCCTGGCTAATTGAAGGTGAGGCACATTTGTAACACTGGATTTTCTAACATTACTTTCAGACCTGGGACATAGGAGAACCTGGCTGGCTGCTTCTTTGCCAAGCACTTACCTCTGTTCTAAATGCTTTGCTGAGGCAGTTAAAGGAGTCAGGGCTGCCAGCTTTAAACCACTTGCCTCTGGGAAGAGCCTCACACGGTCACTTCTCTTGCTGAATTCCATGACTTGGAAGGGATCTGCTGTGCATTGCAAAGAACAGGTGGATGGATGGATAGTTAGGGACCAGCTTGGACACTATTCCTTGGCAGGGGTCAGCCCCAACATCAGCATCTTGTTTCTATGGCAAGTCAGTGCCCTTGAAATCTACCATTTCTAGATTGCTTTGTTTTTTTCTATTCAAGCAAAAATTCTTGAAGCAGGCCATCTGCTTCTGGAAATGAGGAGCAATTTAAGGACAGATGTAAGGTGCAGGGACAGGGGGAACAATTTCATCTGAGCAATGAGTTTATTGATATACTCTCTCAGTGCCTGACTAATTCAAGTTTAAATAAAGTGACACCTGAGTGGATCCAAACAGGTTGCAGCAGCAGCAGCAGGAGGAGCAGGGGGATGAGGAGGAGGGAGATGAAGAGAAGGAGGAGGTCACTCACGATGGGCAGTTGCCCCCAAGGCCTATGTGCCCGTGGAAGGCATCTTCACAATTTTAATCTTCTTAAAAGCTGAGCTGAGAAGCTCCAAGATGGAAAGCAGATGCTATCCACAGCCTGTCTGCCACAATATCAGCTCTTGTGAAACCTAAAGTCTCACTAGGGGCAGCGGCAGGAACAATGTCTTAATTCAGGCCTGTCACCGATGCTGCTCTTCTCCCATAAGCTCCTGGTGACCATTTCTGTAAGCCAGCGAAGCAGGACCAGGACAAGGACAGTGAGGTGTGCCGCTGCTACTGACCCAACAGAAAGAGCTGTGTGCGGAGTCCACGTGTCTCACCCAGTACTCTAAGCCTTCAGTCTTAACAACTGGCTAGCTTAACATACGTACATCGATTTATACCGCAAACACCATCCCTTGTCAATTCGTGTACCAAATATAAAGTATATATTTTAACACATCTGTAGATTTGTTTCTCTCCTTTCACCTTTATGTGGCTCCTGGGGACTGAACCGAAGTTGATAGGCTGAAGAGTGAGTGCTTTCACCTGCTGAGCTGTCTCACTAGCTCCTCTTCTTTTTCTTTAAGGGGGGAAAAAAAAACACTTGAAGCCCAATCATCATGCATACACCATTCTTTAAAAAGCCACTATCCGTACTTGAGGAAGTGGTCAAGTGGGCACATCAGTACACAAATAGAAAGGAAGAAATCGGACAGAAATGGGATTTAAAAAGCGCCCACCTGCAGCTCATAGATAGCTCCTACTGTATCTCCCCAAAACTACTTATCCCCACTGTGTACTGTACTCACCCTGTCACACTCCATAGGTACGGAAGTCAGGGCTAGCACTTTGATAGGGCTCCCAGAAAGTAATTCAAACCCGGAGGGGCTATGAACTGCTTTTGTGCTGGGGATCAGGAGATTGGGTCTGCTGAGCAGTCAGAATGAGAAAGAAGGGGGGAAGTTTAATTGCACGAAGGGAATAGATTCTTTTTCAGGCTCCATTTCCAGCCACACAATCCATCTACCAATTACAAGCAAGTTCTTATCCAGACGTTAAAGCAGGCAACTGCTCATGCTGATACCCAACAAGAACTGCTTATCTTCAACCTTCCATCATTCCAGACCCCTTTCCTGCTCCCAAATCACTGGCTTCTTGCCTAATGCATTTGTGCTGCTTTTTCTGCCTCTAGCTCCTGGAGTTTTACCCTGATATCAAACATCCTTGCAGAGACACAGGCCAGGTAGCGAGCTGCTCTTTTTCATCTGCCTAGGGAGGTAGAAGCTGTTTGGCCTCTGGGGTCTGTATCTGTCCTGCTAAATATCACAGCGGCCGAGGCCCACGGATAGGGTCCAGTTCTAAGGACAAGGCTGTTTCATCCCTTGCACATGAAATATGCCAGAAAGGAAGACTTCTGAGAAGAGGCTGGGACACTGCTGCAAAACTCACCAATGCATTCTTAACAGCAGGACTCCATGCCAACCTGAATTTCCATTGCAAATCAAGCTTTCACCCGGCCCACCATTAGTTAAGCTCAGAGCCCTGGCTAATTAAGTCAGTCTCGGGGGGGGGGGGGGGGGGGGGAAGGACAGATTTAAGGGCCATCATCAGCTCCAGTCTGAAATGCTCACAGCTGAGGCTCTGCTTCATTCTTCATGCAACGTGGAGCAAAGGAAAGCTAATGCCGGAGCAGGGCCATAGCTGACTGGGCCTCCCTCAGTGGTGTGCACCCAAGACCCAAGCTGTCAGTGGTTCACGTGTCATTACTCTACATTAACATTCTGTCTGGGTTTTTTTGCTCCACACTCCACAAGTCTACTGCAAGCTGTAAATAAGGAGGCGAAGGACAGAGAGGTATGCCAAGAAAGCGCACACATGGCTCACAGGGCGACAAAACCCGCATTAATAATGTGATCTGAAGAGACTGAGGAACACTGGAGCTGCTGTCACTCCTCCCTTGATGAAGAATCCTGCCAGCGGGGTGATTGATATTCTAAGTCTTCAAACTGCATCTTTCTAAATATGTAGATTAAGCTTTCCCAAATAGCTCTGATGCTCTTTCAACTCTCCCTCTCCAGCACCCTGTCCCTCCCCATGGGGATTAAAAATACCAAGCCAGGATTTATATTTGGTTCAAATTTGCTTAGCACACCAAGGCTAAATACAGCTTATGTACCACTCACGCTTCCAAAACCACTTACTTGGAAACGTATGAAACAGTAATGGAATGATTTATAGTTTTCTTTTAGCTCTTTCAATGCTGATTTACGGAGATCTCTCCAGGGGTGATTATTTTTGTATATTTCAAAATGTGTAGACTGCCGAACTCTTGATAGATGTTAATGTATTCTCAGAGAACCTCATGATAACTGACACAATTCATTCATTTAAACATTTAATGGGCACCCATGATGCATTACATATAGTGGGCTATACAAAGCTAGTTAAAGTATGGGCTTATGCCTTCAACTTACACTTATCCCCAGTTACTTCAGTCAGGGGACGTGTTGCCACAATGACTACACATTCTGGCAAAATAAAAGTTCCCTGGTTTGAAGGCCAGATTGGACACATCTACTAAGGCATCCATCTTAACTCTTCAGTAAGAGAAGCTGGTAAGTCCTGGAATGGAAATAAGAGTTCTTCCTCCATCTACTCATCCATCATCTGCCATCCATCCATCCATCCATCCATCCATCCATCCATCCATCCATCCATCCACTATCCTTTTCTTCACAGGGATCTTGAGAAGAGCACACCCAGTGTATCACACCCAAACAGCTCTTCAAAATGCCAAATATTTCTCCCCTCTTTCCTAGTAGCAGAAGAAATCAGAGAGATATATACCTTCACTGTATAGAAAAGAGAGATGGGTATTCTGGAGGTCCAGGATCTGGCTTCCATCTTTGTTTCTTACTACATAATCACATGACATTCAAAGGTCACTAATGCATTTTTGATTCTAATCCTTCCATTCCTACTTAAAAAGAAAAAAAAAAAGAAGACAACCAATATAGAACGGTAAACCGTGGCTACAGAAGGAAGCACCATTACTTTAGTCAGAGGTTGGCCCTCCGCCCTGTAGGTGTGCTCAGGTGTGCCGGCATGTACTGCACACAGAGATGGATGCCAAGTGTCTTCTTCTATTGTTGTCTACCTTATTAGTTTTTTGAAGCACGATCTCTTCCTGAACTTGCAGCTCACTGTTTTGGCAAGGCTGTCTGGCAACTTCAGGGGAATTCCCTGTCCACCCCTCTCCCTGCTCTGGAGTTATGGAAACCATGCCTGGTGTCTTTCCCATGGTTGTTGGGGATCCAAACTCTGGTCCTCATGCTTGCACAAGGGCTTTACCCTCTGAGCCACCTCCCAGTCTCATAAAAGACCCTTTCCTTTGACAGGCAGAGCCCCTGGCTTGAACAAGGAGCTAATAAAAACACTTTAAAGGAGGAAAAAAAAACAAAACACCTGACCTCTGATAAACTAATGGTAAGAATTTTTTGTTGCTGCTGTTGCAAGGCTAACGTGAACTAGAAGGAGAGAGAGCATTGCTGTGTAGAATAATTAAATCTTTCAGGGTGGGCCTGGCTCAACTACCATGCTAAATGGGAAATGGGACTCCCTCAGGTCTTAGCTACAGCAGCTGGGAGATCACAATGGCTTTCTGGGAGTGTTGATCTTCCGGTTATGGTGGCAGCGGCTGGCCCTCAAGGCTGGCCTGTGTGGAGCACAGAAAAGTCTAAGAACAGTGGGGGGGGGCTGGCTGGCAGTGCTGCCCACACAGTGGCCTGCTGGAATTCCAGCATCTCCACATTTCTGGGATGCCCATTTAAGCCCAGGCTCAGGTTTATTCCGTGTTTCAGGCAGGAACAGGAGGGGGAGGGAGTCGCTTTCACTGCTGTCAGAGCCTTGCTTATCAGCTTCATGCACAGCCAGGGAGGATTTAGAAATTTTCTGCTACTGTCTTATCGGCTCTGGGTAACCACGGCTCTGGGATGGAGCCTTTGGCGGGTGGGATACTGCTGAGGAGCTGCACGGCCAGCACTGGACACTCTGTGGGCAGACTCAGGCTTGGGGCGGAGGGAGAAGACAGGATCATGTCTGGTCTGCTGTCATGTGGATGGCATTCTTACAGCTGTCACTCGGTCTTCTTTTTCCTTGGGACTGTCACCAGACGTTACCAACACCATCTCTAGCTCCACTCTTTGTCATCCTCCTCATTTCTATTCTATTCCATTTGAGGCTTCTACCTTTCCTTTAATTTCTTCAATTCAAGAAAACCACATTTAAAAAGGCTTTTTTTTTTCCAGTCACTCAGCCCACAACACTCCCACTGAGCACGCATCTGCAGCAGGTGCTCTGAATGACAGGGAACACACCCATGCTCAGAACAAGCGTTCTGCCCTCATGACCTTACAGGCGGGAGCTTACATCATAAGCTAATAATAGACTATATTGTTTGTGAGTAGACAGTTAAGTGACAAAACAAAACGCTGGGGCCGAGATGACTCAATTGGCAAAGCGCTTGCTATGCGAGCAGGAGGACCAAAGTTTGATCTCCAGCGTCCATGTTATAAAGCTGAGTATGATGACAGCCTGTCAGTCTGGTGCTGGAGACAGGTGTAACCGAGACAGGTGTAACCTAGTGGCTTGCTGACTAGCCACCCAGCTTAGCCTACTGGGGGGGGGGGGTGTCTAGGACACTGAGAGACCTTGTCTCAAAAGACAAGCTAGCTGGCTCCTGAGGTGTACGCACACATACCCACCACAACCAAAATATCTTGGAATTATGTCAAACAGATGCCTCCAGACAGGAAGAATGAGGGGCAAGGCAGAAGACGGGTTGCAGTTTTAGCAAAGGTAGAAATGTGGGGGCATTCCCATCGAGAAGGCTGCACCAGAGAGAGACCTGAACACAGAATCAATATTTGGAACATAGATGTTGTAACTGGAAGGAACAATCCAATCAAACGGGAGGATCCCCCTGGGGCACTGATGCTCTTGGAAATCTGGTTGTGCTGAGACCCTTCCTGTAGAATCCTGTATTGCAGTGAGTGGAACAGCAGGTCTCTGTCACACAGTAAGGGGAGAAACTACCACCGTGTGTCAGGGCCAGCCGACAATGAAGAGACAGAGAGTGATTTAAAGCCATCAGGGCACAGTACGTAGAACACATTCCTCCTCCGCAGCGAATGGATGCAGGACATCCAAGATCTCAAGGAGATTACCCAAAGGGTATAGCACACAACTGTTGTACAACCTGTGGACAGAGTCTATGTCATCTTGAGACTGCCTACTATCATACCATGGGGTCAAAATGGCCTGAAAGTTCTTGAATCACAGGAGATCTTCTCCTGCCTCCCCATTCTCCCCCCCCCCAACTCTGTCTGGGTCCTCCCTCCTTCCTTTCTGCACACAGTACAGGGCCTTCCACTTCATCACCTGGAGGCAACAGCCAAAGAAACAGGACTCCCCAACTCCCAGAGTGGAGGATGCCTCTGCACCCAGCAGACATCACCCGGGTCAAGAGTGAGGGCATGGAAGCTTTCCCTTCAGAAGGCAGCTCTCTGTGTCCTGCCCACGATGTATGCAGTCCTTACAATGGTTCCCAGGATCCCGCCTTGAGAACCGTTAGGCTCACAGTGCAGGACATGAAAGGGTCAGGAGACTCCAGTGTGTGGGCTTTCTTCCTAGCCCTGCCCCTCATCAGCTCTGTGTAATACGCTGACATAGAGTTGTCGTCTGCTCTCCTGGCCAAGAGCCCATGGCTCATCTAAGACTTTAAAACTTAATGACTAAATGAAAAGAAACATTACAAAAATCAGCAGGAGTGAAACAACTGCCCCCAGGCAGCCATGTGGGAAATCCCTCAGCCAGATCCCCTCTTTCTCATTTCTCCTGAGAGGAGAAATGGGTTTGTCCCACAACCCACAAGAGTCTGGTTTTATCCGGACAAGCCATTCCTCAGTTTGTAATATACAAACCCTAAACAGGGAACTATTATGAATGCTTCCATTTAAAGACATGGAGGGGAGCAGAGTGGAGGTCAGAGTCCTATGTGATGACTTTGGGGGTGCAGAGCGCAAGATTCCAGACTCCACTAGGTCCTTGGAGATTACTAGAAGTCTTTTGAAAGGGTCCTGTTGGTCTGCGCAAGACCAACACACTGCCCTTAATAGAAAATTTTGAAATTGCCTAAAATTGCTGCTTCTATTTTCAGCTGAAAATCACAGGCCTTGCTCTGTTTCCCACCCTCCCCCCACAGTGACTCTGTGCCCCTGAGGAGAACTGTGCTAACAACAAAACCATCAACAGAACCTGAATGTATTTCTAGGGAGGAAAACATTTGCAGCAGTTCAGCCGGCTCCAAGGAGGCTGTGACTGACACACATTATCCCTGGTGGCTTCAGAGGCCACTTGTTTTTGTTTTTTAGAAGACAACAATAAAGAAAAAAAAAATCAACATGATTTATGTTGCATTCTGCAAACGTTACACATCAAACCCTAGAAATCTCCGAAACTTTACGGTGCTGAAGATGATGAATGCTGGCCTTCCTCTTTTGTCATTTTCCCCCAGCTGTGATGGGGAGTAATCATGCCCACATGCTGCTGTATTGGGGAGTGAGCTGGGCCTGTTTTTCCTTGTCTTATCCACATCCAACCTCAGGAGAGACTATGCGAGCAAACAAAACTTAGGTTATGCACATTGGAAGAGGTGGGTCTTCCAAGGTGATGCTGCCCACGGGGACCCACGTTCTTTCAGCTCAGGACCATCATGGTGAGTGACTCTTGGTGAATATTCAGCTATGACACCTGACCAATACAGGGTCTTGTTGGGCAGAGTCGGCCATGTGAACAAATGTGGGCTGCTTTCAAAGTGGGGATGCGGTCACCCTGTAACAGTTAACTGCTTCCATTCAACCTTGACCCTCAGCCACTGCAGTGCCCTTCTGCCAGCCCTTAGTGCTCTATTGAAGCTGAGCATTTGGGACTCTGGCTACACGTTAGGCTCACAAAGGCCCACTTTAAACCAAGAGGGCCATGGCAGTGGTATGGCTGTTGTAACATAGAGCAAGGAGAAGTGTCAAGGGACCAGCGAGGCTGGAAAGTACTCATCTTGGAACGCTCAGTTCAAGGCTCCTTTTCCCATTGGCCTCTGTAGTTCTGCCCCACTTACTAAAGCAGGCAAGCATTTGAAAGTCAAGACAGAGGCAAGCCAGGCCTTGAGGACCCAGTAGTCTCACAGGTTCTGTGAGCAAGGCACACAGTGAATGAGAGCTCCCTGCCATCTTTTGTGGTGACAGGATTCTGTGCTTGGGGAGTTTTAATTGTCTTAAAATTCTTATTGTCAACCAGAGAGGAAGGTATTAGTGGGCACTTGTGTAGAGGGAGAAATCGAGGCTCAGAAACATGAAGCAATTCATCCAAGGTCACACAGCTAGGAGGTGGTGTAAATTTGACCTGTTCTGAAGCTGGAGCCACAGTGGAAAGGAAAGAGACAGCAATTATGGAAGTACCAAGTACAGGCATAAGTCAAAATAATCGCTGCTGAAGCAGACTGTCTCAAAATAAAGTCTTTAGTGACAATTCTTTAAACAGACGAGGAAGAAAATAAAACAATTTAGAATTCTTGATGACATTTTGGGGCAGAGCTTCAAAGGCCCCCAAATAAGTAATGAGTGTCATTAAAAGGACAGAGCAGAGTGGCTGAATCACAGGCTCAGGGTGCCAAGAACGAGCCGAGAAAAGAAGACACTTGACAGTATGCTCTTCGGGTTGTTAACAACATCTGAAAATCTCTCTAAATCAGCACATTTCCTAGACAGCTGCAATCCACTCTGGGGAGCCAGTCAGACACCGATTAATTCCCGATCAATGAGAAACCAAATGACAGCAAATAAACCAGGCTAAACCTGGGAGGGTTGTGGGTCTGGGGTCAAATCAAAGGCTTACCCTTTCCGAACAGAGTTCAAAACAAAACTCTGTGCTAAAGAAACCGTTTTCTTTATTAAGTACCCAGCCTCAGGTATTTTATTATCACAACAAAGAATGGAGAAATACAAGGACCAATGACAGAGAAAAAGAAGAGAGAAGAGTTGATGAACTGAGCCTGAAAAAATTAGTGCCTTATAAGTTCTGCTTCAGGCACTGGCAGTTGCTTGGCGTCCACCTGGTGACTGGTGCTGCTCTGACATAACTTAGAGAAAATGAAGCAAGAGGGACAGAAGGGCAACTTGGAGCAGATTCTCAGATCAAGTTACCAAGCTGACTGCAGCCTGACTGTGGCACGGCTCTGCACAGTAGGGCAAAGGCCATGTGGAAATGGGGAAAATAGTTGTTTGGCTTAGCTATATTCAGAAGACACAGGTTTGTTTTTAGTACATGTCTGGACCTCTGTTATGATTTCTAAGAGTGAGACAATGTCTTTCAAATTCATGTGACCATTGGCCACTTAGATATTTATAGATGCAAAGGAGGTGATCTAGGGAAGTCCTTTGGGTGAAAGACAGGGTCTAAGATCTCCCAGGATGTGACCTGTTGGGTCTAGTTGCCTCTTGGTCACCACTGGTGGGTCACCAAGCAGTGTTTAAAAATCCAGGAGGGGCTGGGGAGATGGCTCAGTTGGGAGAGTGCTTGTTGTATAAGCATGAGAACTTGAGTTCAGATCCCGAGCATCCACGTAAAAAGCAAGTATGGAAGCCCACGTCTGTAATCCTAGCCCTGGGGAGGTAGGGATATGAGCTCTTTGGGGCTTACTTGGCTATCTGACTCAATGAGCTCCATGTTCAGTGGTTGAAAGCACTCAAGGACCCAAGTTTGGTTCCTAGCATCCATGCTGAGCAGTTCACACATGCTTACAGCTTCAGCTCAGGGGATTCAATATCCTCTCCCTGCTCTGGGAACAGTTGCACCTACCCACACACAAACACAGACACACTAAAACATAATAAATGTTAAACAAATACTATGGAAGGCGCCCAGTGCTGACCTTTGGCTTGTATCTGCACATACATGTAATGTGAACCCTCATGCCTATGTGAACACACACACACAAATACAACCACATGCATGTAACAAACACGCACACGTACACACAATTCAGAAGGAACAGTGTCTCCAAGCTGTGGGAGAGGCTATAAATCCTATCTTTGCATGGCTGGGTGGCCTCTTGCTAGTCTGTTGTGACATTATTAGTTCCTGTTTAAAAAAAAAAACAAAACCATTAACAAGCAAAGCAAGCTAGAGAGACCCCCAAGGTGGGAAGGAAAATCGTTGCCCACCATTGGAGCAAACAAATTTATACATAGCTGTTTCACTCTCTAGGTTTAGTTATGGGAGTGCAGGAAGAAAAAATAGGAAAACAGCATTTGGGAAATGAGTCACTGGGTTATAAACAGGGACACCCCACTTATCCATTCCAAAAGCAGCTTGCTAATTAATTAGATCAAGCACCCAGGAACAGGGTCTACATGTACAGTGACATTACAGTTGGATCTTGAAATAACCCTAGGCAATCAGACAAGCCTTGGTGTCCTAAGGAACTGAGGAGCGTGGCTGAATCAGAGACAGGACCAACAGCACAGGTCAGGGTGAAGGGGAGATGTCCACAATGCTCAATGGAAGGCCCTCTCCCACTGCTGCCAGCCACAGGTGTAAGACTGCAGATGAAATCTCATGGAATTCACTCTACAACAATAACCTCCATCCCTCCCGGACTGTGAGCTTCCTGAAGCAATGCCAGGCGGCATTTACCCACTCTCAGAGCACAAACTCAACTAATATTGACTGTGTGCCAACTCTGTGCCGGGGGGTCCTGGGCTCAGATGTGCAGCACAGCACTGATAATGCTCACGGAGCACCCATGGGGCAGGTCCACCCACTATGCTGGCAGCTCTGGGGTCATAAAAGAACCTAAACCACTGAGCACTGTTTTTTCCCTTGCTAGGGATCCTGAGGGTCAGAGAAGGGAAACAGCTTTTTTCAGACACAGGACATATGGTACAATCAGAACTCAATTTAGGTGAGCAGGATCCCAGTGTCTTGTATCCATAAGCCCCATTACCCTTTCCTCACATGATAAAAAAAGACCGCAAGACTGGGTCCTTGACTGAAGCTCCTTCCGCTGTTTGCTAGGTATCCAAAGCCACCCTAGGGTGACGACTTGCTAACAGGGCTCAAGGACGAAGCCTATAATTGAGTTGTAAACATACTATGTACAGCCAGAGAGTATGAAACCAGCACTGGGAAAAAGGCACATGGTTGAACTATGTGGGGTACCATGCTGTCAAAAGTCCTTTCCCAGCAAGAGTCAACAGGCCCACTTAATCCCTGCACCTGTGGTATTGGATGCCACCATGTTGCCAGTGAGGCTCATTGGCAGCTCCATGTGCAGGATTGTATTTCTGGTCACACTGGCACTCTGTCCAGAGCAGCCAACTTTCCAGATCCCCAAAGGAAAGCAGGTGTTCAGCACAAATCGCATCACTTATGCAAACAAAAGAGCTTTCTGAGAGCTTTCCCCAAATCTAGGTTCCATGCGGCAGCAAGGATCAGCCTCACAGGCAGGTGTTCTAAGGGTTACCAGGCCCTGTGATGGTGGACTGACTTTCTTCTGCACGTCCTTCAGCTGCCAGTGGGTCAGTTCAGCACACAAAGAGCCTAAGGAAGTGGGAGCAGGTGGAAACAGAGGTCTAGATGAAACTCTTTCCGAGATAAGAACTGGACATTCATGAAGCACACTGTGTTGATGAGTGTGAGTGAGGGGAATAGCTGGACAGGAAGTGTATCAGCACAAAGAGAAGGCTGATTTTGTCATAAAAGAACACTGGAGATGGCCCCAGATGACTAAAGGTCAATTCCTGTCTCTAATGAGATATTTGACCTCGGCCAATTCCCTTAATCTCTCTGGTTTTCCAATCTGGAAAGTGAGACGAGGTGGCTGAACTCAACAACTTCTATAGTTTTCTGTCCCTGTCACTGTCTGATTGTGTGACCGATGGGAGATTCCCTGTGCATACAGAATACACTTCAAAGCTCTGCTCAGCTGCCAGGAACATGTGATTCACAAAGCCAGATTCACCCATAGATTCCATAAAAGGATGGACAACTTGTGGTTTGAGTTCCCTGCAGAGGTGCCTTGGTTCTCCTAGTTTTCACCTCTCTGAGGAAAAGGAGGCTTTAATAGGCTGGTTTTGGAAAGAGATGGGGTAGCCACAGAAGTCTCTACCGTAGCTCGTGTTTGCTACTTGCATGTTCCCTTCCCTCTTCTACCCTTACTAACCCCCTAACACTACACAGGAGAGAAAAAAGGCGATGTTCTCATTAGACTGCTTCCTGATTATTAGGGTGGTTGAGTTCTTTGGTGCAAATTTGATCTTTGCCATCAATTTCTTCCTGTCTCTTTGCACATGATTACTTGGCAAACCACAACTAATAGCGTCAAACCACCAACCAGCAAGCCCACCAACCAACAAGTGAGTTGGGCCCTAGTGGGGACTCCAGCATTTATATATCCTCTGAAAAGTACCCAGAATTCACCCAGTCACAGAAACTATCTGCAGCTGTCAAAACCATGACCCTGCGAGCGCATGAGGCAAATTATAGTCACCTGCTGTGAAGCAGCCCCATAGGCCCAACCTGGAATTAAAACGAAAACATATTCTCATAATATTTCTGTGGTTTTTTGTTTGTTTTTAGAGAAACTAAAGTTCTCAGTACTCTCTGAAGACACCTTGGAGTCAATTTCTAAGCCTCATCAACTGTAGACATTGGGTTCAAGTCTAAGAAGCTCGCAGGTATCCACTGTATACCATCCAGCCTTTTCTCACTGCAGAGTCAAGAACTTCTGAATCTGAAACCAGCCTATTTGGCCACACACCTGTTAATGCCAGTTCTCACTATAGTTAGACACTGGCCTGTAAATGCAAACAAACAGGGCTAGCGAATTCCCCCAATCACTGGGAGTACACCCTAAGCTCATTGGAAACAGAGGGCAGTTGAAAATGAATTCAACCAGGTATGGGCCCCTGACCTCCCAAAGAGGTAGCAGAGCAGGGTGTCATGGAAACAGGCCTGGGCTCACTACTTTCCAGCTCCATCATGTACTGTACAAAGCATGATGTACAGGTTATGTGGCCCCAGGCAGAAGAATCACTTCTTGCAGCCTGAATTTCCTCTTCTATAAAATGGAAGGAACAGGACCCACCTATGAGGACTGAGATTATCTGACTTGGCACCTTCTGGCTTGGTGCCTTGCCTGGCACCTTTGTCTATCCTTCCATGTGACAGGTGCCCCCAAATTGTAGACTATGGCAGCCCTGGCCGTCACCACAGAGCAAGTGCTCAAGGTACAATGGCTGCTATTATGGTCAGAGGTGTGTTTGTGTGCTGAAGATGCTTTGAGAACAGTCATGTCAGCCAGAAGAGCTCAGGATTGCTCCTGAATCCCATTATCTTGTCTCAAACCAGCCATTTCAGTAGGAGTTTGAAATGGAATGCTTTGCCAGACTGAGCTTGGGGAAGGCACTCTAGAAAGAAGGGAAAGAATGATAGGGAGATGGGACACCAAGAAGTATGCACAGGAAATAATGAACAGCCAAATTAGACATGTTTAGGAAGAACCTCGGCTATTGGCTGCTGGCAGGGAGAAGCCTGTGAGTGTTTGCGTGTGTGTGTGTGTGTGTGTGTGTGTGTGTGTGTGTGTGTGCAGGTTCACGTGGACATATAAGAATGTGGGGGACAGTGGTCAGTCTTGGGTATCATTCTTCAGGTGCCATCCATCTTTTCTTGAGACAAGGTCTCTCACTGGCCTGGGGCTAGCAGATCAGGTAGGATGACGTCAGGGATCTAAGTATCTCCACCTCCCCAGTGCAAGGATCACAGGCGTGCACCAATGTGGCTGCTGGGAACTGAACTCCACTCCTCATACTCACAGGCCCACACTTTACCAAACAAGCTCTCTCCCCAGCTTCCATTTTGTGTGTGAGCAAAGAGTTTGCTCTGAAGAGAGGCACTGGAGGCTAGGAGACGAGGGGCAGGGAGCCTCATTAAGATGCTGCCGAGAAGACAGAGAAGGCAGGAGGTAAAAGAGACAGTAACTGGAGTACAGACACTCAGCTTCCCAGGGTGCTTCAGGAGGAACCATTACAGCCTCATCCATTTAACAAATGGCCACCTTGGCTCTGAGCTGTGTGGTGTCAGAGGTGAACACTCTCACCAGCGGGAATACTGTTCTTCCAACAGGATGCACACTGCACAGCATTGGTGGGCCAGCCATCTGCTGTGGGGGAGAAAGTCTGAGAAAGTTGGTTCTGGGAATGAATAAGAACTCCAGTGTTCTGCCTCATCCTGCTGAACTTCTTTGACCAATTGCCCACCCTGTCCTGACTCCTAGGCAGAAGGAAAATGATATGAAGATCTCTGTCTCGTGTGTGTGTGTGTGTGTGTGTGTGTGTGTGTGTGTACATGGGTGCACAGGGTCACAGGGAAACAAGCCAGGAATCCCAGCCAGAGCACTGCCGCCGTCCAGAAGCTCCCACATTGCTGCAGTGTGACAGTTTTCTTCCCAATTATCATCTGAGACAAATGAAGGAAAGCTGGGGGATGGAGGGGACAGGCAGCACTGTGAACAGCAGACTCCTGGCCACTAGCGCAAAACAGATGGGTGGCTTGTCCATTTTTAACAAGCAGGAACAGGGTCAGCCTCAAACTCCCTCTAATCCTCAACAGCCAGGGGGCATGGCTCCGCAAGGCAAGCATCTCTGATGTCCGTGTCTCTTGGATCATTTGTCTTCCTAGCGCCTTCCATGTCAAGTTACTTTGGCTTACCTATCCTACTGACTACATGTGGATGCCTTCATTCTTGTTTTTCTCTTGCCTATTGCCAACCTTGTTTTCTCTAAGGCCGTCTTTGCATCTGCTGACACCCCAGGCATGTATGGATTTGACTAAAGAGATTTCTTCTTCTTCAAAGCCACTTTCCCTGGCTTTTCTATGGTTAAACTTGTGGTTAAACTTGACAGAATTCACCAGTGGGCAATGAGTATAATCTTCATAAACTC
Source organism: Meriones unguiculatus (assembly GCF_030254825.1). Classification (NCBI taxonomy): domain Eukaryota; kingdom Metazoa; phylum Chordata; class Mammalia; order Rodentia; family Muridae; genus Meriones; species Meriones unguiculatus. Next base: position 39,445,593 of record NC_083365.1, on the reverse strand, counting down.
TCAGTTTTGGGACACTTCTCTGAGCATGGGTCATAGGGTCTGGCTTGAAGAAGTTACCAAGAATGGACAAAGTTGCTGGGTATGGTGGTGTAAGGCTTTAATCCCAGGGGAGAGGCAGGGACAGGGGCAGAGGGAAGAGGGAAGACAAAAGAGAGTGAGGCAGAGGCAGGCAGACATCTGTGAATTCCAGGCCAACTTGGTCTATATAGTGAGTACAGGTCAGTGAAGGCTCCATGGTGAGACTCCATCTCAAAAAAAAAAAAGTCACTAAATGGGGGTTCAGTTCACTACCTTCATTTGCCTCTCCTAGAGCAAGAAATACCAAAATCTATCACAACTTCTTCAAAGTATTACTAATACTGTTGGCCTACCCAAGTCTGAGAATATCTTCCTCAGGTATTTGGCAACATACAGACAAACAGCAGATGATGGAAGCTACGTGTGTCTTAGAACTTGGTGTTATAGCTTTGGGTCGTGTGGGTATTGGACAGTCCTAAATCAGTTGTTTAGCTGCTATATTTGTTTGAGGGTCACCCAGGTTTCCAGAGTTCTATCAAGAAAACCCCAAAAGTACTTCCTTTTTTTTTTTTTCTCTTCTTGCCTACCACTCAGACCTCCAATGAAGTCTTCTCCAACCCTATGAGCTATGCTCCCCAGTTGGGATCACTACCAGCCTGCAGGTCTCCATTCTGGTCCCACTGTTAAGTACAAAAGCCAGAAGGATTTCTCAGAAGCAAGCAGGAAGAGAAGCAATAAGAAAGCAAGCCAGTCCCTGCTACACAGCAGAAAAGCTGTATCTTCCACAAAATGGATCCAGGTATCCCCTAAAGCACCCTAGAAGATCAGCCCTCTGTACATTAACAGAGAACATCAAGACCATCTCCTAAGGAGCCAGAAACCTCCTTCTGGCTGGAGGGGAAAAAACTCAGTGGCAATGATCAAGGAGGGTGGACACACTGAGTCTTTTCTTTTTAGAATTTTTTTTAATTACTTGAAAATCTTATACCAATTATATGTATGAGGAAAAAAATGCAGCAATGAAAATTTTTATTGCAATAAAAGGGAAAGAAACAAATGACCAGGTTCTGGAGACTCAGGCTGGGGTCACTGCTGCAATCCTACAGGCCACACAGTGAGCCAGGTCCTGCTTCCAGCGACAGCAGAGGTCAGAATCTCAGGCAGCAAGTGGAGGGCAGCGATTAATCAGCGGCTCTGTGGCCACATGATGGGATAATTTGAAACGTTTACTGTTTTAGGCATTTTTAATGGCTTGGGAAAGTGCACAACACTTTGTACAGTTGGTTGAATTGTGACCCTTGGTTATGTCTCAAGTCCTGGCTCCTGAGACCTGTAAATATAACCTTGATTGGGAACGGAGTCTTTGTGGATGGAATTGATTCACATAGCTTCAGAGGAGATTAGCTTTGATCTGGGGTGAATCCAATACCCACTACTGGTGTTTTCACAAGGCAAGAAGAGAGAGATCGAGAGAGAGATCTGTAGGACACACAGACATGTAGGGAGAAGGCCACAGAAAGGTATTTAGAATGACACAGAGATCAACAAGCCAGGAATTGCCAGGGCTGCTGGAAGCACAGGAGGCTGGGCGAGAGGAAGAGGAGGCACCCTGTCTCAGAAGCCCCGGAGAAGCAGCATGGCAGTCGCTCTCACTGTGGACTGCCATTCTCCAGAACTGCGGCGTGGTGCAATCCTGTTGGGTTAAACCAGTCTGTGGCCATTTAAAACAGCCCCGGGAAAGCAGTCCACTGCAAGAAGCAGCAGCAGCAGCAGCGATGTGACCGTTTACGGGACACGCGCAAGCACATCATAACAACGAATGCAGTAGGTGTTACCTCTAAAGAGAGAAAGAGATTAGAAACACACAGCCCACCTGCCACGTTACTGTGGGTGGATCAGCTGTGAGCAGCTGCCGTGCTGCTCTCCTCACGTTCACCAGACATTTGAGTTTCCTGAAAATAATTTGGAGAGGTGAGAGCACAGGAACATTATTCTGATTTTACAGATGAGCAGCTTGAGCTGAAATGTGATCAGGAGGCTGTGCCAGCGGCTGGGTCTGAATACGAATTTGCTTCTGTAGGACTGGCTCATCAGCGCTTCTCCTTAAGGCTGTGGACTCAGTGTCTCGGGCTGCACTGAGCCGGTCTCCAAAGTCACATGGTGAGGTCCTAACCCCAACACGGCACAAGACAACCACACTGGGAGAGAAGGACTTCGAACAAGTGATAGAATATTTAAAATGAGCGTGTTTTTCAGAGTGGCTCCTACCCCACACATTGCCCTCATAAGGTATCCTTATCAGAAGAGCTGAGTCATGCTGGTGAGGACCCAGGTAGAAGGCGACCACAGGACACACCAGTTCCTCCCTGTGACACTTGCATCTTGGACACCTAAGAAGATAAATCTCTCATTTAAGCTAGCCTCAATTGAGTAATGACTTAAATGTCTGTGCCTGCCTCTCCTTTCTCTGTGGCGCCTTCCTTAGTTCAAACAGGAAACAGGAAAACATACAGTCCCCAGTTGCAGCCTTCTCTTGCTAGGTGTGTCTACTGTGGTGAAAACTAGTCATGGTTATGACAATGCCGCCTTCTGGAGGAGATCTGTGCAGCTGTGGTGCCAGAGAGAGAGAAGTGGCCCCACAGCTGGGTTTCCTTTCTGGCCAGGCAATTCTCTGAGACTTTAAGACAGGATGGACATTGCTGGAGGGAGTAGGTGTGCATGGGTCACAGGCTCTGGGAGACGACGGTGGCTCTGATCATTTGGAAACTACTGTTTTCTTCTCTCCACTGTGACCCTTGGTCCCTGAACCTGACACAGGAAGCTGACGCCATCTACTGCACTTTGGGAAGCATTTGCAGTGCCAGACCCTTAGAGAGTGCCCACGCTCAGCCGGCGGTCAGTAAAGTTTCCTGTGTGTGTAAGGAAAGCTGGCGTCAGTTCTCTGCATAAGTCCCATGGCAGTATATTGGTCCCCCTCCCCCCATACCAAATGATGTAAATCCAGAAATTTAATTTTGTGTGGATGCACAATAGTTAAAGATTTTGAAGTTGAGAGCCATGGCACATGCCTGTAACCCTGGCACAATGGGAGGCTGAGGCAGAAGGATAGCAGCTTGGGATAAATAGTGAGACCCACTCAAAACAGACAAAGAAATAATCAAAATTAAGCAAGACAAAGAAGTGCCCCCACACACGTCAAGAGCTTTAAGTCCAACCTCTAATTCCTTTTGATAAACAGGAGGACGTGGTAGTATAGAAAGTGTCCTCCCCCACAGCAGGGCTGGGGCTGATCAGGTCTTCCCCCATATGCAGCAAGGCACATGGTGCCACTAGCAGTGACACCACCCACCCACTGGCTTTCAGACATGTCTCATTGCTAGCGTGGAGTGTGGGGGTAGAGGACCCAGACGGCGCATTTAGCATGCTCAAGTAACCACTTCTCATCAGCACTCAGGAGGGCTGAGATGGTTAGAAGGTCCTTAACACACGCAGTTAGTAATGAGCCACACAGAAGGTGGGCAGGTGAGCAGGATGCTCTGTGAAGAGTTCCACTTAAGATCTCATCAGCAGCAGAGATGCTGAAATTATTTCAGTCACCACCAGAAAGCAGAACGGAATCACAGAAGGGTCGTAGAGATGGGTATTTTGGGGACTAAGACAGGCAAGCGAAGAGCTTAGCAAGCTGGGGATTCCACCTGGTTTAGACTAAGCACACAGTCCCTTTTTAATAATGCCTAGGCGAGCTGAGACCCTTACCTGTGTACACTAAGCACGTGCACCGCACCCATCAAGGCACTCAGAAACCTAGGACCCCCCACCTGCAAACAGCTGCGTGCACACTCTACTGAGAACAAAAGAGTGTTTCTCTCCCCTTATCCACTTTTCACGCAGTAATACACTCCTTCTATCTGGGTATGAGAGAAGGAAGGCCAATCCAGCCTCATTAAGGCAAACTATGTGTGCTAAGTAAACTTATGGGAAAAACTCCCTATTTACCACCTTATGACTATGCATAGTTAGGCATGCATATGGTTTAGCTCAGCTGTGCTGTAGACAGGACTATGAGAAGTACAGAAAAGTTAAAAACTCAACCTGTCAATCAAAACAGGGATCCACCCATACTATGCCCACTAGCATATAAACTACTCCTCTTGAACCTCATAAAAGAGGCCCCACACCACAATCTGGATCTTTGAGTGCCTTCACTCATGCCCGATGTCAATCCTGGCAATCTGTGTGCACCTTCATTTCACCCTTGACCACAACACCATGGCTCTGGAAACACCTGGCCCAGACCCTGACCACCATTAACAGGCCTACCTCTTTTTCAGCTCATGGAATAAATCCAGCCTAAAGCAGGTCTAGATGGCAATCCATCCTCTTAGGAGTAAAACTATCAGACAGAAGCCACAATGGGAGGAGTGACTCCCAGGATGTTTTTATCATAAATGCAAGTACTTTCTATGCTGGAACCCCTAGCCACTGTTGGATGGTTGCTCTCTCCAGCCAAAATGAAGATGTGAGGGCTGGAAAAAAAGGACAGAACTATAGTTTTCTGAGAAAATGGAACAATTTCACTTCTGCATACCTGGAGTAAGATTCAGGGAAAAGTCTTAATGGTGTGGGGAGGGGGGAAGAAAAAAAACAAAACCCTTGACATTACAATTTCAGAGTAGATCAATATTTCAGCTTCAATGAGAATTTATTGCCTTCAGAAATGCAGATGAGGCTGTGCTGTTTCAGCCTTCTTTCTACCCAGAGAGCCACAGCCTTCCTGTGTCCTGCCTATGCCAGCCTAGCTAGTGGAACAGGTAACAGCATCATCTCCAGCACCTTGTCTGAGCGAGTCTGCCTTGTCCTCCAGGGGGCACCTGACTCTGTACATGTACTGCCATAGAGAACACTATTTGAATATACCCTTCTTTCATCCAGGCTTACAGACATCACCTCTCCCAGCCCAGTCTCCCTTTATTGATTCACTACTTTCCTTTTCCCTGTTATTTCTCCTATCCTAAAATCTCCTATTTACACTCTGCAGTGTGGTCCCACAAGCTATTGACCTACTGAATAAAACGTGGCTGTTGGGAAGATCAAACCACGGACCTCAGGATGGGAACAGGGCTGTGGTTCCCACTCTGACAGCTGTCTCCGTTTTCCTGGAGGGAGCATCCGCTCCCACATCCTCCCCAGACTTCCAAGGCACACATAAAAATTTGATCCCTGCTTTCTCTTTACTTTTATCTTTGCTGTGTGCTCTGGGGACTTTTTACAAAACAAACGAACATGAACTTCAAGGTATGAGGAGTGTAAATCATTGCAAACTCTCCAGGCCTCCAAATGCTACAAACGCTGCTTAGCCAAGGACCAAAGTAAAGCCTGGTAGGTGATTATTCTTATTAAATAAATGCCATCCTGCTTTTGGATCGCATCCTGGTCGACAGAGCTTTTTCATAGATATTACAGCTGCATGGAGAGTTGGGCTAGAATCATGCATGTCTTGCTTTAGAGGGGAAATACTTACAGAATATGCCCAACACTAACAAGTTACATGTGTGTGGTTCGTGTATGTCATCCACACAGATGTTTAATCATTCCCAGAATTAAAAGCAGCTAGGATTCTACCGTATCTCCAGTTTTTGTTTGTTTGGGACAGGTCTCACAATGGAGGCTTCCCAGAACTTGTGGTGGTCTTCCTCTCCTGCCTCTGCTGCTGAATCTTCTGAATTTATAGACCACCATTCCCAGCTAAAGGTGTTTTGTTTGGTTGTTTCGTTTTGACTCATTGTAGCATCAAGCACTGAATGGAGGGCCTTGCATTGTTAGATAAGCATTCTACCCCTAAGCTAATACAACCCCAGATAATTTCTTCATGTTAGTATTTTTTCAGGGAAGGCAAGGAAGGTCTCCTCATCCACCTCAATTGCCTGGTCTACACCAGCTTTCGTAGTCACTGACTCAAAGTCATCATTCTCTGCAGGTTATTTTCCTAAAGAACACTTGCATTTGGATACCTGCAGATGCTAGAAGGTGGCATTGGGATCTCGTGGAGCTGGAATTACAGGTAGTTGTGAGCTGTCTGATAGGGGAGCTGGGCACCAAGATAGTATAGACTAAAACTGTTGAGCCATCTCTCCAGCCTCCAGTTTTTGTTTATGTGGCTTTTTAAAAAACTTTATATCCATTTAAAAAAATATTTTTACATACCCACAGTGTATTTTCCTGGCCAATATTGGTAGTGGCTTGCATGTGTGTCTCAAATGCACACAGGTCACATTGCTATCAGTTTCAGCCTTGCTCGTTTGTGAACCATGAGAGCTGTGTGAGAATGTCTAACTCTCAAGTAAATAGTAGAACACTACCTGCAGCAAAGATAACAATTTCCTCAGCCAATCCTCTACACGTGCCACAATGATTTTCTCTGTCACGACAGTCCTTATTGCCTTCACTTCCTTTGTCTTGTCTGTGAGCAATTTCTTTATAGGCTTCTAGCCTCTCTTTTTCTGTCAACTGCCCAGGTCAGTGTTTGTCAAGGACAATGAAGCCACATTTGGAAGTAACAGTCCAGATCTCCAAGGTGCGCCATCAACACTCATCAACCACCAACACTCTTACTCCTCTTTCTCCTTCACCGACTGTCCTTTTCATAGGACCACAGGGAACACTCTTCCCCCTGGGCATGGCGCTAGGCATAGAAGGAAGTTGTCATTTTCCAGAACATGCTCAAGGATATCTGGTGGCCCCTCTGGACCTCAGCCTTCATGGCTACAGCATAGTAACTAACCAGCACAGCTCAGCAACTCTGGGCAGCCCCTTCCCCAGCTTCCTTCCTCTACTGATTACAGAGGTTCCCACCTGTGCTTTGCACATCAGCTCTACCTAATGTTAATTCTCAAAGAGCACACCCAGCTCTCCATCCTCATCTCTTAGAGACAATTTAAACGCTGACCATAGACATTTTCTATGACCCGGACAAACAGATACCATATCATGCCTTCCTTCTTGATGCCCTTATCAGTTGTGTGAGTGACTGAGGGGGAAGCAACTTAGCATTTTGGAGCCTCAGACTCCTGATGGGGTGAGGATTGTTGTGAGAATCAAATACAATGTCCAGGAAGTAATGGGAACATGTGGGCTATCTGATTCACTGTAAGTGACCACAAGCCAAGGGGCTCTTGAAAGGATGTGCTCTGTCCTTTAAAGGGGGCAGGCAGAGTTGTGTGTCATTAATAATAAGTAAATAAATAAACTGGTGATCCTTAAGAAATAAAGCATATGAGGTGGGCAGTGGGTGCTCTCTGGGCAGGGTGGCTGTAAAACCATGAAGATCAAGGGTGTCCAATCATCCATCACCTATCATTCCAAACCCTCCTTCTCGTCCACCCATCTCCCAACTCCCCAGTGATCATATGCTCTGACAACTGGCATCTTTGCAACTAGAAGCATTTTCCTTAGGAAGATGCGTCAGGGAAGTCTGCCTGCAACATCTGCCACCAAAGTGCAATTATTAAGGCCTAATTAATCTGACTCCTATTTTTTATTAATCACCAACAAATGTCATTGCTGAGCCAAGCCTGTGATCAGCACGAGATAATGGGTGTTGCTATGAAGCTGGAATGAGGCCAAGCCATTCCAGAAAACTCACAGGAAAAAGATATTGTGAGTTTCTAATTAAGACTGAACCAGCCTGCAGAGCACTCCACACTGGTATGTCTGTGAAACCCCGTGACGCTGAAGGCCCTGGCTTGGGGATTCTCTGATTTGTCCCCATTACATCATTTTACAAAGGGTTAGAGACTAGCATTGGTCCTGCATAGAGTTTAACACGGCTCCTACATTCCACAGCAGGCACTGTGTATGCACTCTGCAACATGATCTCTCCAACCATCTTCATCCCAACACTCAGAATCACAGAGTGAAGAAAGGATTTGACATCTTGTCTCCATGATTCCAAGGGTCCGTTCATCCACATGGTAATGGATAGATGGACCGATGCAATGACTGGGTAGGCAGTCGTCAGCTGCAGTCACAGCCCCAATCTGCAAAAGCAACAAATTAAAGGGAGAAGAGTACAGGTAACTGAGCCTAATGCACAGCCCTGTGTATTTCACATTCAAGCGGCAGTCTAATACAAATTTTCTTTCACTGTTTTCTAACCTTAAAAAATAATGAGCACAAAAGAGCTCGAGAAGTCTATGAACACAAACATTTCCAAGTGAATCAATATGCAAATGGCCATCTCTGCCTGGGCTCCCTTGGCTTTCATTGCTGTAGCAGGGCAGAGAGATATGCTGGGCATTTTTCAAGAAGTGGTTTAGGATTACAAGGTGGAATTATTATTTATCCATTCAAAATATGAGGCTCGCTAATTAGGTCATAATGGTCCTCGTTTATCACGGCACTGAGAGCCTGTGTTCTATTGATCTACAGTGCTGTCCGTGGGCATGAGGCTCTTGCTAATACCAGCTTAGCTCTTCCCAACTGTTCTCGAGAACCTTAAACCCTCCTGGAGACTCACTTGAGTGATACAGGCCTACCGAGAGGGAGGAGTGCGTTCCTGTGCCCTGTTCATCTGGGTTGCAAGGCCTGGGGCTTTGTCCTCAGAATCTTTCCCAAGCTGTGCAGTATCTCCTAGTTCTGGCAGGAAAAGTCAGAGGTAAATGAGCTCTCGTGGCTATGTCATTAACAGCTCAGTGGATAAAATCTGAACTAGTAGGTATGTGAATTGAGCCCTTAATTTTAGAAAGAACCCAAGTAGCTAAAAGGACAAAGGGGTCCTGGCTAAAAGGAGTCCACAGGAGGTCACGACCCTTATGCACACTCACCAATATCAACAGAATGGTCTCATTTCCAGTTTTCCTAGTTAGCTCTAGGTCATGGCCATTGATAAATAAGGCTGAATGTGGCTACCTTCTGCTCCACAGCCCTTCCTAAGATTTAGGATGGTTTATGGTGAACTCTGGTCTGGTTGCTTGCTGGTTTTGCAGGACTTTGGGTAGCCTACATGACACCTCTCTACACTATGGGCTTAACAGTGAAGCAGAAGGAGAAATCTACCTTGTGGGGTTGCCAGGAAGTCTACGTATGACAGGACTTGTGAAACAGTGCATAGTGGTCTCTCAAAGTTCTGTGACTCAACTTCGTCTTCATCCTCCGAGACAGATAGGCTTGCTCACCATAAGACACCATTGCAAGGGCAAAGCAGCGTAGAACATAGAACTGGATACGAGAAAGGCAAGGCACAGAGGCTAGAACAGGGTTTCCAGGCAGCAGTATGAAGGAATGATACAAGCAGCTCCCTGGGAGCCATACTGCCGATAGCACTGATCCACTGGATCAACGCTGTGGTCAGGTACTGCTGGGAAAGCCAGACCACTGTTCTTGCTGAGGATTCTGAAGACACCCAAGGCTCATGATGGCACCCCAGCAAAGAATTCTGTTTTGCCAGTTTTTCCCAAATGTCTTCAGAACTGTTCTGGAAGGAGGGAGGTGGGGGCATGTTACTCTTCTAAATGTTCAAATAAATGAAAAGACTTCAGATGGCGACAGAAAGGAGGGCGAGGAATGAGGCCAGATGTGCTGCTTCCCACAGGGCCTGTGGGTCAGAAGAGTCAAGTCTCCATGATTTCCCCAAGCGCTGCCCTGGGTAAAAGTGCAGTACCTGTGATGAACCTTGCAGGAATCAGATGGCGCCAGGCCGGAATGCAGAGGTACAACTTTCCCTGGCCATTTCCCCCAACTTGGCTTTGACCTAAAAGGGCTGTAAGGATAAACCACAGCAGAACTCTTAATGAAATTTTGTGTTTAAATAATTCACATGGAGAAGAAGAGAGGCTGCCTCTCTGGGCTGAAGAACCCAAGAAGGTGGACGATCAAGTAGCCCCACAGACCCACCTAACACCATCTCATTATCTCTCTGCACTTACAATGATAAGTTTGAGGAAGATGGCAAGCCGAGACAAAAAGGAGGAGGAGGAGAGTGGAGGGCTGGGTGTCAGGAGATTAAGCAGTCTGAGAGAAAACAAGGGACCAGAGGCAAGGCGAGCTGGAAGAAAGGACCAGTCCTTCTCTAATCTTTGACATCCTGGTGGTGCTGGGGAGATGGTGCCTGTAGGAGTCCTGGAGAATCCACATTACCCACTACCATATTGCCAAGTCTGAGCTATTCTTCTCAGTACAGATCAAGTGGCTGATTTTCAGCAAGACAGGAGGTTCCTGGGATCAGGTTCAGCATTCCTGTAACAGGATGAACCTGAGGGAAGGGATGAGTCCATCACTCAGTGATATCATTAGCAGATAGCTCTACCTTCTGCTGAAAGAAAGTATTTGTTTGCAAATACTCCTGGCTGCCTCCTCCATCACATGCTCAGGGGGCCCAGGAGAGGGCCCTGAGCAGAGTAGGTACTAACTTCCTACTGCTCACTGGGAAAAGAATATGCAAAACACCCTCCAGAGTCATACCTGCAGATTAAGAAATCACTTCCCTCAGACATGCAAATTCCGAGGACCCCCTGGAGAGAGAATCTATGATTGAGCCAGGAGAAAAGGCATGATTTGGAGAACTGTATCTCTACAGGAACTGATGAGCGGCTTGTTGATAGGTTAACACACTTAGCAACACACCTGCTGCATGCTAAGGGACCCATCAGTGATGCCTTACACTTCTTAAATTGCAATAACAGTGGCTGAGTAACACGTGCAATTCATTACCCAAGCTCACTGGAATTTCCTCAATGTCTCCCTCCTCACAGTTTCCACGGACGGAATGCTGACTATATCATTCTGCCTTGCAGGACATAATATGCACACTAATTTTTTTTTTTCCTGTGTGTCTGGATAGCCATAATGTCTGATGTCCCGATGTTACGACCATTCTTCTTGTTCTTAAAAGTTTTTCTTTTTTAAAAAATTCACGTGCATGGATGTTTTGCCTGTGTAGTGTATGTATGTGCACGACATGTTTACTTGATGTCTGAAGAGGTCAGAAGAATACACTGGATCATCTGGGGCTGAAAGGTACAGATGTTTGTGAGCTGGCAAGTGGGTGATGGGAATTGAACCCGGGTCCTTTGCAAGAGCAACATGTGCTCTTAACTGCTGAGTCAGCTCTCCAGCCCTGTTCCTCTTGTTCCTGATCCAAAATTTTCTGGTGGTAACTCAGTCAGTAAAGTGCTTGTTGTGCAGCCATGAAATACTGAGCTGGATCCCTGGGTATGTGGCACTTGTGTATAAACCCTGTGTGTGTGTGTGTGTGTGTGTGTGTGTGTGTGTGTGCGAATTCCCAGGACTGGCTGGACAATCCGCCCAGTAAAAGTCCCGCACTCCAGGTACCAGTGAGACCCTGCACTGGAAAACGGTGGAGCAGGGTGTGATGGCACTTTCCTTTAATCCCAGCACTCCAGGCAGGTGGATCTCTGTGCCTTTGAGGCCAGCCTGGTCTACATATCACAAGGCTACACAGTAAGACCTTATCTGAAAAGCAAACAAAATACAAGTAAAACAATAACAAAAGAATAAAGAGGTGGGTGAGGAGGAACTACACCCAAGTCTGTCTTTGGCCTCCAAGCACAGACACAAACACATGTGCATGCCCTTGCACATACAAATGCACAGAACACACAAAATAAAAATAAATTCTTAAGGTCAACATGCATGTGGTTTTATATATACACATACATTTTATATGAATACAAGGAAATTTGAAAAGGAAGAGGTGGTAAAACTAAGCTTCCCTCATTCTGTTTTGCCAACCAGAATCAACCATGTCTACTCTGAGCTGGACCATCCTACCTTTCAAAGCAGAATGTGGGCTGAGGCCCTTTAAGCTCATGGAGCAAATATATGGGTACAACTCAAGATGCCTGTGAGTTCAGATGGTGTCTTAGGGTGGATTTAACTCTCCAGATACTAATAGTGGTAACTTAACAAGCACAGAGAGTATGCCAGATGGTGGACAAGGTGTTACTGCAATAATTACCTTGTTCATCCTCTCAAAAGAGAGCAAAGAACACAAAATCAGCATATTATCAAAGCCATCTTGTTATCCTGAAGGGGAAGGCTCTGGGGCTACAGGGAGGAAATCACTTGCCCAGGTCACAAGGCAGGTGAGTCACTGAGCTGAGGACAGGGAGACCTGGCTTTCCTAAGCTGCCTTTCTTCCCTCCCTTCCTTCATACAGCCTCTCACAGGAACTCAAAACATAGACACCAACAACTCATGTAGCTCACGCTTGCCCAGACATGACATGTTTGTACCGGGGCTGTGGGTACTGAGGGCTAGACATGACATACAGCTGTAAAAAGCAGCTGCAGCAGGGAGCTCTGAGGGACAAGGGGCAGAAGGGAAAATACCATCACATGGACAGAATGTTAACAGCAAGCATGCGACCTGTGGTGAAATCCTTGACCCTTCTGTGCCTCCGTTCCCTGTAAACTGGGGAATAACAACACCCACTCCTCTTGGACTGTTGTGTGGATTAAGTGCAAAGTATAGAGTACAGGGACTAGACCTGGGCACATGACACTTGTGCTGGTTGAACTAGGTTTGGCTGCCCTAGATTCATGTGTTTGATTGACCCATGGGAGTGGTACTATTAGGAGGTGTGGCCTTGTTGGGAGAAGTGTGTCAGTGTGGGGTGAGCTCTGAGGTCTCCTAAGCGCATGCTTAATGAGGTGTCAATATACAGTCCCTTTCTGCTGCCTTCAGATCAAGATGTAGAACTCCTGGCTCCTCAAGCACCACGTCCATGATGAAAATGGACTGAACCTCTGAAACTGTAAGCAAGCCCCATTTAAATGTTTTCCTTTATAAGAGTTGCCTTGGTCATGGTCTTTCACAACAATGAAGCCCTAACTAAGACCACAATGGATAACAGACGAGCTATAAGGAAGAGTTACTCATTTTACTCTCCATGCCTTCATGACAGTTCATTACAAGACCTGCTTTTTTGGCAACTTTGTCATGTGAACATGATACTGTGCCTCCACACAAACCCGGTGCTGGGGTCCCTGTGCCTCCGGGCTGGATACCGTTTCTACGTGGCACAATCTCATCCACAACCAGAACGAACACTCCGCTTAGAAGTCAAATCAAGCTCAGGAGAAACGATGCACTCAAGAGACATGGCACACACAGGCTGCAGGAGGCCGCCCTTGGCCCAACAGTATACTGCTTTATGATAAACTTTGTAAGCAGCAGGAATACACCCCAAAACAGAAGTACAGCAAACGAGGGGGCCAGCAAGCAGTCCTTTACTGCTGACAGCTGTCCCTCGCTGAACGCTACTGCATGGGTGCAAAGGTTTCTACACCAGACAGTGCTGTAAGTGTGCTCCTTTAGCATCCTCACAGGCACGTGAACAATGCATTGTGCCGATTCTTCACCGGGCGTCAGGAAACCTCCAGGCACTTTCCAATTGTTTAACGGCAAGGCTGTAATACGTAGTCAGTCTACTTTGACAGGGACACCATTTTTGGGCAGCAGCAGTATTAGAGTAAGTGCATGTCATCGAAAGTATGCTCAGTCTATACACCCACGCACTCCCACCCCACATGCACACCCACACTCACCCACCCACAGTTTTCTTTCTCACACAGAGACTGGTTACTAAGTCACATCTTCCAGAATAGAGAGTGGATTTGGCAGACAAGCCTCTTAATGCAGCTTTCTTTATTTTCTGTCTCCAGCTTTTATAAATAGGTTTGCCAAATTGATGCTTAATAGCTTAATATCGGGTTCATATTAATCTCACCCTGTCTGAGCTTCAAAGGGACAAACTGTTCTGACTGTTAATGAAACAAATTTTAGTTGCAAATTTCCCTGGGATCAGAGCTGGGGAAAGAAAAAAAAAATCCAAATGATCTGAAAAGACAAACATCTCCCTGGTGCGCTTTTCAAGCCATTGGGTTTTTACAGAGCCTCCTCCCAAAGCTAGGGAAACCAAGCAGCTTCATCGCAGCGGGATTAAGGCCTCCATGGACGCTAGATGGCGCAAGAACACGCTCCAAGCCATGAACATATATGTATGCCTGCTGCCCTTCACCCATCCTGCTCCAGGCCCAGGTGGGTTCATTGGTACAATCAACACAAGCTCAAATAAATTCTACGGAGAGACAGTCAGCATGGACGTTATAAGATCTGGTTTCCTTTTCCGCTCTGACCTAGTACATCTGGGCATTCTCTTCTGGATTCAAAAATGTGTATCAGCCAACAGCGTGACTGTGCTACCCTGCTGAGCTGCACGCTCAAAACCGTTTAAGATGGCAGATTTCATGTGCTGTGTATTATACCACAGTCTTTTTTAAAGGGCAGGTTGTCCCCGATAATAGCAGCAATATTTCATTTAGAAAAGCTAAGCATAAAATACATGTCGGTGCCATTTCTTGGTTTGGTATATTGTTCTTTAGCCCCAGAGCAACCAAATTAGTATTTATTTATTTTACTGCTGGCTGATTCCAGGATCCAACCACTGTCATTCACGATCCAGCTTCCCTTCCAGAGAAATACAAACCCTGCCTTATCTGTGAAGGCCAGAGGTGGGGTGACATCACAGAGATGTCACCATGCCTGTCCCATGCCCCAAACTAGCTTGCTGGCTGCCTCTCATCTCACCATCTGCAATTCACTGTGTAAAACATAAGCATTCCTTGTCCAAGCATGATTACAGGCACAGCCTCCCACCCTGCCCATGTACTGAGATCCACAGGGTCCACTTATAGTGGGAGAAAGTCAGGAGAAGATCCTGAGAGGAGCCAGGATTGATGGGGCGCAGGGCGAAGTTTCTAGCTAATCACAGGAATGGATGGTCTACGATGCTGGAGTCTTGAGAATACAAGAGCAGGAGACCAAGTGCTTTAATTCGAATTCAGAGAACAATGTACATCAGACTCCAGAGCTGACAGGTTCCAGGAGTGGAGTGGGACTGAAGTGCTCTCCCCCTGCAGTAATGCGACAGCAGTAGCCACGGTAGCCCCTAACTAGCAGTAGTGAGGAACATAGCAGTAATTCACAAGAAGCACCCGACACTCTGGGTGCCTTGCATGGTCTAAGTGCCCAGGCTGGGTTAGATGGCAAGGAGCAGTGACATAGGGGTGGAGGCCTGCAGAGGAACCTCAGCTCCATCTCAGGCTCACAGAAAGGCTCCACAGGGTAGTGGTGAGACCAAAACAGCTCACCGGAACCCTGTAGGACCTCCTGGCCTCGCCTCCGCAAGGTGCATCTGTACCCGTTCTTCCTTCCAAACGTCTCCTGGACCACTCCTGAGCTCCCAGTGCCCTAGAGATGTAGGTCAGGATCTTATACTGTATCTAGGACCAGGCCCCACTTGGCCCAGGTGGGTGTTACAGGTGGGCGTACCCACACTTCCTCTCTTCCTTTGTGGGTTCCCTCACCAGGCTCTTCCCTCTGCCTAGCAAACTCTTCCCTCTGCTCAGACTGCTGTTTGCCCTCTGGATGGCCGTCAGAAGACTGTGCTTAGACTTTGCCCTATGTGTCTCCTTACACGGATCACATGCTTGTCATTTGCTGCCCGTCTCCATGATCTGCAGTGAACTAAATGAACACGGTATGTGGGCTGACAGGAGGCTGAACCATGGCTATCCCGTCACAAACGTGGATCAAGGCTGGGAAGGGAAACAACGTCCTTTGGCAGAAGGTGGTCAGGGAAAGTTTCACCAAGCACAGACCCAAAGGAGGCAGGAAGGCTGAGGGCAGGGAAGACTGGGGGCAGGGGTGGGGTAGACGTCCTTTCCCAGCCTTGAACTGCCTCACAGTGATGGAAACAGGTCAGACCTCTGTGCCTCAGCTGCTGTCCCTGGCAAAGTCCCCAGCCTCAGCTTAATCCACCTGCCAGAGCTGGCAGAGCTTGCAGAGGTTGGGAAAGAAACTGGGAAAACGCAACACCTACAGGATGTGAGCTCAGAAAGCCCCGTGGACCCGTGGCAAGCCAGGCTGGATTACAGCGCATGTCCCCAGCATGTCTGGAGACCCTTCCTGGCTCCTTGTTACTTTCATTCTGGCCTGAGCTGCAGGAGCTGGATGTGAGGATTGAGGGCGTATCTGACAGGAAATCCCAGACCTCATGTCTCAGGCCAGGTTAGAAGCAACGCGACACCAGCTCCCGCTCCCAGCAGCCTCAGCCACCACCTCTGCAAGTCAAGACTCCCTGGCTTTGAGGTGGTCACAGGAACAGGTGGGCAGAAGGAGCTACTGTCCTCAGAACTGGACAGTGAGCACGGTGCACCTTTGTCTTTAACCTTTCCCCCGTGGTGTGCAGGGCACTGGTATCTGAGGAGACCCCTCAAATCTCTAGCTGAAGTCAGGGGCTCCCTCCCCCACTGGTCCTTCTCTGTTCCTCACATGAGTCCCATCCCGTCCGCCTGTGTGAAATCTTGAATCTGCCTGTTCTGTTCCATGTTAGTAGGCAGGTGCCCTCCACACTTGTCATTTGGGTATAAAGGTGGACTCCCAGCACGGTCTCTCAGGGTCACCCTTGGCCTCTGCCTACTACTTCCCACCATACCGGAAGCCACTCTGTGTGCAGGTCTGTTCACACCTGCCTGCTATGTGCTGCTGCTCTTAGGATCGAATCATTGCTGTGACATCACAGCCCCCCAGGCTCTAGCCAGGCATCCGTGCACAGTGACTTGGTAATCTTTATTTGTCAAGCACCTGGCCCAAAGCAGGGCAGAACAAGGCGCTGTTAACTCTGTAAGATGGACAGGCATTCTCCAGCGCAGGCAGAGGAGCCTGGGCCTACAGGACTGAGCACTATGGGCTGGGTGTTGATACAAGTGCTGATTAACTGTTTGCCTAGCTACAGTATCACAAACAAACAGGAAATTAATGCTCCATCTTTCAATTCCCTTTCCGAGTTTAATTGCAAGCCATATAATTGGTCTCAATTTCCTTTAAATAAAAAAAACCTCTGCTATCAATATGTAACAGGAGGAACCTCCAGCTACCTGCTACACCAGATACGGAGGGAGACTTCTCCTTCAGCAAATGCATGTCCGTCAGGAGGGAGGTAGGCTCTGCGTTGTGTAAACAGCTGGGCATATTATGGTACACTTTTGTAGGCCATTCAAGCACCCAACCCCAGGACTTTTAGGCTGAGAAAACAAGACGAGTGTGGGCATTATACCTCCAGGCAAATATTAAATGCGCTTTTGAGCATGGGCTTTGGAATCAGAGCTAACACCTGACAGGCTGTGTGATCTTGGGCAGGTTGTCTGACTGCCCTGAACCCCGGCACCCCAATTTGTAGAGTGAAGGCAAGTGAAATGGCAGGGGATGAGTCAGACACGAGCAAGTGGGTGACCTAATTAAGAGTCAAGCATGGTGACTCAGATGTGGTAAGAAGTCGAGGCACCTTCACCAATTTATTTTCTTAATGCTCTTGCTGCTGCTTCCGATACGAGGCCACAGAGAATGTCCAAAGCCTAAACATCACAGGGCAACCCCTGAGGCTGCCAGCATTTATGGCATAATTGCGGTGTCCTAGCCTTGCTCTTAGATTTGAGGCTGCGAAGCCTTACATCCTCACAATAACCGAGGCGGGTTCACTCTTCCCTTTCAAGTGGGGAAACTAAGGCACAGGGAGATGAAAAGAACCCTCCGGGGATTAAACAGCATGTACTGTATAAATTCAAACATACCAGTGCAAAACATCCTCCTCCCCAGTGCTATTTTATTTTCTGTGATTTTCATAATAAATTATTCACAACTGACCGTCTTTCAAACCTCCGCTCAACCATCCCAAATCCATAGGCAAGCTTGCAGTCTTATTAATGTTTAATGACTACAAATAAATCATAAAATAAAGATATTCCTTAAGACCTATATATTTAGCTCCTAATGGCTGTTTGTGTCTTCTTTGTTCAGATCAGAATAACAAATGTTCAGGAATATGGACTTTACTTATTTTTTGTTTTGTTTTGTTTTGTTTTTTTTGTTTTGAGATAGGGCATCATGAAACCATGCCAACCTTGAATTCACTATGTAGCCAAGGATGACCTTGAAATCCTGACCCTCTTACCTCTTCCTCCTGGGTGCCTGGTTCACATTTGTAAGCATGGTTTACGGCAGCTGATGAACAAACACAGGGCCTTGTCCATGCTCTGCAAGCTCTCGCCCAACTGAGCTACATCTCCAGGCACTGTCTGTTATTTTTTAATGCAAAAGATTTCAAAACACAGAAAGTACTCTGCTCTGTATTAGGGAATAAAATCAGACATAAAATTCTCTGGCAGTTACCACCAGAGATGATCGCTACCTACAGTCTAGCAGATTTTTCCTCTAGCTGGCCCCATAAAAGTCTGTTTGCAGAGCGAAGCGTGCAGGACACACGCTCTCAGCAGTGGGTGTAGCTGCGGAATGATTGTAAGTAGCCAGATGACTTCAGCCATCCTATACCCGCACTGTTTTTATATGTGGGCCCTCTGTGGATGGTGACTACACAGTCTTTCTTCTTTCCAGCTGTAATTTTAAAAAGAGCCTTAGATGTGTCATAGATTACCTAGAACACCGGAGTCGTTGGGACTAAACCCCAAACGGCAACCTAATACCTCTCCCCAGCATCTCATCATTGCAGCTGCGGACAAAACTTCAAGCGGGGCTGCAAGTCTGGCTAGATGACCCAGGTGTCACATTCTGCTGTCTACATTTGACGCAGCCCACAGCCAGCTTCTTTGGAGACTAATGTTCATCCCCTGATACCTACTCCCACCCTTCTTGTGGGGGGACATGCTGGGAGCAGCCGAGATGACACTGGCTGACAGGGCCTTTCATATAGCTTCTTGTCGTCAGTGAGAGCTCTGCCCACTGTGACAACAGTGCGGCCCCACTGCTCTCGGTAGGTGTCAGCCTTGATTTAGGAACAGGAAGCAGGGTGAACAGGGCCAATGGAATCCACGAGCAGATCCATACCTGTCAGGAACGAGCATCAAGGCTCCTGCTTGAGGGCAGCAGAAGAACGGGCAGGGGAGGGGGCAGAACAGGAGCAAAAGGGAAAGAGGTTCTAGAGACCCGCTGTGTGAGGCTGAGGAGAGGCACTGTGTGTGACCACAGGGTCACACTGACTGGGTTCTGTAACACTACAAAGTAACCCCCTTTGTCTCTGGTGGTACAAAACATAAACTACGGCTTCCGCATCTGCTTCAAAAGAGAAGTGACTTTCTGTCATTGACTGACTGAGGAGTGTTGGAGGACATGGGACAGGATCATGGAGCCCCCTGGCCGCAGGATCTATGAGGGTGGCGATCACCTAGCCCAGGAGGAAAACATACTCTATCCACAGCACACCTCTCCAAGCCCCTAGAGGGGGGACACAAAGAGTGGCTTCCCACGCCTGCTTATTTCACGTGGCAGTGGCAGGAACAGGGGACAATCCTGTGTTCGCTGTGTCGCCAGAAGGAGCAGGGTCCTGGGTGCCCGGCTTACACACACCCCACTGGCCAGCTTGCAGATTCTGTTTCCCATTTTACAGAAGTTGATTTGTCTACCTCTCCCATAGTCAGTGACTACCCAATCTGGGCTAACAATAATAATCTTATTAACGATGACAGTAATAGCAATTACCATCTGCTCAGGGCTCTCCGTGTGTCACACTGTGCGGAGAGTACTTTCATGTATTAGTTAATTCACTGCTTAGCAACCCTTGCTTATCTCTATTTTACAGATGGGGAACGGACAGAAAGAGGAAGTCTCCTGCATATGGTCTCACAGTCAACACAAGCAGCAGAGCTGGGATCTGAGCACAGGCACTTGCCCCAGCAGCCCGTGCGCTGCGCGCCCTGCTGCCTTTGTGTCAAGGTCTAGGACACGGGCGAGTAAAGCAAGGAGGTGCACAGCTGCAGAGGTTCAGGATGGGGAAGGACAGCCTGGGTGGCCTGGCTGAGCAGGCAAGAGCCTGGCGTGTCTGAGGAACAGAAAGGAGGCTTAAACCCTGGAGAAATGTGGCTGAGGGTGTAGAGGGGATGGTGTAGTTCACAGAAGAGAGCGCAGACACCGGGCTGGAGTCCTTAAAAGCACAAGGACCCGTGTTTGGTCTCCAGAACCCACGTTAATAAGCTGGGTGTGAGGGCGAATGTCTACAGTCCCAGAACTCGGGAGGTAAAGCAGAAGGATTCCTGGGGCTCACCGCCCAGCCAGCTTGCGTGAATTCCAGGCCAAAGGTGTTCCTGAGGAAAGAATTTCAAGGCCGCCTTCTCATCTCCACATGCATAAACGAGCATATACATATATGCACAAATCCCACAATATACTTTTTTAAAAGAGTACAGATTCCATGACATGTGTGCTGAAATATCTCAAAACATCACCTTGCCAGGTCCAGTAAGTAATGGTTACTGCTGTCCCAGCCTGTGTGGCTTCCATCAAGTTATTAAACCTCTCTGGGCCTCATGTGTAAGCCAGCAGCAATGATACTCAACTCATGAAGCTGCCATATACGAAAATCTAGTTATGAATGAACTTAACACCTCTTAGGAGAGTGCCAGGCTCATAGTCAGGGCTCGCTTTGATGACACCTGGTAGACAGACTACCCCCCTAAGCTCCACGTTTCCTCACATGCTCATTTGGTTGTCTATCTGAGGGGGGAGGTGAGACCGATAAGGGCAGAGCCAAGAAACAGAAGGAATGAGGCAAAATTAATCTGTGATCAATACTGCTTGTGGCCATTACGGTGACAGGCAGCAGATAAACACATAAATAGAACCGAAGACCAGCTTACCCTGCCAGCTGTTGCCATCAGCCACTCTGCCCAATTATGCAGGCTGTCGCATAACCTTCTATCATTAGGCACTCCCTGACATTTTATTTGTGGCTGTCTTCCTCCCTCCCCATTGTATTTAGTCTGCTTTCATCTGTGAAGGTCTAGCTAGCCTCACTTGAGGCTCCGGCTTGCGGTAATTTAGAGTTAAGCATTATTTTACAGTCTATGTAAATAATGAGTTAGAGGCAGGCTGGATAAAAGGCAATGCCTGCCTTAGCCAGAGCCTCAGCAGCCTGGGGAGGCTGGGTGGCTGGCACAGACACTCCCTCAGTCAGGTGCCTGGACAGAACTGGGCCCCAGCCTGGCTGGTCTCCTAGAAGATAGTCCAACAGCTGAACGATGGGCCACTGTTTCCAGCTGAGGATCCCCCATTCCTCCAATTCTGCTACAGTCCCACTCCCAACTCCTCATCCTATCCTGTGCCTGCAAGTCTGGCCATGCCACACTGTCATTGTTCTTACTAGAAATGGAATCATTCCCACACCCCACTAAGCTATGGCTTGGCCACGAGACTCAGTAGGATATGGTATGAGCAGAAACTGGAAATATTCTTGGGCCAGTGTGCACACCTGTCACTCCCCAAAGATGGAGAGTGACACAGAGTGCAGGCCATGGAAGTGGGGCAAAGCTAAGCCCGGTTTACGGACTAGAGCTACTTCCGGCAGAAGGAGCCTGGCTACAGACTGGGTTCTACATGCTGACAGAGCGCACTGTGTAACATCAACTCCAGTGCTGGAAGTCCAAGATGTGGAGCCCTTGCCTGGTATGTGCAAGGCCCTGAATTCCACCCCCGGCAATCCCACCCTTACCAAGAAAAGGTAAAGAAAGCAGAAAGGGAGAGCACACAGCGAATGGTGGGTGCTGAGTATGGACTGTCCGCCCACTTGCTATGGGGTGGGAAGTGTGGAAGAGCTGGCAAGCAGCTGGACAGGATAGTGCTTGTTCACCTACCCCTTTCACTAGATTATGGGTGCCTCTGGCTAGGTCGGGGTCATCTGAATCTAAGATGATTCTTGCTTAATGATAATATTCAACAGCAGCAGCAAGCACACTGCAAAGAACGACTACAATGACATGTTACAGGACATTCCCAAAGGCAGGCCAGGCTCCTTACCCTTCCTTCAATAGAGAGTTACAATAAAGGACAGGACAAGTCTAGTTTCCTTTTTTTTTTTTAAAAAAAAAGGGACTGACACATGCGACAGTTTGTCCATGAGTTGTGAACACAGCAATAGTCTGAGGTTTTTCCATTCCCCAAACTCCCATGATGAGCACCATTGCACTGACAGCTGCTCCCAGACTCCAAGTGGATTTTGCAAACTTCTCAAACCCAATCCTTGATTTCAACACAGCCTTATCTGTCCTGTTCTGTTTGTGGCCCTTCCTACCCAAACCAGGCAGCAAGCTGCTGGTGAGCACAGTTGGCACCTCATACAGCAGTAGCTGGGAGTTTGGCTGAGTCATAGAGTAAGGCTTTAATCCTGGCTCTGCCATTTGCCTGGTGGCTTTACACAAGTCCCATCATGTCACGGAGGCTCATTTTCTTCCTCTATAAATAGTGGGGTCTTAGTGATAAGAACGGATTCCTTAAAGGCTTACAGTATGTGTGTGAAATGCTAATGGTAGGGCCTGGCACAGAGGGAGGGCTCAGTGGCATCCATGATCCTTCGCTCTCTGATGAGCTACAAGTGGGAGGAGGTGAAGTTTTGGGGGAGCTGGTGCCATGACTTCTGCTTGCCTGCCCTGCTCAGTCTTCAAAAGGAGGTGGCCATCTGTTCCCAACACTGTGAATGAAGATGCACAACACTCCTAGTGCAAACAGGGACTGTCCATTCCGAGGACAAATGATGTAAGCCACCTCCGAGAGCCCACCAGCCTCTCTCTGCTTACAGTATCTACCCAGATCACTTCTTTTGACTTCTGAGTTCCACCACATCCCTCCTCCCCAAGAATAATAATTTACTAAACATGACAAATCAAATAGCAGAGGAAAATAAGCTGGATGGGGAGGGGTGCAGCCAGCCTGTTTCATGCTAGGGTAGAACTTCCTCTGGCCTATACATCAACATGCAGAAGTTCATTTTCCAATCGCACAGAATGTTGTCAGGCAGGAACGCAAGCTTATGAGCCTCCATTTATATTCCAGAGCTGGTGCTGCCTCCCCGCTCCTTGCTCCTGCTCTCTGCTCCCATGTTAAGCAATTCCTCTCCCTTGGTGCCCCTGGCTGCTGTCATCATTCTCACTTAGGCAAACTCTATCTATGGATTTCATTCCTCTAATTTTCTCCCATAAATCAATCCTCCCTCCCCTTGGCTACCGCTGTTTGTTCTGTCTGGATTGCTCCTCTAGCCAGTTGTTCATTTCATCCAATTGTGTATTCAATGAAGGGTTATGAAGTGCCAGCGACGTGCAGGGTACCAGGGAGAGAATAGTGAAGTAGGTAGCCCACGTCCTAGTTGAGGCTGTTGTTCAAAAAAAAAAAAGTATAAACTGTATATGGTTTATAAACAACAAAGACTCATTTTTTACAGCTTGGAGGCTGGAAGTGCAAGATCACGCCTCTGGAGACCCATGGTCTGCAAGACTCCCGCTTCTTCAATGGGGCATCCTCGAGTTGATAACATATGCAGATGAAAGGAACAAAGGGTTTATGTGCAATCCCTTGTAATGGAAAGTCCTCGTGGCAGGACCTTGATGCATCTGGTTGCCTTGAGCCAACAGTGAGCAAGGAGAGAACAGCAAGTGCTTGAACTCACCTCTCTTCCTCCTCTAACTCAGGCCAAGCCTAGGAAATGGCACTGCCCTCCTTTAGAATGGGTATTCTCAACTAACGGAGCCAAGATACCCTCTCACAGGCATGCCCAGAGCTAACCTAACCTAAATAATCCTGCATGAGTGTGCCTGAAAGGCTGGTCTCCCAGATCCTGCCAAACTGACAATGGATATTAACCATAACAGGGATTAAGACATCAACCTTTGAGAGTGAGGGGGGCGGCTAAACACCCATACCCCTTCTGGGAGTGTGGAGCCCTACTGGGAGCTTAGCACAGCTAGAACCTAGAGCCTGACATCTGGGTTCAACTCCATCCACTTTGCCCATAACCTGATAAACTCAAAACAAATATCTAATAATTAACATGTCTTGATTTTATTGTCGTCGTCGTCGTCGTGGGTAAAATGTGGATAACAGTAACTGTCCATGAGGTGCTGGGAATTTTCGATGAAGGAAAGCATTCAAAACATGGTAGGCACAACGGTTTCCTACTATTGTTCCCACTGCCCACCTACCACTGCCTGCTGGGTGGCATATGTAACTGTCCCAGTGAAGGAGATTGTCATTGGTTCTCCACAGAGCAGGGGTGGGCATTCTAAGGTCACGTGATGGGGAAGGAGCTGATTACTGGAAAGATGAATGCCTTCCCTTCACCACACAGTCTAATTTGGAATTTACTTCTCACTTATCCTAACTGGATAGAAATCTCCAGGAGGAAGGAACCACCACATACAACTCATCTATTTGTATCCAGACTGAAAATATCGCTGAGGAAGTCTGTGCAGTGCATTGCTAAAGACAAAGATGACAGGAATGCTAGGACAGCTCGGGGGCAGAGGAGAATAGTACCTGCAGGCCTGCAAATGGCTACTTCTCATTCTATTCACACCATACATAAAATGAACCCAAGATGGCCCAGATACCTAAATGTAAGAGCTAAAACAAAGCTCTTATTTTGTTTTTAAAACATTTTGTGCATGTCTGTCATGTATTGTGATGACACTCATATCCATACCTCTCACTTTTGTCTTATTGGTGTCCACTGGTCTCCTTCTATTCTTATGTCTTAGACACTTTTCAAAATCTAGACTCTGCATGTGAAAGAAAACATATGCTACTTATCTGAGTGAAATAATAAAGACTGTCAATCTTTAGCACCTTGGATTAGGATTAGATTAGACATGGAAAGTACAAGCAACAAAAGAAAAAATTTTGAACTGGATTTGTCAAAATTAAACTTTTCTACTCCAAGTGACAACTGTTAAGAGACACAGCAGGCAACACACAGGGCAGGAATCTTAGTTAGGGTTTCTATTGCTTTGAAGAGACACCACAGTGACACACTTCTTCCAACAAGGCCACACTTCTTAATAGTGCCAGTCCCTATTTACCAAGCATTCAAACACAAGAGACTTACTTGGATTCTATTAGGAAGTGGGCCTTGGTGGGGAAGAAAATAGAGACACTGTGTCCTTGGGCTTGATCTTCCTTTTCCTCTGCTTTTTGTCTACTATGAGGTCAACAGCTCTCCTCAGCCACAGGCACCCACTGCCAAGAAGGCCTGCCCATGTGCAAGAGGCCAAGTGATCATGGACTGCACTCTCTGAGACAATGAGCCAAGACACGGCTTTCCTCTCTCCAGATGTCGGTCACAGTGTAGGAAGTGAGCTAGCACACAGCCGTCAAGGCAGAACTCAGCCCCAGGCCACCATGGCCTCTACCCATCAGCATGAGTGGAGAATGGGCACTGGGACAATTGCTACTTAGCTCTCAGATCTGCTGGAGTTGGAGGGTTGAATGCTTGAATAATTTCAAAGCCTCGGGGTATGTTCCGATTCTGAATACTTTAATGGAATCCAGCAAGAAACACGGTGGAGGCGAAAGACTGACAAAGACGGAACCAAGATTACTTTAGAATTCAGCAAATTAGTCTAGTTCGCTTCGTGTTTCAGTTCACATCTCCGTTTAAATATAGTATGTATTTAATATGATGTGAAGTCATATTTTAACACCTCCCAACTGTGAGGACTTTGCAATTCTAATAGAAAACACGCCATAAATTAGCCTGAGGTGTCGTGTAGCTTCCACGTGTCTTGGAGCGTGATTGTCTGGATCAGTAGTTAGGACATTTTTTCCCCAATTCCTTTCCCTTCCAGCTTCCCTGATAGCTTTTACTCTAAACTATTACTGTCAAACCAAAATGCAAACTCTTCTCCTCTGAAGAAAGAAATTTCCTCCAAACTAATCAAGACTTACCATGAGGTTTCCCAATAGTTGGCCACCAAGAGAAGGACAAGATGGATGGAAGGTTCTCTCCTATTCAGTAGTGGGCCCAAAAGATGAACTCCTAATGAGTGGATGAAGACTAACTTGAGATGCCCCTGGTATCATGAACAACACAGGACACATCTGGGGGAATTACCACAGCTAGCCCTCTACCCCTACTGACCCTGCCACATTCCATCTCCAGCTGCACCTGGACATTTGCACCCTAGTGTTCCACTACCGTTTCCACTTTCATAAGGCCAAGAGGCAAGACGCCAGATGGAACCCAACCTGATCCAGGAGCTGGGAAGCTGGATGGAAGAAGGTTTTGTCATCTGCCCAGGGCATAGCCCTCTGAGACCTCATCAGCTTGGCATTTCTACGAAGACTTAGCCATTTAGGCTGCAGCTCCAGGGTACTTGGTTACACAGGTGGGAATGACAACCGCACTTTGGCTGTCTGCTAATGCCTGAAGTGTTCCCTCACATCCCGCTTCTGCAACCCTGGAGGCAGGCGATAGTTGTGTTGAAGAGGCTCAGAATGGTTGATTAACTCCTATAGAATGGTCACCCCTGCCTAGGGAAGGGCTGGAATGAAGAATAAGCCTCAGTCAGGCCTCAGTCAGGCTTCAGTCTCATGCCAGCAGAGAAGGAATTAGACATTATCCTGTCAAAACACCATGGGGGAAGATTGGACATCATTCAGGGAAAGTAACCAGAAGAGCTTTGTGAAAAGAGACAGGACAGGACAGGATCTGATCTGAGAGCAGCTTTCCTGGATCTCTAGGAGAGAGATTGTGAGTGCAAGGTCTGAGAAACCCAGGGAGGAATGAGGGACTGGGAAGGCTGTGGAGGAAATGAAGTTCCAGGGGTGGCTTCTGACCAGCTCCTCTACCCAAGCAGATATATCAGTGGTTTAGGGAAGTAACTTCCTTTTTTAAAAAATTTATTTTGTTTTAATTGTGTATGTGTGTGCCCATGTGGGCCCACAGAGTCCAGAGACATTGGCTCCTATTGAGCTGTAGCTACAGGCAGTTCAGCTGCCAGACATGGGTGTTGGGGATTGAACTCAGGTCCGTTGAAAGAGCAGTACACATTCTTTTTTTTAATTTAATTTTATTTTATTAATTACACTTTATTTACTTTGTATCCCCCCATAAGCTCCTCCCTCTTCCCCTCCTGGTCCCATCCTCCCTCCCCCTTCTTCACGCACGCCCCTCCCTAAGTTCACTGATAAGGGAGGTCCTCCTCTCCTTCCTTCTGATCTTAGGCTATCTGATCACATCAGGAGTGGCTGCATTGTTATCTTCTGTGGCCTGGTAAGGCTGCTCTCCCCTCAGGGGGAGGTGATCAAAGAGCAGGCCAATCAGATTATGTCAGAGGCAGTCCCTCTTCCCATTACTATGGAACCCACTTGGACACTAAACTGCCATGGGCTACATCTGTGCAGGGGTTCTAGGTTATCTCCATGCCTGGTACTTGGTTGGAGTATGAGTCTCAGGAAAGACCCCTGTGTGCAAATTTTCTGGTTCTGTTGCTCTCCTTATAGGGTTCCTGTCCTCTCCAGATCTTACTATTTCCCACTTCTTACATAACAGTACACATTCTTAACTGCTGAGCCACTTCTCCAGCCCAGGACATAACTTTCTGGTGGACCGCGGTTCCAATGAACACAGTGCACCCTCAAATTGAAGGCCTTATTACAATAACATATAAACTCTTCCAGTTTCTGTGGCTTAAGAATTCTGGACAGTAACCTCTAGACTTGTTTGGAGGCTCAAGCTTTGTTACAGACAGACAAGAAGTGGCTGAAGCTGAACTGGCTGAAGGCCTAAGTGCCAGCGGGCCCCCAAATGGTTCTCTTCATGCAACTCTTGTGATCTCTGAAGGCTGGCTTGGGCTCTGTGGGATTTGAATAGGAATGGCCCCCATTGACTCATGTTTGAGTACTTACCCATAGGGAGTGGCACTATTAGGAGGTTTGGCCATGTTGGAGGAAATGTGTCACTTTGAGGGCAGGCTTTGAGGTCTCCTACGCTCAAGCTAGACTGTGGATCAAGATGTAGAATTCTTAACTCCTTCTCTAACACCATCTCTGCCTGCAGGCTGCCATGCTTCCCACCATGCTGATCACAGACTAAACCTCTGAAACTCTAAGCCAGCCCCAATGAAATGTTTTCCTTTGTAAAAGTTGTCCTGACCATGGTGTCTCTTTACAGCAATAAAACCCAAACTAAGACAGGCTTCCTTACAGTGTGGCAGCCGTGTCCACCATGTTTATGTGATAACTGAAGCCTGATGAAAGCAAGAAGACCCACGGCCTTTTGTATCCTCTGAGTGCGTGTCATGAAGTATTCAGTGTGACATACCTTGCTGGGCAAACAGTCACAAGGCTGGGCCAGTTTCCGGGAGAGGGGACACAGCTCCAGGTCCCAAACAGTGAGGTGCCAAAGCATTTATGAACATACTTTAAGACTACCAGATGGAGGCTGGAATAAAGAGAGAAGTCAAGGGATCATGGATGGGGTGGAATGCTAGTACTGGCAAAAGGAACGTATGCTAGTCACTTCCTCCCAAACCATACCACGTTCCTCCAGGGAAGCAGGCAGGCACTGGCACACCAGAGGGAGATTGAGGGAAAATCTATAAGAGGTTCGGAGCCACCTGGGGAAAAAACTGCCTGACAGATCAGCTAATGAGGACAAAGTATCTGTCCTTGGAGATTTCCAACAGATGCAAATTGACCTAAATTGGGAGCCAGCTGACCTCTGTGGAAAAAAAAAATAAATTAAAAAAGCACAACGCACAGGCAGAGTCAGGTTTCTGTCATCTGAAGATTAACTGAAACCTTGGTCCCACTCCAAAATCAAGATAAAAGTGTGGCTCTCCAAGGGTCACCATGGCTTTAGAACAAATTATCTTTTGAAGGAAGAAACAAATATGAGAAACACCTTCAGTTTGCCATCTGGGGCGGCTGAAAGAGGCAGCCATCACAGGGTGTGTCTGAAGCACAGCCTGGGTAGTACTGCAGAGTACTCCAATGCTGGCCAGGTGGCTTGTGGGAGCCCTCACAGGAAAAGCACAGCAGTGTTGGCTCTCAGGCTAAATGGACTGACACCAGCCAGAGCGGCAACACCTTCCCCAAAAGTCTGTGGACACAGTCCACAAACTCCTCTTTGAATTACTGGTTCAGGTTAAAATGGTGCGTGGCAGATTCTGGGGTTAAATAGTTTCTAGTATTTATCCTTTCCCCTTTCTGCCTTTTTCTAATCTAAATACCTGAGTCTGAGCTGGGAGAAAGGGAAAGGGAAGATTTTTCTGCCTATCTTGCAGCTTTGGTGTGGTCATCTCTTTCAAGATAAACTGTCCTGCCTCTTTGGCCTTCTAGTCTGATGTCTGGAAAATAGGAACTCTTGCTGTACCTTGGGGGCCCTGATGAGGGCAGACTGCCTCTTTGGCAGCCATACCAAGCTTTTTATATGACTGCTGGGATTCAAACTTGGGTCCTTATGCTTGCAGACAAAGAGCTCTTACCCACTGAGTCATCTCCTCAGTCCCACAAGCTCTGTCTTTTAATATATTCTTCCCTTTGGCCAGAGGCCCACCCCCAATGTATGCATCTGTGTTCACTTTTATTTATTCTAACTGAGTGGGCAAAGATTCCATTTCTCAGAAGCCTTGCCATATCCCACCAAGAAATCCTGCCATCCTATACCTGCCCCCTGCTTTCCCAGAGGTCAATTCATTCCTCTATTACAACATTTATCACACTTTAGGGTAATTATCAAGAGAGGATTATGTTTCTCGCTTGCAAAACTGTGAGCAACTTTGATCTGATCTGGCTTTGAATTTCTTCCAGCGCTGGTAAAGGGCTGGTCAGTCTCAGACAATACAAATCGTGCACGTAGGAATGAGTGCTAGGAAGGGTCAATAGAAGAAAGAGTGTTGATGGAGTCAGGAAGTTGAGGGTCAGAGTCAGTCTATGGATGAAGAAACGTCCCTGCATCCTCCAGTAACGCAACCCAGCTGCCCTGAGCAGTGAGAACAGGCATAGCAGACTGGGAGAAAGGCAGCCAGCTTCACACATGAACCCACTGCCCTGAAGCCTGTTCTATCCGCTCAGGTGAGGCCCACTCTGTAAGTGTCTAGGCTAGCCTCTCCCATTCCCCAGGGATCATGAGAGGGAGGGAGGCCAGAGCTTGCACAAGATAGGTATAGAGAGACTACAGCAGCAGCTCAGCAGATTATCACTGTCGGTAAGAGACCAGGAAGCAATTACTGCCATGAGTGCAGAATCTGTCTGATTTGCTTCTAAATGAGAGGTGTTTCAGAAATCTTCAAACTCCTGCTGCAGTGGTTAAAGGGAAGGACGCTTCGGATGCAAACACTCAATTACCAGGAAGAAAAAAAGCCCATGGGTACAGAAAGGTGGCAAGCAGCCGCTCCAGCCTCCTTCTGTTTCTTCCAATGAAGTCAGCGTTTTCAGTCTTTCCCCAGCCCAGCTGGGATTTCAAATTCTTAAATTAAAAGCAGGGGGGGGGGAGGCTTCCTTATTCTTCCTGCTAAATGGACCTCTGGCAGTTTTATTCTAACTAAAGCTAAATTAATTCTTTAAGGGGATGACGTTTCCTTAGCACCCCTTGCAGTAAGTTCTTGACTAGATGGCCACAAGTCTTAGGATAAATAATATCCACCCGTCAGATTCCAGGTGTTATGACACTCTGGGATGTAGCTAGTAAATCTGGACTTTTCTTCATACCAAGCTCTTTGCCATCCCTACTTGGAAGAACTACGTTAAAACGAGCACCTCTTCTATCCCAAGCTCTCTACAACAACCCTGGAAATGATCTTTAGTGGCTCGGATCTGCAACAGGCAGCAAAGGTCTTCCGAAATCCTAAGTGCAGGCTGTGAGGGGCTTGAGGCTGCAAAGCAGAGAGCAAGCACAACTGGCCAGTTACTCAGAGAGCCTCCAGTGCACCTAACGAGTATCCCCGCAGTGGCCTGCACGGGCTACTCTCCTTCTTTGATGCCCTCGTCCAGTTTGTCGCTATGCCTTTATGATTACAGCTTGACTCCCCCCTGAAAATACTGGCCTGACTTTTCACTCTATTGGCACCTTCATGTGATGGTAAATGTTGACCATTAATCTGACTGGATTAAGGGACAGTGAGAGAGTTCCCACAGCACATCTCTGGGCATGTCTGGGGGGACATTTCTATGGATGATTAGATCACGAGGGCTCTGACGTAACTAGACTGAGCAATGAAACTGTGGGGGTGGAGGTAGGGACAGGGGTGCAGGTAAGGGGTTAACTGGAGAAAGCATGCCTTAGCTCTTGCCTTCCTGTCATCCTTCCCTTTCCTACTGCCATGAAGTGAGCAGCCTCTGCCACACACTTTCACCATGGTGACACTGCCCTGCCTCAGGCCTGCAGAACTATTTGCCCTGTGTGTTCACTTTTGGGGGGTTCTAAGTAGCCTGGATTACACTGAAATGTAAGGGACCCTGCACCTTAGCAAGCCCGCCACCAGCCTTGGGTCTCCTTCCGTCTGCCAGCACTCCACTGGTCACAGTAGGCCCAGGATTCATGAGCAGAGGCACTTTCTTTGGCTGTTCTGCTAGTACAGTGAAGAGGTCTTAAAGAGCAAAAGAAGGACAATCTAATCTACCACAGGGTGGATAGCAGAGGTGGCCCATGGAAGAAACACCAGGCTCTAAATATCAGCATTAAATAAATGACAATTCTTTCAATGAACCATAAATACGTGAAAAAGACCCAGAATCCATTGAGTTGGTAGTGGTGGCCAGATATGGTGACCAGATGCTACTAGGACACTTTCTCCTTGGTTCCATCCAAGGAGATATATTCCCCATCCAATATATACCAGGGCAACCACTGGATAAGACAGAATGACGAAGGAATTGTCTACTTGACAGAACTTACACACAGCCTATAGCCATCTCATTGGGAAGCTATGTTGAGGACTCACTAGATCCTAATGGCCTGTGGGCGTTCTGTGGGCGCTGTCTTAATTGCTCACTGATGCAGAAGGGCTCAGCCCACAGTGGATGTCAGTGTTAGGCTGTGTAGAAAGCTAGTTAAGCATAAGCCAGCAAGCAGCAAGCCAGCAAGCCAGCAAGCCAGCAAGCAGCATGCCTCCATGGTTTCTGCTTCAGTATCCTGTCCCGACTTCCCTCAAAGATGGGCCTGGAAGTATAAGATAAACAAACCCTTTCTTCCTCTAAGCTGGGCTTATCACAGTAACAGAAAAGAACTAGAAGAAGCCCAGAGGGGTAAGAAACAAGCCCATTGTCCCAGGCATCTGGAAAACGGGTGGGTGACCTTGTGAAAAGGTTATATCTCCACCACATCCAGTTCCAGAGCCACTTAGGGGCAGAGCTAAGGAGCTAGGAGCTAAGGAGAGCATGAGTATAGAAAATGAGGCCCTTGAAATACAGGCTGAGAGGTGTCCCTTAAGCTCAGCATGGTCCTACCTCTGCCCCAACCCTCACAGAGGCAGACCGGCTCTCTACTCCCCACAGGGGTTTTCCCAGCAGCCGTAGGCCCTCCCCTGCCTCCCCTCGGTCACGTCACTTGGCCTGTCCACTTTAATTACTCTCCAGCCTTTCACATCTCTGTCAGCATTTCTGGTGTCCCACAAAATGTGTGGCTGTACTTTAGTGAGGGACCAATTCTTGGGGACTTAGTAGTTGGGTGGTACCACTTTTTGGGTGGTGTGTTCAATAGAAAAAAATCTATTGTTGCATACAGTGGGGGCCTAGAAGTCCAAGAATAAGGTGCTAGAGAAGAGGATCCCTCTGAAGGCTGCCAGGACAGTCGACTCTGTGTCCCTCTCCTGGTTTCTGGTTTCTCGGCCATCTGTGCTGCAAGCAATCTCCTCTTCTGTTTTCATGTTATAAAATGATGTCTCTGTGTGGGGGGGGAGTAGAGAGAGAGAGAGCTAGACCCCCGAATTCCCTTATGATAAGGGCACTGGTTGTATCAGAGGCCCACCCTACCCTAATGGGACCTTGTCCTAACTAATTATATCTTCAATGGTCCTTTTCTTAAATATGGCCATATTCCGTGAAATTGGAGACAGAGTCCGGGTTTTGATAAATGAATTTGAGGAGGAAAAACTGCAATTCCACAAAAGAGAAAGATCCCAGTATGCACACAGGCCTGAAACCTGACAGGTTCCCATCATGCAACTGCTGAGAGAAACATCCAAGTTGAGAAATGCTAATACTCAAGTCTCTCTCTCCTTTCTCTTTACCTTCCCCGACACATGCATGCATACATGTGACCCAGATACATATGTACATACACTCATGCATACGCACAAGCACACACACACACACACACACACATACACACACACACACACACACACACACACTCCTGCAGAAGAAACAGCACAAAGCTGTCATTTCTGGCTTCTGGTAAGATGCCAAACCCCACACAGCCTTCCATTCTCCTCAAGCCTTATCGCCAGGGCACAGCAAGAAAACAGAGACACTCTGCCAGGCGTGAAACTCCCCCACTAACTCCCTGCTGGGGTGGTTCCTTGGCAGAACTCACCTCGAAAATGCTCTAGGGGGTGGGGAGCCAGGCAACATGGTACTCTCCCTTATCAAGCAGAAATGTGAAAGCCAAAGGGAGAAACTTGCCCTCCCATTTCACGGTTCCCCCTCCCTTCTGCTCTCTGCACCTGGGGCTAGACTGCTTCCTGGAGCTCCAGAGTACCAGATGGTGGAGGTGGACAGGGCAGTGGTGGGCAGGGTCAAGAGAAGGAGCACTGTCTCAACTCAAGTTCACATCTCTTGCTTGCTGTAAGCACTTGGCCTAAGCATCCTTTAGTTCTTCATCCAGAAAGTGGGCAAGAAGAACACAGGCTCCTAGGGTGAAGGCGGGGTTGTTAGAACAGAGCAGGACAACACGAGTGGGATGGGGACAGAGGTCCACATGGAAGGACTTTATATAACCCCCTTTTGGAAGGGGTTCCAGAGCCCTGGATGATCTCCATGACCTGAGACTAGAATAGCAATCACTAGTGCCTCCCTGCCATGCACTCTGTGTCACCCTGGTTCTCTAGTGTCACCCTGGTTTGGAGTCTCCTGCAGGATGACAACTGAGGTCTCACAGGGGAGGCTTCTGCTCCAGCCTTACCTCTGAGGCTGCTGGTGGGCCTCAGCTCCCTCTGCAGCCTCTGCAGCACACAGATTACAGCATGGGAAGTGGCTTTCATCAGAGAAAGCAAGACAGAGCAAGAGGAAATGGGTATTTGGAACCTAACCCTGGAAATGACATTCCACCATGCTTCCTGCATTTCTTTTGTTTAAAGCAGGTTACAACTTGTTCATCTTTTCACACAGCATTGTTCACAATTGTTAGAAGGTGTGAGTGGCCTAAGTGTTTATGGGCAAAGACATCAAATCTGGTATATCAACAATAAAATAGGATATTATTCAGTTTTTAGAAGGAAGGAAAATGCCATACATGCTATAAAATAGGTGAACCTTGATGACATGCTAAATGAACTAAGTACCTTATAAAAAAGAGATGTTATATGATTCTACTTATACAACTACCTAAAACTACCAAATTAATCAAGACAGAAAGTAGGAAAGTAGCTACCAGGGTTATTGAGTGGAGCAGAGAGCATTTTTTTCTTTGTTTCTTAAATGAGTTTAGAGATTCAAGATGTAAAAGTTCTAGCAAGTGGTTGCATAAATGGAGAACAATTTAGGCCACTGAACTTTAAAACCGTTAAAGTACTTTTCAAAAGTTGATAGTCAATTTTATGCATTTTTCCCAGAGGGATGGCGAGAGAGAGAGAGAGAGAGAGAGAGAGAGAGAGAGAGAGAGAACACAAACTAGTCAAACAATCTAGATCATATACAAAGAGGTGGGATTACACACAGGCAGCGCCATCACCAGATACCAAAGCCACATTCAAGTAACATTTTCAAGGCACCAGAATGGTGTTTACCACCATACGCATGGCAGCCGCTACTACATCCAAGATACACAACATCCTGGTTACAAAGCAGGACAATTGCAGTGAGCTGCCCCAAAGATACCCTTCTGAAAGTCCCACACAGCAGGTGACGCTATAAATCAGTGAAGCCCTGATAAAAATCTGACCTCACACAGTCTCTAATGCCTCCTTACAGCATGCTGCCAAACACTCAGACAGTCTCTCCCAGTTCCTTCAAGACTGTGAGGATGTTTTCAGAGATGATCCACAGTCGGTTTCAGTCTACTCAGAGGAGGAGAAAGGCATTTTGAACAACCCATGTCCTTGCCTTGAAGTCAGACTTATTCATATCTTCCAAATAAACATTGTAAAATATTTCTTCCTTTTCCCACATCAACTGAAAGCAACATGTTTTTCAAAGGCTTGGAAGCCCAGGGGCTGAGCTCATTGGCAGGGGCACTGAGCAGAATACTTTGTGTATGGTAACTGCTGATAATCCCACGAGGCATGAGTACACATTCTGTCCAGTCACAAAACCTCTGCAAGGCTTAAGGATGACACCGCGTGGAGCCCTGTCTCTCAACAGCCCAGCACAGGGATGATTTTCCCCACAGGACAGGTATCCACTTGTCACTCAGCAAGGTGGACAAGCAGTTCACATTTAGAGCCTACCAGGTGGACCCTTGAGTACTCCACTCCCATTGGATGCAGGGAGAGACAAACACCTTGATGGGGGCTGGGGGGATGCAGAAACACAGGTTGGCCAAGGAGACTCACACTGGAGAATCTTATCTTGTGCTCACTTTGGGACATATTCCCACAGAGGGAATGACAGAATCTTTCCTATTGGATATATGATATTAATGCTTTAATAAACTGTGGGTATTTTCACTTACACACTGTTACAAAGACATAGTGTGACACCTCAGACCAACACAGAGATTGTTCCCATTTGATAACATTTATGGAGCCATTATGGGCGAGGCAATGGGTCATTAGATAGGACCTTGGGGATTAAAGACAAAAGCACACACCTTCCATTCCTGGCACAAACATCACCTCACGTGGAGGTGTCACTGGTGCCCTGCTGTCATTTGGGTGGTAACATACAAAGCTCAGGGTCTAGGAGAGACAACTTATGCTCAGGATTGCTCAAGGGTTAGGCTGCACGTATATTTGTCTATCACCAAACTTTTTCCTTTCTTTTATGGTTTCCTTTTTGGGAGAAATAATTATATCCACAAGGTTCAAAGTCTTTAATTTGATACTGAGTGATTTCATACATGGCCTGGGGGAGGCAGGTTATCTTACTTACTTTTTCATCACTGTGATAAATGCTCTGACCAAAGCTACTTAAGAGAGAAAGGTTTGTTTTAGCTCACAGTTCCAGAGGGATAGAATCGATCCTGGTGGACTGACAATCAGGACGAACCTCAACAACAATTTTCAGAAAACAAATGCAGGACCTGGATCCACTGCCAACTATTTCTAAAAATCTTTGTGTGTGAGCATAAGAAGCAGAATTTAAAAGCACTAACTTCAGCTAGCCTACAGAGGCACCAGCCATCCCTCCAAAGGACAAACAGCAACCTGGTCAACAAACTGGCACAGCAAACTGGGGAAGAGGTGTTGGGAACATGACCACATAGCAGAACGCTGAACAATGGCCCAAACAAATCAACCCCTCACTCCAAACTTAGACCTGAAGTCCTTTCATGAAATACTCAGGCTCCTAGTGAGGCTAAGACATATAAACATACCAGATACTATGTAAGAAACAGTCTTCACAGAACATGTCCTCCAGCCCTCCTATCTGTGTATTTATTCAGCTCTCTGATTGCCAATCCTCACTGGCACCTAACGCTGGCTCTACCGCAGTATGTTTTCCCTTATAAAAATTTGACTTTGAAAAGGATAGCATGCACAGGAGCTTAAATTTTCCTAGGGAAATGGCAAGATCAAACTCCTCTCTAAGGCTAGGGCGAGGTTAGAGCAGCTGCTCTCAGACATGGGCAATAGAATCACCGGCATGGCATCAGACTGCAGTGCTGGACCCAAGTGCACGTATTGACTCGGTTGGTCTGCAGGAGTCCGGCACCTGCAGGAGTCCCCATAGATGACAGTGGCTGCAGCTGAACCCAAGAGTTACTCTCATTGTAGCACTGATGAAGAAAACACCCAAGAAGTAAGTTTTCCACCAAAGAAGCTTCCAGCTCTGCCAGCACTTGTCTCACTCAGCCCTTTCTGAAGATGCTGGCATTTTACCTTCTCTGTGGCCCTCAGGCATACACACGTTAGAGGTCACAATTCCTGCTTGGTCCACATCCCACTGGTGATGTGAATAGGGTCCATTTGCTCATTCATTCGTGCATTTGTAATGACATAATAACCACCAACCAAAATAAAAAGCTGGGACCTTGAAAATAACCTATGTTTGCCCTCCCCAAGCTTCCCACTACCTAATTCCATCTCCAAACATATTAACAACTAGTTAAACCTCTTGCTTGTCTTGTGGCTTTATTAAA
Organism: Meriones unguiculatus; assembly: GCF_030254825.1. Classification (NCBI taxonomy): domain Eukaryota; kingdom Metazoa; phylum Chordata; class Mammalia; order Rodentia; family Muridae; genus Meriones; species Meriones unguiculatus. The sequence goes on along the minus strand of NC_083365.1, from coordinate 39,408,263 downwards.
TATACAAGCATGACCATTCAGTAGAACACTGGAAAACAAATGAACTCTACCAACAAGCAATAATATGGGTGAACATAGTCATATAACATTATTAAGGGAAAGAAGGAGAGATTACACACAAATAAAACCAATTTGTAACGTTGGAAACACATGTTCTTCAGAATGTCTTAAAATAGATGTACATTTAAAAATCTTTTTATTTCATTATAATCACTGAAAAAAATGCATGTTTCTGAGCTGGAGGTGTAGCTCATTTGGTAGAATATTCACTTAGCATGTGTGAAGCCAAGGGTTTCATCCCCAGCACTAAGTAAAACCAGGCGGAGCAGCTTATGCTTCTAATCCAAGCACTGAGGAAGTGGGGTAGAAGGGTCAAATGTTCAAGGTCATTCTCTGGTACACAGTTAAGTTTTTAGTTCGGCCTTGGTATATATGAAACCTTGTCAGAGAGAGAGAGAGAGAGAGAGAGAGAGAGAGAGAGAGAGAGAATATGAACACCCAAGGGAGGGCAAAGGAGGAAGAGAAGGAAGAAGGGGAAGGGAGGGAGTGGGGGAAGGGAGACAGGCAGGCAGGAAGTTAAGAAAGAAAGGAGGGAGAAAGGAAGAAAAGAGAGAAGGAAGGAAGGAAAGAAAAAGAGGAAGGAAGGAGGATGAATAAGTTCACTGAATAAGATCCTGTGAATTTTGACAGAGAGGAAGGACATCATCCTTCAGTGTGCTTCCTCTTCCATTCTCCAGCTGCAGCGTTCAGTTTCCACAAAATAATGTCAAATCAAGAGCCTTTGTATGCACAGGCAATTCACACAAGAGGGAACCAAGTAGTAAACAAACTCGAGGGAGCTGGGGGTGTCAGTGCTCCTCATAATCAGACACAAATGGCAGCATATGGGGAGGCTATCATTTCATGACTACTAAGTTAGAAAAATGAGAAGAAAAAAAGCAAAAACCAGAGCAGCTGTGAATGTGACTGAGCTGTCAGGGTAGAACTGGCAGGCACAGCAGTGAAACCAAAGACAAAATTCAGCCAGCTGTGTGGAGAAATGGCATCTCATTCTGCATAAGTCATCCCAGAGAGGGAATTTGATGCAGAGAAGCAACTCACATGGCTCCCAACAACACAACCTGGAAAACCACAGCGGAGCAGGGCAGTAGGACGTAATACAACTGAGGACACCGCAGGAGAAACACGTATTTGGTGCTTGACATACGAAGGATACCACAGTCAAAACAGTAGACAGAGTTTCACCAAGTTTCACTATGCAACACCCAGAATGAGGGCAAGTACAAAGATCACCAGAGCTGCTGTTTGGAGGAGGATGTGGGTTGGGTCTCTACCGTGTCACATCCCTTTTCTTGTTTTCGTTTTGGTAGAGGGGAATGGCACCTACCTAGAGAGCTCTCGCAGCTTTCCTCATCACTGTTGTCTTGGCAGTTATTCTGCCCATCGCAGATGAAGCTCTTGTCAATGCACAGGCCATTCCTGCAGTGGTAGCGGGCTGTGGAGCAGAGCAGGGGGTTCGCTGCTGCAGAGAGAGAACAGAGTGGGTCATCAGGGAGCCCAGCTTGTCCCCTTGAGGACTCAAGAGACTTCTCTAGGGAGAGAATCGGCATGGTCAGGCTATAGGGTTAGATGCGTAGCTCATTTATCCAGGGCCTGGCCAGACCATGACCTGGACAAGACAAGCTTTATCCTGTCTCCTTCTAAACCCTTTTCCAGGCCATTGCTATGTTGTCCTGTGACCACACCAATGTAGCCAGAGGTCAAAGTCTTACTCTCAATAGTCAACCCTAGGCTGACCAGCAGCTTTTGTTGAATCTGAGGCAGAGCTTGTGTTCTGCCCAGTTCATGAACCCCAAAAGACCAGGAATAAATAGACTCCGCTGTAAATACATGAGGTTCTTTTTTTATTATAAATCATTACAAGCTGAAGCTTGGGCCCACACCCCCAGTGCCGAAGTGGTGAGAGCCGAGAGCCCCGTGCTCAGGTTAGTTGGGGGATTTAAAGATTCTGGTCCTTCCCAGCATGCCCAAGGCAGGGGCAATCCCTGCCTGGCAAGCATCTATTGGTCAAAATGCTACATTTTGAATTGATTGGCTATAGGAAGGTCCTCAGACCATTAATGACATGGTGCCCCTCCCTAGGGGGGATGGGCCAGTTTCCTAGCAACTGTATCTCTAGTGGGTGGGGAAAGAATGCAGTAAAGCGGTCCTTCCCCTCAGGGCATTCCTGGACTTCTCCACCCACCTAGTTCAGGCCTTAAATAATAGCTGCTAATTTTTAGTCTTTTGGTCTCTCACTTGGAGCTCACTGACTTTACTTGACAAGGGATGGCTGGTGACAGTAGGCTTAGGGCAAGAGCAGAACCAGAGCAGCAGCAGAGCTGAAGACCTCCTGCCTCCAAGGAAGGGACCAGCTGATGAACTACCAATGGTTCTTATATCTTCTCTCTCCTTTTAGATTAAAAAAAAAGTGTGAATATGTGTGTATGCATAGATGTATGCCTGTCTCTCTATGCGTGTGCTTTCATGTATGTGTATTGGGGTGGAGTCCAGAAGTCAACAGCAGGGGTCCTCTTTAGTTGATTTCCACCTTATTTTCAAGGCACAGTCTCTCATTGGAACTCAAGCTTGTCAACTGGCTAGATGGGTGAGGCAGCAAGTTCTGGAGTTCTCCTGAGATTACAGATCAGCATCCACACACCCAAGTACATGGATGCTGAAGATCTGACCTCAGGTGCCCATGTTCACATGGAAAACTCTTTACTGACTGAGCCATCGCCCCAGCCCCTCTGATGCCTTCCCTATAGACCAGACTCCTCGTTCTTCCAGGCTGTCTTAATTTCTTCTTTGCCATCAAGCAGGACCTGGATTTACCCAGGGACTCTCTCTTCAGCAGCACCTCTGTGAGGCAACTGTTCAACATCCTGTGAGGGACCTTAAAGGAAATCATAGCCCTGGGTTCTGCCCTTCAGGAAAGAGATGCTGACTTGATAGCATGAGGCAGACACTAAGCTAGTGAACAGCACGAAAGCAATCTCCCCAGGAAAATAGTATTTATACAGTACAGTCTGCCTTGCTTCCCATCCCTCCCTGTTTCCAGTTAGTGAAGCAGCTGAGTAGAAATGTCTCTAGTCGCTGTGTGTGGTGGCTCACACCTCCAATCCTAGTAATCCAGTCACAGAGGCAGGTGGATCTCTGAGAGTTCAAGGCAAGCAGGTCTATGCAGTGAGACCTTACCTAAAAACAAGCAATCACCAATCTCAACCACTCAGCACTGTGCGGACTTCATTTCCGTTCTCCAAGCCTTGGCTGCTTCCTCTGTAGGCAGGATCTGCTCCATAATCTTATGAGATCCAGTGAAAATTGAAATGTGTGGTCAAATGCTCTAAAAATTATTAACAACACACAAGGACAAGGGCAGAGCATAAAACTGGGTGTGGTGTACTTCTAGGCCAAACACCAAGGTGGTACGACTGCCGCAGTCACAGGCCCATGGTGTCACTCTTCCCAATTACAGCATCAGTTTCCATAGCAGAGGAGAATGGCAAGAAAATGTCCAGTGCTGAGTCTGACATGATACAGAGAGTGCTAGGATTAAAGGCATGAACCACCACACACAGCAGCTATGTCATTTCTATTTACCTCCCTCACGGATCGAAGACACGGCCCTGGGTTGGCTTTTGTCCTCACTTCCCTGCAAGGGATGGAAAATGAAGCAGATTGCCATACACGTACTGATTTCCTATGAGATTGCTTTTGTCTGGTTCACTAGCTGTGTCATCTTCTAGCTAGGCCTGTCCTCGACCCCCAGAGTGGATGCTTAGAGATGATGAAAGGAGATGCCATGGACCTCTAGTAAGGAACTGAGGCTGCATCCACACTGCATGTGGTAAGAACAGTACCAGAGTGGACGCCAGGCCCAGCCCTGAGGCTCTCCATGGTCAAAGCCGGCAGGCCCAGTGTCTCTCCATGGTACTGGACTATACAGTGTGAGTTGGAATCTATCGGCTCCACGTCTCCCTGAGCTCTGTTGATGTACTCAGACATCATAGGTCTGAGAACGTGGTCAACTTCCACAGTTACACAAACCTGATGGACAATAGATTGTTTTCTCCCTTTTCATTCATGGTGAAAAGTTTAATTTGAAAGGTTAGAGGAGCTAGCGAGATTGGGCAGAAAAGAGCTCTGGGTTATAAGGACAAGGGACCGAAAGTCATCGGGCCTGATAATGAAAGGGTTAATTATTTAAGTCACTATGGGCCAGAGAATGGCTCAACTTAATCAATCTGGAACCAAGGTCTGGCTGCAGCCAAAACCCAAATGGGGACATCCAAAACCACAAATCACATTTGGTTTTCATCCATGGCAACACTTCAAACCCAGCGTTCTGCTCATCAGTATCCAGCACAGTGGCCTTCGGCTTCCCTACACCCTGGCGGGTCATGTCTGTGCAGCCAGAGCATCAGAACAAGTCAACTCACTCAAACAGCCTAGAAGAGCGGGCTGATGGGTCCAGGAGGGGGCAGGGCCAGCTCATGCCAGCATCTGAGTGGAGACACGGCCAGGCCAGCATGTCATCCTCTTACTTTACCTTCGGACTCAGAGGGTTTCAAACCGTCCCAGGGAAAACCAGTCTGGGTGTTGTGTGTGACTGCTAACCATGTGTGCAGACACCCTACAGATCTGCATATGCATCTATGTGCGGCGGGCTTGAAAATAAGCCATGGGTTCATCCCAACAGGACCAGCAGCCAGAATATACAAAGAATTTTTACAGTCAAAAGGCAAAAGTCAGCAAGGCAACAAGCAAACAAACAAACAAAACAACAGGCAAAGGACAGAGGAGTATTTCTCATAAAAGGGAGTGCTATGTGGTCAGCAAAATCTTGCCAGGGATGGGTAACGAAGCATCAGACTTACGGTCCTAGAGTATAGGTTTTTGATGAAGATGTGGAGGGAGAGGCTTTCTCCTGGATTTGGAAGGGCAAGCAGTTAGTGGGCCCACCTTAGAGAACAGTTTATTAGTATCTTGTAACTCCTCCTCCTGCTCAAAAGAGACCTTTAAACAAACAAAAACTGTATGTGAAAGCCACTGTCAGGAAAAAATTAGCATGGACCCAAATCGTCACTAATACGGTATCAGATAGAGTTACAACGATGTGTTACTGTACAGCCTGGGTCAGGTTTCCCTATAAAGGGCCACTTACAGTTACATAATGGAGGTTTTGCTAGGCATTTGATTTTCATCTGTGTTGTAAGGACTAACTTGGCTATTTGTATTAATTATATATATATTTATTTATATGACACAGCTATCTTCTAATAAAACTTTATTTATAAACACAAATAGTGGGTCATAAAATGTCAACAGTTCTGTACAGCATGGGAAAATTAAACTGGTGTGAGAATAGATACATACCACAAATAGAAGAGCAAAGGAGGAAAGCAAGGAACTGAAGTATGTACAGTGCTACCCTGTTGCCATCAAGTTACTCATGCAAAAGAACTCCACTTACTACTGGGAGATATAAGAATATATGTTGATAAATAAAGACATACATAGCAATGAATGTCAGCAGGTTCAGGGCAATGGATGCCTCTGAGAAGAGAGAAGGGTAGAAGCCCAAAGGGTCACACCAGAGACCTCTAATTATATCTGACATAATTGTTTTAAAAATCTGAAGAAGGAAGTGCAGAATTTTTTTTTGTTTTGTTTTTTGGAGATCTTCGTATCATAGATTTCATTTTATTTTACATCTCCTTTTCAGGATGTTCAAAAAAATTTCCCTAGGGGCTTAAAGACAACCCAGTCAGTGGAGTGCTTGCCTTGCTCTTTGAGCATGAGGGTCTGAGTTCAGATTCCCAACACCCACGATGTATATAATGCCAGCGCTGGGGGAGGCAGAGACTACTGAGTCCTGGAGGTCACTGATAGTCTAGCAGAATCAGGGAGCCCTGGGCTGGCTGAGAGACCTTGTTTTCAAAACAAAACAAAATGAAGCGAAACTAAACAAAACAAAGTGGTAGAGGATGCCGGAGGAGGAAGAACACATCGGTGTTGCCTGGCGGTCCCCTCGTGTGCACACGCAGGTGCTCGTATGTACAGACACATGCTTAAGAACACACACAAAACCAAACTATAAAAGATTTTGCTAAAAGCATTTAATCCAGTCTGATAGCAATACTTTTGGCCAACATCTAATTTTTGGGGGGTTGTCAGGCACAAATCTGGCCCACGACACACAGTTGTTCAGGATACAAAGAAACACCTATGTCACCCTAAATTCTTTCTGTCCCAAGACTCTTCCCTCTGTTTGTCCACCGAGGCTCTAGGAGCCACAAAAACCCTAACAGCTAAGCCCACCCCATGCAGGGCAGAGAAATAGAAAGAAGGATGGTGAAAAGACACCCCAAAGGCAGCAGCAAACTAGCTAAAGCACACACGGATGAATTTTTAAAATGCTAGAAGCCTGCGAGGGGCTCTCAAGCTTCTACCTCCCTGATGTCTTCTGTGTCTCCATTTATACAGGTCCCGACAAGCCCTGCCTGCCAGCTCCCAAGGACAGAGCAAAGTAGAAAAGAGTGAGGCGGGAGACTGTTTGCCACCCTGCAGACAAACTAACAGGAAGCAGGCAAAGCAACAAATACAAGAGGAGATGGAAAAGGAAAAGAAAAATAAATAAAAGCTAATCCAAGAATTCCAGATGGAGAAAAATAGTTTCAGAAGGGACTAGAAAGTTCCAAAGTAGAAGCCAAAGGCTGTCCTACTGCATCGCCCAGTCTAAAAAGATGTTCTTTGGAATGACCCTGGGCTGCTATCAAAAAGGGGAAATGATGAGAAAGCTGAGATGCAGCCAAATCTCAGAGAAAATGCCTGCCAGTAATGGTACCAAGTCTCTAAGCAGACACGCTCACCAGGGAAGCCGATCTCCCCCAAAGCTCCAGGAAGCTCAAGTTTTCCTACATGTCTTTGAGCTCTCTGCAGCTATTACTGTGCTTGGCACAAACGCTGAACTGCTAGTTTGCATATGGGTCGGGAGACACTGTGTCCTCCAGGACGTTATGTTGCGGTACCTTTGAGCAATACTTAACGTGCCCCAAATGTTTCTGCTGTCTTTACCCTCTCTAAGGCTTAGCAGTCATTGAATAGAGTGGGGTTTTACTCAGTTAGCCACAGAGAGGAATATTGTGTCCCTGCGATATTATTTCACTGGAGACAGAGAAAAATTGTTTGTGACATCAGCTTAACAGACAGAATCGCCAGCTCAGGAGTTCCTTGGGAATTGTTATCATAAGAACGTTGGGCTCTGATGGCCAGCTTTCTAGTTCACAGTACACAGGAAAGAGCGAGTATCTCCCTGCCAGAGGGAGGGAGCAGGTTTAGAAAGGCAGCTAAGTAAACGGGCTGCCCCATTTTGGCCGCATTGAACAGAATGGACCACAGGAACACTGCAGCCATCCAAAAGCAACTGACTGGCTTCAGCACAGGAACGGAGGCCATCTGTCTCCAGCAGGACTTAGAAGTGTCCTCTTTAATTCATTTCAAGCCCCTCCCACTTCAAAGGCTTCACATGTAAATTGTCACCAGCCCCACGGCTCCCACCCTAAGGTGGTGACTTCTCTACCCTTCTGGCCTTGTGGGGACCCTTTCTCTCTAGTCCCAATAGCCTTGTGAAGTTTACACTTGGGGCAAATAGGGCATGCTAAGAATTTATCACCTCTAGGATGGGGTCTCGGTCTCTGGAAACCAGGAGTGCGAAACACAAGCTTGTGGCACATGGTTCCTCCCAGCTCCACAGACTGCTTCCTCTGTAGCCTGGAATATGCTCCCTGCTTTGCCTGGGGCTTGTCTGCCAATAACTACAAGCTTTTATGTTCCTTTCCATCTGCTAACAGGGCCTGTCCAGCATTCGTACTATCTGGCTTTGGCTCAGCAATCCTTACTTCCATGCTCCAAGACAGCAAGACATGGACAAGAATCTACAACTAGAAGAGCTGTTACTCCTGGCAAACAAGCAAGAGGTGAAGAATGTTCCATCTCACCTGCCTTCTTCCCTCCTGTACAGTTTTAGGGCATTCTGGGTTTTAACATTCCCAACCTAGGCAGTGTGGTCAATGGCAGGATGCAGATGTCTGACTAAAGTCAGTCTGTTTCCTTCTGCTTTGTGAAGGTTTCCCATACATGGACATCTCCTGTCCAGTACTAAGCCAATTCCACGACTTCAGCCTTCGCTTTTCTGTATAAATATCTTTTCTGTAATAAATATCTTTCTTCTAATGCCTCTGCCTGAATCTTCCCTCACCCCAAACTTCATACCTAATGCCGACACCCTCCGCAACCCAACCTCTCCCTCATTCTTTAATAACTACCTCCGTTAAAGATGCCAGCAAGTTCCAGTCTCCAGGCATTAGCCCTAGATGAACCTTTCTGTCTCCCAACCCTGCGGTAGGCTCAGCACCAGCTGCTCCTCACTGGATATGAAAAAAAAAGTCTCGATCCTCCATCATCTGCCCAGCCTACAAATCCAGCCAGACATCTTACCACAGTGATTGAGAGTGAGGGTATGAAGTGCCCCTGGGCCTATCCACTCATTCCAGCTCATCCACTCAATTGCCACATGGCTCCGAGAGAACTGTTTAATTTCTCTAACTCTAACTCTACAGCGTGGAGATAGAGACAATCCTGTGTTCTAAATTTGTGAAGATTAAATGAGACAGAGCTTCCGAGGATGGAGACCAGCCCGTGACTCACGGGTGAGTTTAATATGTGCTTGTCGTAATTACTGCTGCTGGGGGATGGCAGTGAGTTTACGCTTGCATTCATACCACCTGAGTAAATATTTCAGCTTTGCCACTTGTCAATTACGTAGCCATGACAAGTTACTGAACCTTGCCTTGTCTGCATTTCACCCATGAGAGCACCCGTGTAAAGCAGGGACTCTCTCTCACAAACTCTCAGTAAAACTGGTTCATATGTCCTGGACATAGCACAATATGGCTTTCGGCCCTCACCTTGACATGTCCTATGGGACTACATTTTAAGGAGAACCCATCCTCTGTGGCTCATCTTATTCAACAACCTCTATGACAGGCCTTGAGAGAGGTGGTCTTCCCATCCCTGACTCCCTCGGTACTCCCGACACCAGCTCTACATTGTTGTTAATGTATAGGAAGATTCTCATCTCCCTTGAGTCAAGGATGCCAGGGTTTCCAGCTGACAGATCTCGGCATCCACTGTAGCACCTCAAATAGTGTCTGGAATGGAGACTGAAAAAGTAGGGCAAGAATCTGAAGAACAGTAGGAACTGGATCTAATGTGCCAGCCAAGCTCCGTATCTGCTCTGCAAGCATATGTGAAAACACAAGAGGATGAAGAAGGCATCTGTATGTTAAGAATTTATTCTGATGGCAGTGGGAGGGACTGCTGCCCAAGTCTTCCTGTCTTTTCCGTTTAACCGTTTGATTAGTTACTTGACTAGGTCATTCAAAAATCACTTACTGACTATTGCCTCTAAATTAAGCACTCTGGTCGGCACCGTGAATAAGTGCCTCCTTCACAAAGAGCCAACAGTCGGTGGGTGCCAAGACAACAGAGGATAAGATGAAGCCTGAGAAGCCTTGTTTAACACATGCTAAGGCTGAACCTGAAAACATGTTCGGCACTGGGAACGTGGCTGTGGGCCACACAATACCACGTCTTCTCCTGACTGTCCCAGTGAAGCAGAGGAACCAGCACCGAGCACAAAGAAGAATGAAGCAGTGGGCGTGCAGGTGCAGGGAGAAATGGGCTGTCCCCTCTGATGAGGCGCTATTTAAAAAAGGCCAAGGACAGAGGGAGACAGTGACCCAGCACAGCCTTGACACACCAGGTAACTTCCAAGGCAGCAGGTTCTATGGGAGTCTGTAAGGAGACTTGAGGACATTTCTTTGGAGCGTGTGTCCCCCACTGCGATTCTCAGATCCCACAGTCTATATATAGAAGAGGTCTGATTTCTCCAGGTTTACTCATGGGCTGACTGAGGAGACAAAAGGAAAGGCAGGCTGACCTGGATGTAGACAGACAATAGACACTGGCCTGCTCTGTGGGGTTCTGAGAGGCTCTATGAGCAGACAACAGCCTGGATAACACTTCCTGCCTCACTTGGGGATAGGCAGGAGGCTGTCATCTGTGGGACAAATATAGCCTAGGGCATATATACATATGTACAATCTCCCAACTACCCTGTATTCAGCAGCAGACCATACTACAGATATCATTTAATCTAATCTTTAAAGACTATACTACGTACTTTTAAAACATACAGATAAAAAAGTAACAACTACTATTTTCAGACCTTAAAAATTAGCAGTGATGCCTTAATATCATCTAATATCACATAACAATTCAAGATATCAATTATCTCCATAGTCCTTAAACAATGGCTTTATGTAGAGGCAGAAAAAAAGTCTACACATGGTACTGGTTTAGTTTATTCCTGAAATCTTTCAGTTTGCAGGTTCCCCTTTTCTCCATGTTTTACCTTGGAACTACTTATGGATAACTGGAGTCCTGAAGATTTTCCCACACTGTGGATCTGGGAATTTGCCTCTGTATAATGTTGTGGACATATTCCTCCAATCCTAACTTTTCTGTAAACTGAATGGTCAGATTTTGAGGGTTGGTTAGGTATAGTTGGGATGGTTTTGGCAAAACAACCTCAATTTGGGGACATGCGCTCTAGTGGCACCATACAGGAAGGCATATAATATCTGGCTTTTTAAACCTTAGCAGTTTAAAAAAATTATTTATCATTATTTTTACTGTGTGTGTGTGTGTGTGTGTGTGTGTTCATGCCTTTGCCTGGTGCCTCAGAGTCTGAAAGACAGCTGGAGCTGTCTTTCCCCTGGAGCTGGACAGTCAGATCCCCTGGAGCTGGAGTTACAAAAGGTGGAGAGCCATCATGGAGGTACCAGGAACTGAATCCGTGTCTTCTGCGAAAGGATACAGAAAGGCGTCTCTCCAGCCCCTAGGTGTCTCAGTACTGATGCTGCTTAGTTTCCTTAATGTGAGATTCCTGAGCAGGTCAGAGGCAGGAACCATGCCTCATGCTGGCTCTTCCACCAAAGCGGTACACAGTTGGCTGCAGCATCTGTGCCAGCCTCTCTAGTGCTCTGAAAAGTTATTTGAATATACCCCGTGGGGAAGAAGACCAGAACTGAAACTATTAACAAAATGGTGGTGAACTTACACATTTTCCTTTGCCTCTTAAGATCCTTAGGGCACTGTAAAGGAGCTGCTTCCATGCTGAAGAGACAGAAGCAGACGGAGGTGCACTGCTCTTCTGAGGTGGACCCCCACACTGCACATGTGTGTACTCCACACTGCACATGTGTGCACCTGTCTCATCATGGATCTCCACACTGCACATGTGTGCGCATGTCCTAGTTGACACCGGAGAGGGTGAGAATGAACTCAGACATTTGGGAAGTGCACAGTCTGACTTCCAGCAACATAGCCCACAACCAAGTAGGAGGAACATACCTATTAGGTCATTTGCTGCTAAGGCAGAAATGTAAGTATTTTCTCCAGAGTTTACTTAAGGTCCTTGTATCAGACAAAACAAACAAAATGCCAGGAGAAACTGAAATTAGTTGTCATATAGAGAAACAGGAAAATCTCCACACGTGGGGAAGACAGCAACCAGAGAGATTCTAATGTAGCTGATGCACAGGTATTGGAACTGTGTGACGAAAATGTAACACACTGCGTACATTCTAACAAGTGATCACAAACACACTGGAAACAAATGGAAAAGCAGAAAATCTCAGCAAAGAAACAGGAGATTAAAAAAACCAAAAGGGAATTTTAGAAATAAAAATTATAACAACACATTAAAACAAAGCAAAACACAGCAGCTGGTAAGCGGGAAAAGCAGATGAGGGTGACAAGGGGAAGAACTGGACAATCTGAATACAGATGAATAGTAAGTATCCCTTCTGAACAAGGAGCAAATGACTGAGCCCGGGGACTTGGGACACAGGCTAGAAATCTGACGCTCCTGTTACTTGAATTTCATGAGGAAAGAAGCCAGCACTGGAAGACATTTGAAGAAATCATGTCTTCAATAGCTGAAAATGTAGGAAGCATGGCAAAAATAAAATCCTAGACTCAGAAAACCCTAAAGAGGATAAAGCGAAAAAAAGCTACCTGCAGATGCTCAAAACGAAGATCTAAAGGTTGGGAACTAAAGACAAAATGCTCTTAAAAGCAGCCCGAGAAAAGAAGGCAGGCTCTACAGGGAGACAAATCAAGTGACTGTGACTTTCCCTTTGGAAACTAGAGAAGCTGGAAGGAAGTGGCACATTTAAAGTACTCAGAGGAAAAAAAAAAAACTGTCAGTCCCAAATACCACACACTATAAAAATGCCTATAGGAATGAGGGTGAAACAAAGATATCCTTGGCTGAGTGAAAACTGAGAGGATGCGTCATCTGCAAAGCTGCTTTAAACAGCACGCTGAGGCTGGAGAGAGCTCACGGTTACCAGCGCAGACTCCTCTTACACAGGGCCTAAGTCTGGTTCCCACCATAGGCAGCTCACAGTCACCTGTAAGTCCAATTCCAGGAGATTTGAGTACTTCTTCTGGCCTCCACGGGCAACTGGATACACACAAAGACAGCCAGCCAGCCAGACATACACACAACAAATAAAATAAAATAAAATCTTCTAAAACAGCATCCTGGGAGGAAGACAGTAGAGAACACAGGGGTGAGAGAAGAGAAGCCGAAGCAGGGCCTGTCTGAGCAGACATTGCATCTTCTCTGGAGCCCTTTAGAACTGAAAATTTAAAACAAAAATCCAACACTCTCTTTTGAGAGTTTTAATGACTGGAGGATGGCAGTTATCCGTAACACGGAGAGACATGCAGAACGAGGCTTTTGCAGTCTGCTCTGGGTGGGGAAATCCTGACTCTAGTCCAGAAAGGCCACCTTCAGTCTGACCTGTCAGTCACTGGAAAGCTCTGCCCAAATTCTCACCCCGGGGTTTTCACTGGCGATTATTACCTAGGTCCACTGAGCTACAAAGTTTTGAGATGGAGAGTATACTCAACCCTATTGTTCTTACATTTCTCTCATCTTCTTTGACGAGAGAAAGATATTGGCTTACCCTACCCTCTGATATTATCTGGAATGGACACTATTTACTCACTTAGAGATTAAAGGCCAATGTCCACACATGTAAATCTTACAGGGGCAAGTAATAAGGATGGTCCAGTTAAGTGGAATGAGCATTTTAGAATGTGTTACCCATGTTTTTATTGTCATTGGATTAATTGTATGTACACACCACCGACACACACACACACACACACACACACACACACACACACGCACTCTTCCCCCTTAGGTCATTAAATTCTATGACAGTAGGAACCAGGTAGTCAGGCCAAGGAGGGGTTAAACCCAACAGCAAGATGCTAAGAGGCAAGTTGCACTCGTGTGTGTGTGTGTGTGTACTGTAGTGTATCTATCTTTATGTTTGTGTGTTGATATTATATAGCAGGTCAAAACTACAGCAGCCAGAGTCAAGGCTAATTTTAACTCTATACTATCTGAAATTTTTCAATGATTTATTTTCAAAAAATGTGTGTGTGCGCACACACACTTTGCCTCCATGTATGTATGTGTCCACATGCACACCTGGTGCCCATGGAGTTCAGAAGAGCATGTCACATCCCTTGGGACTGGAGTTAGGAATAGCTGTGAGACCCTGTGTGGGCACTGGGAACTGAACCTGGGTCCTCTGCAAGAGCAACAAGTTCTCTTCACTGATGAGCCATCTTTCACCTCTCACAGACTATAATGAACAGAGCATTTAAAGAAGAGAAGCAAGGCAGCACAAAAATATGGAGTGTTGAGACAGTCAACCAGATGCGGTCTGAAGGAGCTATGTGGCCCTGGAGATGCTAATGTAACTCTCTATATGAGGGACAAGTCACCTGCACCGGCAGAGGGGCTGTCCGAGCTGATAGATGCAGTGGACTTACTTGGCCCTCCACAAACAGTAGCTGAGAATTAACAGATTCACACCCCTGGAAGTGCTAAAAACGGGTATGAGTGACAGCAGGGGGTGCCCAGGCATCTAAGAATGGAGAGTGGAGAGTCGGGACAAGTCTAGGTGGCAGGAGAAAGCAAAGGCCATGAGGCCCAAGTCTCTGGAACTTACTGCAGTTCTCCTCGTCGCTCCCATCCGGACAGTCCTCAAAGCCATTGCAGCGGAAGCGGCCAATGATGCAATGGATGCCGCTGGCACAGGGGAAGAAGGTCGGGCCGCATTTCGATTTTGCTTTGGCTGCAGGAGGAAAAGACACAAAGAGGTCTATCAAGAGATGAAGCTCCCCGGCCACCGCCTCCTCATCCCACCCACTCTGAATGGATCAGCGGGTCCTTTCAGGCTTAGCATGAAGTCCCCAAGAAACTGTAAGCACTACCACTCGTCAAATGCCCAGCCAGCATGGGCACCTACATGCAGCATTCTCTAGGAAGGGAGTGGCCAATTACACTGCCTTAGAAGTCCTAAAAGGGACCTGGCAGATGGCTCAGTCAGCCAAATGCACACCACACAAACATGGGGACCTGATTTTGATTTCCCAGAAAGTAAGCAAAAAACCTGACTGTGGTGCTATACACCTGGAATGCCAGCACAGGGGAACAGCGGATGGGTGAATCCCTAGTGCCCAGTGGCCAGGCAGCCTAGCCTACTTGCTGAGTCCCAGCAAGAGACCCTGTCTCAAAAACAAGGTGGATGGCTCCTGAAGAACAGCAACTGATGTTGACCTCTGATCTCCACGCTCCAGCACACATACATGACAAGAACCTCCACATAAACACCCATCACATCCAGGCACAAAGTCCTCGAAGAAGGACTGCACGCTACAGCAGGTGCAAGAAGGAGGAAGAGATACAGGTGAATGAGTGAGCATAGGGATGGTAGATACAGAGCTGGCCGGGGCATACAGTGCTTGCTCCTTTAGAAGCTGGAGAGCCGGTCAAAATGTATTCCCTGGATATCAAAGTGGTTGTTGTTGATATTTAGTGAGTCCTTGCCACACTAGGCAGAGTGCCAAGTACTTCGCACAGATTTTCTCATTTAATTTACCCAGCAGCCACTCAGTGGGATAGCATGCAGAAAAGCAAATGTGACACTCTCAAGACTGCACCTCTCCAAAGGCCCACTTGCAAGGTCATATTTTGCTTGGCTGGAGTTTGGGAATGTGGTTTGAGGAAAGGACAGGGATGGCCTGCCTCTAAGACACCTTATGCAAATTGTCCAGCCTAGTTTGTGCTACCATTTGCTTTTCCTTTGAGTCTAGTGTCTGGGAACATATTGGGCAGTCGGTGCTTGTGACGGTTAATAGTGACTGTCAACTTGACAGGACCTGTAATCACCCAGGAGACAAGTGTCTGAGCACGCCTGTGAGGGAGAATCTAGGTTAGGTGGGAAAACATACCCTAATTGCAAGACAAATGCAAGAAGGAGCTGAGTGGAGAAAATCACCTCTTCTTGCTGACTCCAGATGCAGTGTGCTCAGCTGCCTCAAGCTTCTGCTGCCAAGATTTCCCCCCCAAACAAGGAAAAGCACCTTGCAACTGTGAGCCAAAACAAGCGCTTCCTTACGTGGATGCTATCAGGGTATTGCAACAGGAAGAGTAACTAAGACAGTACCCAGATCAGCCCTTGATAAAAACTAGGTGCTGAGTCTGAAATGAGCTTGCCTGCTGTTGAAATTCAGATGAACTGAGTGCGTCCTGCAGGAGCGCTCTAAGAGAGAACTCTGGGAAGCCAAAGCTCGGGCCTCTCTGGCTACAGCTGCCACCATGTTTCGTCTAGATTGGATTTGCATTGTATCCTTTTGATGGAATAAGTCATGGTCCTGGAGATGACCTTATGGGGAGTTGAAAAAATCTTAGGAAATAA
Organism: Meriones unguiculatus; assembly: GCF_030254825.1. Lineage (NCBI taxonomy): Eukaryota > Metazoa > Chordata > Mammalia > Rodentia > Muridae > Meriones > Meriones unguiculatus. Next base: position 39,392,307 of record NC_083365.1, on the reverse strand, counting down.
AGACCCTGGGGTGGCTTGAGGAGTCCTGATGTAGAGGGGTATGATGGGTACAGCTTCTATCCCTGTTTTGTGGAAAGGCTTTGAGGATAAAGCGACATGCTTAAGTTCACACAGCTAGGAAATCTGGTACTGAGGGGAGGCCTAGGCATGAAGCCATGACCTCAATCAACCTAACGGCATGCCTCTCTGCCAAAGGCTGTCACTTCTCCCAACAGAAGCCCCAGACGCCTGTGCTAAAGAAATTCATTTTGCACACCTGCTGTACAAATAGTTTGAACAGAAACAGTTGTAACTTGGACTTGATTTACTGTCCTGCTAAGCCCAGTTGCCCTGGGGGGTGATGCTCTTTCTAGCTAATGGTGCTGTCTGCTCCAACTGTCGATTAGGAGACATGAGGGGAGATCTATGGCTAAGTGCAGGTAGCAGCCTCACTGAGCATCCCTCCAGCCTCCTGTCTGAGAGGCTGGACCTACATTCCTCCAGGAAGGAAAGTCTATTGCTTTGAAACAAATGGGCAGTAAATTACCCGCATGATCCCATCGTCTGTATGATGCCAATTTAGGTGGCAGCTGATCCTGGTCAACACGGTGTAAGGCCTGGACTGAGTCAAGTTCTAAAGGTCCATGTAGTCTTCATTCAGCTTGGACCTTCTGTAATGGTGTTTGTGAGTCCTTCAGAAGAGTCCTGGGAAAAAACCCAGACTCCATTTTGATGACTTTAGACACGCTTCTGAATATTGTTAAGCCCCAGTTTCTTCATCAGCAAAACCTGCTTCCTGGGGTCATGCAAGGTGGAGATGGTCGATAAAAAAGCTAGTAGAAACAATGACAATACTGGCTTTTCTTATCACTGTGACAAAACACCTGACGGGAGCCGCCGCATCGCTTTTTCCTTTGGAGGGAAGAGTGAGGTTCAGAAGACTCAGAAAACTAACAACTATTAGAGGCTTAAGAAGGTCAAAAATTTATAAGACTTATCAGGCCCTTCCTCAAGCTTATAGAAAAGTAAACAACTGCTAAGAGATAGGAGATTTTTCAGCGGAGCTGCCTGCAAGTTATTCAAGGTCTATGGATGCGCTTTTGTGAGTCGTCACCCATGATGTGGTGAGTAAGGTTTTGAGTCATGCAGACTAAGCCTACTGGTCACAAAGCTAGGTTTGGGTGAAATCATTTCTTTCATCTGCCATTAGTGCCCTGACTGCCTGGCATGAACAGACATTTGCTTAGGCTCCCTTAGAAATAGTCACACAACAAAGCTGGTGGCCAAACAGGGACCAGCAGAACCAAGGATGCACTAGAAAGAAGCAATTATGTGGTCCATGTGATGGGTGATGAGACACTCAGCTGAGGCTGAGCCATCTGGAAGGACGCTCTGGCAACGGGAAGGTAGTCTCCAGCCTCGGGGCAAGCAGCTCTTCACATCCAGAAGGGTGGGTTCAAACCTGAGCTGCGTGTTTACTGGGTTGTCCTTGTTTTTCCCATTTTACCAGAAGCAGGTGTTACATATGAATTAAAAGTTAGAGACATAGGTCTCTGGGAGACAGTAAAAACTATAGGGTACCAGGAAATGGTATGGTGACACCAATCTCTAACTCCAGATCATGTAAGATGCACGGGTCCATCTAACACTTAGTTTTCAGGTCTCACGTGTGTGAATACTGAAGCCCAAAGAAGACACCAAAATCTGCCCAAAGTTTGACAGTTGTGTTGGGTGAATTTGGCCTTGAGCCTGAGTCATCTGCAGAGCCCAGCCTTTCAGTTATGCTGTGCTCTGCCACAGGCAGGTGCCACAGGGCCACATCAGGCTCAGATATTTCACTGGAGTTCAGATTCAACAGAGAACCAGTAAACCAAAAGCCCTTCTTCCACATGCCAGAATGTTCCAGACCTTGGACAGAAGGTTCTTCCCTGCACTGCAAGCCTGTGTCTCTCCATTTGCCCAGAAAGGACTCAGGGCTGCCCACCCCTCAAGAGATAATTTAGGCCTAGAGCTGGTGGCCCAGGTATCCCCAGGTGGTCACAACACACAATGGCTGGGCTAGAAGCCATTGTGGTGACATATACCTGTAATGCCAGCACTGAGAAGGCAGAGGCAGGAGGACAGCAAGTTTGAAGCCAGCTCGAATGACCCAGTGAGATTTTGCCTCAGCCACCACTCAGTTGGGCCAGAACAGCCATGAACTCAGCCAAGCAGACCTGCCATGTCCCTCACGTGATGGCTACCACACCAGCCCAAACTATGGGTATCCAAGGTGTCTCCCCTTCGCCTCTGTGCTTGGCCAGATGAGGAACAGCTGCTGCTCTCCAACTTCTGCTCCAGGATCCTGCCAGTACAAAGCCAAGACAGGCCAAAGAACCAGAAGCAGGAGCCAGAAGCTCCTCTGTAATGTTCCCATCTTGCTTGTAAGCATGAGACTGAGCTCACTGTGAAAGATTTCAACAGCAGAGAAGCAGGTACAGGAGAATGTGAACATCACCACCAAGTGCCTCCAGGAAGGACATTTGGTAAACATGATTCCACATCAGCAATCCTTCTCATGGCAAAACACCTGGCAGAAGCAACATGAGGGAGGAACGATTCATTCTGGGTCACAGTTTCGGGAGACTTTCAAAAGCCCATCAGGAAGGGCAGGCCTGGGAGTGGGTATGGTTTATTTACACTGCTGAGAGCGTGAGGTGGAATCATGACAGGAAGTAAAAGCAGGGCCAGGCTAGAAATCCCCAAAGACCCACCTCTGCCAGACAGGTCCTATAGCCTCCCCAAACATCACTGCTAGCTGAGGACCACACAATCAAACACATGAGCCCACAGAAGACATGGTACACTCAAACTGTAACAGCAGCAAGAACAATTGTGTGTAAGTGGGTCAGTGGGTCAAACCCTGATAACACAGCAAGTTTGGAGTGAAGCCTGGTATTCTGTATTGCTCCTGAGCTCTTAGGAAATGCTGCAGCAACACCAGCCGCAGTCATGTGATGCCAAACACCATCTTCTCCACTGCCCAGAAAATGTACCCAGTGCGTGAGCCACCAAGTAAGCACTGATGGAATTAGCAAGTAGATCCCAGTATGCTTACTGTACGTAAAGGGCACACAAAAAAACACGTGATGCCATGAAACCAGCTTCTGACCTCAACATACTGTCAGCCACATGTGTGGGAGTGTATGTTTCAGGGGGAGGGTGGCTGTATGTATACACACGTGTGAGTGCAATTGGAGAGCACAGGTTAATAGCAGGTGTCTTCCTCAATCACTCTCCAACTATTTTTTTTAAGGCAGGGCTTCTCACTGACCTGAGAGCTTGCTGGTTGAGGAAGACTGGCCAGTGACCTCCAGGAATCCTCTCGTGTCTGGCTCCCCAGTCCCCAGTGCTGGGGTTTCAGGAATAAAATACCGGGTCCTGTTTTTACAGAGGTGGTGGGGATCAAACTCAGGTCCTCACGCTTGCAGGGCCAGCCAGCCAGCCACTGCAGCATTTTTAATGGCTGAGCAGGATTTCGTTGCATCTGTGTGACCCGTAAGTCAGAGGGTCAGTTGCAGACAGACACTCGCAATGCTTTAAAGAACAAAGCACAACCACACAGACAGTCATTTCCTACTGTATAATATCTCATTGATATACAGCTGCTGAGGCCAAAGCCCTGCATAATGTAGATTCTGGTGTCCTTAAGCTCATCACCTGGTGTCCTCTGAGGCCAAAGGCGTCTCCAAGAAAAGACTGCTGCCCGAGACAGATGAGAGGGAAGCCCAGTTCTCATTTATGTTAGGCAGGTCCCTAACTGTTGCATCTCCCTACTGTTTTCCACGGTCTCCTTTCACTTCAACCTCTGACTATCTAATTATCCCGCAGAGGAGGGAACCATGCCATTTCTTTTACCTCCCTGAACCTGAATTTGCTATGGGACGTCTGTCCCTGCTGGAATGGGTTTCCTGGTCTGCACAGACCTCTGGCAGACATGGTGTCTGTCTCTAGGCCGCACTCCTCTCTGTGTCAGAGGCTGGCGCATGCAGGTGCTCCCTCCCAGGGCCGGCCACTGCAGAAGACCTACCTTCCCTGTCCAGCTTTGCAGGCTGCTGGCAGCGGATTCACCAGAGAATGGGCCTCCCCTCAGGAAGCCCGTTATTCTCGTATTTTCATTAGGCACAGACAAACATTTCAGTGAACACAGCCTTGCCACAGATGGGAAATGGTTGGAGCACGGCCCTCCCCAGGGTTCCTGTGCTGACATTTCATCTCTATGGAGAGATCTGACTGTGTTTATCCTTGAGTCCCTTTGGGAGATGACTCTGATTAATAAAGTCATCAGAATAGGGATGCCATGACTAAATCCTGGCTGCATTAAAGAGACGGGAAGACCAGTAGAAGCACATACATGTATCTTCCCTGTCTCTTACTATGTGATGTCCTAGGCTATCTCGGGACTCTGGCAGCAAGAATGTTATGACAGTTCATGCCTCCTCGAGAACCAGAAGCATTTCAAAATAAACATCTTTCCTTTATAAAGCTACCCAGTCTCTGGTATTTTATTACAGTGCCACAAAACAGGCGGACACAATCCTACTTTGCAAGATTCTACTTAGGTCTCATATGCACAGAGTAGGTGACGCTATCATTCCTTTCTTCCTGGTATTATCACCACACAACCAGATAACCATTTCAAAAATCACAGCTATGAGGACAGTTGCATGGCAAATTCTGACATTATTGTTCCAAGTCTAGAAGTAAGAGTAACCATGAGAAGAGTATCTGCAGGCAAACTACAGAACACTTCATGAGCTTCCCTATTTCAATAAAGCGCAAAATTATTTCTCCTTAGACATAAAAGCAGTAGGCTCATATACAGCTGGTTGCTGTCCTAGCAAAAAGGCCCCTTTAGAGTGTGAGAATCTTTATCAGTGTTGCCTATTTTCTAAGAATTTGCACTTTACCTGTGAACAATACAAAATAGGTTTAAGGGGGAGGAGATCTGCCCTAATGTTAGCAAATGTAAAAAATGTCCCCAAGCTTTGTGCTATCTGTCAGGTAGAGACATTTATGTGGTGAACAATGCAGAATGCAGGCTCCGGAGGACAAAGGCGAATGAGTCTCTGCCTGCAATTCAAGAAGTGTCCTCAGGAGGGAGCTAATCTCAACTCCATGGAGGCTGACACTGTAAAAGGCTTTCAGGTATGCCTGGGGTTGTGATAACCGTTGTGCAGTCAAGATGGAAACCCATGCAATAGTTACAGGCTGCAGCCATACCTACTCAGCTATGCCTTCCACGCCCATTAAGGCACAGACTACTCTGTGGTGTGGATGAGGACCCACAAGGGACAGACAGGCCATGTCCTGATGTCTAGTGCTTGTAGAATGAAGGAATAAAGAATATTCCAAGGAAATGGAAGAGCATGTGCCAGGGCCTGCATGTCAGAACTGTGGAAAAGGAAGAGAACTGTGGAGGTGACAGCGGTGTGCAGCTTCTAGTTGCAAAGATCCTTGCTATCTTTTCTTCAGCTAAAATCTGTATCTTGGGACTGCCAAGATGGCTCAGTAGGCAAAGTCACTTGACATGTAAGTGAAACGACCTGAGTCTGAAGACGCAGATCCCACAAAGAAAGGAAAGAGCAGACTTCTGAAAGCTGTCTTGACAGCCAATGTGTCCTCTCTCTCTTACACACACACACACACACACACACACACACAAAGAGAGAGAACACAGACTTGTGATAAATGAATACAATAAAAATACATTTCTCTTAAGAAAAATACTGCAAACTAGCTGTAATTCAATTCATTGTAATGTTATTGAATGAATGTTACACAGAAGTATAAATTAGAAAGAAACCGAATTACAAAATCCAAGCAATTTAAATCACTGTGAACACCTCCCGAGGTGAACACCCACATTCAGCCATCATTGGCTGAAACTGCAAAAATGCAATGAGTCTGAAACTGCCACTAAATTGGGTCCCTCGGCTTGCTTTCTAAAATACTGGTTCCTTTTCCACAGCCAAAAATGACTTCCTCGTTGGTGGGCAAGAAAGCAAAAGAAATACAAAAAGAGCCTGCCCAGGTTCTGTCAGAAGTCTGGGAAAGGGGAGCCTATCCACCGAGGTCTCCAAAGAAGATGACAAATGGCCCAGAAAGCCAGCTCCACACTGAGCCTGGAAGCCTGTGCAAATCATTATTGCCTGAGAAAAAAGCCCTCTGCCTGTCACAACTGCTCAGCTCCACGTGAAGGCTGGAGCGGACTCCAAGTTCTATTGATCTGACGTGGTCATGTATTACTTTTCGCTAAAATAACATATTGGCTATTTGAGCTGTGAAAGAAACGGCAGCAGATGCAAGCTAACTGGAATATAAATATGGCAAGAAAATACATTTGAAGCAGTTTTGCCAGAAGATTCTCTAATAGAAAACCCCTCCCAAATGGCGCCTCTCTCACGTCTCAGATATGAGGCTCCCAGGTTGGGGGTTAAGATGTCAGCAGGGTTCAGGGTTCATCTTCCAGCTATGACACAATCACTGAGACCTAGACAAGGCACTGACTCTCCTGCAAGCCCCGTGTCCCCAACTGTAAAAAGGGGATTAGAGGCACCACGGGCCCAATCACCGGTTGTTTGAACAGAGAAGCTGGTACATGCCTGTTCTCTAGGATGGATTCATGCTCCCTGACTTACATGTGGCTCTGCAAGCTGTTACCCTGACAAAAGTGAGGAGGGGGCCACTGTCATTTTTACCCAGCTTAAGGCCGGCTCTGTGCCTTACTCACATTCTCTCTCTCCCTCCCTCCCTCCCTCCCTCCCTCCCTCCCTCCCTCCCTCCCTCCCTCCCTCCCTCCCTCCCTCCCTCCCTGTTTCTCTTGAACTCAGAGCATGGTTGGCAAGCACTCTATCGGTGAGTTATACCCCTAGGATTTTTGCTTTTAATTTTCTTGAGACACCCCTCTAAATGGCCCAGGCTGACCTTGAACTTGTAATCTTCTTGCTTCAGCCTCCCAACTAGCAAAATTTGGAGTCTTTACTACCAAGCCTGGTTATCATTCTGTCTTTCTGTCACACAGAAGACAAGTGTGGATGTTGCAAGGAAAATAAACCAAGTGACTTTTAGTAGTTAGAGCAGGGATGTAAGAATGGGTGGGAGCCTGCCTGAGCTCAAATCTCATTGTCTGTAAGATGAATGATACACTATTTACCCTCTATGTACCTCAACATCTGCATCAAGACATGGACATATTAATTCACTTCACACGACTACTGTGAAGAGTAAAGGAGATAATACAGCAACTTCCTAGGACTTTCTCTGGAAGACAGTATTTACTAGAATTGTATCTTATAGTAAATTAATAATAGCTTTAATAAAATACAGTACTACAATTAGTTTCATATAGCATTACTCAAAAATATTAGCTATTATGCATATGGTTAATATTGTTATTATTTAATTATTTTTATTAATTACAGTTTATTCACTTTGTATCCCCCCTGTACCTCCCTTCCTCCTCCCCTCCCAATCCCATCCTCCCTCTTCCCCACCCATGTCTCCCAGTCCACTGATAATAATATTACTTTTTTAAAGGGTTGACTACTATTGGACAGTCAATCAATATGTGAGGAAAGCAAAGGAGCTCAAGAGTGTGGCTCAGCCTGGGGAAGCCTTAGAAAATACAGCTACCTCAGCTGGGTATGAAAGATTAGGAGTGAGTCCATAAGGATGGGGAGGGAAGGGCACTCCGGTATGGTATCTACAAAGCCTCAGGGTCAGGTCAGGTTATAGAGATCTGAGAGAAATTAAGGCACCAAGATCACAGAGCTAGTGGAATGAGGTGAATCAGAGACAGGAGGTAGGAGCCTGCACTCAACCCAGAGCCAGAGGACATCTTTATAAAGACAAGCAAGGTGGCATACTTGTTTCTTATGAAGAGATTTCATGAATGCAAAAGCATAGTATGAGGTCATGGAAGTGGAAATACTCTGGTACTTTCAAAGGCCTCTGGGTAGTTTGAAGAAAGGCAAATCCATAGGATCCTGGGGGACCTTTAGTGGGACAAGCTCTTTAAACTATGGATGATTCAAAGTGCCTGGCATTGCCTTTAAAAGGTCCCATTATCAAGAATGACAAGGAGAAGAGGCAAAACAATGAGGCAAACCTGGGATTAAAAAATTCTTATAACCTGAAGGGGTTTCTGGTTATTTGTCTGGCTATTTATAACATGCATGCATATGTGTGTATGCTGAAATGAAGATTCCAGATGCTGGAAGCAGGAAACTAAGACACTTCCAGCCCTGGCTTCTGAATCTTGAAAGGTAAAGATGGTCTTAAAAGATAGTGAATACAGGCAGGTTGGCTAACTCAGTCTCATATTTCTCTGCTCAGTGGAAACCTTCCTGACAGTGGGCCTAGATTCCTAGGATTGGGCACAGACGTGCACACAAGGCAGAACAGTTTCCTCCTCGTGGGGGGGATGACCTTAATGAGGGTACATTGGCTCAGTGGAAGGCAGCTTTCTAAAGCATGGCAGGAGGAAGTGAAAAGAGAAATTGGGTAAGAGGGTTTGTGAGAATCAGTTTTCACAGCTGAATAAACTTAGAGAATCCATTCAGGATCATTTTCACTCTCCCAGGACAGTCGGGGGTGAGTGAGGGATGGGGAGTCATCTTTACCATGAGAAAGTTACACATTTTAGAACCTCCTCTCTCCTGCCACCATGGCCCCAACCAAACCTGAGGCTTTTTTTTTTTTTTTTTCCTATCAAAAGCACTGTTTTCTATATGGGTTCTCTGTCTTCAGGGCTGGAAAGATAGACTAAAGATCTTTGTTATAGGTGGGAAAACTATATAAGGTTTTTCTCTGCTCAGCAGAAACCTTCCTGACAGTGGGTCTGAATTTCTGGGATGGGAAACAGACATGTGAACACACCCATGCAAAGCACAGAACAGTTTCCCCCTAAAAGAAGAAAGGCTGTTTTGGGGGATGAGTTCCCTGGATGTTTTACTGGCTCTCTCAACACAATACATGGAGGCCATTAGGGGAGTCAAGAGTTGGTCCTGCTGATTGTTACTGCAGTGCTTGCTGGGAGCACAGAGAATGGCCATTGTGGTACCTTCAAGGACAGGGGATTCCATCAAGTCATCAGAGCTTGAAAGCAGACAGCAACTCCCACTGCTCAAAAGGATCATCTAAGAGGATTTTTTTTTTTTGTCATTATATACAGAGAAAAGACCTCTTTCAGGAAAACAATCTTCAAAGCAGCACAAATGTAGTTCTGAGTTGATGAGGCCTCAGATAATCCCATGTGATCCGGTCAGCATCTGGGAGTGACCTTTAAAGATAGCAGTCCTGAGCCTGAACTTTAACAGAGCAGTGATTCTTGGTCCTGGAAGCATATTTGAAAACCTAGGAGGCTGAAAGAACAGTACAAAACTGCATGGTTGGGCACACCTTTAATCCCAGCACTCAGGAGGCAGAGGCTGGTAGATCTCTGTGTGTTCAAGGCCAGACTGGTTTACATAGTGAGTTCTAGGCCAGCCAGGGTAACACTGTGAGACCCTATCTCAAAACAAACAAACAAAACAAGCAGAGTAAAACAAAACCAAAGCTACCTAAAATCAGTAAAACTGAAGTAACTATGCTGACACCATACAATATGAAAGATGGAAAAAAAATTACTCCTAGGGACAAAATACCACTTTTAGGGAGACAAATTTATATGCTATAAAGTAAGTGTCCCCAAATACATGGGGCAAATTCATAGGAATAACAGGAGACACCAATACCTTCAATGACATAGAGGTAGTAAGGAAATAAAAGTAATTAGCAGCATCACAATAATAATAATAATAATAAAGCTAAGGCTGGGATGTAGCTTGGTTGGCAGTCTAGTATGCCTTGAGTTCAATCCCTGGGACTTCACAAGCCACACGTGGTGCTGTCATCACAGCGGGGTGGCGGGGGAAGACGACTGGAAGACATCTCTCAGCTACATAGAGAACTCAAGCAAAGCTTGGGCTATATAAGACCTTGTCTCAACAACAACAATAACAATAACAGAAAAAAGAAAAAAAGGTTTAAAAGACAGACTCAGCAGACACCTCTAGAACATAGTACCCAATAAGTATAGAACATGCATGTCAGGTGTACAGAAAACATTTCCAAGACAAACCAAATGCAAGGACATAAAGGAAACCTCAGTGAATTTTAAAACACCAGAACTATTCAGTGTGTGTTCTCCAGCCACAGTGGTGTGAAATTATAAATCAACTACAGAAGGATGCTGGTGAAATTGGTGAAAACAAATATGTGCTTATCAGGTAGCACATTCATTCACTCTACGAATCAGAAAAGAGAGATGACATAAGGTTAGGAAATAGTTTGAGATTATAAATAGAAAGCAAAACAAAGTACTGAAATGTGAAGAATACAAATAAGTCAGGGCCAAGAGAGAAATTTATAGTTGTGAATGTCTGTATTAAAAATGAAGAAAGACAGCAAATCCATAAAAAGTAATTAATGCCAAGAAACAAGACCGACAAAGCTGCATAGTGGAAGATGAACACAAGAGAGTCAATTGTATTTCTGTACACCCACCACCAAGAATCAAAATCAAAATTAAGAAAACAATTTCATCTACAATATCATCAAAACCAGCAAAAACTCCTTAGGCATATATTGAACAGAAGGCATGTAAGGCCTGTGTGCTGAAAACTGAAAACACTTTTCAAAGCAATGACTTGAGTACACAAAGAATCTGTGGTGCATTGAATGGGAATTGTTCCCCATAGGCTCATGTGCTTGAACACCTGGTTGCCAGCAGATGGCACTGTTTGAGAAGGTTGTAGAAACCTTAGGATGTTGAGCCTTCCTGCAAGTGGGTGACTAGAGTTCAGGGAAGTGGCTGATTTGAAGTCTTATAGCTTAGCCCCACTTTCTACCTATTCCCTTCCTATTTGTGGATACAGTGCAATTAGCTTACCATACCTTGTTCCTGTCTCCATGCTCTTCCTGCCATGATTCTTAAACCATAATCTACAACGAACCCTTTCTTCTTGATGCTGATTTTGTCAGAGCAATGAGAACATAAAATATTTCATGTTTGTACAATATGAGACTTAACATTTGTAAAAGGTAACACTCCCCAAAGCGACCTACAGATCTAATAACACAATCCCTATGAAATCTCATTTGATTTATCTGTAGAAACTGACAAGCAGATCCTAACTTCACACAGAAGATGTAAGGGCCTCAGAGTGGTAAATACTCTATTAAAAAGAACAAAGTTGGAGGGCTAATGCTTCTTGATCTCAGAGTATTTTGCATTAGGCCCAAAGAATCAGGTCTGTGTCGAGTTGGAGTAAGAGTGGTCCTGTGGATCAACAAAACAAAACTGATAATCCTTTCCAGCTCACTGATGTTTGGCAAAGATGCCAAGAAAATTCACTGGGGTAAAGGACAGTCTTCAACAAAGCTTGGGACAACTAGAAATAAACTAATGCAAAAACAATGAACTAGGACCCCTTACAGTCTATATCCTGTAATATTACCTAGGAATTAAAGACTGAAACATGGTATCCTATATAACCTGGAAAACATGCTAGATGAAAGAGGCTAGATACAAAGGCTGCAAAGTATGATCTCACTGCCATGAAATGTCCAGAAAAGGCAAATACTTGGAGACATGAAGATTAGCATTTCCCAGGGAATGGGAAAGGGAGATAGAGAATAACAACTAACTAATGGGTACAAGCATTGATTCCTGGAGTGATGAAATGTTCTAAAATTAGTAATATAACTGCACAGCTCTCTGATATAACCAAATAAAGAAACTAACTTTTATGAGAATTCTTGAGATCTAAGAATATGGGTGACATCAGAAATAAAAGAGTGGCTCTTTTTCTGGAAGGTTCTAAATTAGCTGAATTCCTCCTCAGTTCTGGCTTGCTCCCAGGGAATATATGACAACGCTGGGGTGAAGGGCATGGGAAAATCCCCTGACACATGATGGGTAGCTAAGGATGCTATTAACCTGCAATACACAAAGACTTACCTGTCAATCACTTTCAGACTAAAGAAAGGAAGAGATCATTATGTTCATTCTGTTGTTGTCCCCCACTTTCAAAACAGGGTCTCAATGAATAGCTGCCCTAGAACTTCATCTGCCTCTTCCTTCTGAGCGCTGGGATTATAGGCATGGGCCACTATGCCTGGCTTGGCTTTCTTGAAGAAAACCAATGGCTAGCTTTTAAGAATAAGTGTTAAGAACCTGATAGCTTTGGGTCTAGAGTCTAAACCCTGTGGAAGTGGCATCACTTTCTCATGTACAAAATGGGATGACAAAACGGCCCTTACAAGTGGTGCTAAATGAAAAGATGCCTGGCTTTGGTGAGGGCTAAGCAGTTTTATAATCATAAGTACTGTTTCCTACTTTTTAAAACTCCCAATACTGCTTAGTAAAAGCAAATGGGTGGCATGCACCTCTTAATATAGTATCACTTTATCCAGCAACAATTAGTATGTGAACTGGGACATTTTACGAGCTAATAAGAGATTGAGACTTAACAGTTGACATTTCTCATTGCTGCCTTATAATCAAGCTTAAGAGGGACTGGCCAAGTAGCCAGTTGCCATAGTAACAATAAGTTTTTGTTGGTCTATTTCATTCTCTTGCATCAAATGCTTTCTATTTGTCAGGCTGGGCTCTGTCTACCACACAGCCGTGGAGTCCTTTCTAGTTTCTAAATCTAATATTATACTACAACTTAAAATCAGGGTGATAGCCAGTCGTTTGTTGTGGGGTTTCGTCCTGGGGCTCACTGGAGTTGGTAAGTGAATAGGACTGACTCAAAAAGATATGTTAAGTCACCTTCCAGCATTCATTGGTCCAAGTAATGGTGCAAAAGTTTTCTCATCCTCACTGAAGGCAGAAGAAGAAAACGCACTAACGCTTGTTAAATGTTTCTCTTGGATTTTAGGGAGGCTCTTCCTCTGTTTACATTGCCCCAAGCATGAAGGGGTGAGAACCATTTCCAACATCACACAGAGGGTATCAACACATTAATAATTTGCCCAGGGACACACTTTACATATATATTTATTTTTTATAAATTTATAACATGGTCTCATAAATCTTTTACTTTGGCGAAGGAAAATAAAGCTATTAAAAATAAGGAAAAGTTGATGCTGTGTAAAAGCAGAAGCAAAGGAAAGAGACAGACAAAATGCTGTATCATGACGTTACTCCCATTAGGGATCAACTTTTAGCCTGAGTTTCCCAAGTGGTCAACACAACAAAGAAAAACATGGTCAGTAGTTAGGATGGAGAGGGCAAATTCATAACCCTAAATTCTAATTATTTCATGAATTGAGAGATTACTGGTACTCCTCCATAATTTCAACACACAGAAGCACAGACACGCATGCATGCATCCGTAAATACAGAAGCACACACGCGCACACACACACCACTGCCACCACAACCACCCTACCACCACACACCACACCATAACACACCACACACCACCACACCACATCATTAACACACCACACACCACACCACACCACACCACACCACACCACACCACACCACACCATGTGGCCAATAAGAATCTGAACAGATGAAGCCGAATCCCAGGCAGCAAAGGGTGCTCTACCATATGTCTGCTCGGAAAGCATAGGTAAGGGCTCAGAATTCACACTCCACACTCATTTCCTCAGAAGTGTGATTGAATAACTCTAAATGCCAACATTCAAGTTCAAATCTCAACTCTGCTGCCTTCTAACCACATGGTCTTCTACAAGATCATAAATTCCAGGGCCTTCGTTTCCTCAGCTGCAAAATGAAGACAATGAGCCTGGTACACCAGCACTCCATCTCCATAACCCTATCACGGGGACGAGATGTAAAATGAGGCATGTAGTGTAATTCCTAGACTCCACTACGGGTGTAAGCTATTAATATTCCCCACACTTCCCTCACTGTATATTAATGACTATGTGCTGGGCATTGTTCTAAGCATCGTGGACAGAGCCCTGCACAAGGCAAGAGACTTACTCTCGTGGAGCCTTCACAGAAAAAGAAAAGAGAGGGAGGGGAGGGAGGGAGGGAGGGAGGGAGGGAGGGAGGGAGGGAGGCAGACAAGCAGACCCAGTGCTGAGTGCTTTGAGGCATTGCAACACCACAGGACAGTGACTGCGAGGCTAATTTGGGTGATAAGGGCAGGAGCATCTGAGGCAGAAGCTGTTAGTGAGACCTGTGAAAGTAAAAGGCATGAAGATGCCAGCAAGCAAGCAGAGGAGACACACCTCTGGCTATGTCTGTGAGGATGCTCGCGGGGAGGTGTAAGTGAGGAGGGAACCTTCAATATGGCTGGCACCATCCCATGCACTGGCTTAGGTCATTTAAAGGAAAAGGGAGAGAGCAGGAAACCTTCTCCCTCAGCTTGCTCACTTCAGATGCAATGTGCCCAAGACCCAATGTGCCCAAGACCCAATGTGCCCAGTCCCCTCACATTCTGATTGGCATGCCTCCCCTGCCTTATCAGATGTGCCCTCTCAAAGCATAAACCAAACAAACGCTTCCCCTCACACGTTGCCTTTTGATAGGTATTTGGTCACAAGAATGAGAAAATCAATGAGCATAGACGGACAGCTGTGGTTGGGCTCAGAATCCTCAGGACAGGTTCCTCAACTCATCTCTAAGGCATTAGGGATGGGTGATTCTTGGTCATGCGGGGTTGCCTTGTGAACTACTGTCAAGTTTTATAGCATTTTTAGCCTCTACCTACTCTCAACTAGCAAGGGATCGAGTCGAGGTGTGACCATCAAAACCATCTCCAACTTGTGAAATGTCAGCATCACTCCTGGCTGAAGCCTAATGCTTTAGCAGTCAGCTGGCTGGGCTTGCGGGTGAATTAGTGAAGCAAGAGAGACAGGAAGAGGTTCATTCCCAAGTTCTCAAATGTAACAAAAAGGTACGGTCATTTCCAGCATCCAGAGGGCTGGACCTCTGTGCCACTGAAATCAGCTGATTTTCAGTGCCATTCCATCATTCCTCCATTCACACAATGTACAATGAGTCCCAGCTGTACCCAACACCAGGGATGGCAGGCTAACTTCAAAATCACGCCATGTAAAGGAGACAGTCATGCACATTTAGTACAGAACCAAACCCCTGAGACAGAGCAGGAGCAGAGAGGGAGACATGACCCTCTGCTCTTGCAGGAAGCAAGGGCAATTTGATAGGGACCCCCAATCCTTGGCAGAAAGACACTGACACAGAGGAAAGGACATATATAAAGCACTGAGAGGCAGGGCAGAGGGTTGGAGTATAGGAGAGGGATGTGCAGCCAATGGGAAATGTAATGAGCTCAGGAGGCTTTGCAAGACATTTCCAAGTCCTTAGATTGTGATCTGGGAGCTATCAAAATTAGTGTTACTCCAATTCCTTATGGTTAATAACTGAAGAAAGATCAAGGTGGAGATTCATGGAGAACTCAACAGGCATCCACCTCAGGGCTGGAAACTTCCCAGCTAAGGACTTATTCTACTTTCATCCTCTGTCCCTTGTGATAAAACACAACTTAGGAGATGGAAGGGCTTATCCATCTCTGAGAGGAGTTGGATCAGGAACTCAAGCAGGACCTGAAGCAGAAGCCACGGAAGAATGCTGCCTACTGGTGAACTGGTTGGACTGTGTTCAGCTAACTTTTTTATACAGCTCAATTCTACCTGCCTAGGGGATGGTGCTGCCCACAGTGGGCTTCGGCCTGCTATACTGGTCCTCAGTCAAGACACTGGCCCACAGATGCAGCCGCAGGCTAATCTGATGGAGGCAATTTTTCATTTGAGATCCCCCTTCCCAGATGACTCTGGATTGTTTCAATTTGACACTAAAAACCAACCAGGAAAGCACTGCATCCATTCCACCACATTCAAGACTGTAACCAGGACAAGTTTGGTGGTGCATCCAGGAATTCTTCACTGACAAGCAGCAGTACCGGGATGTGCTGCCTGGCTCCAGAGCTCATATACACTCTGCTACCTCCTTGGTGTATTGTGAGGGTAATGACTGGCGTGGTGCCTCCTTCAGGAGTAAAGTAGCCAGCAGCACTAGGAAAGGAGGACATCACTCAGACAGAATGTGTTATATGGAAAGGTCGAGCCCTTTTCCAGAAGAACAATGATCCAGGAAAGGCACTAGGAAGGAAGAAGAGCACACAAGAAGAGATGGTTAGGTGGGATCCCAGCCACCCGCAGAGAGAAGAGGAAGATGTGGTCGGCCATGCCCAGTCCTGCTTGAAGGACAAGTAAGGATGCCAACATCTGCCAAATTTAACAGCAGATTCCTGGGTATTTGTGCAGCAAATCCATTATGGGGACAGATGCAATGGCCAGCATATGTGGTATCAAAGGCACATATTCAGGGAATAAGAGTAGCCTAGAACCCCTGCACAGATGTAGCCCATGGCAGTTTAGTGTCCAAGTGGGTTACATAGTGATGGGAAGAGGGACTGCCTCTGACATAATCTGATTGGCCTGCTCTTTGATCACCTCCCCCTGAAGGGGGAGCAGCCTTACCAGGCCACAGAAGATGACAATGCAGCCGTTCCTGATGTGATCTGATAGACTAAGCTCATAAGGAAGGAGAGGAGGACCTCCCCTATCAGTGGACTTGGGGAGGAGCATGCATGCAGAAAGAGGAAAAGGGTGGGATCGGGAGGGGAGGAGGGAGGGACTTATGGGGGGATACAAAATGAACAAAGTGTAATTAATAATAAAAAAATCATTAAAAAAAGTAAAAAAAAAAAAAAAAAAAAAGTAGAACAGGTAGAAGTTGAGCCCAAAGGAGAGACTAGAGGATATGAGAGGCAATTGCAGCAAGAATTCCCAAGCCTCAGTGTGGAACACTCACCCAGGGAAGTAGGACATAAACCCCCGTCCCCATCTAGACCCATGAGCCAATCTTGTATTACCTGTCTTCAGCCCATGAGAGACCCTGACTATCAGAAAGCACAGAGCAGGGAAGTGTGTCAGTGTGGGGCAGAACTTCCTATGCCTCCCTTGAGACCACTGCTTAAGGAAGGCCTGGGGTAATTCTGATGCAGACCTCGAGGCCTGAGGTATGCAGACCTCAGACCTGCAGCATCGGCAGCCACCTGGGCTGCTGCTGCACAGTAGGTCTTGCTACTGACCCAGAATCTTCAACTTACAGAACCCAGCCCTGACTCCCGATTCTGAATACATATAAAGCTGGAGACACCAGGGACCGTATTTCTGGGAGGGTTTGGGAGCTGAGGTCAGTGGTGCTAGGAATCTGCCAAACCTCATCAGTGCACAGAGCCCTGAGAAGCACCTGCCATGTTTGTGTGTGCTGGGGATGGAGTATGTACACATACACGCATGCACGCACATGCACACACACACACACACACACACACACACACACACAGTTGTCAGAGGACAACCTTTGTGTTTCAAATAGGGATTCTCACTGGCCTGGAATTTCAGCATGTAGACCAGGCTAGCAGGCCCACGAGCCTCCAAGGGTCTTCCTGTCCGTTTCCCATCTCAGGGTCATGAGGATGACAGGTGTGCATTCGTGCACTCCCACACCTGGCTTTTTGCAATGATTGCTGGGATACAAACTCAGGTTCTCCTGCTTGCAGGACAAGCATTTTCCCAGCTGAGCCAGCACCTGATCTGTTGACTTTTACGGGAAATGGCATCACTGAAGGAAACTCCCATCACAGTTCTGATGTTTCAAGCCCCTGCTACGTCCTCTGGAACTGAGGAGTAGCTGGGATTGACTTCAGATACTAAATACGCAATCTCTCTCTCTCTCCAGAGGAAACATGTTGCAGAAGAGTTTGCCTCTAATCTCTAATCCCTTAAGAATCTCCTCCTCAAAAATCAGCCATGCCATACACTGACCTGAAGGGGGCAGCATAACAGTAGTTCAGGCTCTATTCTAGCTGGAATGTTTGCTTTCACAGCTTGGCTCCACCTAAGCCAATTCCTGTAAGCTTCAAACCTATAGAAAGGGTGTGCCGGTGGAATTTAGTTGGGCAATTTGAATTCTTTATGACATCACCCGTGCTGATATACAAAGTTTCAGCTACATCTGCACAGAGGCACTCCGACCCCAGGGTTCCTCTGCTACACTTACTTATAGTCCCAATCTTTTGCCTATGTAAACCATTCAAAATACACGCCTACACATGTGCATGTGCACCAGCAAACAGTCCTGTCTTCCCACAGGGACAATTACAGATACCTGGTGCTTAGAGATGGCCAAGTCCCTTTAGAGCTGAGGAAAGTAAGACATTGAGAAGCTAGAGTGCTCACCCACAAGAGCTGGCTCCCTGCACAAGACTGACACTAACATCCACTGGAGAGGGTCTCTTAGTGTCTGCAGTGCTCGCTGCACGTGGGTACCAAGGCTGCCTGAGCAACAGCTGAGCTGAGAAGAGCTGGACTGAGCTCTTTGCCACTCCCCTTGAAGCCATGATACCCACTGTGATACCCCTCCACATTTGGAATTAACTACAAAAGCCACTGAAGCTGCCATGTGCCCACTGTTCTTGGGCACAAAAGCCCCTCATTAGCCTCTGCCCCTGTCTTTAAATCTAAGCAAAACATTAGGATTTAATGACAGAGGCTGAGGATAAAAGGTATCCACACAAAGCTGATAGGGGAGGGTTATCCCAGAGTTCACATCCCCAGGGATCCAAACTTTCAGAACAATGGTTAATTAACAGGCAGGAATTAGGAAAGAAACAGTAGACGGAGACAGTGTGAAGACAGGCTGTTAAAGCAAAACAATCAAGTAGTGTCTTTAAAAGTACATACAAGGAGACATTATGAGGTAGGAGTGTGTGTGTGTGTGTGTGTGTGTGTGTGTGTGTGTGTAGGTGAAAAGAGCCCCATTGCTCTTTAGCAACCCTATCTGGCTACTTGTTAGGCGAAAACTAGTCAAAACATCCCTGAGGGAGGAATACAATTTTTCTGTGCCTTTTCAAACACGCTTTCTTCTTCAATGGATTCACTTACCAAATGGGCGCTGTGCATCTCCCTCATGCCTGGAGCTCTGGGTGCTTGCTGCTGGAATGGCTGAGCAAGGTGCACTCAGCCTTTGCTGGCTGTCTTAAAGCTTCTCATGGTGCCTGAAAGCTAGCAACCATCGGCCTTTATTGTATCTGACACTTACACGTCATAGGTAGAAAAGCACAGTTCTACGCAAGCTGGTGAAAAAGAATGCCTACCCTGCTGGGAAAGAGGGTGGAGACAAGGTTTCTGGAAGGGTATGTATGGTTATAGAGTGAGGTATCCCTCCTTCTATGTACCAAGACAGATCTATCCGTCAACCTACCTACTCACCTATCAACCCATCCATTGATCAAATAATTCACCCATTCATCATTCACCATCTTTCATCCATCCATTTGCCCACCCATCAGTTTAATCAGTCCAACTATCTGTCTATTCACCCATCCATTCATTCAAACATCATCCATGAATCTATGAATTCATAAATCCATCCATTTATCCATCCATCCATCCGCTCACCCACCTACCTTACCAATGGTTCAGAAATACACTCATCCACTCATCACTGGATGAGCAATGTACTGACTCATTCATTTATCTAACCCATCCTTTCATCAACATAACCATCCACCCAGCCATCTATCCACATTATTTTGTTTGTTTTGGGTTTTGATTGATTTTTTTTTCTTTTTTTTAAGACTGGGTTTGTAACTTGCTATGTAACCCAGGCTAGCCTCCAACTTGCAACTCTTCTGCTTCGGCCTCTGGAGTGTTGGAATTACAAGCATGAATCATCAGGTATGGCCCATATTTTGTGTGTAAGTGTTCATGTATGTGCAGGTGCATAAGTGTGGGTAGGTGTGCGCACGTATGTGGTGGCCAGAAAAATAATCTCAGCTGTCATTCCGGAGGTGTTGGCCACCTTGCTTCTTCCCTCTCTCTTTCTCTTTCCTTCCTTTTTTCTTCCTTCCTTTCCTTTAAACAAGACAAAACAAAACAAACAAACAAAACAGAAAGTGTAGGTTGAGGGGAACTGAACTCAGCCAAGCACTCTACTGACTCAGGTACCACCCCAACTGCGGCCCACATTCCTTCAAAGCAGTTTCTGTTGCTGTTTTACAGGCCTGTACTTAGGCCAGCAGAGAATTCAAAGAACTGTGTGATGTCAATCCTGTAAATAATCAGTATTCCTGGGACGGGACGGCACGTTTCTACTTAGAAGGAAGGGAAGACTCAGAAAGAAAAGCCCCTTGCGAAGTTGCAGGCAGGGTCAAGCCTAGCAAGCCACCGGCTCCCCAGCTGCCCCTCTTCAGCACACAAGAATTCGTTCAGCGGCACCGTGTTGTTTCTAAACTGTTTGTTTTGTTCTGACTTTCCTCCAGCCCTGTGCATTCATTCGCAAGGTAAACAGGATGCTGCTTCTCTGTAATTTTCCTCAAGGCTGTCCTTAAACATGAGCCTGTAAGGACGACGGCTGACTGGCAGGAGAAAAAGTCTGGCAGAATTAACCAATTAAGTGATGACACCATCTGCCTTTGTACTGCTCCTGTCGGAATGGAAAACAAAATACTTCTGAAATGCATAAGTTGAAGGAGAGGCTGGCACAAGACCAAGGGAGATTAACTAGAGAGCTCCGTGCACGCATTGTTTTCACAGTTGTTCACATGCTCCAAGGTGAGTTTGCATCATAGCACGAGTAGTCAATGCACAGCCTATGTTCTCTTCTCACATGCCTTGCAGGGTAAAGGGCAGAGCGTGAAACTGATGGATCCTGCAGGAAACCTGGTCCTTCGCTGTCTGGGTGGAGGAACTAACACCTGCAGAAATGGAATGCTTTCCCATAAGGAGCCACAGCTTCTCCTGGGAGCTTCTTGAACTATGAAAGGTATAGCCACCTAACACTAGAAGCTTGGGCAGGACCAAGCACACTGAAGAGACACTCCCTTCTGAGGCTGTTGTTGGGTTTGAGGGAGGGGTGTATGCAAACATGTGTATGTGGGTGTATGTGTCTGTGCATCACACATGGAAGGCAGAACTCAACATCAGTTGCACCTCCATCGCTCTCCACCTTAGCTTTTGAGGCAATCTCTGTCTCTGCCTCTCTCTGTCTCTCTGCCTCTGCTTCTGTCTCTCTCTCTGTCTCTCCTCTCTCCCTCCTCCCTTACTGAACTTAGTTTATCAATTGGCTAGCCTGGCTTTTACATACATGCTTGCAGAGTCATTTTCCAAACCTTGAATAGGGATACCCCCAGACCATCCAGAATGAGGATGGGTCTGACTGAGACTCTGTCTTCCTGGTCTGGTGAAGAGGATCCTGTGATGTCCATCATTCCCTCTGATTATCAAAACACCGCAGCATCGAAGGCTGACAACGTCCAGGTGCACTGCGCCATGCACGCTGCCAACAGCTTATTTCCTGCCACAAGTGGAAACACTGACCCAGCCACTCTGCCAGACAGGAGCGAAGTGGGGCCTGAAGCAGTCGGGAGGGGGTAATCAGTTTCTATTAACAGGTAACTTGGCAGCACCTTCGATACCCCCACTGCAACTCTGAAAGCAGATTTGGGCCCATTATAGGGAACAAATGTCTGAGTACTCCTATGCTCTGAGGGTTGGACTTGAGCTCTATTCCAGAAAAGGAAAATCCTGGAGCTGTCTTTGGAATCCAGAAGTTAGGTAGAGATATAAAGGGAGAGAACAAGGGGCTGCTTAGACAGTCCAGCGAGAATTTATCCTTGGATCTGTTTACCACAGAACCCTTGGCAGAAACAAAGCAGTGTGCAAAGCCTACGACTTATTTTTAAATAGACATGACGCTGTTTTGCTTAAAACAGGAAAAGGGTCCAATCCTCAAACCCTGCTGCTCTGTGCTCCCCTTTCTCCCTTGGTGGCACTTACCCTTGGTACCCCAGAGGCCCAGTCTGAGAAGCAATGACAGGAATTGGAAATGCAGCCCCACCAGAGAGCTGAACCCCACTTCATCCTGACCCTTCTCATCTGCAATTCTGAGATCCAGGAAGCTTTTCTCTCTGTGCTTCTTCTTTTTTCATCATCCAAAGATGACCAGTTGTATTTTCTTAATGATGATGATGGGATTATTAATAAGGACAGCTGACACTCTGCAAGAGGCAAGTCAAAGGGCCCCAAGACTTTGCGGTGGCGCAGCCTGACAATTTAACAGGCATATACATATTTAAGCTCTACCGGAAATGTCCCTCATGCTTAAACTCACGGTCACCAGGTGCAGAGGCCTGGAGGTGGGACCTAACTCAGGAAATGAGTCACCAGGAGTGGGCCTTGAGGTTCAGCTCTCTCTCTCTCCTCCTCCTCCTTCTCTCTCTATCTCTCTCCCTCCCTCCCTCCACCGCTTCATTCCCTTCCCTCCTCCCCCAACCTTCTCCCCTCACCCTTTCCTTTTCCTGTTTCCTCCTTCCTGACTGCAGGTGTCCCACGACTAGCCTCCTCTCTGCTGTCACCATGCCCCCTCTTACAGCTGTATCCTCTCGAGCTGTAAGCCAAAATAAACCTTTTTTTTAAGTTGCTTTGAGTCAGGAATTTGGTCCCAGAACTGAGAAAAGTAACTAATATTAGCGAGAATCTATTTCATCCTTTCCCCCATTTCATAGATGAGGAAACTGGAGCACAGAGATACTCAAACATCTCAAATATATATATATGCCAGGGTAGCCTATGCCAGGCTTGGGTACACTCACACAAACCTCCTCTCATGAAAAAATAGTAAGTTAGTAAACAACAGCAACTCCTGGCCCCGCCTCGCAGGGATCCCTACTGTCCCTGTGATACAATCTTGTGCCTTTACTTGTTGAACTTCCCAGTGGCTAGGCGCCTCTTGCTGGGAATTTCATCTCCGGTCAGATGATATCATTTTCTCTCATAAGGGAGTCTCAGGGATGGATCCACCTGATGTCTTCAGGGGAGAATATGCATGGAGGAACCTTAAAAGCAAAACCAGCAGCCAGGACACAGGCGGTCACCATCAGGTGCTTAGCAAAGTTCAGGGCACCCTCACAGAGATGCCATTCACCTGCCTGCACCTGAGAGTTGTGACAGTGTTCTGGGCACCTCTTCTACCTGAATACAGAAAGACAAATGGTTTGTCCAAGAGATATCCTCATTCATCAAGACTGTAGTCTGCCTAGGCTTCCTGGGCTCAGCACACAGTGGGCGCCCCCAGCTCACCTGGGCTGCCAGTTGAGGTGCAGATTCCTAGGTGCCCTACTTGGGAGATGCCATTCAAGTGGGCTTTGAGTCCTTCCTGTGTCTATATTACCAAGGCAGCCAGGTGTCCTGCCAAGCACATGCAGGCTGAAAGCTGTTCCTAGCAGCTGCTATCCCCAGGTGGTGAACAGGACAGACTTTCCTTCACTGTTATTCAGGAACAAACTCAATGAAAACTTTTATTTTTCTTATTTTATTTGTCGGTGACACCACATTGAGCAGCTTCATGCTGAACTGTCATGATAAATCTACAACATTCTTGCGTTCTTCCACAAGATGTATTAGTCATGGCATTGTGGTTAGTGTGGTGGCTGTCAGGTGACAGCAGGCAAGCATTTGAAGCTGTTTTACCGTGACAATTTTTCAGAGGAACTGAAAGTGTGAGGTAATGACAGGAATCGCAACAAGCATTATTGAAGGCTGCCTGAGTGACAGGCATTGCTTTAAGAACATCTCAAGCAGTCAGCCTTCAGAAGCCACTGATTGAGGAGCTACTCAACCCTCATGTCACACATGTGGTAACTGAGGTACAGAGAGGTTAAGTGGCTCACTCAGGGTCACACAGCAGAAAGTAGTCAAAGATCATTTGGTCCTCTCCTGGGACTCCACAGCCCCAACCCCTAACCTCCAACCACACAGCTACACCCTTCCCTTGGCAGCTCCAGATCCTATACCATCAACTTAGCAGCTTCTCTGAGCACCCTTGAAGCCCTTCCCTCTTCCTCCCTTCTCCTTAGGAATGACTCATGCAGCACTAAATATGAAGAGTAGCTTTTATCCTTTGGGCTTTATTCTGCTTTTTCCTTCCATGAAACTCCTCACGTCTCTCAGATTTGCGTGTTGACATGACATTAGGTGTGCCCCCGGGGGTGGTGGTGTTGGTATAATGTTCTTTTAAAATGTGTACACATTATCCTTGTTCATTCAAATGCTGATTTCTCCCCCCCCACACACACACACTGGTTTCAATCCTAAACATCTTGTCTCAACTTGGTATAAACTTCCAAATAAAGCAACTAGACACAATGTTGAGCTGGGAGGAGTTAGAGGGCAGAAAATGAGTGGGAGGAGAAAGGGCACGAAGAGAGCTTGGCGACGGATCTGGAGGAGAGATCTTGGAGGACGTGGAGCATGAACCAAACCTAAGATTTCACAAAAAGCAAGTATAATGTGGGAAATGTAAATGTTAGGAAACTATTAGGGCTTGGAGGTTTAGGATGGAGTAAATATTGCCAGCATTGTGTTCTAGGTTAACTAAATAATCCCAGTCTCTGCGTGGTGATTTGGGTATACAGCTGTTTAAGACTAACAGCAGCATTACCAGAAGATAAATCAATAGTAAATATTAACCACCGCTTACAACAGGGGTGGTTATGTTGTGAGGGTAGAGGCCTTGCAGTGAGATTAGTGTTGTTAAAAAGGGTGGGGAGGGGTGCTGGCGTGATCACTCCGCAGTTAGGAGAGCTTGCAGCTCTTGGAGAGAACCCAAGCTCAGTTCTCAGAACCCATGTTGGGTGGCTCACAGCCACTCATAACTGCACCTCCAGGTTATCAGACACACAGCCTCTCTGCACACTGTACTCATGTACAGATACATACATACATGCATCCATCCACCCATCCATGCACGCACACATATATACAATTTCTAAAATAAAAATAAAAATAAAGTCTTAAAAAGCAGGGCATGCTGCTTAGTTTTTGTCAATTTGACACAAATCTACAGTAACTTGGGATGAGAAAATCTTAACTGAGAAAATGCCCCCAACCAAACTGGCCTATGGGCAAATACATAAAGTATTTTCTGACTAATGAGTGATAGAAAAGTCCTAGCATACTGTGGGCAATGCCACCCTGGGCAGGTGTTCCTGGGTGGAAGAAGAAAGCAAGCTGAGCAAGTCAGTAAGCAGCACTGTGCCACAGTCTCTGCTTTAGTTCCCCTAGGTTCCTGCCTTGAGTTCCTGCCCTGACTTCCTGCAGTGATGGCCCTTCCTGAGTTGTTTTATTACTGTAGTGTTTTCTCACGTTAGTATTTATCACTGTAATCCTAACTAAAACAGGGGGCAAGGAGTTCTGTCACTTCTGTCACTATTTTTTTTTTTGCCTGTGAGGATATGATGAAAAGCCAACAACTTGCCACTGGGAAAAGGCCCCCTACAATCCAGCCACAAGGGTAACCTGAACTTGACTTTCGCCTCTAGCACTATATATAAGGCACATTCTTCTGCTTTTTTTAAAAAAAAAGATTTATTATTTATACAACATTCTGCCTGTATACCAGATCTTACTATAGATAGTTCTGAGCCAACATACGGTTGCTGGGAATTGAACTTAGGACCTTTGGAAGAGCAGCAAGTGTTCTTAACCTCTGAGCCATCTCTCCAGACCCCCATTCTTCTGCTTTTTAAGCAACCTAGAAAATGGCATTTTGTCACAGAAGCCTGAGTGGATTGGACACACTGCTTGCTGGGTTCATTCATCCTTTGTCTTGTAGCCCCAGTGTAGATGGTTGCCATCTTCAGCAGCACTCTCTGAGTACCCCAGGGAAGCCCAGATGTCCCTCTTCTGAAGCCTCCCTGCACTCAGCCTCATCCTGTCCCCAGTCCAGGTCACTCCACTGCAGACTGTTTACTACTAACTTCTTCCTCAAGTTAGGCCCCTTGGGAAACAAGGCCTCCTCGTGTAGCATTTACCTCTAGTGTCAACAAGTGCCAAGTACAGAGTAGGTTTCCTATAAGGAGTTTTAAGAGATGCATGAACAGAGCCCAGCAGTGGCTGCAGCAGTTCAGAAAACATGCCACTTAGATCTGAACACCCACCTACTACCACACTCAGACTATAGTCATTTCTCCTCTGGGCTGTTTATGCTAAAGAGCATCTCTCTGAGGCCCAGACTCTTGCAATGGCATCTGCGGACCCAGGACTTCACCAGGCCTGGGCGAACCATTCTTATACTCACAGTGCCATCTAAGCTTCTTCCTGGTTACCAGAGCCTCCTTCTCCTCTTCCGCTTTCTTGTCCTCTCCTCCTTCCTCACCCTTTCTCCTCCACTCTTCTCTCCCCTTCCTCTTCTCTTTCCACAAATGCCCAACTTACTCCACAGTCTGATGGCTTTCTAAGTGCTCTTCTGCTGCCACTGCAGGATATCTCTTGGACACCAAAAGCATCTTGGTGAATGAATGCAGTAGCAATGTTATAACTGCTGGCTCAAACCATACCCTTGAAATTGAAACAGCCAAAACGTTTCTCCACAGAGTCACCTCCAGAACCATCACCCTGGCTATTATGGACCAAGAATGTTGACATGATCTCAAAATTCAGATCCTTGGATCCATGATGGTAAGCTGTGAGGACATGTCTTTAAAAGATAGTGTGAATAAAGGAACCTTAAAAGCAGACCGAAGAGCTAGGCCACGTGTGATCACCATCAAGTCCCTTAGCACTCCTTTAGGATGATCACTTCTAAGGCTGCCACCCTCACTGAGATGCCACTCACCTGCTTTCACCTAAGAAGAGACGATATGCTGGGTGTCCCTCCTGTCTCTTTCATATTTATGAGTTCATTGGGTGGTAAGGGAAAAGCCTTAATTTATCAGTGGGATCGGTACTCTTCTAAGAGAGGACAGAGAAACATGCTTCCATCATGTGACATGGCAAGAAAATAAAGCCAAAGCTACACAATAAGGCAGTGGAGCCTTACCAGACACCAAGTCTAACATACTCAGACTAGCGTGTTAGACTCTGGAGGTTATTTCTCACACCTCCAGAGCTGTGAGAAAGAAATGTGTACACTACACCTGCTGGCGGGTATGGCCAACCATGTGGAGTAAGACCCAACACACTGGCAAGACTGAGTGAAGAAGTAGAGAAAGGGAAGAGCTCCACTTCCTGTCCATCTCATGAGAGATGGCTCAGGTGGAGAGGCTCCAGGTGGGCTCAAAGGGTGGAAGGGATGCGGACCTATCTAGGCCTTGGGTCACAGCACCCATTACTGAACTGCTGGGCTGTACAGAAACACTGTGAGTGCAGGAGTTCCCTTGCAGCATCTGGCTGCCCAGTGGCCTGTGCTAGGGGAACTGGGAGCAGGCCTGCTTCGGGATTTAATGAGAAGACGGAGTAAGAGAGACTGGAAAGCTCTGTTTCAAGACCACCTGTTCTCTGGCATCTGGCAGCTCTGCTCACTCCTCTTCAGGCTGCATGGCCATTCCCTGTGAGCAGCCGGCGGCAGCAGTGCCAAGGGCTCAAGAATGAGCTCAAGGCTGAGACGTAAGGCCACACAGTAAGTAATGATGACAGGCATCCATCAGCTCAGGAACAATTGCACAGCTAAGGGGGAGCCAGCTTCTGGCTCACCTTTCATGGAGGCTGTGATCTGACTGTGAACTATTCCCATGGGCTTACAATTTTGAACACTTGCTGGTGATGCTGTTTGGGAAAGTTGTGAGACCTTTAGGACATGGGGCCTCATTGGATGAAGAATGTGCCTGGAGGCGGGCCTTGAAGCTTTATGGCCTGGCCTACTTCCTAGTCACTCTGTTTGCTCAGTACGGATTCAAAGTGCCCAGCCAGCTTCCAGCTGCTGCTGTCACGTGTTCCTCACCATGACAGACAACACTCCCAGGAACTGTCAGTAAAATAAACCCTTTCTCCGTTAAGCTACTTTTGTCAGAGTATTTCATCTCGGCAACAGGAAGACTATGACAATGACCAAAGTGTTCAAAATGGTCAAAGAAACTGACTGATCAGAGAACTCCTCAGCCTGCACTCCTCCATCAATGCTCATTCCAAAGACAAGTCCACTGCTTACTCTGCCAGCCTTCCTCACAAGTCCTTGCAAAGAGACAAATACGTGGGTCAATTCACCCTACCTCCTTTGGAAGGCAGTAAACTTCGTGAGCTGTGTCACCTGATCCCAAAGGAGAGGCAAAGAACCCTTCCACCTGCCAAGAGCCAGTAGGAGCCAAGCCAGGCTCCTGATCCCGCATGCTTCAATCCCAAGCTAAATCTGGAACATTGCCTGTCTGCATCCCCACCCTCATCCTCCCAAAATAAAGGGCCTGGGCGGCAGAAACAAGCATCTCAAGTACATGCAAATGCCTTGCTTCCCAAGGAAGGCAGACTCTGTACTTTAATTTGGAATTAATCTGAAGCTCTGTTGTTCCTGCTGCACATGGAATGTGTGTGTCGCCCATTTCCGTCCCTTCCCTCCCCTCCACCAGTTCTAGGAAACGTGGCAGGCTTTTATACTTCAGACACTGCTGACACTTTATGGGACTATGCCAAGAGTCAAAGGTTCCTGAGTGGCTTCCCAAAGAGGGGTTCACAGTTTACCTGTTGACCTCAACGTGCTCCACTTCCATCCTTCCCACTCTGGGTCACCAGAAAAGTAACCTTTAAGAAGGACTACCACAAGTCTCTAGTTCTACCTCTCCCCTCACTCACGCAGGAAGTCATGGCTGCGGTGTGCTCATGAGCAATGGCGTGTCATATCCAGAAGACTGCATCCGCCACGCACCTCCTCATCCCACAGTCTTACCTGACTCTCTTCCATGATGGCCTGGGCTTTGTACGCAGGGGCATAGATGCCCCATCTGGAGTCAAGCAATCAGCAGTCCCCTATTATCAGCACTTTGACCAGTTATTGGTTCCCACTTTGACCTCTGCCCCCTGTCGGAAGAGGCTTCTCTGGTGATGGCTAAGATATGCACTAGCTTATGAGCATAACCGTAAATACTTAAAAGGCAGTTTTAACATGTCCATTTGGCAAAACTCCTCCATAGGGTCTGTAATCTCCCTCGCCATAGGCGGTTTGTTCTTAAAGATAGGGTCTCTCTATGTAGCTCCAGCTGGCCTGAAACTCACTCTGCAGACCACACTGGCCTTGAAGTCACAGAGATTCTCCTGTCTCTGTCTCCAAGTACTAGGGTTAAAGCTCTAAGCCACCATGCTAGTCTAGCTACAGGCTTTTGTTCAGTTCTGTAGATGCGAGGCTCAGACACTGTCCCTGAGAGAGAAAGGAAAGGTGGGACATGAGGATACGAGGGGGTCAGGGAAAGGGTTAAGGGGGGGGGCTGTATGCGATCACAGTACATTGTATAGTTTTGATATTATGGAAATAAATTAGAGATTCTCTGGATGTGAGTCTGCATTATAAGAATGCACCACATTGTCTTTGTAAAGTTATTTTTTCTCATCTGTTTCTAGATTAAAAAAAAAAAAATTCCATTAAGCAATTGCACATGAACTGTGTCACAGCCCAAAGTGTGAGTCTGAATTAAAAAATAAAAATAAAAACACTTTACGGTCACAGTCCAACTCGGATCCGCAAGACTGGTCAGGATGTGCCAGGAAAAAGAATTTTGTTTCTCTGTTCTGTGATTTTGTAGCCATTTAAATTTTATTAGCAATTACCGGGCCCGTTACCACTGACTACATTTTGCAGTTGCAGCCAAGTCCTGGCAACTGGGAGCATGCCCAAATGACAAGGGGCCCAGGTGGACCTGGCCATACTTACTCCAGAGGCACTGGATCGTGAACCCACCCCTCACTATGAACCATTTCATTAGGATTCTCTCATAGGCAGCACCATGCTGATAATAGCAGAGCTTGCTGAAAGTGAGAGGGGAGAGAGATGGCATGAGGCAAATTTAAATGAAAAGTTGATTTAAAAGATGACTATAAGAATGAATCCACACTACTAAGTTCTTGGTTGGTGACAGTACTGGCATTTAAACTGGAAGTTTCATGACAGGTCCCAAAGGACAGCTTCCACCTAGGAGAGATATTGAAAGCTGGGAGAATCTTGGTCATATTCTAGTACATCATGTCCAAATTTCCTGTCATAACCAAAATAGGGCTAGAAAGGCATGGGCAGGGATAGGGGACAGGGATAAGGGCAGAGATATAATACTAATGATTAATAATAGTAAAAAACTGCACAAATTAGGATGTTCTGTGACTATCTAAGGAGCTGGTCTTCTCAGGGTGACATCAAACGGGGTAGGGGTACATGCCTCCCGGTTTTCACTCTAAGCTCCCCTTTCTCTCTATGCTTCCCATAGGAAGCCTTCATCCCAGAGATCAGCTCATCTTCTTCCCTAACCAGAGCCTGGAGTCTTCCATCCCAGCTCAAGAGATGAAGGGCTCCTAGTAGAGAGTCCCTCTTCCCACCTTCCAAGTGGTGGGAGATGGTCCAGCAGGAACTGGAGAACACTTGTTATCAACATGGGGTGCCTTACCTGGGCTGTCCATACCCACCTCTGGGTATCCCATATCACATAGTCTATCTCCAGCATATGGCTCTGGGAAGGAGAGATGCTCATTTTTGTGCCATGTACTGTCTCTCTGAATATCCATGGTGATTTTCAAATCAAACACTTTACCTTCTTTAACTGAGAATCTGAGTAATTATCCAACCTGCCTTTGATGCTTGAAAAAGCACATGGAAACCTGCACTAGAATTTTCTAGCCACAGCAGGGCGTGGTGGCACAAGCCTGTAATCCCAGCACTCAGGGAGGCAGAGGCAGGAGGACTGCTGTGAATTCAAGTCCAGCCTAGTCTACAAAGTGAGTCAAGAACAGCCAAGACTACACAGAGAAACCCTGTCTTGGAAAAAGAAAAAAATCTCTGGCTACCCTAGAGACCTCCTATGACAGGACAGAATCCTGGAGAAAGGAAAGATCGGAAAGTCTATACAGCTAAACATCAGGCAGGTACACAGTGCCCTCACCTTTTTCCTGTATACTCTTACTAGGTCCCGTGCCAGTTTCACAGACAAAGAAGCAGAGGCTTCAAAAAGGTAAGTGGGTAGTCAAGTGCAGGTGAGGAATCTATACCAGAAATGTGACCCCTCTGTAACAGTTCAGTTAGTGCTCATGGTATGCCAGCTGCTGATGGAAGGATGTGAAAGGTTTGGGCTCCATTCTGTCCTCCCAAAATGCCCATGGGAACTGAAAGAACACCGAGGCAGTGTCTTGTCCAGGTAACATAGTTCCAAGGATGGAGCCAGGATTTATTCAACGCTGGGAAATATTCAACACTGTTGGTTGAAACATCAAATACCACCAATCCAAGATGGTGCTAATGGCAGAGCATGCCACTGTTTTATGTGCAACTAAGCACTAAAACACTGTGCTGGTCACTTTAGAACCCCATGTTTTCTAACTCCATCAGGAAGTATGGAGGAGACTATCCATCTCACAACCACAAAGCCACCTTGAAGGCCATCACATGAATAAGAAGTTGACATGCAGGGTAAATGTGAAGTGTAGAGTTTTTGGAAAGTTTGGATTCTAATGTCAAATCTCTCTTTTTCTCTTTCTTTCTTCTTTCTTTCTCTCTTTCTTTCAGAAAGTCTGATAAGCCCAATTTTTTATGCGTGAGCTTCTGATTTATAAAAATTAGCAGCTAAACTGTCCTGAGCAAGGCAAACACTTAAAAGCCTGAACTGGCTGGGACATCCAGTTCCAGCCATCACAGCGTGTAGGCAGGGCTGGAAGGCAGAAAGCTGGTGAGAGTGTGTTTCATTTCTAGCATCCTGCCTACCCATGGCTGAGAAAAGCACAGCTTTGCCAGGCTGTACTGTCACAAGCTAGTATGCTGATTGTCACAGATGTGGAGGAGTCAAGATGCCAGATGATAGAAGAAAGAGTAATACAACCAATTTAAACATATTTATCCTAACCCCCAATGGAGAGCACACTTCAACACTCAGACTTCACATTTCTGGCCTCCAAAACTGTGGCAGAGCACATCTCTGCTGCTTTGAGCCATTCAGTTTGTGATCTTGCATTCTAGAAGTTCTAAGAAACTGATATGCCCAGGGAGTTGGAGAGCACTTTGTCTTTTTTTTACATTGAGACCCTCAAAATTGCTGGCATCTTTTGAAAAAAGAAATCTACCAGGATCTTTTTAGGAAAAGTTGCAAGAGACAAGATTTACAGCAAGCCTGACAACCTGGACTTGTTCTTCTTTAGGTAACTGGCAGGTCCTACCTAGGAATGGGCAATTCTACCATCAGAATTAAGAATCTTTTCTCATGACGGGCTACAAAGATATGAAACACACATAAGGTAGAAAGAGAGGGACACTGCAGCAAGTTTTAAAATGATTTCAAGCCACTGTGAAAGGTGAAAGGTTCCTACATCACAGGTACTGGAGAAGCCTACAGGTGACAAAGCAGAACACGACCACCCAAATCCACTCAGGTGTTAAATGATGCGTGGCTCCAGCAGAATTGAGGACCAATTCCAGATTCACCGAGGCTAAGACTCAGGGAAGAATACAGAGGAAGTATATCCAAACTTCCCTGCTCAGCTCAGCTCCAGTCTGCAAATATTTGTTTTCTTCTCTGTGGCACCAGCTTAGGTATCAGGCTGGCTCCCTGAAGAGCTAAGATGAAGGACATTTCAACATTGGGTGGCTAACGACTACCTCAAACAAAAAGAAGATACTGACCAGGAAGTAAAGCAGTTTCTGTAGCAGAGCCTCTCGCACTGGAGTGTGGAAAGGTGAGGGACCGGAGCATGTGGAGGCAGTGACTGACCACACCATACCGGGCATAATGTCGCCAGCACAACAGGAGAAAGGCCAGGCACAATAGGAGACCTCACACACCTCTGCTTATTTGGAGGTAGACAGTATACTGTTGCCCCAGGAACAATACCTATTGTATAAGACCAGCTCCTTTCTGATAAGCATGCCATGTGATGAATGTTTTCAACAAGCTCTTTGGTGAAGGTGCCTTGATGGTCCCATCTCACAGATGAGGAAGTGGGTACTGAGAAAAGTACAGTAGCACCTAGGGTCTCAGAAGCTGTGAGAATCCAGCACGGTCTGGCCCTGAAGTCCTCATTCTGAACCATAGGATCTATGGTTTCACCTTTGTGATGAAGGAATTTGAGCGTTTAGACATGACTGAGTGACCAGAGATATCTAAAATCAAGCATACACCTAAGTGACTTGAACAGATAAAACCACAGTGAGTCTCTGGGCCACTATAAGGGCCACTTCTGCTGTCAGAGGCTCAGCTCCTTCGGAAGCCGATGGAGTTCAGCGTTTAAGTATGGCTGGCCAGAGTTAAGACCTACAAGAATAGGGGCACTTCACATGTGACATGGTAGATACTCAAGCAGAAACAGAGAGCAGGGCTGAGAGACTGGGCAAGCACGGCAGGCCAGTAAGAGAAGATGCATGTGCGTGGGTTCCAGGCTGGCGCAGAGGAGCGCTAGTGGCTTTAGTGGTCCCCTGGGAAGTAAACTGATCCCTTTCCCAGGGCAGCCATTATCAAGTCCCACAAACGCAGTGAGCTCTGTAAAAAGCTATTCTCTGGAGGCTGCACAGCAGGATCAGGTGGTCATCGGGCCTCATTCCCCCAGATACTCTGGCTAGATGCCCTTCCTCACCTCTGCTCGGCTTCTGGGGAACACTGTCAGCCCTTGGCATTCCCTGCCTGACAGTTGCATCACTCCAACCACTATCCTTGTTTCACACGACATACCTACCTCATTTCTTCACATTTTCTTCTTGGAACACCATTCAGATTGCAACAAGGACTGTCCTTCCCATGGTGTGACCTCATATCAACTCTTCCTATCTGCAGTGACTCCACTTCCATGTTAGGGCGTGTTCTTGGGTACTGGGAGTTAAGATTTGAAAATGCTTATGTTCAAATTATTGAGAAAGCAGAAAGCAGTGCCTGTGAGAATCATCATGTAGGACATGTGCGCGTCTCTAGGTGACAACCTAAAATACAACTCTGATGAGTGCATAGCTGCACCAGCAAACTGGCGTGGCTGTTCCAAGATTCTACAAGCTAAACAGCTTCAACAACAGAAGCTTACTTTTCCATAATTCTGGAGGACTGATGTCCAAAATAAATGTCTGTGCAGAGCTTGTGTTTCTGAGAGCCACGGGGAGACGGGTCCAGGTCTCTCCGTGGTTAGTAGCTGACTTTCTTCCCCCTGTAACTTCACATCATCTTCTGTCTCTTCGGATATGAGTCCAGTTTTTCTCTCTTGGAAGGACTTCAGCTGTGATGGATTAAGGCCCCGCTCTGTGATCTCATTGCAATTCATTTATGTCTTTGTGAGGTTTAATTGTGAACTTCAACTCCACTGGGTTCAGAAATGCCTGAGAGCTCAGTAAAGCACACCTCGGGGGTACATCCTTTGAGGGTGTTTTCAGAGAACATCGGATCATGAGTTCTCTGACTTCGTCAATCGATTGATCCCAAGATGAATTCATAACGAATATGATGTCCTTACTAATGATGATGAAGGACAGGAAGTGAGGCTTAGCTAGAAGAGGTCACTGGGGATGCATCTTAGGGGTTGTATCTTGCCTTGGATCTTCCTGTATTGTCTCCTTCAGCTTCTTGGTGACTGTGATACAAAGTATGTGTCTCCACCATGCCCTCCCCATCATGATGGCTTGAGCCCTCTGAAACAGTGAGCAATAAATGCTTCCTCCCTTTTATGCTGTTTATCAGGTATTTGGTCACAACAGGAAGAAAAAGTAACTAATACATACTGTTAAACTCCATCACCAAATACGGCTGAATCCTGATGCACTGTGCCTTAGGATTTCAACTTTAGAATGTGACAGGTGTCACAATTTGATTGGTGGTTCATGTGGCAATTCTGTTTTGACAAAGCTGAAAGGGAAAACTCCATTCCACTGTAGCCATATCCCACAATTCATTGAGAGGTTGCTGGCCACAGCACCTCAATGGTCACCACCCTGAAGAATGCTGTACACTGCCCATGAACACGCTCCCATTTCCCGATCTTTGCGCAGGTGAAGCCACTAGTAGGTACCCTGGTGAAACGGCTAAATTCCTGTTGAAGCCTGGGAACTCAAACACTGCCCTTCCTTCTGCTTGCTCTCTATCTATGCAAGCTTAGGAAGCAGCTGGTTTGAAAGAAAAGCATTACATGTGGTGCCACCTAGAGGCAGAAGCCTAAGGCAGTGACAAAAAAAAGAAAGGAAGCGCACCCCTCCCCTTACACTTGTGAGTTCCAAGCTTGCTGCTGAAACTATCTCAAGGGCTCAGCATCACAGTAACTCTTTAAGAGGTAGTCTAGTGGGAGGCCTTTAAGACACTGGGGTTGTGTCTCTAAAGGGGATGATGAAACCCAGGCCCTTCCCCCTCGTTCTCTTTCCTGTTTCCTAGTCATGTGGTTTGACTTCATTGCGCGTTCTCCTACCATGATATACTCTCTTCCACAGGCAACAGTGCCAACCGGGTCCTGGATTAAAACCTCCAAAACTGTGTGCCAAAATAAACCTTTCTTTATGAGCCAACTATCTTCTGTATTAATTACAGGAATCTCTGTTAGCTACAACAAGCACAATACAGGTAACATAGAATCCACAAGATCCTACTTAGCCACCTAACATACACCTACAGAGAAAACAAAAAGACCCCTTGGCATCTCTGATAGAGGAAGACTATGGGGTCTTACTTTCTAGACCAAGATGCACGCTTCTGTGTATTGGCTCTGCCTCTGTGACAACAGCTCCTTCCTGGTAAAGCTCCTGTGACAACCTAATGACTCAATAGAAGGTAAAAGGCCTGGTTTCTTAGGTCCCTAGGCCACTCCAGCGTACGCTCACTGTCACCCCCTCACAGGAGGGCTCTCAACGAGAGATTTCATTTTCTTGAAATGTCCCTTTGTCCATTTTATAACCACAAAAAAAAAAAAAATAGATGGAAGATATGGAAGGCAATTTTAATAAAATAATCACTAAGGGCAATCCACTAGCCAAGAACAGAAATATCCTGGAAGGGTATCAAAACAAGTTCCCCCCTCCCAGCCCTAGGCAGGACTCCTCCAGAAGTATTCTGCAGAACAGAACAGTTAAGACCCATGGGCCCTGGTGAGAATTGATTGTAATTCATCAACAGACACCTCACCAGGAAACACAATGGATAGCCAGAGATATAAGCACTCTACCTTGTTAATTAAAAAAAAAATTAAAAATGTAAAATACAGGAACTGCTCTCAACTCTTAACCAGGAAAAGAGAATTTGTTTTAAAGATATTATTCAATGCTGCCAAGACTAGAATAAGCCTCAGACTACACTCCTGGCCAGTGAAAGCAAACCGGTGCAGACCTTTGGCAAAACAAGTGGGCAGCATGTAAGCAGAGGCAGGAAAAGCTCCCACCCTTCTGCACAGTCACTTAATTTCTGAGAATCCAGTCCAAGAAAATGGGGAGAAAGTCACACCCACTATCTCTCAATGCTGAAGACTCTACAGTGGCGGAAAGCTGAACAGTGTTAGCACAGAGAGATGAAGGTGAAGCCCTTGAGCAGATGTTTGCCTGACACACATGGAGCCCTGGGTTCAATCCGAAGCAGCACAAAAAAAACAAACAAACAAACAAAAAAAAAACAACCAAGAGTGAGAAATAATAACACAATCAATAATATGATAGCAAATTAGTGGATTACTATTAGGCATTAAAATGATAGAGAAATATGGAAAAGCAAGAAGATGACAGCATGATACAAGGTTACATGGAAATTTTTGAAATGAAAAACAGGCCTTCTCCATCAGTCCACTTGGGAATGGCCTTGTCCACCTGGGAGAAGGCCTCAGTGAAAGCTGAGTGCATGTAACAGGGACAGGCTCTGATGTTCTTTTGTCCTCCTCCTCTTGCCCTAAATTTTTACAATATGGGATGTTTTTAACCTTTATGATATAATTTCTTCTTATTTTCCACAATGTCTTGCCTCAGCAGAGGAAAGAGAGCTGCTCACATATCACAGACCACCCTGAGACCCATCTCCAGGCTCCCCGTGCCCTTTCAAAAGGGCAAGGATTCGCAAGCTCCTTTCTGTCATACTATCTTCTCAATGCCAAAGCACCACAGACAGCTTGACGCCGTGACCTCTCCGGGGACCCCTCACTCTCCTTCCCAGAGGCAGACAGTTGTTTCAAAGAAACTTCTTTCCATGGAGATGGCCCAGGTTCTACGCTTGCTGCTCCCAGAGAGAGCAAATTGTTCTCCTTAGCCCTCAGTCCCATGCCACTGGCTCAGGCTGAACCCACCATTCATCCTGCCACCCACATAGGAAGTTTCTCCAGTGATTCTAAACACGGGGATGAACAGAAAACTGAAAAACAGAACAGGGTGGGAGAGATGGCTCAGTGGTTATGAGCATGTGCTGCTCTTTGAGATGGGCCTGAGTTTAGTTGCCAGCATCCGTGTCAGATGACTCACAACCATCTAGCTCCAGCACCAGGGTAGCTTACGGCCTGTGAGGGCACCTGTAGCTAAGGGCACTACATCCACCTGTAGAATATACACCTGCACAGAATTAAAAACAGGAAAAATAAATAAATATTTTTTTTTAAGTAAAGGACATGCAATAGAGCATGGTGGCTAAGTCGAAGTGTATGTGTTTTCACAATACAACTATTATACACACAGAAACACAGCTAATGTCAAAAAGAAAAGGCAAGGTGTGGGCTTGGGAGATTCCTCAATGGTTCAAGTTCTTGCCATGCAAACATGAGGACTGGAGTTCAGACCTCTCTTAGCCAGTTACTCCAGAGACAAGGATAGCCCAGAGCAAGCTAGCTATAAAACTAGCCATATTGGTACTGTAGGCTTAACTAAGACAGCCTGCCTCTATGGAGAGGATGAAAGAGTAATAGGGGATTCCAACATCAATCTCAGGCCTGCACATGCACACATACATACATGCCACACACATATGAAAATGGGGGAAGGAAAAGAAAGCCACACAATCACACCCTTATGACAACTATTTGACATAGTTAGTGCAGACTGCCCAGTACTGTGTTCATAAGCCACTTACAAGCACACTGTGGGTGCTTACAAACCACACAGGCAGTATAGCTGTGCTTTCAGCACACACACCAAGACATCACCACAGCAAACACACCTACCATGACATCACCATGGCATCCACACACACCAAGACATCACCATGGTGCTCAAAATTAGAAGGCTTCCTGCTCCCATTGGAAGAGGACAAAACTGGGCTTCTCTCTAGGTAAAGAACTTTCTTTAATGCCACCAGTGGATTCTGTGTTAGAATAGTCTAGAAACATTTCTAAGATGATATACTCTCCTAAGGACGCAAGAGAATGATGATGTTTGAGGCTGGATGGTTTTCACACTCACTGGATGATCTCACACTCATCTCCCTGACTGGAGAAGATTAAAAAAGAGAGGGAAACTGAAAGCTCAGTTTCTCTTAGACAAGGGACTTTCCCCTTCCCTTTACTGTCTAAACTTTCAAAAGCTTGTTTTTTTTTCCATTTAAAGTAAAAAGTTGGGTGGGCAATGTGTTTGTAGGTAATTTTTAAAAATGTAATTATGTCTGGACCAAAAGACTAAGCAAATGCCTGTTGGGTCTCTAACACACTTGGGGAATAGGATGGAGGACAGCCAAGAATGAGACTACTCCAAACCAAACCAAACAGCTCCAGGCAGCTGGGGCACAACCCCTGCTTAAAACATTCTCTCTCCACAGCTCGTCCCAGTGTTTCATGAATTCTCACACGCTAGACTGTACCCACAGACGACAGAGACTTTGAGAGAAGTCAGCAGTGTCGAACAGCCACTTCTAACGGAGGTGGGGCTGGACTAGCTGCTAATCCTGTATTCCTTTATGCACTCGTGGGCCAAACATCGCCAGCTAATGACAGTCTGTGTCTATTGCTGTTCAAAGGCACACGGTGTCCTGAAATGGTAACTCTATATTCTTATAGGGTGTTTAATGCTCCTCAAAGCTGGGCCAATGACAGGGCTCACACATTCTATCACACTTGAAACTCAATTTAAAAATGTTAAATTTCTACAAGTTTTAAAGTTAAGCTAGGAGAAAGGAAACAGCCGAGAAGACCTAATACTTAAAAAAAAAAAAGTTTAAGTGAAAAAGAAAAATAATAAATAATAATAATAATAAGGAATGTTTTAGTAATAGCAATTTGAGGAGAAAAATTGCATATAACAAAATTTAATACAGCCTCCAAGTGTCCCCAGTTTTCTCCTCCCCAAACCTCTGAAGAGCGTTAAGCAGGCATGGAGGACGCTGTAGCCATGCTGGGTGAGAGGCCAGGCTCAGACTGGGCAGCATGTCTTCAGAGCACACTATTAGGGAGTGCGCATCAGGATGGTGTGGGTGGCTCCAGACTGCGTGTTCCCAGGGCCACGGCTGACTTAGAGCCAGAAGAGGAGTCCTCCCAACAAGAACACCACATGGCCTGGCTCCCAAGGCCTATGAAAGGAGCTGAGGTGTATGGCTCCACGGCAGTTGCCCATCAGATGAGTCAGGGCCATGCCTCCTGATGTTGGCTACCTGCCAGGCTGCCAGAAAGAAGATGTAGAGCCAAGCTGGTCTATGTGCAAGCTCGCTATGCAGAGACCAACACAGGAGAAGAAGAAAGGACTCTTCCGGGCAGGAAGGATGATCGCTGGATATCCCAGCCCCTCCACTGTCCCAGGTGCCTTCTCTGCTGTAGATTATCCCCAACCCAGATCTTATACATGTCTCAGGAGCACAAAATGGACAAGAGTTTAAAGAAGGAGGTGGAGTAGAGAGGACCATGGAGACCAAAGCATGCTGGTACCCACTGAAAAAGATGTTCCAGGGGAGGCCCAGGTTGTGACTATCTACAGAGAAAAGGAGGTAAGGAAACACAGGGACTTGTGCTGAGTGTCCACTGGGTAAAGTACACTGGCAGAACACTAACCCTCACAGAATCAGATAACTCTACCACACAGTCACAGACACTCTCCAGCCCTTGACCAAGGCAACCAGATATGTTCCTTGCTGACTGAGAGGCACCACAGAACAGAGTGCCTGGGATTCTAAGGGTGAGAATCCCATACCTAGAGACTGATGGGAGTCTCTTTTGCTCACCCAAGGAAGGGCTCCTCTTCCATACAACACTTCTACCCAGACCACACTGCTCCAAGACAGAGGGAACACTGGCCCACCAGGTCATAGCAAACTGAGGACACAAGCTCCAAGCCAGACCGGACCTCCTGCTGTTGGCCTGGAATTCCACCCTTCTCCACCCCTGCCCACAACCACAGGCAGCCACTCACGGCATTCCTTCTCGTCACTCTTGTCGAAGCAGTCAGGCAGCCCGTCACACTGCCAGGCACCCGGAATGCACCGCCCGTTGCTGCACATGAAGTTACCTGGGATGTTGCACTCGTTGGTGAAGTTGTTCCCAGGGAGCAGCTGGCTCTCTGGAAGAGAGAGAGAAAGAATGGGTGGTCAAGCACAATGACCAAAGCCAAAGGCTTGGGCCCTGGCCTACCTGGAAAGACTGGGGTTCAGCCCAGGTGAGGCCTCTACAGGGTATCTTTGCTTTTCTGGGTCTGTTTCCTCGCCTATGAGATGTACTTAGATGTTGGCCCACCTCAGTGCAGAGATGCTGAAGGCACTAGCTAGAGCAAAGCGAAGGAAGCATTCTGTGTCTAGCATTAACTAACAGGCACTCAACTCTCTCATGAAGATCTGTGAGAAGGTGTCTAAGGAGATGATGGCTCAGTTGTTAAGAACACTTGTGACTCTTCCAGAGCACTAGAGTTTGGTTCCCAGTACCCACATCTGGAAGCTCACAACTGACTGTAACTCCAGCTCATAACTGCCTGTGGCTCTCTCTCCTGACTTCCATGAATATCTGCACACACACACACACACACACACACACACACACACACACACACTATTGTTGAGAAAACCCGAATGGTCTTTTCTACCGAGAAGCAACAGCTAAAAATTAAAGCTCCAAATAGAAGCAATGGACCTCAAATAACCCCAACGCTGTGAGCCTTCCAGGCCTCAGATCCACAGTACTCTGCAATCACAGCGTCCATGAAGTGGGTCAAGTTGCCAAGAATACCAGGAGATCATTTCCCCCCAGGAAATAGCATCTACAAATTGATCTACAAATCAATCTCGCTGATGCTGTATGGACAGAAAAGGCCAAGATGAAACCTGTACTCAGGACTGCTAGCCCCCAGGAGGCTACACCGATCACTACACTATCCAAGACTTACTGGAGGGTTAGAACCAAGTCCCGGGGTTCAGGTTCAAGTCCACTGAACAATCATAAAATACCAAGGGCCCTACCCAGCACCGCCCGTAGGCAGGAAATTAAACAGAGACCTAATTATAGCAGGTAAGGGAAGATACCTTCCCTCATCCACCTTAAACCTTGGGGGTGGATTTTTCAGAGAGCCAAGATCTGATGTCAGACAGAACTGAGCCGATGTGATCAAAGGCTTGGAGATAAGAAGCCACCAAGAAATAAAATGGTGTTCGGGGAAAAGGAGAAAAAAAACAGCCCGCCAGCGCACTACAGCTCTAACCCCCTCGAGTCATTCAGCAAACGTTTACTAAGCCTTTATGACCAAACACTTGTGCCATGAAGGAAAGACCTAACGCTAGGGCGGTTTCCTCCAGGGCTGGAAATGGACACATCACACTACATACTCACTGACACTAGGTGTTAGGAGCATGGCCTTCTAGAACTGCCTAGCGGTAACAAGATAGGAAGACTCACCATTTCCTTCACAAGCTTTGCTGAAGGAAGTAGCTCCAGATTAGTGCTCAGATCCCGCCTCACACACATCACCTCTTATATCACTGTGCACCTTCCCCTAGAACATCCTTCATGCCACAGGGTCTCCTGTTAAATAAAGTGGCTGTTCACCTGCTAGCATCACTTCCTCTGTTGCCTTCTCTCTGTGAAGTGTTACCCAGCTCTTCCATGCACAGAGAAGCCCTGGCTGACCTGGAACTCCCTAGATAGACCAGACTGTCCTTGAACCCAGAGATCTGCCTGCCTCTGCCCAGCAAGTACAACACCTATCACCCAAGAGTAATGCTACTTTTGAAGTGGTATGAAAAGTTCTTTCATAACTAGAACAAGCAAGCAGGAACCGATGGGAAGGGACACAGCCAGGGGTTAGCAGTTCCAAACAAGCCCTTGTGCCACAGATAGCCCCTTGGAGACTATCTGCTACCCAAGACTCAATTAGCTACACACATACACACTACCCTTCAGAAATGAGTCTTCATAGTCCATTCCAAGAGGGAAGCTACAGCAAAAGGTTCCACTCAGGCCAAATACATCCCAACCCTATCCCTTGTTCACTGTATCTGCCCCACACTTGGCCATTCCCTAGGACTCTAGTCCAAGCAGCTACCATCCCCATGGGGATCACCAGTGGCTACAACTTACAACCCGGCCTCTTGTCTCACAGCTTATTCTCCCAGGTCTCAATCTGTCTTCTGGCCAGAATAATATTCCTAACTAGCACACAGACCATGACACTTTCTTACTTTTAAAAGCCAGTGAATGGGGAGCTGGGGAGCTGGCTCAGTTGGTAAAGTACTTGCCACTGAGGATCAATTTGATCCTCAGAATCCACATTAAAAAAAAAAAAAATCACAGAGACTGACACATGATTCCAAGGGAAGTGGAAATAGGCGCATCCGTGAGGCTTCCTGGCAAGACAACCTGGCCTACTTGGCAAGTTCCAGGCTAATGAGAGACCCTGTTTCAAAAAACAAAATGGACAGAACGCGTAAAGCAACAGCCTTCACTCTGACATTCATTAACACACATGCATGTAGAGCCCTCCACACACACACAAATACATAGACATCTGTGCACTTCCACAGACACGGGAACACAAACATCCACACAGGCGCACATGCACACACACAGGCACTGACTAGCTCCCCACTGTTCTTCATTTAGAATTCAAGACAATCAAGAAAGAATCTAAGAAGGAAGTGGCAATTTCAGTGGAGATTGATACAACATAAAAGCCTGCAGATCTAGAGAGCGGGTGTCAACGACCTGACGAGGGGAGTCACGGGTCAGAAACAGAAGACTTGCCGCTCTGACTGGTAGGAGTTACAAACACGCCCTGCGCTACCATCTCTCCATCCTGCCACCCAGTTCATCAGGATGTTCCATTCTGCCAAGCACAGACTCAATATATGACTTTCCCTGAAGGCAACTACACAAGTCACCCCTAACCCTGAGAAGAATGAGCAGTGACTTCATTATCTCCAGGAAGAAATCCGGATGCCCACGGGGAGGAACCAGATAGCAGCCCCTGCTGGATTCTAGCCAGACTCTACAAGCTCTGCCCAGAACCTCCACACCCCTACCCTCCACCCCCATACATGCACTCCAGCTGTTCAAGAACAACTGCTCAGGGCTTTCCTCAGGGCTGCGGAATGCAGAGCTGTCACTCGGTTCTGCTGGAAATCACTTAGACGCGCTTTTGTGGAGCTAACTCCCTCGAAGACAACTCCCCCCTGGAAAAGTCACTACAACTGTGAAATCTTGTTCTGATAAACAGATTTCCGGAACCAGAAAATTGGCCAGATTAGATTCCAGAGAGCTCGCTCGGAGCATCAATAAGGCTGGCAACACACAGACCTGATGAATGGCTGGGAAGGTTCAGAGACTACTTATCCCATCCGTTACACACAAATGTCCTGCCAGTCCCAGGACACCCTGCCTGATGGACACAACACACACATGCTCCATGCTCTTCTGAGTTCCCTTAGGCACCCCCCCCACCGCCTTAGGAAAGTGACATCATCAAATGTAAGAACAGATGAAGAAACCAAAGCAAGAAAAGGTCGTCCTGCTGA
Organism: Meriones unguiculatus; assembly: GCF_030254825.1. Taxonomy (NCBI): domain Eukaryota; kingdom Metazoa; phylum Chordata; class Mammalia; order Rodentia; family Muridae; genus Meriones; species Meriones unguiculatus. Next base: position 39,348,373 of record NC_083365.1, on the reverse strand, counting down.
TTATGTCTTTCAAACATCCTTCAAGCCCAGGACAGCTGCCTAGTGGCTCTCGAGTCATTCATTATCTTTGGTTCCCTTTTGAACCAGCAGACTGCACAGTGAAGAATTTTGCGGGAACCTAAGTCAGGGCCTGGAGATAATTTTCTCTTGTCATGACTAGCGGTAAGGTACTACTGCCATTTAGCATGTATAAAGGCCAGAGAGGTACCTTTGCATGGAAAGGTCTCAGGCTTAAAAAACAAACAAATAAACAAACAAACCACAAGCACACAGCTCTGCTGTTAGGAATGGCAGGTGTACTGTGGTACATTTCTCCTACTCTGCCCCCCCACTGAGACACCACAGCACAGAATCATCTGGCTTGACATGTCAATAGTGCTGAGGTAGAGAAATACCTGCTACTCAGCAGTTCTCATGCCCTCCAGTTGCATCTCTTCATACCGAGTGAGCTTTTTCAATGCAGCTGACAGTGTCTCTGTGCCCTCCAGACAAATCTGCACTCTTGCCACTCGGTTTGGAGAGAGCCCGGTGTAATCCTGCCTCTGAAGCCTCTGCAACTTCCTAAAGGTCCAGAACCAGCGTCTGGACCACATGGGTGTCGTCATTCCTGCCCCTGGGCTTCCAAACATGTGGCAGACTGACCTTGCAGAGTGCTCATCCCGTCTTCTCCCTCGTTTTGGGGGCTGGATTGTATCCCCCCAAAATGTTATGTTGTGGGCCAAATGTTGGTGTCTCATAATGCATTTGGCTTTAAAGAGGTGATACATGAAAATCAGGCTGTTAGAGCAAGCCCTAATTCAAAACAACTGGTAGCCTCACTGCAAGAGGAAATTAGGGCACAGACACATGCGGAGGAGACAACTTGAAGACACAGAGAGAAGGCAGTAAATCAAGCAGTGGGGACTGAAAAGGAACCAACCCTGCTGACAGCTTCATCTCAGATCTCCCTGGCTGTGAGACAAGCACTCTCTGACATTCAAGCCACACAACCTTACTGGAAATCTAGTCCAATAGGCTAGCCTCCTCCTGCTCAATCTTCGACCCCAACGTAAGTCATCAAATCTGAGAACCAGTCCAGGCACCCAGCCTGGTGCTGGTCCTTCTGTCAATCCCTCTGCTCCTGTCCTCTGCTTCCCTTAATCCCAGCCTGTGCGGGTGGTTGCCTCTAGACTGAAGTTCCTGCTAGGCAGAATGCTCCCCACCCTCCCCCACACACACCACCCAGGGACACAGGCTCTGTTCTGCTCAGCTCTGCATACAGGCATCTACCATTCCCAGATTTCCCGTAAGTATCTCTGGCAACTCAAGAAGAAAACCAGGCATGGCATTAGTACCTTAATCCCCATCCCTGAACTGCCCCATCAACCTTTACCCCATTTCCCTAGCACATGGGTGGGACCTGTGCATACATCGTTAAAATAAGGAATAGAGGGAACCTGGACCAGGACAAGTAGATCACTACCCTGTCTGCTTAAAAGGAGGTTAGAAAGCCTTTCAGTTCAACAGCCAGGCTTTCCAGGGGCAGCAATATTTATCCCATCTCAGTGTCTTGGAACATATTTAAATTAAAAAACATGACCAGCATTAGCACAAAGTTGGCTTTCTCCTCTCTTCTCTTTTTTGAATTAAGCCAAAGAATCAAAAGGAGTTGTCTGCTTCCACTGCAGAACATCACTTAACTGAAAATAACTACACCATCTGTGCAAGAATCGAAAAGTAAAAGCCAAGACCTTCCTTGTCAGGCAAAAGGCAGCAGCCACTGCTAAGCTTCTTCCAGGGCCACTGGCCCACAACTCTCACTTGATGTAGGGAACAAAACTGGGGCCACTAGAAACTCCATCCAGGGCAACGTGTGCTGTGATCACCCAGAAAACTCAGGCACGGACACTGACTTTCCCAGCTGAGAAATGGGAATTTCATTCTGACGGCTGGTGTCCTTTGGCGTTTTCCCTTGCTCTCCACTCGGCCTCCCGCCCCAGCAGCCTCCCTCCCATCACGGTGCAGTCTGAATGGACATCTGCAAACAATCAGCAGGCTCCATTTTCTGATTTCTGCCCAGTGGCCTTTCATTCTCCCGTTTCACTTCCTGCTAGTCTAGATCTGCGGGCGCCGTTGACCAGAACAAGACGCACAAACTCAAGCGGGCAGCACACATGCAACTTAACATTCAGGCTTGCAGACCTGACAGTTGCCCCTACCGTGTCACCAAAAAGCCAAATAGACGTCCCCCACTTCCGGGTGCCAGGGGAGTTCAGGGGGCCCTCTTTTCTCAGCGACTCACTGCTTGAGATGTGCACACACATACACATGCCCTCACCTACAGAATGTTCAGGCCACCTAGTGAGCACGTCTTGGGTGATTTGTTTACAGGCATACCTAGGACATGTCTGAAGAGCCCTTCCACACTGCACTGTTCCCAGGTGGTATGAGCATTAAACAGACCCTCGGACATCTGTCCTGTGTATTTTTCCAAAAGCCATTTCCAAAAGTCCTCATCACAAAATGTCTTCCTGTTCAAGCTTGGATATGGGAGCATCTGGCTGTCACCAAGAAGGCAACAGTTACACAAGGATGTCTGGGTCTGGCCTGGCTCCAGGCACCTGAGCTTAGCCAGACCCTAGCCTTGTTAATCTATATTCCCTCTGCCTTGTGAGCTCATTTCACCAGTGTTGCCTCAGTTTACCCATCTGATCGAGGAGAATTACTCTGACATATTGCTGAGAAAGTATAAAATGACCATACACTTCAGCTGACCTTTAATGTTCACAGATATAACATAAACACGGCCCATGGCCCCGAAGGAAGATCACATGCGGTTTCCCTTAGGAAGAGTTAAGGACAGAGCAGTTCGCCAGGGTAATGCGTGAGCCCAGTGGTCTGCCCAGCATCTGCCCATTACACAGCTTCATGGCTTGTTTCACACAGGAAGTATTGAGATGATGCATGCTTTGTTTCCTTCATGCAAAACAAGCTAGGGAAGACAGCCAGTGGCTAGTAGTATTCAGGAAGCAAGGGAATGTCATGGGAGGAGGTGTAGGAACTGACAGTTTCCCTAAGGAGTCAGCGCTGTAAATTATTTTTCTCTAACCCGTGGCCTCTAGGGCTGAAGCTACTGTTTATAATCTTCATGTACATTTTCATTTTTATGCGTCACTTCATGAGGAAAATTATGTGGAAATGGCGCTTGCGCTGGAGAGAACTGCAGAACCACTGAGATACTGCCTTTGTGAGGTCTCGTGCCCTGCAGCTCTGCCCTGGGATGTTGAACAAGTTCAGGTTCACAACTTGAACCTGAGCCACAGCAGGGCCTTGCTTTATCCCTCCTCTGGCTCCGTTAACAACCCAGAGATGCCGAGTACTATAAGCTTTCCACTGGGGAAAATCTACTGTCTGCCAAAGCACTTGAATGTGGCAGGATTTCAATAGCCATTCTACCTTTTTTTTTTTTTTATTAGTTCTTAGAAGAACACCATGAAATAAGCACCCTGCCCATTTTATAGACGAGGAAACAGACTAAAGACAAGACTTACCCAGGGTCACACAGCTAGAAACGGTCAGGTAGTAAATACTTCAGTTGTGCAGGGCCATGAAGCTGGACTAAAGGTATTGTACAGATGCCCAGATAAGACAAAGAATAGTATCCCATAAATCTTAAACTGATAGAATTTTTTTTTTAATCTTCAAAATCATTAAGAGCAATTTGCTGTATTCTGGGTCCACCACAGAGAAGAGTGGGTTTCTTTCCGGGGTGGGGTATAAGGAACCTGTGTAAGTCAAAGCTAATCCGAACTGATTCTAATTGTCTGCTTTCTGCATTTTTCTATTTAAATCTCGATCAGCAGGCGTCAGACAACAGGTAATGGGCAGGCACAACCACTTACCAACCAACACCTGCACCATCTGCCCATGTCATCACACTCCCATCATGAAGAGGAGGCTATTCTTGTTTACGGGTTCCCTGGCCCCAGAAAACCCTGACTCTTCTGCTGCCCTGTGTTCCCAGCAACAAGCAAGTGCCAGGCATCCACAGACACCCCACCAATGGCTGCTGACCACAGCGTGGGAACAGAACCTGATGACTCCTACAGACATTGATTTTCAGTTCTGACACGAATCCATCTGAACTGCCTTGAACTTCAATTTTGCTTTGCCACGTGTAATACTGTGGATCAATGAAACTGCTCCTGCAGAAAGAAGCTTTTCTAAGTTCCCAGGAAGAGAGGCTCAGAGTGAAGAGCTTGAACCACATCTCCCTTTCCCTGCCTACCCATGTCCTCACCAAGAGTGAGTGGGCTGCACGGCAGATGCAGCAAGAGCCCAGTGCAATGCACCCCACTGCCAACCTTTTGCTTATGCCGCCTCCAGCGGCAGCAACAGGGGTGGAGTGGGGGTGTCAGAGAAGCTGAGCTGAGGGACGGAGGAAGGCAGGACTTCATCAGGCTGTCGGTAAGCAAGGCTTATGATAAAGCTAATCACGTCACTCAGGCTCCAGTGCAGGCAGAGGTCAAGAGTAAGGGCTGTGCTTCTGCCCCAAGTTTATCCCCAGGCACCCAGAGATCAGTGCAGCCACCTCCACAGTCGCTGGGAGCCATTCTGCAGCAGACCATCTGCTCACACTAGCCCCCCATCACTGCAGGCAAGGCTGTAACATAACAATGTCAGCCAGGGAATGAGCCAGAAAAGCAAAATGACCTTCATTCTGGCCCCAAAGCACATCTTGATGATGAAAGATTTCTGAACTAAGACTCAGAACAAGCACAGGCCGGCAAGGAAAAGGCAGTTGAATACAACTTTGTTAAAATGTGAAGTTCCAGGTCACTGGTAAAGACTATAAGCACCGCAGTTCAGATACCCCATCCACTGAGAAAAGACGCTCACATGGGACCACAAAGTTTGGCTATGTAGAATTTTCTTGCAGAACTACGTAAGAGAGCACAAACGATACAATAGGAAAGGGGGCTGGGTGGGCGTAAACAATGACAGCTCTGGACAGAACATCCAAAGCAGGTGCTTCTACTGTTGAAGACACTAATGTAATCAGAGAATGATTAATGGAACAAGGAAGTGCTCGTCCACAAGCATTGCACCTGCAAAAATCCAAAGCCTGACCAGGAATGGCACATGCTTGGGGACTCTGAAGTGCCTGGTAGCAACTCCCAAGGCCCAAGATGACCACCCTAGGCACAGTGCACAGGATGACACAGAGAACAACACAAAATGAGCTAGTGAGGTAGCTAAATAAGTAAAAGAAACTATCCTGTAAATCTGATGACCTGAGTTCAATCCCTGGAAACCACAAAAGTCCATCCTGAGTGAGGTATCCCAGAAGCAAAAAGACACACCTGGTATATACTCACTTATAAGTGGATAAACATACTAAAATCTGTACACCTAAAGAAACTAAGCAAGAAGACCCTGGGTAAGATGCTCAATCCTCATTTGGAAAGGCAAATGTGATAGACATCGGAAGAGGGTAAAAACAGGAACAAGACAGGAGCCTATTCACAGTGGGCCTCTGAAAGACTCTACCCATTAGGGTATTAAAGCAGATGCTGAGACTCATAGCCAAACTTTGGGCAGAGTGGAGGGCATCTTAAGAAAGAAGGGGGAGATAGAAAGACCTGGAAGTGTCTGGAGCTCTACAAGGAGAACAACAGAACAAAAAAATCTGGGCCCAGGGGTCTTTTCTGAGACTGATACTCCAACCAAGGACCATTGGTAGAGATAAACTAAAACCCCTGCACAGATGTAGCCCATGGCAGTTCAGTGTCCAAGTGGGTTCCATAGTAATGGGAACAGGGACTGTCTCTGACATGAACTGATTGGCCTGCTCTTGGGTCACCTCCCCCTGAGGGGGCAGCAGCCTTACCAGGCCACAGAGGAAAACAGTGCTGGCAGTCCTGATGAGATCTGATAGACTAGGGTCAGATGAAGGGGAGGAAGACCTCCCCCATCAGTGGACCGGGGAAGGGGCATGGGAGGAGAAGAGGGAAGAAGGGCGGAACTGGGAGGGAATGAGGGAGGGGGTTATAGCTGGGATACAAAGTGAATACATTGTAATAAATAAAAAACTTTAAAAGAAAAAAAAGGATAAAAAGCCTGTTGCAGCGGTTCCCATCTGCAGTCTCAGTGTTCCTACAAAGAGGAAAATCAGCTTGAAGCTTGCGCGTATCAGCTTGAAGCTCGTGCGTGGGCAGTACAGCAGAAACAAGACTCTGACTCAAAAATGGGGTGGAGGACAGATTCTACCCCAAAATAGTTACCCTATCAAGTGCCTCACATATTCCTGCTCGCTCTCTCTCACTCTGTCTCTCATTCTCTCTCTCTCTCTCTCTCTCTCTCTCTCACACACACACACACACTCACACATACACACTACTACATCCTCATCAACAGACAAAAGCACACACCCTTTCCCACAGTGCACAAGCAGCCAGGGCTTTAGCAGAATCAACTGGGGTGAAGTGAATTTGCACAGACAAGCCTGAGAAACTTAACAGAGGTAAAAAGGCAAGTTGCAGAACATCATCCACACCAATCTCAGAAACAAGCAATTTTAGGGGGCATAAGGTGGGAAGGATGAACAGCAAGCTCAAGGTCATGGCCACCTCTGGCAGGCAGGGTCAGAGAGGGCACAGGTGGTCACCATAGACAGCCTGAAACAAGCAAAGCGGCAGAACCCAGGGAAGCAGGCAGTGAGGTGGTTCGCCAGGTGTCTTTCTTGGTAACTTTGTGTATTTTAAAAACATTTCATGAATAAAATTAATTATAAAAAAAATGAATACTACACCAATACTTGAGGAAAGCTACAAAAGATAAATTGTACCATTACGGATGATACTCTAAACTTCAAAACACCCTCGAATGCAAAGGGATGAAAGGGACAAGTGTCACAGTGGAAGAGACAGCGCGGGTGAGAGGACACCCATCTAGGAGCTCTGCTTAGTTATGAATTCTTTTCATTTTCTGAAAGGCAGCAACAACAGTTGCAGGGTAAAAGCCCATCCTGGAGGGAAAACTATGTGTATGTTACCAGACAGATTTGCCTACCCCCCTACTAAGCCAGAACATTCCAAAGGCAAAAATAACCAAGCCTACCCACGGGGTCAGATGCTGTAGATCTGAACTCTAAGAAATCAAGTCTGTCTTTTTAGTCCCTTCGGCCTCCCCATCCCTCAGCTCCGCTGGAAGGGGCTCAGAGGGGGCGGGGCAACAGAAGCTGGCATTTGCTAAACCGAGCTCCCTGGCTTTCACCACCATGGAGCACAGGAAAGGTGGCCTCGGAGGGGACCAGCAAAGAGAAGCCCTGCCTCCCCATCTCACCCTCCTCCCACCCTTTCTACTGTGAAGAATCACCAGACCCAGGTTCAACCCAAGCGCAATGGCTTAAGTCTCATAACCACAGAAAACTGTGTTGCTTCGGACAAGCGAGTAACCCTCTCTGGGCCTCAATAATCCACCCCTCTGGCAGTGCTGCTGAGAGATAAAAGGATGCTAGATGGATAAACATAGAAAGGATAAAGTGTGCACGGCAGCACGTGCCATGTACATGGAGTTTGGGAAACAACCAGGTACTTCTTCTCACCTGCCATTCATTTTCACTGACTCTGCTCAGTACTCTGGTACTTCCGTGGCATTTAGAGAGAACCATGCCCCTCTCTGGTCCATGCCCTCTAAAAGGGAAGCAGCCTTGGCAAGGGAATGCCTGTTGCAATTGGGATTATTTGACCCAAAAGCAAACCCTGGGGAGAGAGCTCCTCCCTCGAAAGATAGGTGTTCGGGGTTTCCTAAGAAATCAAGAGTTCTCTAGCACGGGAGACGGCACCATGGGCAAGGAGCTTGCAGTGCAGACATGAGGACCTGAGTTCAACTTTGAAGAGCCCACACAATATGCATGTGTGATTTCAGTGTTCCCACCGTAAGATGGGAGGCAGAGACGGGAAAATCCCTGGGAGCTCAAGGGCCAGCTAGCCTAGCTTGCACAGAGGCAAAACAAAGGACCCTGTCTCAACCAAAGTGGAAGGCAAGGACTGTAACCCTCTGACCTCCACATGAGTGCTGTGGCGTGTGTGCCATGTGCACACTGCAGTACTCACATACATAAACACACACATACATCCCACACAAGATGGAGTGGGGGCTCTCTGGGACTTTCCCCGGAACCTTGAGCTGCAGCCAAGACTATAGCATGTAACAACTGCTCCCAAGAATCCGGAATTGCTTCTCCATCCTAAGCCTCAGTTTCCCTATGGATAAAGCAAGGCACTGGTAGATGGTGTCTGAGTCATTTTGCTGTCTTTAATGCACCACCCCCTCTTTGTTTCTGGTGATAAGAACCTGGCAGTGGGCAGTGCGCAGTGAGCACCATCTCCCTATTCCAAGTTATTCAGCATTTAGATGTAATTTCTGGGTCCTTCTTCCTATCTAGCACAGAGCAACTGAGAACCAGCCTGTTGAAAGGCAGGCTGGAGCTGGCCAAAGACACCAGGTTCCTGGCTACTGGGGAAACCTAGTCCTGGCCTCTGCTACCAAGATATGACAGGTCCTATGTCCCCCCGCAACCAGAGACAATATATCTAAAGGGCCAGGGGTCAGATCTGCCTCTCATTCCCTATGGCTCTAAGGGCCTCTCCAGTTCATTTCACTTACCCACCACCTTCCATCATGTCTCAGTAAACGAACAATTGTTTGGCTTATCACTTCCTATTAGGAGAGAAACTCTGCCAGGGAAATTAAAAAAAAAAAAAAAAAAAAAAAAAAAAAAGCCAGCCCGTTACCGCCAAGCAAGGGTGGAATGCCTATTAACCAATGTGTCTTTTTAAATATTCTTAAGTAGCTTAATCCATTAAACCGGTCCATCCCGGTTCTACAGTCTGCTCACGAGGCACCCTCCCTTCCCACAGAGCTGACAACAGGAGCTCCATCATGAGGAATTAACTGACGTCTTGGGCGAATACTGTTGGGACATCTAGAGAGCGGAAGAGCTAAACAGTACTCACTGTGGGAGTCCTCAAGGACTGCAGCTCTCAGAGCAATTTGCCTGTGCAAGAGACATGTCAGACCTGATGAGGCAGGAAGCCAAAACCCTTGGATGAACCTGTTAGGGCTTTCCAGACTACGGAAGGTGGTTTACGACCACCCTGAAAACAAAGTTTAAAATAAAGGGCTAGCTGTGGGCACGCCCATAATGCCCGTAATCCCTGTACTCGGAGGCTGAGGCAGGAGGAGCTTGAGCTGGAGGCCAGCCTAGGTTCCAGGGTGAACCACTATCTCAAAAGAAAACTGAAAGGCGAAGCTACAAAAATGATAGTCCACAATACCCGAGTACCATTCCATCCAACCTCAGGGAACAGCTTTGACACCATGACTCAGTTGGGAAAGGGAAACAGACCAAACCCTAACCTAACAACCTCCACGGGTAATCAAAGAAAAAGAGCTGTTTCACTTAAAAAAAAAAAAAAGTACAAATGGAATGGAAACTTCCAGGTTTCCATCCATTTTATGACAACACAGATAGAGGCCATAAGATTAACCAGGGCTTGCTTCTTAAAGGAGTTATTATTCTCTATTAAAGAGTTACTATTTTATAAAAACTAGGTGTCATGTAGATACATAATATGTCATTTCCCAAGGCATACCACCATAATGTAGCTACATGATTAGTAATTAGAAGATGGGTGATCTGAACTGCACGAGGATTCACCCCACACTGAATACAATAGAATAGTTCCAGGTGAGATGAGAGAGCGGGAGAAACGAGCTGTTCATTAAGAAATGATTTTTCAATAAATTCAATAACACGCCCCACAGTGTAGCTCCTGGTCTCTGGCTACTGCATTGATCTCTGCTAATGGGGACAGTTCAGAACGAAGGCACTGGCAAGAAGTCAAAAGGCTTGATGAACACTGAGACCATGATTCACTTCCAAGAGGAATGCCACACCACAAGTCGGTCTCTCTCTCTCTATCTCTCTCTCTCTCACCGCAGGTCAGTCTCTCTCTCTCTCTCTCTCTCTCTCTCTCCAATCCCCAGCACTGGCTGGCTCCTGCCCTTATCCATCCTCATGGAGTCACTACTGACCTCCCAGTCACTGAACCTATGGTTACTTTTCTACATTTATCCCAAGCACACATTTTTTCCTACTTCTTTTGAGGCAGGGTCTCATCATGTGGTTCAAGATGGCTTCAAAACTCAACCACCCTGCCTCTCAACAGGAGTGCAGGGATTACAGATGTGAGCCACCATGCCTGAGCTACGTGCAAGGCTCCACTGAACTTGGCCACCTGTATCAGCCCTTCCTTCTAAGCTGATACTCCACGCCCAGTGATCCATACCTCCTGTTCCCCTGCCTCCTTCATATGCCCTTGGAATCACTTTCCCCTACCTGCTCTTCAACAGTCTCGGGGTTCTGCTTCCTTTGGACCAAGCAACAGATGGTTTCCCTGAATAAGTCACCTTGTCCTCTAGTAGGCTTGACCTTCAAGGCCAAACTCCAAGTTAATACCTCTATCTCTGGCTAAGTTCTTTTTCCTGCAACTCTATCCTGTACCTAAGCATCCCATATCACCAAACGTATTTCCTTCATAGCATCAGCTCACCACATCCACAAGAGAACTCTAGGTTTCTCTAAGCTGAAATCCAACCCTTGCCTCATTCCCATTAGTCAGCTCAGCAGGTGGTTTTCCCACACATCTTTCCTCTATCCTTGCGTCCCACAACTCTAGAGCAAATCCTTCCCTTACTAGCTGCAACCTCACTGGCATTTCTCAGCTTTCAGAAGGCATCCCTCATTGAACCCTAGAACAAACGTCATCACTCCATGAATGTCCACTCCCTGAAGGGTGAGGCTGGAGACCCTGGGGTCGCTTCCTAGCCTCCCAAAAGAGTTTGCAAACCCACCTAGTCCTCGCATATTATGCAAACCTCGGACACTTCACATACCAGAATTTTGCTCCATAAACGTCTTTTGTTCAGCTGCCCCCTCAGCACCAAAGGCAGCTTTTACACAACAAAAAAGGCTGTTCAGCTGCCCCCTCAGCACCAAAGGCAGCTTTTACACAACGAAAAAGGCCTGTGTCCTAATGTAGCCCTGTGCCCAGGCAGGAAAAGTGAAGGAATTGGGGGTGTGTGGGGGAGATGGACAGATGAATATGACAGTGGATGGATGAAAATACTGGCAGTTGCTTCCTTGCACTGTATTATCAGTATTATGAAAAGCACGCCACCAAACATCTTGTGGATTATTCCTACAAGTTAGGCCAATTGCCATATTTGTACATAATTTAAGATTTATGGAACTAAAACAATCCTAATGCTTAGATATTATAATAATTACTTGATCCAAACTTGCTAAGAAAAACTAAGAAAAAAATATTATTCTATCGCCTGAGAAGTTCATGGATACTGAGATTTTCTACAAAACAGGCTTTACATCTAAATTAGCTTAAGTACAAATTAGTATTTTCTCAAGGCTCAGAGTCAAAGGTCAGAGGCAGTCCAATATTAGCAGGTGAGAGCTTGCCTCCAGTTCCTGGCACAAAGTCTGTATAGAATGATGTGGGCTGTCAGTATTACCTGACATAGCTATCCATAAGCACATTCAACCTCCTGTGAACGCCCTTCCTGACAAAGCCAGCTCACAGAAGTCAAGGTCAGCTCCACATGCTGGAGAGAAGAGTCAGGCCCACACACGTCCAGTGATTGACACAACCTGAGAGTCAGCCCTATGTTTCCGTGAGCCTTGGACTGTGTCTACAGGCCCAGCCATGAGAGGCCAGCCCTGTCCCCAGGGGAAATCCCCAACCCTCAGCACCCTACCCTTGGCCTTTATTTGTTTCTCTCTGTATCTAGGGAGTAGTGACAGCTGCAGCCCACTGGCATTTGGGGCTGGGACTCTCTCCTTTAGCTACTGGAGGTGATGAGGGTGGCTTGGCAGAAATGAAGTATTAAATCAAGAGCTTGCCTTTGTCGTCCATGGCTATAGGGGTGTTAGGACTGGGTCCCCAGCTACCCCGCTTTTTTTTCACCCCTTGCATCCATTTAACTAGGAAGGAGCCCAGGCCATTTACCAGTATGGAATCGTGTGCTCCAGATGTGACAAGTACTGGCTCCATAGGAACTTGCCGAGAGAGTTTAGGCGCAGGATGACAGGAAGGATGCCAAAATCATATGGAAGCACAATAATGCAGAGCCACACGCAGCCCGGCATTTCTCCCCACCTCTCTTCTTGAATCATCAGTTTGCCTTGATGCTAACCACAAGAAGGAGCACAGTTTTTAAGGGATTGCGTCTCGCTGCACGCTCTCAATAATCAGCTCCAGCAGGCTCCAGCCCCATCCTGGCACAGCTCCTTTTCCACCTCACATCACCATCCACTCCGTGCTGCAAGCTGATAATGCATTTACAGACAGCCAGGACTCTCCAGCCAAAAGGAAAAATTTCACCTAATTAAATAAAAACAAAGCAGAAAACCAAAGCCTTCAACTAGTGCCAGAAATAAGGGCAACTTGATCTTTTATAGAACTTTCAAGGCAGGAATGCCAACAATTTTTTTTTTTTATAAAGGTATCTTTTGAAACAGTCCTCTGTGTCTCTAACTAGAAATCCCTTAAAGAATCAATAAGCAAACTGCAGACAAACCAGAAGAAAATGAATAAAGGGAATGAGTGACCAAGGCACTAAAGTGAGATGACTGATAAGCAAATGAAAAGGTCTAGAAGAGTGGGGAGATGGCTCAGTGGTTAGTGCACTTGCCGGGTAAATATGGTTCTAGGTAAGTGCCAGGTGGACCCTGCAATTCCAGTCTCAGAAGGTAGAGAGAGGGAAGTCTCCAGAGCAAGCTGGCCTGCAAGACTTGCCACACCTAGAAATCTCTCCCTGGGGACTCAAGTGTGTAGACAGAAATACATAGAAGAGGGTGTTCCATTCCTTTTCTTCACAGCATTATTTGTGAAAACTCAAAACGTGTTTCTTTACCAAGAGAAGAGTGATGAGTGGTTGGTCAGAGTACTAACAAGGGCCAGCCTCTAGGAAAAACCTGGAAGCCTGAACACACTGATGTGGGACAATGTCTATACTATGGTCAGAGAGAAGAAAGCAATTTGCAAGACAATGTGATTAGCACAGGCCCAGTTTGGTGGTCTCTAAAAATGTGTGTTTTTAATAAGTACTCAAATGGACCTATACTGACACTGATGCAGCAAGGTCCAGAACAGTAACTGTGGAGAAGTCCTTGAGGGCACTTAGGATGTGAGAATGTTTTCAAAAGTGATTCCTTAACATATCACCAAAGAAAATATGGAGGACAAATAAGAGAATACAAGACGATCAACAAAAGCCAAAAGGAAAAGATCACCTCATTTATCAAAGTACAAAATATTTAAAAAACAACAACAACAATTCTTAAAATCTGAGGAACTCAAGAAGTTGGGGGGAAGAGTATCAGCCACAGCTACAAAATTCACAATCCCAACATTGGCTTAACCTACAAAGGGAAAGTATCAGGGAATCGTTTGGTGGAGGCTACGGATGGATGAATCTTCCTCAACCAATTATGAAAGGGAGAGCTAGCTCACGAACTTCCCCTTGGCCTCAGGTGCCCCAACCCCTGCCTGCTCAACCCCTAACAAGAGCTCCATCCTTTGGTGACTGAGGAAAGACACAGTAGAAGTGAGAAGGTGAGGTAGAAGCACAGGAACTGTGAACCGATGAAAGCTTATAAATTCAATCTGTCCTGTGTGGGGAATGCAGAACGCATCTCCAGTCTTCCTGGCACTCTCTGTAAGCCCACAATTATACTCTGGACTCCTGTTTCCAGGGTACTGAGTCTTCCAGGTGGCCTCATGCCACGATTCCTGCTGGAAGACAGAAGAACCCATTCAAGGGCGCCTGAAGCAAGAATGCCAGAGACTGGAGCCCAAGGCTGCTGAGGTGTCTGTTTGCCAAGATGGGTTGTTCTAGAAACCCAAGTGGGTGGAGGGTCATACCGCAACTGGCCTCCTGGAAACGCACTGGAAATGAGATGCTCTAACACTGAGTGAAAGGAGGTATTCTTGCCCATTCAACAGCAGAAAAGATTATCTGTGCTGGAAGTTGGGACAGTGGTGGGGTGGGAGCATGGTGTGGGGCTACCCGGGGTGTTAGGGTGTTGGTGCTCTATTTCTTGATCTTGGTCCCCCATGTGTGTTTACTTGATGAAAGTGCACAGAGCCCTGCACTTGACTTCTGTGCACAGTTAATGCAGGTCAAGTTCCTAAAACAACGTTTACTTGAGAACAAAATAAAGGAACACATTGTTTGACCAGCACGGCTGACTCTCAAGCAAAAGTCTCTGTCACTCCCAGTTGACTGCCTTCTTCCTTACATCTACAGCCACCAACAGAGTCTACAGTCCAAGTCACGTCATGTCACATGCCACACAGCTCATGATGTGTGGCTCTAGTGAGAACGGGCGGTCTGCTGAGCAGAATGGCATGTTCAGGATTTATTTTTAATTGATTTGCTCATTTTCCCCTAACACTCCAAGCAGTCTGACTCTGAACACCCAAAATGGCATCAGCCACACCCTGATAAACCCCAAGCATGCAGATGCCACAAGCCTGGCCCCAGGCCCCAATTCCACTGAAACAAGCTGAAGCAAACTGCAGGGGACATTCAGAAAGGTCGGGATGGGTGTGTTCCATTTCATCCCAAAACCGATCCAAGTCACAGGTGGGTATTCCCCTCTTTGAGGTGCACTCCATCTCCAGTTACAGCCAGGCTCAGTCCTGAAACCCCACTGGGGCGATACTTGGTTGTTCTAAATCTTGCAGGGATGACACAGAACCCTAGAAAACCATGGGGTGAATTCAAAAGCTCTCCTTCTGTTAAAGTTTTGTTGCTGTCATCTTTGGCAACCCCCCCCCCCACACACACACAAAGTAAAGTTTATAGAGAACTAAACATAGAGAAAAGCAATCTGGAAAGGGTTATAGTCGATGAACCCACAGTCTGGGCAAACGATCCCTGATTCTGCCTGGAGCCCAGTCAAAAGTCTAATAGAGCTCTGCTCATTCTCTCTTTTCACAATGACTACTTCAAAAGGGAAGTGTCAAGCCATCACTGCTGCCCAGAGGCTCAAGGAAAGAAGCTTCAACTCACAAGGAGACAGCTGAGCTCAGCAGGGCAGCAGGCTTCCAGATAGGTGGCACTTGTCAAAGGACGGAGTGGATGAAGAAGGATATGCAAGCAAGGGAGTCTTGTGACACCTCTAGGGTACCACTCATTTCCCCCAGCCACTGCTGCTCCTGAACACAAGAGGCCATCTTTTATGTGCCTCGATGATGTCACAACAGACATTAAAGACAGAGTGGATGTTTAGCACCATTCAGCATTATTCAGCAGAGAAGCCCCTACCCTTCCCTAAGGGATGTATTCCAGGACCCCTGGAAGGGCACATGTGACCACAGACAGTACCAAAACCTACCCAAACCCTGCAGTATCACAGGAGCAAGCACATTGACCCAGATGTGTAGTAGGTGCACACATTCAATCCAGCCTGTGGAAGGCAGAGGCAGGCAGATCTCTACGAGTTCAAGGGCAGCCTGTTCTACCATAGAAAGCTCCAAGCCATCCAGGGCCACATAAGGAGACCCTGCATGAAATAAGCAAACAAAACGCAGATGTCTGGCTGCTACAGTTCGAGCAGGCAGACAGGACACATAGCACGGATCCTGCTGGAGATGAAAGATGACAGTCTACTTTGGATTTCAAGCTGAGAGCACTGGGGAGGGACACAGGCAGAAAAGGACTTTCTCTTACCTTCCCTCACCTTCTGAATCTTCTAGAAAATTGCCAAGTGTGGTGAACCCCTTCCCCAAGTATTTTATCAACCAAGGGAGACTGCTGCTCACTGGAGCAGAGCAGAAAGCAACTTTGTCCCTGACCATGTTTTGCCCCTCAGGCCCATTAATCTGTTCCACCAAATCATTTATCACTTCCCTAAAATTCTCCGGGCCTCCAGAAGGTTCTTGGCTCGCTACTATATGATAGATAGTTGATACCTATTGAGGCATGATGGATTTCATCATGCTACTCAAAACAGTACATCACTCAGACTCAGGAATTGTTTGCTTCTGGAATTTTCTGTGTGATTTTCTCAGACTTCAGTTGACTATAGGGAACCAAAAACCACAGAAAGTAAGTCTGTGGATAAGGGGGACTGTGGTACATAGATCTCTCTCTCCCTCTCTCTGCTTCTCCTCTCTCCCCTTTCAGAGTAGCTTCTGTGTACCCACAAAACACACAGCTGCTGTTCAAACTTCATCCCAGAGCCTCCACCCACCTCCTCCACCATGGGAAAAATTTTGACATGGGTAAACACGGAAAGGCCACTCGAAGCTCAGCTCCCACCAACAGGGAGGTAGCAAGGTGTGGGTGAAAACAGCATCTCTGAGCACACTCTTCCAGCCCCAGAGTCCCTTGGCACAGTCCAGCAGTCAGGTCCTCAAAGCATGCCAGGAGAGCCTTATGGGAGAAGGCACCAGTGAAAGACTTTTGAAAAACTGTCTTCAATGAGGGTATGATGGCCCCCAGCCTCGGCCCCTCTCTCCTGCAATGGCCTTCTACACCAGACTACTTCAAACTGTTGGGCAATCCTTCAAGCTATACCCGTCAGTCCCTCAGGTACTCAACAGAAGGAAAAGCAGAATAGGTTTTGTAAAACTCCACCCAAAGAAACAGACAACCATCCCTTTGAGCCTCACACATTAATGAGCTACCAGGAGGCCACAAGTTCTGGTTAGTAAGAAAGGCTACAAAACAATTTCCTTTCACTATGAGTCAGGCTCGCTACTCTAAGTGCAAGATAAGAAAACTCACCAACATTGAGAAAACAGTATTCTTCAGAATTTTTCCCCAAATAAACAACAACGATATTTTTCTCTTTAATGAGACCTGGCATAATCATCTTTGGGTAGGGTGGTTTATACATAATTTATACATAATGGATTTTCTTTTTAAATTTTTTTTAAAACTGGCAAATAACTTCAGAATCGCAGTGGAGAGTTTAGAATGTAAACATTGCCTGAACTCCATATACTTTGCCTGCAAGCACCAGTATTTGTTTTCTTTCTACTTCTTTATAATCCAGTTTTTGTTTTGTTTTTAGTCTCAAGATCCCCAGAGATTCACATCTTGAAGTGAAGATATCTCACTAAGGTTTGCTAACCTCTATCAGCTTTAGAATAGAGAATGAATGCAATCTAAGTTAACTAATTAAAATCAATAGTAAGAACCATGTTCAAGGGCAGCAGTAACAAACAGGCATTATTAAACATTTCTAATTAAAAACAACTGTAGCTAATGCCCAAGTTTTTGTACCACATCGAGGTAGCCAGGCTGTGGCTGTGGTACCATAATAAGGATGTTGGTGACATGCCATCACTTAGTGTTCTACAGGAAGGACCAGCAAGGTAGCCCAGACTATTGAGACATGATGGATGACTCTCTAAGTCATTGCCTCTATTTCAGAGTACACATTCATTCAATGTACTCATTCATTCCCCACAAGGAATTTTCTGGAAGTCCTAGTGTGCTCTGTGCTGTAGGGAATCCAGGAGAAAGCACAGGAACACCTGACAGGGAGAGTCCCCAGCAGCCATGATTCTAAGAGTTGGAAGGCCTAAGTGACACAGAAAAGAGAACCCAGAGAAATGAAGGAATAACTAGGAGAGAGACATTTATTCCAGGGGACCTACCACTGAATGCTTCATGGAATAGCTTGCAACTGGGCTGGCTTTGTAGGTTGGGTAAAACAGAAATCTGCACTCCAGAGGAACCACTGAGGTAAGTGGAGACATGACAGAAAATGGCTGAATGGTCCTGATGAGGGCTGGCAGACTGAGAAAGGCTCTACTTTTTTTTATTTTAACTTTATTTTATGTGCATTAGTGTGAAGGTGTCAGGTCCTTTGGAATTGGCATTACAGACAGTTGTGAGCTGCCATGTGGGTGCTAGGAATTGAACCCAGGTCCTTTGGAAGAGCAGACAGTGCCCTTAACCATTGAGCCATCTCTCCAGCCCCAAGAAAGGCTCTACAAGCCAGAGGATGAGTTTGGAGCTTACTTTAGGCACAATGAGAAATCAACACGCTCATCAGAGATGGAGCAGGGGCGTGTCAAATGAGTAATGCCTCACGTAGATTAGCTCAGCCGTACCACAGAGAGAGAAATTCAGAAGCACACAGGAAGAAAATGGAATTGGGAAGCTACTAAAAAAAATGTTAGCCATCTATCTGAGAATCAGAGTTGGGCCTTACTTTAATCACCAACTTATATTTCTCATCTAACAAGAAATATTATGAAAGGCTGGTCAAACTTAAACAAATATATTTGGTCTCTCTGATGACTTATTGAAGACAGAGACAACTCGAGTCATCGGTCTTTGCCTTTGGGAAACAGCAGATGGTATTCTTGGCAGCAGATCCACTGTCCTAGTTGTGTTTTGCTCAGACTAGTGCTACCCTGTCTGCTTGGCTACAGCACCACTAGAGAGGGAGCAAGCTATCCCAAGTGCCACGGGCGGTTCAAGGGGCCACCCTGGGCTCCAGATCTTAGCAGCTGCAGACCAAATGCCAACACTAGAGTGGAAGACATCCTTTCATCTCCTGTGCAGGCAAGTTGCAAGGCCTCAGCACTCTACCTGGCCTGGAGCAGCTTCCTGGAAATCTTTAAACCCCCCAAAAAACAAGAAAGAAACAGGGTAGAATTGGGTTTTAGTAAGTGGCCGTGTACGCAAAGCTGGGATATTCCTGATAGGTGGTCTCCTTTTCTGGAAAATAAGTGGTTGGTTCTTAAGACAAAGAAAATAACCTTTTGAACACTGTGTTTCCTTGTGTTCTTTTCTACAAAGATGAAAATCCATGCTAATGGTGGTGGAGGTAAAACTCTTGGATCAAGTGAAGTAACTTGTAACATTTTCTGCATGGATTAAATGCCTGAAACTGTAAGAAATCAATTTTAGAACAGTGTTTGCACATCAGCAGCACCAGCCCAACTTATGAGGCGTAGCATGGGTGACAGGGGACAGGCCCATTCATGCCTAAGAAGTTAATTCTATCTTCCTAATTTCATTTAATATCATTCAACATAAACCTTTGGCAAGGGAATACACTATCTCGCTTTTTCTCTCTCTCCTCTCTTCCCCTTCTTCCCTCCCTCCTCTGTCTCTCTCTGTTGACTATGTGTAGTGTTTGCCAGTGCACATACATGCGAGGGCCAGAGGTAGTGTAGGAGCTAATAGCTTCCTCAGTCACTCTCATCTTATTTTTGAGGCAGTTCCTCACTGAACATGGCACTCACTGTTCAGTTAAACTGGCAGGCACACAAGCCTCATGGGATCCATGATTCCCACATGCTACTCTTACTACTACATGGAGCTGGGATTTTTGATACATGCTGCTTTGTCTAGCTTTTATGTGTGCACTGGTGATGTGGATTCAGGCCCTTGTGTTTTGTTTTTGCTGTGTTCCTAAGCCTTCTTCTCAAACAGGCACACAGGCAGCCAGCGAGGAGGACTGTTTTGCAGTGAGGACATCTAAAGAGTCCCCACACTACAGCCCAGATCATCTGACATGA
Organism: Meriones unguiculatus; assembly: GCF_030254825.1. NCBI lineage: Eukaryota > Metazoa > Chordata > Mammalia > Rodentia > Muridae > Meriones > Meriones unguiculatus. The sequence goes on along the minus strand of NC_083365.1, from coordinate 39,328,760 downwards.
TGATACAAAGCCTAGTTTATCTCAGCAGAGAGGGGAATTTTCAGAGACATCAACTCCTCCAGAAGTTCTAAGAAAAAGGCAGGTGTCTCAGATCGAAGTTGGTAAAACCATAGACATGTGAACAGTATAAAATCCATTTCTGTGAATGTCGGGAAGCCAGCTTAAGATCCCCAGTTGTGTGCAGGACCTTGACCACAATATGCAGGGAAAAAAAATTATAATATCTAGTGCTTCCCCATCTGAAGAAAAAAAGAAGCTAAGAGGCAACCAATTCAAGCAAACAAAAACACAGTGTATTTTATTTTCATAACCAAAATTCTAAGAGAAGATGCTACTCTCTACTGGAGTAACACCAGTATAAACAGATGTTTTGCTTTTGTTGTTGTTGTTTTAAATAAGTCCTCAGAGGAAATCCAAGTCCAAGCTGGAAAACCCATAAGGAAAACAGGCTGCCCTGTTTCCTCAGCCAGCACAGCTAACTGCAGAAGAGCAGCAAACAGAAATGGATTCATTGCTCTAAAAAACAAAGACCTCGATTCTCTTAAATATGCTTATTAATATGCAGTCAGTTAAACACAGGCCTTTCCCGGTTGCCATCACCAGCCCATAAATATTTAGTAGGGGGAGATGCAGACAGGAATGCACAGAGAAAATATCCCTTCTTTCCCCGAGCTTCAGCTACCTACGAAATTGGGCACAAATCTAAAAAGCAGTAGGAGCATTTAAGGCTGCAATGGAGCATCTTCTGGAAGAAAAGCTCCCCTGACAAAGATTCCAAAGCCTTCTCTACATTTTCAACTGTTGAGAAGATCCCCAGCGTCTTGAAGAAACCCTGGGGTAAGGATGGCAGAGACTTTTACATGCCACTCCTATCAACAGCCTGCTGTGGATTGAATCCACATTTTCCAGCCTCAAATGGACTTTCAAAGAATACTGGACTCCCTTATTGTTTACCCATTCCACCTGGTTTGTGTAGCTAAGGGGTGTTTGTAATTAATAAAGATGGTGCCCTTCCCAAACACAAATAGCATTCATGAAAAGGACCATTTAGTGGGTGTCCTCTTCAGGCCAGGAACCTTTACCAACACCTCATATTCACAACCAGTTCAATCAAAGAGATCATTATTTCCATTTCAAAAATGAGGAAAGCCTCTCCCAAGGTCAGATGGAAGAAACTGAATCTTCAGAGCTGGGGCTACCTAAACTTCATTTCATCTTCCACTGGATTCTTTTACTGGGCAACCCCAACCATTCCACCCCCACATATGTTTTGCTTTATTTTCTTTCTGTTTTTGCTTTGAAACGGGCTCTTGTTATGTAGCCCTGTGTAGCCTGGAACTCGAAATCCTCTTGCCACAGAATGTTGGGCATTCTGGTATAAGCTGCCATGCCCTGGCTCACACTTCCCAGTGTCTGACAGAACAGAAGGTTGCCCTTCAGCTGCAATCATTCTTCCTCAGGATTCTCCAACCAAGAAAATTTACAAGGATCTTACAGAAATCACTGGTCTGCAGATGCTGTAAAGTGACTTCCAGTTTTAAAAACTAACAAGAATCTCCCCAAAGCCAATGTGGGCCTCCCCTAAAGTGATGAGGGTCAAACGCAGCTCATAAAATAGTCCATTAAACCGTTTCTGTTAGATTAGCCCCATGTGTTCCTTTTCTGGAGGCTGTCTGAGAGGAGACAGCTTAGAATTTCATTCTCAAGCCAAAGGTCCCTCCACACCCAGTAAAGCCTCCGGACCCATGCCTTCTTCTCTTCCCGTCTTTCCCCTCATCAGCTCTCAACTTTGCACAAAGGAAACATGATTAACCAGCCTTTCTACCAGAGGGCCATCTCAGATGGGCCCTGGGGAGCCACTTCTCATTTACTTAAGTGATTGAAATCTCCTCTCTCTCCAGTTACTCAACCCTGCAACACCAGCCAGCAGATATAATTGCGAAGCAGGTAAGTTCGTCTCGTTTGCTCTGCAGATTCAGAGCCAGTTGCAAATTACAGGGTATAAATTTAGCAGGGTGGGTCTTGACACACATTCCTGCAAATTACATGTTCCCTCACTAGTAGAAAGTGCATTAATTACTTTGGGTGTATGCACAACTTCTATTTACTCAGGGGCTTTCTGGAGAGCATCAAGCAACTTGGAGTAATCTACAAAGATTAAAGCATAAATAAATAATGCCTGCTGAGTGGGTGGGTCTTCCCAGAGCTTCCCAGAGCTCTTGGAATTAGAATTGTTAACTTTCTCCCCATGGATTGGGAGAGTCAAAGAATCCCATTGTGTGTGGCTGAGGATAGAATGACCCAAATCAAGCCCTATTATGGGATGGGTGTAGCACTTCAAGTGGGGGGTGACAGAAACATCAGAAACTTCTTTCCTGCTATGCTAAAAGATTTGCTTCCTACACAAAATGGGGTGTTGCTAGCTGTGGCAAAGCAGATAAAACCAGAAGTGAGATCAGGATGGATGGGCTTAGGGAAGATTTGACCCAACAGCCTAGCACCTAGCTGGATGCTAAAACAGTACAAAGGTGTCTTCACCAATATCTTCATATGACTCCACCCTATGAGGAAGAAGGAAACGGTGCCAAGGCGATGCTGGATAACTCACTCAAGATCATATAACCAGAGAACCATGAACGCCAGATTCTGTGTGGCAAACCCCTTCAGTATCCACAGAGGGGCAGCTGACCCCAGGTACCTCCACAGGTGGGAGGAGCAGAACACACCAGGACACATGCATTCGACAGCTCCCACCTTCTCTGTTCTGAGCACACAGCTGAGGACTGTCACCAAGGCAGAACAACTCTGGAAGGTACCTTATCCCCTTGGCGGTATCCATGAGAAAACCATGGCTGAGAAAAGTCAGGTTCCTCCAGTCAGTCCAAAATATTACCCGATTTACACATACATGCCTTCAAAACTCACAGCTCTTCTCCCCAATCTGTGAGTTCCCACATACAACTCTGATAGCAGGAGCTATGTGATTTAGGGGAAAATAAAAGGATTAAGCAAAACCAAACTGCTGGGGTCAGACAGGAATTTTCAATGGGGGGAATTACAAGGTCGCTGACTCCCATTTGTAGCAGGACGGGAAGAGAGAGGGCCATTTTCAGGTCACGTCTAGAGTAGACACAGGGGGTGTGTTTAAACTGCTGTTTCCATTTCACTTTCTACTTTGTTGGAATTATCTCTATCAATAGCTGTAATGTAATAGGACCATAACCAAGGGTCCTACCCTCTATAGCCAAAGGAAAGCTTTAGGATGATCCATCTCAGGAGCATGACCCCATAAAATAGGGACAATGACACTGACAATAAGCCATTTTCTCCAAGAAGCAGTATGTGGCAAGATTCTATGAAATATGACCAACACATTTACATGCTCATGCTCTCTCTCCCCTCCCCCTTGCCCCTCTCCCTTTCTCCTCTCTTCTTTCCCCTCACCTTCTTACTCTCCTCTCCCTCCCCCTCTCCTTTTCCATCTTCCCTCTTTCTCTCTTCCTTCCCCCATCCCTTCTCTTTCATCTCTTCTTTACCTCTTCTCTCTCCCTCTCCATCCTACCCCCTTTCCCCCCTGTTCCACTTCACCCCCCCCCACCCCCCACCTTTCAGATGCTCCCAGCCCTGCTGGATGAAGGAGTTTGGAATGAAGGCGGAGAAAGCACAGGTGACATGGAAGAAGCACAGGACAACCCCTCTTGCCACCGCTGCCTGTGTGTACTTCACATTTCAACAGAAACAGGGTATCAGAAGGGAAGCCGACCAGATCCAGAAAGGGACTCAAGTTCCCACCTCGGAGACGCTACATATGCCAGTCCAGTCCACTCAGACGGGGCGTGGCCATTCAGAAGAATGATCAGTCACTGGCAGGTCACCCTCTCAGCACATTAGATATTGATAGGGCATTTCCTCTTTGTAATCATAATTTGATGGATTAATTACACTTGGAATTCTTGAGCACTCAAGGTTATGACCTCAATCCTGACTTCAGGAAATTGCACATTCTTTCTCTTAATTGGAATTGGGTATGGTTTTGCCTAGCAAAAATGTGATGGTAACCGAACAGGGTTGCTCTGCAGCAGAAAACCAATGAAGTTGGCACTGCTGTATAGGAAGTCGTTGTTCTTTATAAATGTGTGACATGCTTATGAACTGTGAGGCAGCACCATCTTATAGTTCAGGTGGTCCCTAGCTCTTTTCTACTAGAAAACTGGAAACAGTGGGTTACGTAGGGGCCTGGCCAGGCCCAAGCAAGACAGGATGAGAATCATTTTAAAGCAGTTTGTCTATCTGTCTTTCTTCTTTCTGTCTCACTTCCTTTTTTATTTGTGTGTATATCTACATGGTGCAGATGCTAGTGAATGTGAAAGTTAGAGGAGTCACCTGTCCCGTTTTGAGACCGGGTCTCTCAGAGGCCTGTGGCTCACTGATCAGGTCAGGCTAGCTGATCAGTGAGTCCTGGGGATCTGACTGTCTCTACCTCCCCAGCACTGGGATTAAAGGCACACGCCACCACGCCTGGCTTTTTTACATGGACTCTGGGGATCAAATTCTAATCCTCAAGAAGAAAGGGCAAGGATGTTAACAGTGGAGCTACCTCTCCGGGGCCTATTCATCTGAATTTCTGACCTTCCAACACATTGTCCGTGCTGTCCTACTGGAAAGAAGATACCAATGAGCCCCTCCCCATTCCAAGCCACAAGGGAGGCTGATAAAGAGCCTATGAGACCCTGGAGGAAAAAAAAAAAGACAAAAAACAAAAACAAAACAAAACACCCAGTGGAGATAATGTGGACCACAGGGGCCTGTAAAAGGCCTGTGACCTGCTGGGGGTGGGGAACAGCAACAGCCACAGAATCATAGAGTGCTGACGTCCGTCCAGACACTGAAGGGACCACACAGACGCACAGGAAGAGATGACAGACACCGAGCTTTACAGCGCTCAGTGCTGAATGTGTCTCCGTTCAGAGCCACTTGGTTCTTGGGGCAGAAATGGATGTGGCTTCTGCAATCCCTTCGAATCTGAAGAAATGCCTGAAGTATCCACCAGCTAGAGCTACAAATGTGCTACCATGGCAGTACTCACAACCACTAAAACTTGGAAACAAAAGCCCAGCTTTGGAGAACATCAGCTGGAATAAGTTCAGTATGGCCATTAAAGTTGATTTGGATAAATTGGCAAAGTGACCCCCAGGAAGACAGGGAGGCCCACTCAGGAGACTAATGGAAAACTGAATCAGTATTATACTAGAGCTCCTGGTTGGAAGACAACTAGAAAACCAATTATTTTCATAATAGAGGCTGCAGAAAAGAAACCTGAGAATGACATTGGCTAGGAAGACTAGGGGGAAATGGTGTGTGTCTGTGTGTGTGTGTGTTAAAAATAACTGGGGATCCAATCTAGAGCTTTGTGCCAGCCAGGGAAGTACTCCACTACTGAGCCACATCACCAGTTAGAAATGTTTTCATAAATAGAAAAGTGCTCACTCTATGTAAGGTGGATAATGGATATTAAAAATACATACACATTCATACATATATCAAACGTGACAAAAAGGGTTACCTGCCAAACTTTTACTGAGTGGCACAATTATTAGTGATTTTTATTTTCTTTCCATCGAAATCTATTTTCTAAACAAACAATGAGCGGTAAATAAATTTTATTCTCTTAGAATGTTAATGAAGGTGACAGCTATCACAGAACGGCATACACAATAATGCAACCCAGGCAAAGAATTTAAAACCGTTTCCCCAATTACTGAAAGAGCATTTGCTTAAAGAACTGCCCAGTTATGCCTATGTGGAGCTCACTGCTGAGATAATTTTCCCCAGATCTTTCTGAACTGGGGATCATCCTCACTTGAGAGTGACCATTATGACAGATACTAACACGTGGAGAATGCAGACTTCTACCCACTGGCGTTCAGATCTGAGAAATGACATTCCCACCCACCTTGCTCCAAGCTCCCTTCGACTGTAATCTGCTTTTGCAGCCTGTTTCCAAATGGGGAGGGTTCCATAGACCGGCTTGCACTCAGCCCTTAAGTACTGGGCAACTAGTCTGGGCACTTCAAAAACTCTCTGGCTTAGGCCTGAAGGCCTAGTGCTAAGATCTCTAGGTGAGCACAGTCACTTGCACTATGCCTGCTTCACCCAGGGCTCTGAGTCACCCTCTTCTGCCACCGTGTCCTCACGCAGCTTTCCCCATCATCACAACAGATGGCATCCTTCAAAGTTCACTAATTTCCAACACCCTAACAAGGCTCCCCCAGTCTAACTACCCTTTTGTCCACCTGCATTCCCAATGGCCCTTATGATGTGTACTCAGCTCCAGGCTGGACCCAGACAACTCACCTTACATCTCTACTCCATAAAGACTGCAAGGAGTCTAGGAAACCAACAACCTGCTGTTATACCAAGCACAGGTTTTAATCAGTGTTTTCTGACTGAATGAAATCAATGAGCTTTCTCAGTGCAGGGTCCAGGCTGGCTTCTGCAGAGGTGGTCCCCATCAAGTGTCTGCTGAAGGAAGGACTGTGGTGGGCTTACAGGAGCATCAGCCTGAACAGCTCTCCCCATGCTGTAGCAATGATCAAATTTCAAAGTGGAGGTGACCAGGCCAAAGGATAATTCATCCCCCTAAAGATGCTAAGTGTCAGTTCAATTGCTGTATTTAATAGGGCCTGACTGGGATGAGCCATTCTGAACAAAAGCAGTAACTGCTCCAATAATGAGTCTCCTTTAAATTGCTATGACTACTACTACAAAGCGTCCAGAGACTCCTACGGCCACCAGACCAAAACCCCATTATCTGTCTGCAGATGTACAAAACCACAGAGCCCTCCAGTACCATCTCCAGCCTCCCTGGAGCCCCAAAGTGCTAGCCAAGGCTGATGGTCCTGAAGGGCTCATTCGGGCCTTCCTGCTTGGTCATTCTTGTTGTTTGACAGTAGCCTGATTACTAGGCTCTGAGCCATCACACCCAGGTGGACACACAACCTGATAAAAAGGGAATTCTCCATGTCTAGAAGGAGACAGGCAAAAGACCTTGTAGAATCAATCTGGTACCAAGGATGCATATTCTTTGGCTTAGGGGTATTTGATGCCCTGGGAGTATTTGCAAGCATCAGAATGAGGAGAGGGAGTCTTTACCTGCTGTGAGAGGTTATGTTCACTGACACTGAGAATAAAAGACAAGCACATACAGAAAGTGGGTAACAGCAATTTGGTCAAGCGGAATAGATGCAAAATATCTCTTCGGCCTCAGTCTGTCCAGGTGAGGGGGATGTGAAAGGCAAAGGACAAGAGCTTGGGAGTTCCACACTAACAAAGGCAAACACTGATCCTTTGGGCAAAGACCTTCAAATCCCAATGGAAGGCCAGGCAGCCCTCAGCATAGTCCCTTCTGTACAGATGACATCTTCAACGGTCCTCAGATGATAAGTGAGGAAAGGACAGATGTAAAACATGACAGCCAGAGCCACACAGCCCCATCTCAAAGTCTGGGCCCCACCACATAGTGGCTGCGGCTCTCCAGCTAGTGCCATAACCTGCTTAAGCCTCAGATTTCTGATCTGCAAAATGGGAGTAAGCATCTACCACCTGATCTTAAAAACAGCTATTTTTTTGAGGATACTGATCAATTGCTGTGTCTGTTTTCACTGTCATTTTCAGCTGTCCATCACCCCAGAGGACAAGGCTATTGTCATTTGACAGATGATGGAAGCACATGCTGGTGTTCCCACAGTTAACAGGGAGCAAATAAAGCAGTGAAGACTTGACCCAAAGGTCAGCAGTGTGTTAGCGGCTATGCTGACGTACTGGGAGTTCAAAGAAGACAGCGTACTTTGATTGAGCCTGCCACTTTTAATCAACCCGCCATTGCATTAGTCATTAATTATTTGTATTCGTTGCCTTTCTTCCTTTGGTGCACTCCTGTCCCAAGCTCTTTTGATCAGATGGGGAAGATATGTATCCTCCTTCAGATCACCTCCCGATAGAAACCTCATGGGATGAAAACCTCCTGACAGGAAAACCAGGCAGTGGTACTTTCCCTCTTAGTTCTAAAGAAGGCCTAGTCATTCTCTCTCAGCACCACCTACAAACCTCAACTCAAACTCCTAACCAAGCAAAGGTGTTAACCTCTGACTTGGGTCCATTACCCCGCTGCATTCATAATGGAGTCAAGAACAAAACCACTGAATCTACTGTGAGTCTCTCTTAGCACAGAAAATGCTCCTACTAGAGGCAAATATTTATTCATAAAACTAACTAATAAGGTAGAGGGTTTTCCCAAATGCTGTGTGTCAGTTAGCTTTCCATTGCCGCAATAATTTCGTCTTACATTCTGAAGCGAGAGTTCATCACTGTGGGAAGTCAGAGTAGGAAGCTGGAGGCAGGAACTGAAGCAGAGGACATGGAGGAATGCTGCTTCCTGGCTTTATCCCCCTGGCTTGCTCAGTTTGCTTCCTTACACAGCTCAGGACCACCCACACAATGTGTGGGACCCTTTCACATCAATCATTATCAAGGACACATTCCAGAAGTTTGCCTACAGGCCAATCTTATGACGGCATCTTCTCAGTTGAGATTCCCTCTTCTCAGCTCACCCTAGCCTGTGTCAAGTTGATTTTGACCATAAAAAGAAAAAAGACGCTGGGAAAAACAAACAAATCAACCTTGGCCATTTGGCCATGAAATGGTCTCTTAGACCCTAGAAGGGGGAGCATCTCTGAACCAGCTCCTAACTCCTAGAAGCAAAGTCTCTTCCTATTCACATCCTGGTAACCCAGAACCGTTTATGAGACCTCATTCCCTCTGCCCCCAGAAGCAACCCCCACCCCACTCCACCCCAATCCAGTAGTACAGCTAAAATGCGCTATTCTTTGTATCTCTATCCAGGGCACAATTAACTGATAGCAAATGGAGCTTCAGGCAATACAGTGTTTCTTTTCTCCCTCATCTTCCACATGTATACTTCCTAATTATCTATCACCCCATATACCAAATTTTACTTTTAGTGGAAGAGCTGAACACCTGTGCTCTACATACCAGGCAGTTAGGAATGCTGAATGTTATTGCTACAAATTGCTGAGAAAATAGTATCTTTGCCTAAAAGATAAACAAATGCACACCCTCCGTAAGCAGGGTGACCTGCTGTGCTATATGGAGCATTGTGCTCCATGGCCAGGGGAGTCAGTTCTTGCGTGCTTGGAACTTCCCGAACCACCTACGGCCCCTTGAGAAAGGGTTTACAAGGAGGCTAGTGTCAGTATCTTTGCTCTTTTGTAGGACCATGTGTACATGTGGATATGTCCATGTGTGTGTGTGTGTGTACCATAGGAAAACTTGATGTGTGATCACTTAAATGCCTCCATCACTCAGGAGCCTCCACGATTTTTGCGAATTTCTCAATGGAATCTGCCTGTCTCCCCCTCTCCAGACCTGAGGTCATGTGTGCTCGCTACCACTCTAGGTTTGTTTTACGTGGAACCTGAAAGATCGAATTCAGGACCTTACTGACAAGCCACAAGCCAGCCCTCATGGTCAGGATCTTTACTAATCCCAGTGTCTGTCCCCAGTTTAAGAACCCCCAGCCTGCTGGGAGCACAGAGAAATAAGAGTTGGAAGGACCATCTGCAATCTCAACTCAATAACCTGAGTTGGCTTGCCATCCTAATGCTCTCGGACTCAAGTTTTCATCTGTAAAAAGGAGACAAATTTATAAAAATGTGGCTTATAGATTCAATATGATGGGTCATATTCAGCAACTTTTAAAGACATGGAGGGGAACAGATTAGAATAAATCTAACTATATTAGGAACAGAAAGAGTGTCTTTTAATTCAGTTTTTATATAATATTCTAATCTGCAATTTAAATGTGACTTTTAAACAGATTTATTGAGATAAGAGTCATACACTATCCAACTCTACAATGTAAGGCAGACAACTCAGTGAAATCACTCCACTCCACTCCATAATGTTTCAGGAGCCTGGAAGGGAGCCTTACACCACTGTCAGCCACTCCCCACTTCCTTCCACACCCCCACAGCCTCTAGTCAACTTCCACTTGCTTTCTGTCTCAATGGTTTTCCTATTCTAGATATCCCCACAACAGCATCGTAGACATCTATGGTCTGCTGTAACTGATACCTTTCACTTACCAATGTCAAAGAACACCCATCTTCAGGAGGTATCAATACCGTGCTTCTTTCTCTGCTGAGTAACATTCCACTGTATGGATGGACCGCACTGTATTTATCCATTCATACAATAATGGACCCTTTCACTTTGGAGCAAGAATGAATGCTGCTGCCATAAACCAATCATGTACGAATTTTTGTATAAACATATAAACACGCATCTGTGGGTCACTGTGAGAAAGTCTGAAGCCTGTGAGCTACAGTGTCACAAGGATTACTGTGTGTATATGGAAGGTGTGTGTGTGGAGGTTCTGTTCATGGATTTTTTTGCTTTCTGAACAAAATATAAAAACAATGAACTCCCAGCACATGGGAGGCAGAGGCAGGTGAATCTCTGCGTCTCTAGATAACCTGGTCTACATATCGAGTTCCAGGCCAGCAAAGCTACCTAGCAAGACCTTGTCTCAAAAACAAACATTCAAGTAACAACAACAAAGACTGCAACCTCAAGGCCCTGCTCGTGTTCACACAGCCCTGGGAATTACAGTAGCTAAACCAGCTTCTCCACATGTCTAACAATAGGTAATCTCAGAGAACTTCAGCCTCTGGCATTTTCACTGTCCAAACACACAGGAGCAGTTCCATGTCAAGAAGAGCTGTGGAACTCTCTGAGTAATAGGGTGACTCCCATCCCAGGATGTAAATTTCTGCTCCACAAGGTTCAGACAAAGAGTACTCACAAATAGCCACACAGTCGGAGGCCTTCTTCCTGTGAGCTCGTGTGCACAACACACAAATACACACACATACACACACACACACACACACACACACACCTATTCAATTTATGACTTCTCCCTATGTCCCTATGGAAGGGATTCCAACAATCCCTGCTATTAAAGAGCTGATGTAAGGTAAGAGGCTGTCTCAGAAGCAGCTGTCTCCACCAGCAAACCAGCATCAATAATTCAGCTATTAACAGCCATGGAACTAGAGAAGCTTGGGAGGAACGGTCTACAGGGCTCTGCCACACTGGGGACATCTCCATGCCTGCCCTCTTCAACACAGAGTGGCCCCCTTTCCCCTTATCCAGAAGAACCTCTCCCTGTCCGGGAAAGAGAACATAACAAATTTGCGGAACCTGAAGAATAAATACAATTCCTTATACGCCTTAAATTTACAGCCCTCACAAAGCCTACAAAATATGATAAACCATTATAGGTTTTTCTTGTCATCTCTGCCTTGGCCACAATTAATTTTACCATGTTCGACTGTAATATGGAATGGAAAATATGAAGGCAGGAGATTTAGAGGCCTCATTGCTTTGCAGTGAATAAGCTTCTACAGGATGAGGCCCTGGAGGTAAAAGAAGCAATAACGATAGGGCTCATTTTAAGGAACCATTTGTGTGCGTTTTCTGTTTTGCATCGTTAAGCAAGACAAAAGTGCCCGAAGGAAACCATGACAGCGCTGGGCTATAGTCACTTGAAATCCAAATGCTGGGCATATTCTGTAATAGAGATGCACGACAGCTCTCATATATACCCTAGATGAGTGTGCAACTCCGGCTAAGAGCTGTGCATCAACAATGGACAACAGAAATCGCTCTGGTTTGATTGACACAATAACCTCACAGGCTTAAAAAGACAGCAAATTTGAGTTTAAAATTTCTGCGTAGGCTTTCCCAAACACTCTACCCTGAGGAGCAACGGAAACTTTCACTTACCAAGGGCATACGGTAATGGAAGCACTCTGATGGTGTTTGGCCACGCTACTGGAGTGGGGAGGATGTAGTTCCCCAAGAAGATCTATTCCCAGCCTTCGCTCCTATACTGACATCTGTGACCTTATTTAGAAGGAGGATCTTCATCGCTAAAGCCAATGTGAAAAGAGGACATAATGGAATGGGGTGGGTCCTAATCTAATAACTACCAGCTTCATAGGGAGAAGGAAATCTGCACACACACAGACAGAGTAGAATGTCATGGGAAGGTGACAGTAGGAGGTCAACATTAGAAGCCAGGAGTGGGGCCTAGGAGAAAAGAGAAAACCAGGAGAAGGCCTGGAATCTCTCTGGTGGAGCCAACCCTGCAAACACCTTGATTTTAGACTTCCACTTTCTATAAATGCATTTAAGCCACCCAGTTGTAAGAATTTGTTATGGCACCCTTATGAAACTAAAACTAAATAAAACCCATGATAAGCCAGAGAAGGTGGCATTTGCATGCCTGTATCCACCCCACCCTGCTCTATAAATGGAAACACTGAAGCTCAAGAAGAATAAGTAACCAATTTGAAAATGACATAGAGAGCTGAGTGTGGTGCACACTCCTTTAATATCAGCAATTTGGAGGCAAAGGCAAGCGGATTTCTGTGAGTTAGAGGCCAGCCTGATCTACATAGCAAGCTCTAGGACAGCCAGGGCTACATAATGAGACTCTAACTAAAAACAGACAGACAGATAGAAGAGATAGATAGATAGATAGATAGATAGATAGATAGATAGATAGATAGATAAATGATAGACAGACAGAACCAACCAACCACATAGGAAAAAGTAGAGGACTAGAGTTTGGGCCTGTAATCTCTAATTCTAAATAAAGCCCACACTACACTACAAACAGGTTAGGAGTTTCCCTATGAGGTGGTTTTGTGAGACCTGGGGTCTCACAGTTTTAAAACTATTCCTTTAAAAATGCAGGGGCTATGCTAGTAAAATACACAAATCCGTCACAGCTAGTACTTAGTCCACAGCAGGTGGCAAGAACCATCTCTAGACAGATGACTACACTCTCAAGAACATAAAGAAAAAACTTCATTCCATCAGCATCCCATTTGCTAGGTGCTAAGAAAGAATGGGACCATCTGGCGTGAGGGGGCAAAGACCACCTGATGATGAGGAACTCAAGCTTCAATCTTTTCACCCAGTTCTTGGCCCAGCACTGAGCAGTCACTTAACAAGCTGCTCACAAGCACTAGCAGGCACTAGTGGGCACTAGTGGGCACTCTATGTGACAGAGAGCAGTTCTCACTAACTGACCTCTGATACTTCCTCCTCTCCCGCGTTAGGTGGGGCCATGAACTACCTTCTATCAAAGGAATGTGGGGGAATTGATATGCATCACTCACAAAGGGAAGGCTAAAGAAGCCAGCACAGAACATATCTCTCAAACATTTTTCCTGCTGTGACATTGCTCCAGACAATGGATTCTGAATCAAATGGGTCAAAGCAACTATAAGAAGTGAAGGCCCCAACCCATACACTAACCATTCAGTCTTCACTGTGTGAAGCCAATCAACTTTGGTAGAAACGTGTTTGTTACTGCAGCTAAGGTCTATACTATCTTGACTAAAACACAGTCCAGTAGATATCCTTAGATGACCCTCTTGCCTATAAATAACAGTGGAATTCCAAGATAAAATTATATCATTCTTTGAACCTGAACATCAAGAATATTCTCATAAAAAGAAGTTTACAACACTATATAATGACGTCTTTGCATCTCTACAAAAAGGGAGGAAGGCTGGCTCTAATAATGTCCTTAAAGCATTACATATGAGTGTTTCCAGAATTGTGTTCCTTTATAGAGGTACTTAGTACCTTCCAGCTACAGCCAGAATGGCCCCTAAGTAGCAGAGACTGTCTTGCCTGCATGTATAGATCTGGACCAGAGTGTCCACATGAGTGCCACATTCTCCACAAACCCAGCAATACACATCTCCCATCAAACACTATCCTCCCACACAGAGACTCAGGATACTGTCCCCTACTACTTTCCTTAGCCTTGCAATAGTCTAGAATCTGTTCCCTCCTCACACCATAAACTGAACTCCACAATAGTATCTTCCACCTTTGCCTCTCTCGGGGACCCAGAGTCAAGAATTGTTAAGTCCCAGAGGCAGAGTTTTAACCATTACCAATGGCGATCACCAGAAAGTCCCAGAACTGAGCAGGGGTATCTCAAAGGATCTACAGAAATACCCTCTCCAAGAATCTACAGTCACCAAGGCAAGGGAAAGGACACAGAATCAGGGAGAAAGGTGGTTCATGAAGAACCAAGCAAAAGACAATTTAAAGATGTACTCTGCAGTGAGGCTTGGGAAGTTACAGGAGTACCCCACTCCCTCCAATCCCAACCTAACCAAAGTAGTCCATGCTGTTTTACACCTTTAGCAGTATGTAAAGGCTGTGCTGGAGAGGAGGCCCCTTGATGATGAAACTGGTTTCCCTGAATACAACACAATTTTCTCGTCCACTATGCAACCAGGACAAGTTTCTTTGCCTCTGAGGGACAGACCTCTATCTATAAAGCAAAGTGATAACAGTTTCAGGCCTAGCTTGAGGATTAACCAAAATGACTGTGTAAAAATGCTTAATGTACTCTAGACCAGCAAACAAACGTTCTTTCTCTTCTCAGTAAGCAAAAACGCTGGCAGAGTAAGCCCGCTGCACGTGCAGCTGGAGATGTTTATCTTGTAATTAGTGTGAGGTCGCTTTATAAAATTCTTGGTGGGAGCCCAAAATCTCTAGATAAACCAACATGGCATGCTGTTTCCCCAAAAATGGAGCAATCTAATTTAACAGGTATTTAACGAGCACCAGGAAGACAGCAGATCTCTCATCAAATAGGGAGGGAAAAATAAGAGAGAGAGAAACTCCTCTCATAATTAGCACACTGTTCTTTTTCTTCCCTAAGCCAACAATACAAATAAAAAGATCACCTACAATCTCAAAGACTGTCTTATGTGCAGGCCCAGCCATCTGGAGACTTCTATAGTCAATGCACACGGAACACTCCCTCCACTTCAACCTTTAAAGTCAGCCTGGCACCTGCCATGTCACGGACTTTCTTGCCAAGCCCACAGTTTACACATCCTAACTGTGGCTTCTAGAACAGCTGCTGGCTAGGCAGTGATCTGTGGTGGTCCCACCTCATTCCTGTGGCCCTCCTCCTATCCTTTCAGAGCTCTCTCCCTGTCCATCAGGCCTGGGAGCACAAATGCCTCCCTCCTTCCAGGTTTGCCATAGTGAATCACTAGGAGTTGGGTGGCTGAAACAACAAATGTTTGTTCTCTCACTCTTCTAAAAGACAAAAGTAGAAAGTGGAGGTTTGGGGAGACAAATTCTTGCTGGAGATCTGAGCAGTATAGTTCTGGTGTTTTTAACAAAATCTCAAACGTTCTATTTTACCAATAAAGACTTGGGAGCCAAATGCTGGGGTGAAAGCCTGCTAGCTCAGAGAAGCAGAGAAAGCAGCTAGCCAATCTTCCTCTTCAGATGACATCCCAGAAAGAAAAGGAAACTCCTTCCCATGGAGTCTCCAAAAATTCCTCAAACTGAATGTTTCTCCCTTCTATTTCTTGTGTGTGTGTCTCTCTGTTCTCATGACTTCCTCTTACTCTTCATGGCTTCTGTTTCTATGTTCACTCCCTATCAACTGGTTGCTTGCTCCACCTCTTGACCTAGGATTAACTTTTTTTAATCCTATTTACAGCATTTAAACAGAAAGCTCTTGGATTAAAGGTGTGTGCTAGGGCCGAGCGACACCAAAACTAGAAACAGGTTTTTCCAATAAACAACACAATAGCAGGGTTCCTGATGTGATCAAATATACTGCAACACAGTTCCTTGCCTCTTTCTCTCTGGCCAATCTCTGCCTCTACCTTGACACTTAAGCCTTCTATGTGTTACTGATCTTATGAAAGGATATTTACAGTGGCTTCATGGATCACCTGGATAATCCTGGAGGATCTTATGCCTACATGTGTAACTTAATTACTTTACCCCAAATAAGTCATGTTCACAGGCTTTGATGGATATGTCTTTTGAGCAGGCCACCATTTAATCTGATAAGCAAAGCAACATTCAATCCAGCCTCTGGCTTCAGCTGGCCCATACAGATTTTTCTAGATGGACAGAGGAAAAGAGCGGTAACCAAGGCTGCTCAACAGAAATACGAAGCAAGCAAATATATTTCATGAAAGGCTTCTAGTAGCCACGTTATGAAAAAATACAAAGAAATACATAAATCCTGTTACCTAGTATGCTAGTTGAAGTGGTCCTTATCTTTGAAGCACTTGCATAGGATGTGAAAAAACAAGGCTCCAACACAAA